>NC_051190.1:26005551-26639995 GCF_015220075.1 Falco rusticolus | reverse complement strand
GCTGTCAAGGTTTGCAAGGAACAGGCTGGATACATTATTTCGATAGGTCTCTTTGTACCCTTATTACAAGTCCCACAGCATTCACTGTGGTTACGTGGGATGTGGTTTGGCCTCCTCATGGGATGATGATATACAGCCCTTCAGAGGCCCTATAAAAGCAAAGATGTGCCTGTGATGGTCTTAATATGGCAGGTCAGAAGGTTTGGTGCTGCTTGGGTCAGGGTGGGGAGGTTTGCTTCGGTTGGTTAGGTACTGCTGCAAAACTGTTAATTCTAGAACGTGTTTTATGCTTCAAGTGCTTGTTTTTTTGTTTGGAATTATTTTTATTAGCATGATAGCTCCCAACGCTTTTTAAGAAAAAAGGGTGTTCTTAAACAGTTGAGTATAGAGAAGGGAAAAAGGGAGGAAAACAAGCCAAACATTAATTAGTGCTTTTTTTCCTCCCCGATTAGAAGCTGGCAGAACCTTGGTCAAATTGGTTCATTAAAGATAGCTGTCCCTTGTCTGTTGCAAAGGTAAGACTTGACTTGCCATATGAGATTTCAGTGGGATGGTTGCTGGCTGCAAACTTTCTGCTTGCATTTAAAATGCACTTCAAATTACTTCAATTCAAAGGCATAAAAGGAAAAAAGTGAATGCTTTCGCTCTTAAAAGCCAAAAGTAAACCTGCAGGGTTGTATAATCTTACGGTCCTGTAGCATCAGGAACTCCTTATCAGGGAACACAACCCCACTGTACTGTCTTAAGTATTGTTTGAGCAGAGCCAAAGTAGCCGCTGCTGCCTGTGTGTAGACCGTAGATGGGTAGGGACAGGCAGAAGAATACAGACAATAATATGCACCGGCCAGCCAAATGAGCAGGGACCTCCGTGTGCTATCAGGTTTTACAGTTATATGCTACAAATCTGGATTTTTAGAAGTACCACTGAGTTCCTTTCTGTGAAGGGCAAGGGCGATACCTGCCTTTAGAGCCACATAAGCATTCAGACCCTTCTTTGTTGCCTTAAAACAGAGTAACTCAATGGGGAACTCAAAGCCAAGAAGATGAATTAGTTTTCAGCTGTAGTTCAGGAGTGTTCTGTAAGGCCAGACCAGAAGGTGGTGTCAGGTAGCTACTTGTGGTTATTAAGCCAAAGAGTAAATAGTGTCTGTTAAAGATCAAAACAGCAGCCTTGTAGTACTCCACTGGGATGGGGTAGTCAGGGATGTAACATAGTAAAGTTCCCCCAGAGGCTGGTGAATGAGGACATCTTGCTCACTTGGCTTAATTCATTTCTCATTTTAGCTTTATATTTCACCTTTAACCCGAAATTCACTTGCAACAGAAGGTTAATGAATTATTAACTTTTTTCAGGAGCACTCAAAAACAATTATATATTCTCACCTCTTATTTGAAACTAATGACAGGTATAACCTAAATCCTGTATCAGTTTTCATTTTAAATTACTATTCTTGAATTTCTTAATTTCTTACTTTAGAAGAACATCAAAAGGAATTTTTTGCCTCCTTCCCCCAGTTTTGAAAGGGGAAACTCTTTCTTGTCCGTGTGTTATCCCCAGTTTTCAGTTAAGACAAAAATGGTTTCTCTAGCTGTCAAGCTGCCAGGAGCTCAGGTTGCTTACTGGGTTCATCGTGCCTTGCTGCAGCATCTCACACATACTCGCTGGGGATCTTTGTTTTAAAACTTAAGACCACAGAACTTTGGTTTTACTGGTGTTTACACATAATAACAAAAGAGCAATGCTGTTGTTCACTACAAATCTTAAAGCATAAATTTAAATATAGATCCAAACTGTCTGACATCTAACAAAAAAAAGTCTAAACTTCTGTAGAATATTTTCCCATAGGATTAAAAAAAACCTTTAACAACTTGATAGTCATTCATCAGATTTTAAGAGATTTTTCTCTTTCTTTTTCTTTCTTTTCTTTTCAAAACATAGGATCACAACACAACTTCAGAGGATGCTGGTGCTGTGTGACTTTCCAAAAAGTTTGTATGAAAAGTTTATTCTTTTTTTTCAGTCCATCTCGCTTCCATGTCACTGTTTTGGCTTCTCAAATAGGTATGTTCTTTGGGGGTTGTTTTTACCAAATATATTTTTATATAGTTACCTGATTGAAAAATGGCTATAGAGAATGGTTCTTTCACTAATAGTGTTAGGTGCGAGCACTTAATACAATTTCATATTACCTGTTTTGTATTTGTCCTGTCCTTACAGAAGTTGTTGTTTGATGCTATGGTTAAGTTGTCCATATAGCACTCTTTTTTCTTTCCGCCCCCCCAGAATTGAGCTGTAAACCTCAAAATGTTTTATTGGTAAATCTTTGTGTTCTCTAAGGGAAACAAATTGTGGGGTACACACAAAACCTGATTGAAAATTATTTTTGTACTTTCAGCTTGAATGTTGTGCCATGGGACCATGTATTACTGACCACCGTTTTAAAAGGCCAGAACGTCACTGGTCAAAGAACTCAGAAAGGAAGGAAAATATTTCTGTGGGAAGCATTCCCTGTTATAGAGGCTCGAGTGGAGAAATTGGTAGACCAAAATAAGTAAGATTTGGTTGGGTCATGGTTTGGATTTTTCATTTTGTGAACTCAGTTTTTAGATTTTGCATGGTATTGACTGCAGTATAGTGTTTTCCTGACATCGGCAGTTCTATATAATGGGGAAACATATAAAACAAAGACATATTTGAAGATGTACATGCAGGTTGCATTACCTTACTTGCTGGACTTACCAAGAAGGCAAGTAGCTTTTTGAATTTTTTCAAAGCCAGAATCAAGACCTTTTGAACACTTTAGGACTAGACAAGAATGCTGAAGTGAATCATTTCTTTGTTTACATAGACCCAGCATCATTTAGACATTCATGTTTAAAACAAATTCTATTAATCAAAGGCTGAATAGGTGGAAGACAGCCAAAAAATGTGTGTTCTGGTCTCTGGGTCTTCAGTAGTGTTTATTCAAAACATATAGTCCTCTTAAAGAATTAAACTGAAAGGCAGCCTCCTGCTTTATTTTGCCACAGTACAGAGATAATCTGTGGGTAGCTTCTTGGAACCTATTTCCAATTAGCTCTTTTTGCCAGTTGTATTTCTAGCCTATTGTGCGATGTCTCATGTGGGAAAATCTACTGTTTTACTTCATTAATTGTAGTAAATATTTGACCTATGTATAGCTTTGCAGTTCCTTCCTCTTCCTACTTACCTCTGTTTTTTTCTCCCCAGCTATAAAGAAGTTGTTCGCTACCTGAAAGCTGTGAAATGCAATGATAGCAGAGGGTAAATGGCTTTTTTTGGTTTCTTCTCCCACTCCCTCAACTGTTTCTTTGCCCTAAGGTTGTGTCCTAATCTGTGTTTCTTTAATGTGCAGTAAACTGGCAGAATGAGAAGCAGGAGGATTTTTTGGCAGCTGTTTGCTAATTGCTAGCGGTCAAGCACAATCAGATCTATACATACATATTGTAAAACTTTCATGTAAATGAAAATCAAACATTCATTTCTTCTTGTCAGGTTAAGACACCTTCAAGATAAAATCCCATTCTATTTCTGTAAAATTGGAGACTTCCTCAATGCCGCGTGTTCGCTGTTGTACCCCATCAGTGGCCTCACCTGCTGTACTGCCTGCCGGATAACGCCTTTACAGTTTGAGGTCTACCTGAAGATGTTCAGAACAGGCAGCGTCCCCGCTGGAAAGGATATGCTAGACTCTGGGCCCTGGGTTACAGCTGGCAAGTGTGATTTCTCACTTAACATGTATTTAGAACCTTACTTCGTTAGAGCTTTTACTTTTTCATTAAAATTGGTAACATTCTGAGGGACCGTGAACCCAACTATAAGTTGTCCAGACTAAAGCATGGTACGTTACACTAGGCAGGAAGAATGTCTTTATATTTGAGCATGAATCTGTTCAGTACAATTCACACAAACAGCTGGTTTTGTCAGCTGTGAAGTTGTTTTATGGAAAGCAACCTATTAAAAGAAAAGACAAAGCTCTCTTATTACGTCACGGTAATACCAATGGCAGTATGTAGCTTAGCATGATGGTATGCATTGGCCTTGAGAATGAAAACTTCCTGATGGAAGGGGTTTCATGAGCTGTGTATTACATTCTGTCTTTAGTTCAGCCACTGATAACTGTCATCATCTGTCTTGGTGTGTACTACTTGCCTCAAAGTGTATTCTGAAATGAAAGATTTATTTTAGAGATGTTCAACTACTAGGAAAATTCTTAAAAGTATAAGATACTGACAGTGCGTATCGCACTGTGGTGTGATGTACATCATGAAGACTTCATTCTGGGTCACCTGCTGTGGTGGCTTAGTCTAAATTGTATTCAGTTCTTTGTTGCTTTCCAGAATAGCCCTTCACAGTTGATGATGTTTTTCTATTCAGAACCTACAAAATATTGTAAAATAGTTGTAGGCGCTTGTTTAGGTTTTTGTTAGATTTCTGTAGAAACGTATCTCTAAGTTGGTATCCTGTTTGTGTTCCTACTCTATAGTTATTCAGGAAATACATGTTTTGGATTTTGTTTTTTTATTTCTTGCAGGGCCGCCTTTGAAAGATGCTGCTCTAATTAAGCATGCGCTCAAACTCCTTTACTGCAGTGTGTCACTATACAGGAATGTGAGTCTGTATTAAAGCTGTTTCTGTGCCCCATTGAGTTTTTCTGCATATTACCTGTTTTATCCAGTTACTTCTCTAATGCAAGGACTTACTGCCAGAATCCTTTTCTCTCTGAATAGTTTACACATCTGTGAACAGACTTGACTTGTAAAACACGTGTTCTGCTGTGTTTCAGCCAAAATGCTGGAGTTCCTTCATTATGGTCTTGGGTAGCAGCAGTTTGCTGGAAAGAAGTGGGCACCTACATCCCCTGTCCCTGAAAGAGCCACCACTTGACTTCCAAAAGGTAATTGAGACAGTACCATGAAACGAGAGAGTCTGTTGTCTTGGTTTTATACAAGACTTCATTTGATTTGGGTATTGGCTCATTCTTTTAAATGCTACGGTTAACTTTTCAGTGCCTCATCAAATGCTCTTGCGGTATGTGCCAAATGTAACCCTTTGCAGAATGTTGTGATTTGGGAGGGTTAAATGCAGCAGTAAACAAATTAACTCGGCTTGCAACTCAATGCCTGATACTGATTCTGTATCTTTTAATGTTGAGATGGATCAGATAACAAAATGGATAGGAAAGCAGTTTAAGAAAAATGTGTTCAGGTAGTCCTAAAGAGTCAGTATTTGAGTATTTTCTTCAGAAGAACAGAAACAACTATCTGTTCAGCATAGTAGGTTAAAATGAAGAGGCTGTGTTATATGGTTTCATAGTGCTGTAGAGCCCCAGCTTTCCTCGAGTATGATGTTGAACAGGCAACCTCTTCTAAAAATGCTAAAAAAAAAGTAGAAGCACATTAAAGAACCATCTTGGGTGCTGTTTCGTGTTTGTAGAGTATCTGGGCATCCTTCCTGTTATGACTGACTTTTTCTGTTGCAGAGGGTGCTTGCTGCCACTGGTGGCCTTTTGGAGGAACTGAAGGCAAAAATTAATGTTTCTTTACCATCTGCAATTTTCTCTCCTCATGTAAGTGTGCACGTGGCAGTAAGGAAGTTTACCACTTGTCTTAATTGTGCTTGAAGATACAGCAGTATTAAAAACAGTTGGATTTTTATGAAAAGCTTTTAAGATGGGGCTTGAAGATTTTTTGCGGGGAATCAGTAGAAGATTGTTCTTAGTACAGTCTAAAGGCTAGAGCAGGTATCCGAAGGTAAGAAAACTGTTAGGGTCTGTTCTGGTCTGGCACCATCTTCAACCTAGGACAACCTACTTTATCACTGTCCAAGTTTTTGCATTTATAAAGTGGGAGGGCTGGGAATAATTGAGTGTTTAATTAATGTCTCACAGGGTGATCTTGTGTTGTTTTGATTTAAACGGGAGACTATCCTTTGAGACTTGACACTGCGTTTGTCTCAAAACTCAGAATAGCCCAGAATTTCTAAACTTGTTTTGAATGATGGTTTCAAGTACAGTAGAACATGTTCAAAGATGGCTTGAAATACATTCTGTATTAAATACAGGCAATATATCTAAGAAGCTCTCTTGTTCTTTTCTACTACTTTTGAGGAAGTTCAGCTTGCTCTCCAAATGTGACTTCTGGGCCAGAAGTTTTTTTCCCTTTAATTCTAGTTCTGCTTCTGTGACAGTGTGAGACTTCATGTTTCTGTGATGACTTTGAGAGCACGAGGTGGAACATGCTATATAAATAAAGTACCTGCTCTATTCCCCCTTTTTTTGGTTTTCATAAGATTCTTGTGGATGTAGTGTCTGACATCCAACCTGTCTGACTGGAATGGTAATAACTTGGTGCTGATTTGACTGGATGCAATATACAAGGAGTGGGAAAAGGGACTTAAGTACATGTATCTTCTTGTTGATCTCTCTCCCTGTAGTTGCAACATGAGGCTTGTCTCATTCTCGCAGTACAAGCAGTACAACAGATGCTTTTTTGTGATCTTCCATACTTGAATTCCTTCTTAGAGATAGCCCTGGCTTTTGGGGTGAGTCCTAAATACTTATTTGTGTTCTAAGAGATTAAAGCAAATGATATTTAAAATTTGCATAACAGCAACTCGGAGATTTTAGAACATTTAACTTGGTATTGTTCCCCTTTTTTTAATTTAGTCGTTTTATTAAGAAATTAATGGCAATTTGGTTAAATCACTGGTCTTGTTTTGTCTCTTCCTAGAATAACTTTTGGGCTCTGAGGCTCTTATTGGAGCATCTTTCCTATGAAGAAAATATTCTCCAGGGCACTGTCAACCTGATTTTGAGAGATCTAGATTGTCAGAAAGCAACAATATTAAAACTGTGAGTAAACACTTACTCCCTGAATTCTGTTTGTTTATTGGAATGGTCAGAGCAGTCCTACAGCAGTAATGTTTAGCAGAGATGTAATCCTTAACACTCTGAAACCAGCCAGCTCAGTCCTTTGGATAAGTCAAGAATGCAAATACGGTGCGAGGAATCAATGGGAAAGTTGTCTCTGTTGAACAGCTGTGTTGTTTCCTGGTTTTGTATTGCTCAGGTGGCAAAACCTTGGTCCCCAGTACGTGGGTGAATTCCTTTGCCTGTTCTTGACCTGCAGACATAAAAAGATGCAATCCATTGGCCTGTTCGCTCTGAATATTATTACAGAGAATCTGCATACGTATGTATAAATCTATCATTTTAAAATAAAAAATCACTGTGTTGTGACACTGGTGGTAGTTTTCTCTTAGTTAACAGTTTTGACTCACAATTCAGTTTTTGGTTTTTATTATTGCCTGTTATTAGCAGTTGTAAAAGTACTGAACGTGGTGTTTTGGGTAGATGTGAAATTGTTCCGTGTTACCTGTTGTAACCAAATGACCTTCTCGTTTCCCAGTACTCAATGTTACAAAAAACATATCTGCTCTTGGCAACCCTGACCAGTCATTAAGAGCTTACATATGGTACAGTCTGGGTCTGTTACTTAAATATCACTGTCATCAACAACAACCAAAAACGCTTTAATTAGAGCAAAGCAGTTACCAGACTTTAAGGAGGCTTAATACTGCATAAAACTCTACATAGAGAAAATAGTTGAAAGTAGCTCAAAATGTATGTTATTATGTATCTACAAGAATACAGTGGGTGTACAGATGTCAATGTTTCTTGTAAAATTGTAAGAAACACATCATGTGGTAGTGAGCCTGTCATTCTTACCCTCTTAAAAAGTAGAGAGGCCACTTGCTCTGCAGCAGCACAGAGCTTCAGTGGGTGGGGAAAACAGAGTTCTGAAAAAGCCCAGGTACTTTATCTAGATTACAAATGATAATAAAACACTTTTGAAACCACTAGCTGTTTATATGTATAATCCTTGCTCTCCTGTTTTGCACAGTAAAGCTTTATAGGCTTTAGGGTGATACTTTTAATGTATTGACATAATATCTTTACAATGAATAGACTCTCTGGTTTTATACCAGAAGGCAGAGTAATTGCTTCCTCTGGCACTTTTAATTCACACATAGCTGATGTCAGCAGAGTAATGTTGAGAATTCATCTCTTAACTGTCTTAAGTGGAAGTCACGGACGTGTAAGTTGACCTTCAGTTTGAAATGCTTCTGTCTGTTTCTTCCCGCCAGCCTTTGCTGTGTGTAGCAGTGAAAATAAAATGCCTCATTTCACTCGGTTATTTATGAGCTAGGCTGTATTTCATAAATGTGTAATTACATTAATTGTGTTTTGTTTTGTGAGGTTTTACAGTATGCTCTAGCAGTGATCCAAGAGAATCTGATGAAATCCTGTTTCTTTTGGTCAATCTTTGTCTTAATTATTTTACTGTAAATCTGATATTGAAATCGTCTCCGTGTGGGAACTGAAGTGAATTGTTGGACTAGCCTTCTTGTAAAGCTTTGTGTAATGCAAAACTCAGAGGGGCTAAAACTGGGGGCAGGTGTGTCCCTACAAGAAAATGGATTAAGAATCTGTCTGTTTTTCAGGTGTCCATGGGCAAAGCATCTTGGCAACATCTTTGACAATGCAGTGAGTATCTCTGTATTTTAGAATTTAACAATGAAGACTATCAGTGACAACTATGTTACTTATCAATTAGATATTTAAATGTATCAAATATATGTCAATGTCAGTTATTATAACATTATTATAAAAACCAGCGAACTATACTAACTAATCTTTCTCTGCCCAGGGATTAAAGCACCTGCCTCTTGGCACCACAGCTCATCATGAAGTCTCAAAGTTCATAAACATTTGTGAAAAACTGTAATTTGGCAAAATCTTCAGGAATATTTTCCAGTTTGTCTTAATCTCAGAAGTCTTGCTGGAGTCCCTTGTGTTCTCCTTTAGTTGTCACCTCCAAAAGCATTCAGCTAAAAACTGACTTCAGAGAAATCCAAAATGAGATCCTAGGTTAAGATGGTGAACAGTGGCTGTATTTCAACATACACATTGTGGAGATTTCCTTTCTTGTAGGTCTGTTTATACCTTGTTTTCTTCTTAAAAAAACTGGTCTACAGAGAGATGCTGATTGGAGGGGAAAGGAGGAGAGAGAAACACGGATGAAGTAAAAAAACCACAGCAAGTCTTTACTTCTGTTGTGTTGCACAGATGTGCTGTGGGTAAGATGTCTGCAGCAGAACAGCTGCTGAGAGAGAGGAAGTTTTAAAAAAATTAAAACTGCCCCCCACAGATGTACAACAATTACATTAAAATGCTGTTTGCACGCCCTTTTTTTGGTGTGTAATCATAAAAAGTAAACCTCTCTTGGGGCTGAAGGACATTAACGGAATTTTTCTTACTTGCTTCAGTAAACCAGATTTGGGAAGCCCCAATGCAGTAAATGGCTTGTTTGTTTGTTTGTTTTTTAAAGAATCTAGTTTTCAGCATTTTCCTGTTGTGGGGCGTTGTTTTTACTTTCTGCAATATGTGACTGTTAAGACTGGTGCTGATGGCCTTCTGGGTTTCTCAAAAATCCTTGTTACAGTGGTAAGTTTAAGAGTTAACTTTTGAAATGTGGGGGGAGAAACAGGAATATTTCTAGCCTCTTTTCTTACTCTGCCCTGCTGTGATACGTTGGTTTGGCAGGAGGGGGTGGGGGCAGGAATCATTATTGACTGTATTTTGCACATTTAAGGCTTTCAGTGGCTTTTGCAGCTTTTGTTATTCTAAATAAGCTACACTGTTGTTCAGGTTTTCTACAAAAATGTTCATGTATCTAAATCGATACAATTTTAGATAAAGCCCTATAGAAATACTGTAGTTCTGTTGTCAGTTCTGTTTTGGGGTTTTTGTTATTAAACACTCGCTGTACCTCTATGTCGTGCTGTCCAGGCTCAGCCAGGACAAGCAGAGGTCGGTGCAGTCCCCTGATGCTCAGGATTGTTGGCAGGGCTGGCCATGGGGTGCCTGGTTCGTGTCTGTGCTCCTAAAGATGCACCGCGGTGTTTCAAGAGAGGTTTTTCGTGTGCGTTCCCAGTAATACAATCTTTCTCACCTCATCTACCTGAGCAGCAGGAGGTCACTGTTTGTGGTATGGCTGAGGGGGAGGAAAAAAAAAAAAAGAAGAAAAAAAGAGGGGAAGGAAGCTGCAAACATTAATCTTTGCAGGCGCTGTGTCTGTGTTCTGTTTGCCCCGAGCTTTCCTTCCCCGAGCCGCAGTCTGGCCCCTAATGCTCCCTGGGCACTCGCCCAGTGGCGCGGGGAGGCTGAGCAGCCAGCTGTGCTGAGGGTTCCTCTGCTGAACTCCACAGCAGCCCGTTCCCAGAGTCCCTGGGTGGGCCAACAGTGGGCATTACAGCGTGCTGGGGCATCTCACTAGGGCTGTGAGAAGTCAACAGCAAAACTAAGTAAGCCTTAGTCCCGCTCAGAACGTGGAGCGGGTGTAGACTCCTCGGTGTTGTCGGATCAGGAGCAGGTGAGGGCAGGTGTTTTGTTACCCCTTCGAGCCTGGATTTACCATCACAAGGAAAGGCTAGGAACTGCTTTTTTATTTACTGTAAGTAAATAGCATATCTATTCATTATTTATCTACCTCTGAATTTTAATGTTTTATAGCAGCCCTTACAGTTAAAAGATTATATAATTATTTATAGTATCCTCACATACAAGAAAAAGACTCTTTGAAGATCTGCACCTGACTTTGGGCATGGGTTGGCTAGGCAGGTACAGACATTACAATCAGCCGTAGTGGAAAACATCTTCCCAGCACCCTGAGACTATGACTAGTGTAACCCCAGAGGTAAATCGAAGGCTGGTCTTGTCTGCTCTGCTCCAGGTAGAAATGAGATGAACAGAGCCCATTAAAAATTGAATTGCGTAGTTCGGAGAAGAAAATGGGCACCTAGAGCAGTCTTATCCAAATATTACATTTTAGCAAACCAAACTCGGCTGTTTGAGCAAGTGTATGCACAGCTGATACTGCCAAACAGTAAATAGAACATTTGCAAGTAAGTGCCTGTATCGAAAATAAAATTTCATCTATGAAGGGTGAAGTTCTTAAAGCCTGGAAGAGCAATGCCATCCTCTAGCGCGGGAGCGTGGTGTGCCCCCCTCTGTGGGCAGCAGGCCCGCTCTGAGTGCATGCTTCACCCCGGATTATGGAAAAGACTTTTGAAATGCGTTGTCAATAAGCTAATTGTTTACAGGCCCGGGGGGTTCTTGGTATAGTTTTTAAAAACAAACAAAACCAACCCCTGCTGTGTAGTGCTGGTAAACCTGTGTGGCCCTTCCAGCTCTGCTGGGGGGGTGGCAATGCACAGCCTGAGGGGGCAGGCTCGGCCGGTCTCTAGATGGGAACGGAGCTGTGGGGTGGGCAGCTTCACCCTCTCAGCCATGATGCACAGGTGGATTTGTGCAATTAAATCATCGGGGGGTGAGTTTGCAGCCCCAGCAGCAGCAGAGCTGGGGCGGATGCACAGGGCCACCCCCAAACACGCCGCCCCTGCCCGCATTATCCTTCCCAGCCTCATCTGCCGAGGGGGCTGGCAGAGCGCTGGTACCCTTTCTACCAAGGACACTAATTAACCTGCTAAATGAGTTTGTTCCTTCGAAGTGTGCACCAGAGAACTGAGTTATCTAAAATACCATCCCAAAGGGAGCCGTAATTAGCAGCTGGCACTGAGGGCAGACCCCCGCTTCCCAGGGACTGCTTTGCAAGGGTGGTGGGGGCTTTCAACTCATTGCTGGTGTGGTGTGTTACGTCCCCCCCGCAGGTGACATCCCTTGGTCCTGTGCCCCGGAGCACTGGGCTGTGTATGTTGGCCCAGCATCCCCTTCCCTGCCTGCAGGCCAGCTGGGCCCGGGGGCTCCTCTCCCCGAAATAACAGGGAGAGCGGTACGGAGGGGGGTGCAGGTCCCTGTGCAGCTAGCCTGGGATGAGGAGCCGTGCTCCTCCAGCTGCCTGCCCAACCAAAAATACGCTTTAAATAACTGGACTAAGCAAAGTACAAAAGCGACGCATTGCTGGCTGCCAGATTAACAGATGGCTACAATCATTAATATTGCAAAACTTCAGGAGTTCATAATTCTTTAATCTACAAAGCCGGTGGGGGTAGCTAATGCGAGCCCTGCAATCTGCCGTGCTGGGGCCACCAGCACCCCACCCGCTGCGGCCCCAGGACCCCCACGGGCCGGGCAGACATTGCCTTGTCCTGCCCGCCCGGCCAAGGCTTCCCGCCTGCCTCCGAGGAGCCTGCGGCTGGAGCGGTGGGCTCCAGGAACCCCCAGGCTTGCGGCTGGTGGCCACAGTGGCTCCTAAATGTGGGTGCTGCCCCCGCTCAGCCCTGGCTGCCATCAGATCGTGGGAAATCCACGGAAATCCAATAACCTGTCTCCAGTGTCATTTTATCGTTAAACCCAAGCCTTTCCCATACTTGTTTGGAGGCAGCAGAGGGGGATTACGATTGATGTCAACAGCCGGATGATCTGCGGCTCGGCGTGGGTATCGCTGCCCTCTGAGCCGGCGGCGGTGGGGTGGCAGCGTGGGGAGCGAGCCCGAGCCACAGCCACCCCGGCACTCACGGCACAGCCAAGCCCAGCATCGCTGCTGCAATAAGAAAAATACATTTATTTGCTTTGGGTGAAAAAAAGCAAAAACCCTCGTGCTGTGGCTGCAGCAGGCTGGGGGTTGGCTCTAACCAGCTCCATCGATCCTGGCCAAGCCCCAGACCCCAGCATCCTCTCCAGGAGAAGAGCACAGGGCCGGCGGCTCCAGCGGGCTGCCGTGGAGGCTCTTACCGCCGTGGATCGATGGGCCATGGAGGCTGGTGCTGGGAGGGGAGCCCGGCTGCACCCTGGCCCTGTGCCCCCAGCACCATCCTGCTGCCAGCAGGGCTGCTCTGCACAGGGCATCAGCCTCCTGCACCGTGGGAATGGCTCTGGTGGTTTGATGCCATAAATATATATATGCACACATACACACATCTGTATGTGCAGGCACACATCTGTATGCATGCAGGCATGAATTACATGTGTGCATGTATGTATTATATTTATGTGTGTATATTGTATATAATGCACACAAGGCATAATAAATGTGATTAAATAAATTATATAATACAGATGCATATGCATATGCACACAATATGAATATATGTTTTCCACTGTCATATATGTTGTATATATATGCATATATACATGTGTGTGTATATATATACACACTCGCTCTTGGTTTTTTAGGTGTGTATATGAGTGCACTCCTATATATATCATATCATAAATATATATATCTGTATTTCACCCTTTCCTTGCACCCCCGGGGCGGGCAGGGGGGTGGGAACACCAGCCTCAGCTCTGTGGGGTGGCACCAGGGGGCTCCAGCCCGGGTGGGTGCAGGGAACAAGCAGCCACCCACATGGCCACAGCCCCAGACCCCATGGCGGGTGGCAGGGAGGGGCTCCTGGGGCAAGAGTGGGGCAGTTTTCCTCTGTGGAAACCTTGCTGCTTTTTTTTTTTTCCCTTGCTTTTTTTTTTTTTTTCCCCAAAGCAGCCAAGCTTACCTGAAGTTATTTTTAATTGCTTAATTTAATGAAGGATGGGGATGGGGTGGGGTAGGTGGGCGTTGTTTTTTTTTCTACTTCTTGGTTGTTTGTTTCTGCTTTTGCATTAATTGTTTTTCTTTAATCAGCTAACAACCGTCAGTGGGCTTTTGTTCCTCTCTGTAAGTTACACATTAGTATTTTTTTTTCATTTTGTTGCCCTTTTCCCCTTGTGCTGACCCTGCCATACGTTGTGTACCCAACAGCTCACTTTTTCCATTTACCTTTTTTTTTTTCCCCTTTTCTTTTTAAACCAACCCCTCCCCAGGTGCACCCCTGCCTCTCCCTGCCCCCACCCAGCTCCACCAGCACCGGGGAAGTGAGAAAAACCACAAAACCCAGGGGCAGCACAGCGGGAGCAGCTAGGGGAAAGCCATGGCAGGGCTGGCTTTTGCAGGGATGCAGGGCCTCCCTGAGGTGCTGCCGTGTCCCACCACACGATAACCCCCACCCCCCATCCTTGGGGCCCTTCTGTCCCTCAGGGCTATGGGGGAGGCTGGGGTAACCCCATTTCAGCAGCTTGGCCACCGGGTACCAGGACGCTGCCTCCATCCTGGGCGCTCACATTCAGCGGAGCCAAATCCCCCGGGAGCAGCGGGGGGAGGACGCTCCCATTATCCGGCTCCTGCCGTGTCGGAGGCAGCTGGACCAGCCGTGCATTAATAGATTACCCAGAGGATTTGGGCTCGCCAGCAGCGAGCGGAGGCAGCGCGGGCAAGGCCAGGGAGGCTCGCCGAGCCGGCGGGGACGGAGGCAGCCCCCGCTCACCACTAGCACCTTTTCTAGCTGAGGTAGGTGGAGGGCTCGGCCGCGGTGGTGGGATGCTTCTGGGATGGCTGGAGCAGGGATGGGGATGCTGGTTCCCATCTGTCTCCAGGAGAGCTGCCAGCAGGGACCGGCGCCCCGGGGAGGCCGGACGGTGGGTGCAGGGGGATGCTGGGCTGCGGGCGCCTGCTCTCCTCCCGTGCCTGGCTGTTTTTCCGGAGGATGCTCTGCAGGGATGCCGAGCTGGGGCAGCACATGTAACTGCTGAGCTGTGCCGGTGCATGGCTGGCTTTCACGCCCCCAGCACCCCCAGCCCTCACCTGCCCCTGTGCTGGGGGCTGCAGCCTGGCCTGGGATGCAGGATGGGGTGTGTGGGCACCCCCGGGGTTCAGCCGCCCGGGGTGCAAAGCAGTGCTGCCCTGTGCCGCTGCGTGCTGGAGGGTCTGGGGTCACAGCCGGCCACAGGCAGGGGAAGGTCCCCTCCTGCCACCGATTCTTGGGGTGTCACAGGGAGCCAGGTGCCTGCAGAAGGTCTCATGCAACTGCAGTCACAGCTTGTGCCCCATCAGCCGCTGTGACTCAGTTTCCCCATTGTGCATGTCCCCACCTGTAGAGGAATGAAGGCAGTGGGTTGAGTGACACTGATAACATACAGTGTGGCCTTGCTTCAAAGGCGGTGGGCTGATCGGCATGGACGATGTGCAGCTGTAGTTTGTTCCCACAAAATGGTTAAATAGCCCTGAGGAGCATGGGAGAGGGGCCCTGGATGGAGGAGGTCCCCGGAGGAAGGAGAGAGTGAAGGAGCAGTGTGGTTTGGCCCCTGGAGGATGGAGAACAGCATGGACAGTAGAATCTGACCCCCGGTAAAGCCTTGTTGCAGCTTGCTAGCTTGCTTGTGCTGCCACAATCGGTGCCCCGTGTGAGGATCAAACTGATCTGGACTCCAATCACAACGCCCACCGTTAGCCAGCACCCAGGGCCACTGCTGGGGGCTGGGGGGAGCGAGGGGCTACGTGGTGGTCTGTCTTGCTCCCCAAATCAGAGGTGAGCACCCATGTGAGCCTGTCTGCTCAGCCATGTGGCCACCCAAAGTGCCCCCTGGCCCCTCGGCTAGGCAGGGACAGAAACCCCTGCCCCAAAGAGCCTCCGGTGTCTGTTTGCCCTCCCCACCCCGGGGCGCCACCGGCATCCAAATCGCAGTCAAATCTGGCCAGTCTTCGGGTTTTGCATGTGCCCACGGGCACAGCGTGGCTACCAGAGCACAGCGCTGGGCACCTGCCCCTGCGCCCGCAGGTAAGTGCAACCCCGAAGGCTCCCGGAGCCATGGGCTGCTCCGCCATGGGGTTGGAAACAGCCCCCAGAGCGTGGTGGTGTGCTGTCCCCATCCTGGGGGACCCCCTCTTTGCAGGGTGCAGAGCTGGGGGGGCCAGGGCAGGATGTGGCCGTGGGTTATGACACCAGCGTCCCTGTTTGCAGCCCTGCAGAGCCCCCAGCTCCTGCCATGGACGAGTGGGACCTCCCGCAGTGGAAGAAGGAGGTGGAAAGCCTGAAGTACCAGCTGGCCTACAAGCGGGAGATGTCCTCTAAGACAATACCCGAGTGAGTGGGTGCCCACCCTCCCTCCCATCCCCATGCCCCCCCCAGCTCTTCTCCACCCACGGCCAGCATTGACATCCCTTAAAGTCACCATCAGCTGCCAAAATAGATTTTCCCTTTATAGTTCTTCAAGCCCACCAAGCCCCAGTGGCAGAAACTGCCAGCCCCAGTACTGGTGCCCGCAACCCACTCATGAGCCTTTCTGTAAGCGCTCCCCACCCCCCAGCTCCTTTCCAGCTGCCCAAGCTCCGGTGGTGGCAGGGATGTGGCAGCAGCCGTGTGAAGCCTTGACACCCAGGTGCCCCCCGAGCCCCCCCAGTGCTGCGGGCTCAGCTGGGCAGCATGCAGACACCCCCTGTAGAGCTCAAAAGACTTAAACCTGTAGAAGACAGACACATGCCCTCACCGGTTTGTATCTCCCTGCTCCTCACAAGAAGGGTCTCACAACATCCCACCAGTTAACCCAGCCCGTGGCCCCATCACTCACATGGCGGGAGCGGGGGATGGACAGAAAAAGAGCAACTTTGGTGAAAATGTTTTAAAATGCAATGCAAGAGCCGCCCCCATGCCAGTAGCGCACAGGCAGCCGCAGCTGCGGGGGGCAAAAAGCTTCTATTAAACTTGCCTTGTGCTTGCCCCGCCATCCCATAACCAGCTGGGTGCATGGGAGGGTCATGCCCACAGCCCCAGGGCAGGCTGCACCCCAGCACCGCTCCCCACCAGAGCAGGATTTACCCCGGACACTGCAGTTCCCCTCAGATCCCCCCTTTTGCTTTCTGCCACCCCCACCCTGTATCCAGCATCACTCCATCCCTCGCAGCACTGTGCCCACCCCTCCGCTCTCCTCTCTGCAGGTTTGTGAAGTGGATCGAGGACGGCATTCCAGAAGATCCCTTCTTGAACCCGGAGCTGATGAAAAACAACCCCTGGGTGGAGAAAGGCAAATGCACCATCCTCTGAGGGGGTCTGCCCCCCCCAGCGCCAGCTCCTGCAGCCCCTCGCTCCCCCCCCCTGAATGTACACTTTTTTATTAGCTAGCTTCCTAATATGACTACCTGAACAAAAACCTTACCCTCATCTTGTCTTATTATTTTTAGAAGTGTTTCTTTTTTAAAGGGGGGGGGAAGGAGGGGGAAGCCTGTGGGGGTGGGCAGCATGGGGGGACAGGAGCAGAAGGTCCCTCTGGGGTTGGGCTGCCCGTTCTAGTTGCAGAGCTCCGCTCACGGCTGCTGCTGCCGTCAAGCCAGCAGCTTTCTCAACTTGGAAGAAAACTTTTATAAAACATTTTCAGTGATTTTAGATACTCTTTTGTATATTGTAGGATACAATTTTGCAGCAAAAGAGGCAACATACGACAACTAAGGGTTTATAAATGAAATAAACAGCAATACTTCCTGTTTATTTTTTTAATATTTTTTTAAACAAAACAAGCGGGTACTAAAAAATAAAGAGAGGCTCATGCACACACACCCCACCCATGGGTTAGAAAGCCAAAAGCCAGCTCCTCCCTTCAGTTCTATCTACAGGATTTCCTGGGCTTCACCTCCGCTAGAGCAGGTCCCTGATGTAGATGTTCCTCCTGACGGCGTTGGAAACCCCTTCGTTAAAGCGGAACCAGACATCGCTCTTCCCCACGGCCTTCCCCATCTGGCTTTCACTCAACTCTTCCTTGGAGGCCTGAGGGGCTGCAGCCGGGGGGGAGACTGATATCAAAAACTTGCAGAAACTCTTAACCTTGAAGTTACACTCTGCGCCCAGGACACTGAGAGCCAGGAGCTGCTGCAGGCGCGGGGGCGTTGCAAGGGCTGAGCTGATGCTCCCATGTCCCGGATCCTGCAAACTTCAGAGCACCCACACTGCTCCCACAACCGTGCTCCTCAGCTCAGGGTCTTCGTTGGCCCTTCAGATGTTGCCAGAATCCACCGAGCTGCCCGCAGGCACCCGAGGGTCACTTGGCTCAATATATTCCTCCCACCCCGCTGATGTCCCCCCAGGCACAGTGCCCCTGTTTGGGCACCTGTGTGGGGTCCGGGTACCCTGTGCCAGGGCGGGGACCCCCCCGGCAGCACCCGTGCCCATCCCATCCAACCCTCTGCCACCCACCTGTGGCCACGGCCGCCCGCTGCTGCCGAAGTGGCCGCCCGAAGAAATCGGTCTCAGGCTGCGAAAAGGAAAAAGCAGAAGGTGAGCGCGGCTCCGCCAGTGCCTGCTCTTACAGCTCGCGCTCGGGGACAGCCAGAAGGAGCCCAGTTTCCCCCCGTGCGAGGCCAGACGCTGGGGACACAGCTCTGCTCTCCCCAGTTTTAAGCAAAGTCAGCCCTATGGCAGCTCAGGGGAGCCCAGCGCTGGGGCTCTGCGTGCGGCCATCACCCCACACTCTCACCCCACGCTCGGGGCTGCGCCAGCCCCTTCCCCCTCCAAGCACCTGGCGCAGAAGGAAGCCACCGGGCAGGGGCCAAATGCAAATCCTGCAGAAAGAGCCAGCGGGCTCGGTAAAATGCAAACGGCATTCAAAAGGGGGTGGGAAAGACAAACTTCAAGGTTCACCAGGCTAAAACAGGGTTTTACAGCCAGCCAAGGCCTCCAGGCTGGGCCTCTGGAGAGGGGTGGGGGCAGGGGACCCCCCCTTGCTCCTCTTGGCCACTACCAGGATACCTGGGGCGAGACCAGCCCAGCTCACCCACTGCACTGGTGGAAGATGGATGGTTTCCCCTGCAGCCACCCAAGCCATGTGCATACCTCCCCCACCTGCAAGCAGCTCTGCCCCCAGCCCTGCAGCTCCCAGAGACAAAATTCAGCTATTTTAGCCCAAATATCTACATCTTTTTCCCTCCCTACCCCTGAAAGCTTCACAGCACATGTCCATAATTGTCACCCAGACCCAATTCATCCCGATGCTGTAAACCCAGCGATGCATTTATGGGACGCGGGGTGCTGAACTATCCTATTAAAAGAAACTGGACTAAATAAACAATAAATATCAATGGATATATGCTGGTAGGAAATTAGGCAGAAATTGCAGCCCCCTCACCTTGTCCTCCACCGCTGCCCTCCGGACAATGTGCTCCAGGCGCTGGTGGTGGTTGGGGGGCACTGCTGGCCCTGCATCCGCTTGCTCCCCAGCCTCACTGAGGCCATTCCTGGGCTCCTGTGGGGAGGAGAGTCCTGAGCCAGGGTCCCCTCGGGGCTGGGGCTGGTGGAGCTCAGGGTTTGGGCATCCCTCCCCCCCAGGTGATGCACAGCCTGAGGGCAGGACAGTGCCTTGTCATCCATCCCGCACACCCCCTCTATTTGCTGCCAGGTTTGATTATAATATCCAAACGACTTGGTAAGGATTTTTTTCATCATTTTCTGCCTCACAGCAGCAGGCAGGATTAGCCCCGGCAGTGCTTTGGGCATGTGCATGTTTAGTCCTTTTCCCTGGGACTCCACAGTTGGCAGTGTGTAAACAAGGAGCCTCCAGAGATATTTTTGTAGCATCTCTTTGTGCCACACGTCCCCTGAGAAAGCTCTTCTGCTGCAAGGGGCTCTCAGGGATTAATTATCCCCATGGCACCAGGGCAGGGCAGGCACCAGCTACACCTGAACAGTTTCTCAGCCTTTTCCACCCATTTCCACCTTCTCCCGCCTGCTGCCCGCTGCTCCCCAGAGCGTTTCAGCAGTGGGCAGAGCAACTCTGCTCCTCCTGGGGCTTTGGGACCTTCGGGAAGGTCGAAGTGAAGCAAGGGAATGCACAGGCAGGCAGCAGGCCAGCAGCAGGCCAGCTGCCCCAGACACACTACAATTCCCACCTTGTCGCAACCCTAGTTACAGAGTTGAAAAGCCTTTAACTCACAGCGAGCGCCTCTTTCCAGAACTGCTGCAAAAAGATGAGCCCCTGGGCACTTCACCCCAGCACAGATGTGCTGCCCCGCAGGCAGATGTGCGTGCAGATGGCTGCGACTGGGCGAGTTTAATCCTGGATTTCCATTTGCAGAGCGAAAGCCAGCAGCCGCTTTGGAAAGACCATGTCCCCCCACCAGCCCTAAGGGCTTTATCCCCATCGACGGACCCACCACCCCCCCAGAACCACAGGACACTGCCAGCCCTCCCTACCTCGCCCGGGTTTCGCGCCTGCAGCAAAGTCTCCATCCTCCTCATCTTTTCCAGCTCAATCTCCCTGGCGATGAGCTGCTTGGCCTGGTAGGTCAGCTGCCTGCGAGCCGGCAGGTCCGGGAACCGGCAGACATCCTCCACGTTTCTGCATCGTCAAGGGGAGAAAATAATACTGAAAATAAAAAAGCATTATGGAAACTGCAGCCTGACATGAGCATAGGGAGACCCACCATCCTCCCAGCCCCGTCTCCCCCAGCCTCTCAGTATAAGCCTGGCCGCAGTGCCTCAGTTTCCCCTCTCCAAGCCCACACGTGCGAGGGCAGCGCTAGAAGATGCCCAACGAGCAGTGCCGGCCGCACAGAGCCAAGCTGCTGCAGGCCATCTCGGCTGAATGGGAACTTGGGAGGGATTACACGCTCTTTAATCTTGGTTTTACCGCAAAAAGAGGAAACTGCAGGCAGGTCTGCACCAAACAGATTGCCCTGAAAAAAACAGACTCACATCACAGCTTGGGCACAAGTGGTACCATGACCCTTCGCATGAACCCCCAGGTGCCTGTGGGGAGCTGTTTAATTGAGATACAGCCATGAACAGTAATACTGGCTAATCAGAGCAGTTTTATTAACAAGGTTAGTGCACCAGATCTGGAGTTCAGGCCTGTTTCTGTACAGCGAAAGCCCAGGCACAGCCAGCACCAAGGAGCCAGCTGGGCCGGTTCCTCTGCCAGCTGTAAATATTTCACGCTTTTATTCACATTCAGTATTATTCCCCTTTAACTAAAGGGAGCAAAGTCCTATGTCAGATGCCTTTGCAGTCATTTAGAAATGATCTGTCCAATCTACCATTTCAGAAGTTATAAAGAGAAAACACAGGTTTTGCTGTCAACAACAGCTTTGTTTGCTGAGAGATACTGGGACACAACTCGCAGGTGCCACGGGGACATGACACCCCCTGTGGTCCCCATAATCGCTGCACACGGCCAGGAAACAGGCTCAGAATTCGCCAAAAAAAGTGAAGCGAATCAAATCAACGTGCCTGCTTGTGCCACGTGGCTCCCAATGTCCCACAGTTCCCTCAGGGCTGCATTCAGGTGGCACAGCCTGACCCGGGGAGGGCAGGGGCAGATGGCTCCCCACAGCCCCTGCAGATCCCGCAGGCTTTCCGTGGGAAAAAAAAAATAATAAAGTGCTTCACTGTAATTAGATATAGCAGCTTGATTTAACAGAGGCTAATTTTTGTAATTAACTTTGCACCAGGAAGACATTAGCGTTGCTCCTAGCTGTGGTCGGGTCTGTATTACTTCACCGAAGCCTCAGGAGCGTTTATGGCTCTGGATGTACTTAAAGCAGAGAGTCTAGCGATGGCTGGCTGGTGACACACAAACCAGTGGCTGCAGCACCTCCCGTGTGTGAGGTGGGACCTGGTGGACCTGCTCCCCTCTGCTGCCGCAAGCCCCCAGCAGCGTCGGTCCCTTCTCTGCCAGCTCCGGAGCCGAAGGTAGCTGCCTCCATTCCTTTAATCCCATTAAAGCAAACCCAGCCCTGCTTCAGCCTCAGCCCGAGGAGGAGGTGAGGGGGGCAGCCGGACCACGCTGCAGGGGGAGCAAAGCCAGCAGCAGCCCCAGGTACCCACAAGGTTCCAGGGCTCCTCCTTTAAAAAACCAGGAGATGAAGAAGCAGATGCTCCCCACAGAGCTGCCATCAGAGAAAGTCAGGTCCCTGCAGCCACCCCAGCACCCGGCAGCTCCTGCCAGCCCAGCTGCCACCACCAGAGAAACCTCCCAGCTCCAGCTGCAAGAAACCCACTCCATGCCACGATGCTTTCAGGCTCACCCCTTCCTGGACGCTCTGCTGTTGTTTTTGACCCCCCTATGCCTTCTCCTCACCCTTGGGACTTACGGGTCGAGCTTGTAGACATACTGGCCCTCAGGGAGGCGCTCCTGGTGGTAGCTGAGGTTGTAGGCCAGCATGGTGCTGATGAGGTCTGCTAGCTGCTGCTTCTCCTTCTGGCTGTACAGCTGGGTGTTCACCTGGGGAGGAGAGCGGAGCCCAGCAAGGGGAGAGCATCACTGATCCGTAATATCTTCTAAATATCAAAATAACCTGAAGCACAGGGTGTGACTCTACACGAGAAAGGACAGTTAGTACCCACGAGGTTCAGACCAAGTTTAGTTTCCTATTAGGGACAGACCCCTCTGACAGCCCCACGGGTAAACACGCTCGGTGCAACCACACGTTCAGGTGAGGCAGCTGCCTGAAGGAGACTGCTGCAGCTTCCCCAGCCCCTGCGCAGCCAAGCCCACCCCCCGGGTGCAAGGGTCCAGGAGGTGCAGGACATCCCCCCGTGCACCCAGCAGCTGGCTGTCTCAGCCCCACATCCCCAGCTTCCCTCCAACTGCTGCATCAGCTGCAATGCCAAACAGACCCCAGATTTGGGAGAGGTCCTGGACAGCTCAGCCTGTGCCTGGCTGACACAGCCCAAGGGATGTCCCCCAGCCCTCGTGCCGGGGGAGGGGGCACGTCACCCAGCCAGAACTCCTGCCACCGCAGTGAGAGGGGACCAGTGGGCACTCACCGGTCGGAGCTTCGGGGTGATGATGTCCAGCAGCAGACAGAGCACTTCCAAGATGAGAGACTGCTGACCCGCACGGCTGCGGGCACTGGGCGTTATCCCCGACACCATGGACATGACGAGGTTCTGCATGTGGTTCAGCTTGGCCAGGGCCTGCGTGGAGAGGGCAGGGACAGCTCAGCCATGGCTGCGACCACAGATGTCCCCATGGGTGACAGCTGGAGCCACGCTGCCACCATACACCACATACGAGGTACTTGCCTCGTACTGGCTGCTGGGATAAGCAATCCGGGGGACGCTGGTGGCCGCGAAGAGCAGGTGGAAAACCACAGGCAGGAAGGGCAGGTACCGCATAAGCTGGAAGCTCTGCCTGTGCAGGACAGCCTTGTTCAGCAGGTCGGAGAAGCCCAGCCACTCCAGGGCCAAGCACACAGAGCTGAAACTGGAGTCCCGCAGCCTCATGTTCAGGAAATTTTCATACAGACCCTGGAAGCGGACAAAGGATTAGAGACAGCTTGAGGCAGGGCAGACAGCCCCATCAGCGCATGCCACTGGGATTCTGAGCATCCCACCGAGCTCAGCTCTAGCACAACAGAGCAGAGGGAGGGGCCCGGCTCTCCCCCTCGGCTGCTCTACCTGGGCGAGTTTCTCCTGCTCCCCTGAGGAGATGGCGAGGTGCAGGATGTGGTGGAAGCGGTGGGAGGATGCATTGAAGCCAGCCATCCCCCCGAGGTGCAACAGGTCCTCATCACCCACCAGGAGCTGGGTTGGCAAAGAAGGGTCCATTCCTATCCTGTGCCTGGGGGAAGCCCAAACGGAATTGCTCAGACTGCCCTGGCGCGGAACAGACCAGCAAGGAATATTTGGACCCTCGCAAACTGGACCGAAGGAAATACCGATGCCAAATCACATCCAAAGAGAGCAAGTCAAGGAGCATCTGGACACACAAATCTGCTGACGAGGCCAGGTCTGCTGCAGGGCAGATCAGCTCTCCAGGACCTTCCAGGTTTCCCCACTGCAGGTCTTACAAGCAGCAAGGGAACGCCATGAAGCGGCGTGCTTAATTAATAAATCCCCCCTTTTACCTTTGGACCTTTGGGAGCTGGAAGATCTCTTGCCAGATGGAGAAGAGGCCCTTGTTTTGGTCCTTTAAGCCAATCTTCATCGTCTGCACCATCTGCACGTTCAGCTCCTTCTGCCCTCGGCCATGCAGGAACTGCAACACAAGCAGGGGGCTGGTGGGGATGGGCACAGGGGGAGGCAGGCGATGCCCATAACAGCCAGCTGGTGCCAGGGAAAGCCAGGCAGCGGCGCATCGCTCGTCCTCCATTTGTAGGGGAATCAAGGTTAAAAATAAAGCAGGGGACGGGGTGGACATTTCAGGAATCTGCCTGGGACACAGTTTTTCCCCCTCCATCCCCATGCGAGCCCAGATCACGTCAAGAGCCACAGCAAGTCTGTGTCCCCTTGAGAGCTCCCAGTGACACCAGTACCTGCAGAGTGTTTATGCAGGAGCGGATGTCATTCTCCATCTTCTCACACAGCGCCAGCAGCGCGCCCGTGTCTGCCCGCATGCCTTGCCGCAGGGCGATCTGCAGGAGAGGGGGGTCAGCAGGGAGGGCCTGGGGGTCAGGGGGCCCAGAGGAGCCCTTGGCCCCACCGCACCTCGCAGAGCCGCTGGGCGAGCCGGGACGGTGCCGTCCGAGGGAAGTTGAGCAGGAACGACTGCTGCCGCAGCGGGCGGAGGGCAGGGACGTACCTGGCAAAGGAAAGCACAGCAGTCTCAGTGACCCTAGCAGAGGGAGAAATCCAGCTATCCATCACAGAATCACAGAACGGTTTGGGCTGGAAGGGACCTTAAAGACCACCTAGTTCCACCCCCCCCACCACAGGCAAGGACCCCTCCCACCAGCCCAGGGTGCCCCCAGCCCCGTCCAGCCTGGCCCTGAGCCCTGCCAGGGATGGGGCACCCACAGCTGCTCTGGGCAGCCTGGAGCAGTGTCTCACCACCCTCACAGGGAAGAATTAGGAATTTCTTCCTAATATCTAACCTAAATCTATCCTCCCTTAATTTAAAATATCCCTTGTCCTATCACTACAGGTCCTACTACAGAATCTGTCCCCATCTTTCTTATAAGCCCCCCTTTAGGCACTGGAAAGCTGCTCTAAGGTCTCCCTGGCACCTTCTGCTCTCCAGGCTGAACAACCCCAACTTCTCTCAGCCTGTCTCCATAGGAGAATGTTCCACTCAAAGAGAAACGGGTTATTTAGCAGCTGCCTGCACCCCACTGCATGCTTGGGCATGCACAAAAGCAACTGTCCACTCACACCCAGCTACAAGTCACCCCAGCAGACACAACACCCAGGAGGGTTCAGGAAGGCTGAGCGTGTTGTAGTTTTACTTTTCATAAGGTACTTCTAAGCCGCCATCTGATGACAGGCAACTCGGCACAGGAAAGCTTCGGCTGGAGGCAACAGCAGCCGCCTCCTTGCTTGGGGCAGGGGTCTCAGCTCCCCATCCTCCCCAGGCACACAGATACTAACTGGTCGTTGCAGATGCAGATGATGGGCCTGCGCAGCAGCCTCTCCTCGCGCTGCCTCCTCCGGCCCGTGCCCGCCGCTGCCTCACCCTGCGCATCCCTGCTGTTGATGATGTTTAGCAGCACATTGATAGATGCCTTGGGAAAAATATAAATAAGGACAGAAGGGATGAATTCTTGCTGTTCAGAGGCAAGAAACAGCTCGTAAGACAGAACAAGGGATGAGCTGTTAGTGGAGTAATAATTAAAGCAAAAGGTGGCTAGCTCCAGGCTGCCCACCAGCAGGGGCTTACCGCAGGCGCGCCATCTATCTCATCGATAATCAGGCAGTTGGGCTTCTCGTTGGCGCCCAGCACAGACTTCATCTGGGTAGCAGCTTCGATGTGGGTTTTGAAAACTTCAGGACTGCGGTCGTCACTGCAAGACAAGCCCGTGCCAGGCTGCTGCAGCGTGGCATTGCCTCTGGCATGGCATCACCTCCAGCACGGCATCACCTCCACCCACTTCTGGGGCAGGACAAAACTAAGCAGCCAGCGCAGACTCACCTGGCATTCATCTCAACAGCATTGTATCCCGCGTGCTTCGCGATGACGTGGGCCAGCGTGGTCTTTCCCAAGCCAGGCGGGCCACAGAGCAGGGCCACCTACAGCAGAGAGCAACATCAGCCCGGCAGGCAGCGAGGCAAGGCTTCCTCCAGCTCCCACCAAGGCTGCCATGCAAGGGGACGAGGCTCTGCAGCCTGCAATCCGGCCCTGGGAGCTGCTGCACTCATGTGTAGACACACAGGGAAAAGGGAAAGTCACTGGAGGAAGGAGACTGTAACAGAAACTCAGAGGCAACAGTCATCCTGGCAGCATCTCTCATGCATATGTTTAAGGTTGCAGGGCAACAGACAGAAAAGGCTGAACAAAATCTCTTCCAGAATTACCCTCCTGGGAAACAATGCTGTTAGTATCTATTTTTGTTTTCCCCTTTTTTATATCCTCTCACCAGACAGGTTGAAGCTGGTAAGCTGGCCTGGGTATGCTATCTCTGCTCCCTTTAGCATTTGAGCATCATTGCTCTTTTCCAGATGCAGAAACTCTAGCTCAAAAGCACATTATTTATTTGTTATTTGCCCCTAAAGCCAAGGCCAACCTCTGCTAAAAAGGGTATGTCTTTCCTCAACTGGCCCACCTGATCTGGCTGAAAGAAGGCTGTTGCCCTCCCCAGATTATTACAGTACTCAAGCTGAAACAGAAGAAGAAATGAGAAACCCCCGTATTTCCTAAGAAGCAGCAAGGAATCCGATTCCTCCTAGATCTGTACTGGGAGAGGAGAGAAGGAGGGAGAGAGGGGAGAAAGAGGGAAAAGAAAGGGAAGACCCTGCTCCTCACCTCAGTGGCAAGACGAGGGGCATAGGAGAGGAGACCCACCACAGCGGTGTCCTGTCCTGCTCACCTTGTATTTGGGCCTCTTGTGCTGGTCCAGCTCAGCCTCCAGAATCTCCTCTGTGAGCTGGACCTTCGTTTTCCACTTATTCTGCTGCTCCTTGGGGCGGCCAAATGGAGGACGAGCTTCAGTGCTGGGCTTGGCCTTCTTCACGGCCTGCTCCTTCCCAAACACCACCGTGTCCCAGAGCTTGAGCCACTTCAGAAGGCAGCGGTTTGTGTACTGTGGGGCAAGAAAGCAAGCAAACCCCATCAAACCTCGCAAGGACCTGGTCGAGGACAGAGGAAGGCCCCTCCATGGCTTACAAACCGGTGTTGGTTGCAGAGGAAGGAGCTGAGCCTGGGGAGGCAGTGCAGAAGAGAGACCTCGCACGTCACCATGTTACCCAGTCACAGCAGCATCTCTCTGGGACAGCGTGGGAACACAGCTTCCCTTCCCACTCAGCCACCATCCCACAGGGCAACCAAGGACAAGTCACATCGGCCCCAGTCCTGCTGTCCCTCTTCTGTCTTGGCTCAACCCAGCACTTCACAGCCTCTTCCATAACTTCCAATTCCCTTCTAATATTCCAAAAAAAATCAAATAGCCAACAACTCCTAGTTAAAATGCACCCGATCTTTTTGTCTTATTTTGGCCATCTTTCATAGTCTTTTCTGTTGGAAGGCCCACAGCCTACAGCTGAAAAAACCCCTCCCTGAGCTCTCGGCAGCAGAACGCCCCCAGGCAGGGCTAGCAGGGACACAGCCCCCAGCCAATGCTTCTGAAAGCCCCACGATCAAAGGCAGCACTATAAAGCCTTGATCCCACGGAATTAAGGAAGAGTTATAGAAGCGGTAAACCCACCCAAACTCCAAGCCCTGACTTATCCTAGCACCTCACATCATCACTGAGCAGCTCCATGTAGTGCCGGGGAGTGAACTTGTCCACCCAGAGGCAATGCCGCGCAGACTCCTCCTCGTCTGCCGGCTCCGCTTCCCCACCAGGCTCCGGGCTTTCGGCACCGGTCTTGTTCTCCAGGCAACTACGAGACAGAATTAACTTGCCCCAGAGCACCCAGGACAGCGCTGGGAATTACACCCAGGCTTCCCAAGCTGGGGATGCTGAGGGCAAAGAGGCTCACAGGTCCCCAGTGCTGGACCCCACCAGAGCACCTTGGGAGGCGCATCCGACAGCATGGTAGGGATAGGAGTGGGATTTTGTCCCAACATCTCACCATCTCACCTGTTTATTATCTCTGTCAGCTGCTGTGACACCTCCAGAACATACCTTCGACGCTTGAGCACAAAGAGGGCAAGAGGGGGGTCAGAGACACCCCACTAACCCACAGCCGGGGGGAGCAGGGATCTGGGAGCCAACACTGTGGCTATCGAGTGGTGGCAGGGGAGACGGGAAGGTCGGTGTAAAGATGCGATACCTCTTCATGCACTTGTTCCTTCAGGCAGGAGAAAGGCACCCCCAGCAAGTGGAGCGGCCTGCGTGTGTTCCAGCCCAGGGAATCGGGGAGCTGTGAGGACCAGAGAACACACACCGACAGTTGTACCGATGCTCAGCACAGACATTTCGTATTTCATCAAAGATCCCCTCCTGAAGTGAATGGAACCCCCCCCTCCTTACCTCCACCCCCGTCCTGGAGGGGTCATCCCTCACCACCATGAAGACCCTGGTACCTTCGGTGGATGTCACGTTGATGTAGTCCTCCAGGATGGGTGGCCGCTTGAGTACCTGCTTCTTCTCAGAGGGTGGTGTGGTTTGCAGTGAGGCCATGCTACTCTTCTTCAGGTGGTCCAAGCTGGAGAACACCAGATTCCTTTAGCAGGGGTGAGGGAAAGGGACCTTGAACCCCACTGTGGGATTCAAGGTCCCTTTCCCTCGTCCTTGCTAAACATGGGGTTCAAGGTGGCCAACCTGGCAATCTGGGGAGCAGAAGGTGTCTCTGGACCAGCATCCCAGAGGACCTCAGGAGCCAAGTCCTCATCCGCACCAAAGCTGAGCTTCTTAACAGCTTCCAGGCGCTGTCGCTTCGGCTTCGGGGCTGTGAGAGACCCCAGGGCAGAAGGAAGAGGAGAAGCATCCTCAGCAGAAGGCCGGTACCCAGCTGCTCCCCCAGCAGCACCCTGCACCCCTCGGGGCGGGGAGGGGCAGCAGCACCCAGGGGTCCCCCAAACCTACTGCGGGGGGTGGGCGACGAGCCGGGGGGGGCACAGCCCCGGTCCCTCTTCCTGGCGCTGCTGTCCCCGGGGGGGTCGAGCTCCTCCGGCGGCTGCCTCCTGCCTCGGAGCCGGGAGAGCTGCGGCCCGGCGGGCGGGGAGCTGCCATCTGCAACAGGCGTAACGCGGCAGCACCGGTCACCGCAGGGGACCCACGGTAGGGTGCGCACACGCGGCTCCGCGGCCGGGCTCTCCCGCCCTCCTCCGCGCCCCCAGGCCCGGACGCGATGCCGCAGCAGCGCCCACCTCCCAGCTCGGCCAGCACCTCCAGCTCGGCCGCGAACCGCCGGCAGAAGCCGCCGCCGGGGCTCTCCTCCGGGCCCGCCATGGGCGCCGCGCCGCCCGCCCGCGCTTCCGGCCGCCGCGCCGCCGCGGGGCCCACGCTGATTGGACGCGCCGCGCTGCTGGCCGCGGAGGCGGGGACGCTGATTGGACGCACCGCTGCTGGCCGCGGAGGCGGGGACGCTGATTGGACGCACCGCTGCTGGCCGCGGAGGCGGGGACGCTGATTGGACGCGCCGCTGCTGGCCGCGGAGGCGGGGACGCTGATTGGACGCGACGCGCCGCCGCTGGCTGCGATGTAGCCGGAGCCGCCCGGCGCGGCCCGGGGACGGCGCTGCAGGTCGGCCGGGGCGCGGGGCGGGGGACGGGGGACGCGGGGTCCCCTCCGCCGTGTCCCCTGTGCCCCCGCCGTGCTCCGTATTCCCGGCAGTGCGGGCCCGGCTGGCAGCGGGGGAGGCCGAGCCCCGCCGTGAGACCGGAGCGGCCCAGCACCGGCGCCGCCGTGGGACCTGCGCCTGCACGGGGGGACAGCGGTAAGGGGGGGGGGAGCCGTGCGGTGACACTGGTGCCACGGTACAGCTGCAGCCCTGCCGGGTACCCCGCGCCCTGCCCGCCCCCGCCGCGGCCCTTCGCTGCCCGGGGGGCTGTGCCCATCCTGGGGGTGCACAGGCTGGGGGCTGTGCCCATCCTGGGGGTGCCGTGCCCATCTCGGGAGTGCTGTGCCCATCCTGGGGGTGCACAGGCTGGGGGCTGTGCCCATCCTGGGGGTGCCGTGCCCATCTCGGGAGTGCTGTGCCCATCCTGGGGGTGCACAGGCTGGGGGCTGTGCCCATCCTGGGGGTGCCGTGCCCATCTCGGGAGTGCTGTGCCCATCCTGGGGGTGCACAGGCTGGGGGCTGTGCCCATCCTGGGGGTGCCGTGCCCATCTCGGGAGTGCTGTGCCCATCCTGGGGGTGCACAGGCTGGGGGCTGTGCCCATCCTGGGGGCGCCGTGCCCATCTCGGGAGTGCTGTGCCCATCCTGGGGGTGCACAGGCTGGGGGCTGTGCCCATCCTGGGGGTGCCGTGCCCATCTCGGGAGTGCTGTGCCCATCCTGGGGGTGCACAGGCTGGGGGCTGTGCCCATCCTGGGGGTGCCGTGCCCATCTCGGGAGTGCTGTGCCCATCCTGGGGGTGCACAGGCTGGGGGCTGTGCCCATCCTGGGGGTGCCGTGCCCATCTCGGGAGTGCTGTGCCCATCCTGGGGGTGCACAGGCTGGGGGCTGTGCCCATCCTGGGGGTGCCGTGCCCATCTCGGGAGTGCTGTGCCCATCCTGGGGGTGCACAGGCTGGGGGCTGTGCCCATCCTGGGGGCGCCGTGCCCATCTCGGGAGTGCTGTGCCCATCCTGGGGGTGCACAGGCTGGGGGCTGTGCCCATCCTGGGGGTGCCGTGCCCATCTCGGGAGTGCTGTGCCCATCCTGGGGGTGCACAGGCTGGGGGCTGTGCCCATCCTGGGGGTGCCGTGCCCATCTCGGGAGTGCTGTGCCCATCCTGGGGGTGCACAGGCTGGGGGCTGTGCCCATCCTGGGGGTGCCGTGCCCATCTCGGGAGTGCTGTGCCCATCCTGGGGGTGCACAGGCTGGGGGCTGTGCCCATCCTGGGGGTGCCGTGCCCATCTCGGGAGTGCTGTGCCCATCCTGGGGGTGCACAGGCTGGGGGCTGTGCCCATCCTGGGGGTGCCGTGCCCATCTCGGGAGTGCTGTGCCCATCCTGGGGGTGCACAGGCTGGGGGCTGTGCCCATCCTGGGGGTGCCGTGCCCATCTCGGGAGTGCTGTGCCCATCCTGGGGGTGCACAGGCTGGGGGCTGTGCCCATCCTGGGGGCGCCGTGCCCATCTCGGGAGTGCTGTGCCCATCCTGGGGGTGCACAGGCTGGGGGCTGTGCTCATCCTGGGGGTGCCGTGCCCATCCTGTGGGTGCTCAGGCTGGGGGGCTGTGCCCACCCTGGGGGTGCTCAGGCTGGGGGGCTGTGCCCATCCCAGCGGCACAGGCAGCCCGAGGCCCTTCCCACCCTGCTCACCCCCCCTCCCCTCATGTTCTCCGCAGGGCTCTGACCATGGAGCCGGGCACCATCGACAACCTGTCCATCCTGTACCAGAGCTCTGACTTCATCGTGGTCAACAAGCACTGGGACATCCGCATCGACAGCAAGATGTGGTACGAGACGCTGACGCTGCAGAGCCAGCTCAAGTACCGCTTCCCCGAGCTGGCCGACCCCGACACCTACTACGGCTTCAGGTGAGCAGCCAGGCACCACGGCGGGCTCTGTCCTGCCCGCGAGCAGCCAGCCTTGGCTGGGGACACTGCCCGGGGATGCTCCCCCGCCTCCCGTCTCCTCTCCAGGTTCTGCCACCAACTCGACTTCTCCACCAGCGGGGCCCTGTGCGTCGCGCTCAACAAAGCGGCAGCGGGAAGCGCCTACAAGTGTTTTAAAGACCGGCTGGTGACCAAAGCCTATCTGGCCCTGGTAAGCCCCCGCCTCAGCCCTGCTCCTGGACCTGACTTCGGTTTTGCTGCGCTGCAGCTCAGCCTCTGTGTCCCAGCATCCCGCCCCGGTGAGGATCCGTTTGCAACCGGCTTTCTGCCCTGCAGGTCCGGGGCCACGTCAGCCAGAGCCGAATGACGATCCGCTACGCCATCGGGAAGAACACCACCGAGGGCATGACCCACATGATGTGCATCGACGGGACGGAGGGTGAGCGGCTCCCACACCCTGCCTGCGCTGCCCACACCACCCGGGCCACGCGGGGGGAGCTGACCCCCCTGTGGGTCTCCTTGCAGGCTGCGAAAACCCCAAGCCTTGCCAGTCGGAGCTGATCGTGCTGGAGCACGGGTCCTACAGCGGAGACCCCGTGACCAAAGTGCTGCTGCAGCCGCTGACAGGTGGGGACTCGGGGCTGGGGCGGCGCGGGGGGCTGCTGCCCCAGCAGCTCTGAGGTGGCCCCTGGGGCCAGGACCCGCACTTGCAGCCCTGGGCTTTGGCATGGGCACGTGGTGCAAAGGCAGGGAGCCGAGAGCTGCTGAGCTCAGAGGGTTCTCTGCCTGGGGGGACAAATGTCATCGGGTATGTGGTCACCTCACACCGCTGTGCCCTCAAGGAGGGTTCCAAGGATAACCTGTGTCCCTGATTCCTCCGCTCCCACTGTCCCCTCAGGGCGGACCCATCAGCTGCGGGTTCACTGCAGCGCCATCGGCCACCCCATCGTGGGGGACTTCACCTACAGCCACAAGAAGGACAGCAGTCCCTACAGGATGATGCTCCACGCCTACTACCTGCGCATCCCCACCGGCAAGGAGCTCATCGAGGTCTGTGCGCCCGACCCTTTTGTCACCGCGATGGACAGCAACTGGGTGCCCCACCACGTCACCCACCGGCTGGATGAGACCATCCAGGAGCTGAAGGACAAGATGATGCAGAAGGGGGAAGAGGAGGAGAGCCAAGAAGCCGTGCTTGGTGGCAGAGAAGAGGAAGCACCGAGCGAAGCCAAGAGCCCGGAGACAGAGGAGCAGCGAGCCCGGTGTGAGCAGTGGTTGGCCGAGTGGGCTTTGGAGTGAGCACAAACCACGTCTCTGCATTTCCAGCCCAACGCTCCATTTTTGTCTCAGTGGGTCCCTGCAGAGCCCAGCGCTGACTCCACATCTGCACTTTCTGTATTCCATGGCTTCCCTCACTTCTGGGGCTGAGATTAGGCAGATTTTAGCAGCGATTAGGATGGGTTTATTTTTTAATGTACACATCATCCATCTGGCCAGCGGATGCCCCTTTCCTAATTCTGGGCCTCAGCAGCAGAGTCAATGTGTCACGTACCAGCTTAGAGTGACCCCAAAGCTTTCCGTCGCTGTCCCGGGGCTCAGGCGCAGCCGGGGTGGGTGGCACGGACACTGCCTTTGCCATGAGCACGATGGACGTATCTGTGAACCCTCAGCGCTGGGATGCCAAAATGCAGTCCAGCAGAGGGAGGGGAGAACATGCCGTGTGCAGCTTCGATGTCCATGTCCCCTGTTCCCATTCCCTCCGCTCCATCCCGCTGCACTCAATGCACACACGTCGTGTGGGAGGTGGGAGATCAGGGGGCTGAAGTGCAGCCTGGGGGCACCGGCAGCCCCTAGTCCTGGGGGGGTCCTGCACAGTGGCTGCAGGAGGGGTCCCTGCCCACACACTCACCTTCCTCCCTCAGCCCGCATGTAGGCTTTTTTAAAGGTTTGTTGAGGGTGAGTGAGTTGACACGAATGGATTTTAAACTTTTTTCAAATTTCTATGAGAAGAATCTCATCTTTTAGCAGTTCTGAAATACGGGTGGCCTCTAAAACGAGTGTATTTTTAGTACTTCTGTGGTCGGATAGCCAGCAGCCCAAAGCTTTTGTAATAGATCTTAATACTCCTTCTACTTGCATTGCCTTTTTTAGCATCCACTTTTACCCTGAGCGTGGATGTCACCCCTGCTGAGGCGGGTCAGAAGACACAAGTCCCCTTCTGCTTTACCCAGACAAGGGGGTCTAAGCGTCATGTTTTGGTCCCGGTGCGTGGCTCCTCACTGGCAGGTTGCTGCAGGGGTGTCAGCACTGGAGGGTGCCGGGGGCAGGTCCTTCGGGTGGGCAGTTTGGGAGGGCCTCGGGGCAGCAAGGGCAGCCGAGGCAATGCTTGAAGCTGAAAGAAAGGCTGAGGACTGATGCGAGGAGTGGGGAGCAGCTCAGCTCTCGTGCTGGCGCTTTGCAAGATGCCAAGAAGAGTTTCTCTGGAAATGCCCTTGCTTTGCTGGTTGGCATTGTGCCGCTTCGCTCTCTCCTTCCCACTCTGCTTGTCTGCGGCAGCCCTTAGAGGACATTTGGAAAAGGAAGGGAGCAGGGAGCTGTGCGGGCCGGGGTGGGACCGGGGTGCTGGAGCCCACTGCATACACAGCAGCTCCCCGGGGGATTTGGCACCGAGCCACCACATCAGCACGTGCCCAGCGTTACTGTCATCCCACGAGCCCCGTCCCATTTAAAACGCACCTGTGAGTGGTTTCACACAACTAATACTCCTACCCTGAGAGAGAGTAAAACAGCACAGCCCTCTCGTGGGTGAATGCGCTGTGAGGGTCATTGACACCCCGTGGGGTATTGCACCTCCTGTCCCTTGTGTCCCCGGGTGCTGGTGGGTGCAAGCTCACCGTGCTGCGGCATGCGGCCGGGCACCGGGTAGCCGTCACCTCCCCTTAGCTGTCATGGCTTGGTGCTACATGCTGCCAAGCGTGTGGTACACGGCTCTGCAGGCACCAGCTGGGCACTGAGCGGGGATCGCAGGCTCACGAGCTGCTGGCAGAGGGTTCAGGGAGGGTTGGAGGAGCAGGAGCTCCGACTCCTTCCTCCCCAGTCCCATCCCATCTCCCAGGAGTGGCCAGGGAGGGGAGAGGCAGCCGTAGGCAGGTCCCAAAGCTGTAAATTAATACCGTGAACCTGTTTACCAAAGAATAAATATGGGTGACGTGCACGGGAGGTCCTGAAATATTATGGGTGAGTTTTGCAGTCCCTCCCTTCCCGTGGGCCCTGCTGTGAGAACGGTCCCCACAGTGTGACAGGGGACATGTCCAGGACGAGGCTGCCCGTGGGGCTGGCGGTCACTGGGGTGGTTCATGGGGACACACCAGTGCCCACACAGGGGGATGCTGATGGACCATCATCACTGGGGGCTGGCACCCAGTGCTCGCCCTGCCATCTGCATTGAGGAGCCCCTGCACCACCCATCAGCTTTCGCACGTTGCACTTGTGCCCAGAGTTGCAGAAACCAGAGATAAATGTGTATTTTCCTTACCCTGCAGAGGTGTTTTCCAGTTGCCCTTCCCCGGGTCCCCTCCTGTGCCGCGTTCAGTCCTGCTCCCTCCTCTGCCGTCCCTGCCACAGGGCCTTTTGCTGCATCATCCGTGAATCCACTCAAGCGTTTGGACGGGGGGGTTGTGATGGGATGTGTGTCTGTGACGTTCTGTACAGCTTGCAAAAACCCTTATTTCTTGCTGCTCGTTACCGTAGTAAACCATTACCTGTGATCCTGCAGTTGGCCCTCTGGTCTCTCAATCCATGGCACATTGCTGCGGTGCCCAGGGCTTCCAAGAATGAGCCCAGACCGGCACAGCGGGAGCAGCCCAGGGCTCCAACCTGGCCAACCTGTTGTCTGAGCACCCAATCATCCTCGCTCTGCTGAAATTCCCTGGCCGAAACCACCCAGAGCCCTCCTGGGTTTAGTAACAGACAGAGGACCAGGTGCCCGAGGCAGTGGGGGCAGATACCGCTGCCCTGGCCTGTCCCCTGCCTGTCCCTGCCCACTGCCCACCCTGGCTAACACCAGTGGCTGGGATCGTCCTGACCCAAAGAGCAGAGGCAGAAGACAAACTGCTGATTTTGGGACACTGCAGCTCCTCCTGGCCAGGAGATGGGGGAGTGGTCCTGGGGCTGCCCGTGTTTGGGGGGCGCAGGGAAAGCTGCGGCCGCTGTGATTCCCGTATAATTCTTGTACATCAACAGTCATTCCTCAGGTTGGAACGGCTGGAGAAGTGAGCGAAGACCCAAAGGAATTATTCGCAGCCTTCAGCTTGTGAGATTTTTTAAGCTTATAAAGCTGGTGAGGCAGGGAAGCGGCTGGCTGAGCGGAGGGAGTGTCTGTGTCTGCACCTGCACCGCGCAGGGACCTGCAGCCGGAGCCCACCACGGAGCCACCCAGGGGAAGGGGCTTGGGCTGATGCTTCCCAGCATGTTCAGGTTTGGGGTGGATGCTCCTGTGCCTGCTCCTCCTGAGGCTGTTTCAGGGCTCCGTGGGGACACGGTGGACGCGCTGACCTGCAAAGGGGCCCCCATGTGCCCCCGCCCTCCTGCTCCAGCCACCTCTGGCCGGCAAGCCCACGGCAGGGGCTGTGTCCCACCAGCAGCCTCGTACCAAACAAGTTTCTGTCATTTTACCACTCCAACAAGAGCTATTTTTACAGTAAATCTTTCCAAAATAGAAACCAGAAACACCCACAGGCGATGACCAAGCCCAGGTGCTGCAGGACCGGTTGCTCGGTGGGGGACAGGGATGGGGACAAGAGCTGGGAGCACCAGGGGATGGCAAACCCCACTCAGCACCACGCTGGCAGGGCCAGGGACCCTTTGCAAAGGCTGATGCCCCCAAACCCAGCCAAGCAGGTGGTACAGGCAGCCGGCCAGCCCTGCTGACTGCTCTCACCCTTCCCTTTTCCCAGGACAAATGCTCAGATAACGTTTGCTGCTGCAAAGCATCGGGCTCATCCCAGTTTTCATCACACAGCCTCGGAAAGGCTTTGCTTCCTTTTTTTGGTCTCCTTCTTCGTGGCATGTGCTGGATGGCATTGCAGGGCATGGTCAGAGACTGCAGGGTGGAAGGTGTAAAAAAGGAAATGGGATTGTCTGTGATGGAGGCAAAAAGGACAGGCGCAAGGGAAGCACCTCCTGGAGGGGTGCTGAGCCCATCACCGAGGACCCCTCTGTTCTGCACCCGTTGCTGTATAAAATACATTCCCGAATAGCTCAGAGGTTTTTCACTCACTGGGAGGACCTTTGTCTCCATCAGAAATTACCACACCAGAGGATTTAACTCATTTGTCGCAAAGTTCAAAGTGACCTTTGAGAAAGAAGAAAAAACCCAACCCCAAACCCAGAAGAGAAAGCAGCTTTACCAAACAGTGTTGAGAAACGGCCCCGTCACACCCCGTTTTCAGAGCAACATCCCCACCCCGCAGCAGATAAGTGCCGAGCCATCCCAGTGCTGCCCATCCCCGGCCACCGCAGGTGGGTGAGCACCTTGCTGGATCCTCCTCGCTGAGCCAAATACCCCTGGACAGAGCGACTCGGCAAGGCCACCGGTGGGATTTGGGGAACATATTGAGACTTAGTGGGAAAACTACTCACATCTGGTGCCAAGGGCAATAAGCTAATTGCTCTGGGCAGCCCATCGATGGCACTTCTAGGATGGGGGGTTATTCTCTATCGGGGGTTTCTAGCTAAGGGATGGGGAGTTGGGTACAGGGGGAAGGCAATGCCTGCTGGTGCTCCTCCACTGGGTCACACTGGATTTCTCCCAGTCTGTGCTGGTATGGTCCCATGCGGAGCCAGGGGATGGACAGGGACCCTGTCCCTGCAGGGCACAGGTGGGAGCAGGGCTTTGGTGTCAGGGAGGACAAGTTATTGTGGAGTTTCTTTTAATGATGGACGGAGAATGAAATTTTGTTTTCTGTTATACAGGACTTAAAATCTCTCCCTCGGTTGTGGAGGGGTTGTGCTGGCACTTGCAGAGCACGGGGGGCACGCTGACCCCGGACTGAGGGGGCTCCCACAGCTCCAGCCCCAGTACTGGACCAGAGAATCGGCTGCAGGACCCCTCAGCGCCTTCCCAGCCCGGCCAGCACCTCGCACCGTCCCGAGCGTGGGACACGGCTCCCACCCGTGCGCTGAGCTTGCCTGACCTGTGCCAAGGACAAAGCCCTGGCACGAGCAGCATGGTGCGGGCAGCCCCGGCCCCAGCAGCCGTCGCTCTCTGCCTCTGTGAGTTACCTGCGAGTTACATCTTGTCCCCCTAAGGCTGACCCTGCCCCAGGACCCCCTTCCACCCCCCGGCCCTGGGGATGCTCCAGCTGCTTCTCATTCCCAACCGGCACTGCCCGCGCTCTGCCTCCTGCTCCCGCCGGCATCCCCGGGCAGCGGGAGCTTTTCCCAGCTGCAGTGGCAGGGCGTTGGGCATCGCACAGACGGATTTCAGGGGGCAGATCCTACGTGCCTGCTAGCTGTCCCCTAAACCCACCCGGAGCCCCCTGGGTTGCCTGGGCTGGCGCAGGCTGCAGGGCGCTGCAGGGGCTGCTTTCCGCACGGTGCTCCCCAGCACTTACTAAACATTATTAAATTGATGAAAATAAGGTCCTTTCCAGACTTTAACCCTGGAGCTGCCTTAGAACAGCCCCCGACCACCTGCGCGTAGGGTCGCAGGTGCTGGTAATGTGGATGCTTTATAACCGGCTCCCGCTTCGTTGCAGGTTTCTCCGCAGACCTCGTGAAAGCCGCAGTGGTGAGTCACCGCCAGCTGCTCCGGCAGCTCCCAACACGCCAGGGCTTTGCCAAAACCTCACAGCTGGTGCCGGCAGTGGCAGAGCTGCTGCAGTTCCCCCAGCCCTTGGCTCCAGGGAGGCAAAGCTGTGGCCTCGCCACTGTCCCCGTCCATCTCCCATCCCATCCCTTGTTCACCCGCTGCCCAGCAGCCTCCCTGCCCTGCTCCCAAACCGAGGGCTGGGAGCCTAAACGTGCTGGGCACCTGGCTGTCGCCCCAGCTCCGGGAAGCAAGGACAGACCCGTCGCTGAAGGGTCCCCACTGCTGAGAGCAGCTGTGGTGGCTTTTGTCCCCATGCGTAACCCAGGGCGGCCTCAGGATGCTGCGGTTCCCGGCTCCCTGGGGTTTGCAGGGAGCAGCAGCTGGTCTGGGTGCTCCAGCCGGATCAGATCCCATTCCCCGCTTGGTCCCTGCATTTCAAAGCCTTTCCCATTCCTTGCTGGGGCTGAGCATCCCCCCACCCTCCTCCCCAGGCCGCCCTGACCATCGGAGCTGTCCTGTCTGCCACAGAGCAACACAGCGAGTAAGTACCAGCCCCAGCCGGGGACTCTGACAGGCAGGGGGAGTCTTGGGGGGTGCAGGCAGTGGGGCTGGCATGGTAGATGTTGCATTTCTCCCCACATCCCTGTGACAGGTCACTGGGGCTGGGAGAGGATTTACAGCCTTGTGCAGCCGGTTTGGTGCTGGCACCCAGGCTGGGATTTCAGCTGCATCGGCTTTTGTTGTAGCACAAACACACCAAGAATTTCCTTTCTTTTACGGGGCTGACACAGATGTACCAGGAGCCTCCCCGCAGCTAAAAGCCAGGCTCTGCTGGCTTCAATCTCTCTCCCAAAGCCTGGGGTATGGTGGGCACCTCTGCCACCTGCCTGGCCGTAGGGTGAACATCCTGACGCCTGCAGGGTATCCCCTTGGCAGCGCCCCAGCGCTGCCATCAGGGGACTTTCTCATGAGACCCCGTGTTATTCCCACTTACCCCATGCAGAGTGGTCAGAGTGAAGGGCGATTTCCCAAGGGAACTGGTGGGTTTGTCCTCCACGGGGAGCTAAAGCAGATGGTGAAATGTAACTGCTTTTCCCCAATGCAGCCTCTCAGCGCCGGCCCTGCAAAGCTTCCAGTGCATCCCAGCCAGCGACCTGCCTGCTGCCGACATCCTCGCCTTTGCCCAGGGACTGCAAAACAGAACAGCAGAGCTGAGCAGCGCCCAGGTGGGCAGGGGCAGGAGTGGGGCATGCAACCCCCCGGAGCCTGACAGGGCATGGGGAGCCGGGGGGTGCCGGGGCGAAGGGGCTCTCACCACCTTGGCATTGACAAGACGAGCCTCTCTCCGCCCAGCTGTCCTGCCTGGCCAGGCTGCTCGCTGCCAGGAACCTGACGGCTGATTTTGGCCAGTACCCACCAGACCTGCTGCTCTTCTTCGAGTGAGTATCGAGGGCGGCACACGGCTGCAGTTTTGGGGCTGAATCACACCACGCGGTGCTGGCCAGTGCGGCCCTGGCACAGCCCGGGCATGCGGGAGCTCTGCGGTGGGGGAAGAGTTAACCTCTGCAGGCACCTCCAGACCCGAATGGGGCATCTGCATCCCTGCAGACCCCCCGGTCCTCTCCTCACCCTACTCCTCTCTGAGGCTGGGGCCAGGCTGGCCATGGCATGGGGCGCACGGGGATGGTCCATGCCCGAGCCATCCTCCCCAGGGTAGGAGACCCCCAGCCCCACGCAACCCAGCAGCTCATTGCTCAGAAAGCCACAACAGTTTAAAACTACTTTCCCCATGCCCACAAAAACCACAAATTAAAGATCTCCTGACTGGACACGAGCAGCCTCTTTGTCCCCGACTCTTGCTCCCTTGCAGTTTGACCGAGGTGCGTGGTGGGACCTGCGGAGCGTTTTATGCCCGGGCTTCCCGCGGGAACCTGGACCTGCTGCCCAGGGGCTCAGCCCGGCGGACAGGGCTGCTGCGTGGGGCGCTGGCCTGCCTGGTGAGTGGGGGCTGAGCCGGGGCGGCCAGGGCCCCCCCAGGGGCAGCCAGGGTCCCCCGTGCCCCTCGCCAGGCGTTTGCACAAGGGCTGGTTTGACTCTGCCAGGGGGTGAGGAGCAGCCGCCTGCGCCCAGAGCAGCTCAACAGCCTCGGGGCACTGGTGTGCGACATGGAGCCAGAGACCATCGTGGCCTCAGACCCCAGCGTCCTGGAGAGCCTGAAGCTCTGCCCAGCGCTCACAGGGGCCCAGCGAGATGCCCTCAACGCCGTGCTCCTTGGGGGGGGCACAGTGTATGGGTAAGGAGCCTTCATCTGCTCTGGTGGGGGTGGGCAATGAGCAGGAGGGATGGTGCCCGTGGGATGCTGAGCTGGTCCTTCTCCCAATGACCACAGGGATCCTTCAAGCTGGGATTTACAGACTCTGCAAAATCTGGGGCCGCTCGTGCTGGCTTTGAACCAGACCACGCTGAACTTGGTGGCTGAGGTAAGCCCCCTCCTTGGGACCCCAGGGTGAGCTGCCCTCAGCCAGGCCAGCCCCAAGGCTGCGGGACCCAGCACCCCCTGCCCCCCCGGCAGGCAGCACGGGAGGCTTTCGGCAGCAGCATCACGGCTGCGTACGGCAGCCAAGGACGTTCCCAGCGGCAGAAATCCCTGACCCTCCTCAGGGCCTTCGCGGCAGCATCAGCTTCCCGTCCCAGGCTGAAGCGGAGCACGGACCGTGAGTGTTTCCCTTCGCGGTGGCCAGTCTGGACCAGCTCAGAGCTCTTGGGGGGTGTAGTACCCCCGGTGTGGGTTAGCATCTGGGCACCCGCAGGGAGGGGGACAGGAGTGGGCAGAAAGCGGTGGGATTCCCATAACATAACTGGGGTGATGGGGGAAATGTCCTTCCAGCACCTGGGAGCGGGAATATGGCAGCAGCAGCCGGGAAGGAGCCGGCAGGGGAGCAAACCCAGGCCAGGGCAGCGCCAGGGTGGGCTGCGGCACGACCGGAGGGTGCTGGTGGGCGATGTGGGAAAGGGCTCACCTTGCCAGACCGTTCCGAGTTGCCTTTGACAGGAGAAAGCATTTGTGCCTGCAGAAACAGCACCCGCTTCCGCAGGAATAGCTTTAAGGAAAGCAAGCAAACAAGGGTCTTCGTGGGCTGGGGGGCCAGCGGGTGGGAGGATGACTCGCGGTCCCAGCCGGTGGCCTGAGCCACGTCACTGCCATTCCCTGTTCCTTCACCAGGTTCTCCTGAGGGGCTGGTGGGACCCCGTGGCAGGACCGGGGCGGGGGGGAGGCCGCCTGGTGACCTGCTCCCGCTGCCCGCAGGCTGCCTGTCCGCGCCCATCACGGCCAGCACCATCGCTGGCCCCTTCTTACTCATCGACTACGACACCAGGGAGCAGTTCGACCTGTGCCTGAGCAATGAGGTTTTAAAAGCAAACCTGGGGGCTCTGCTGGAACAGCCGCTCACCGTGGAGTACCTCCTGGTCGTGAAAGCGAAGCTGGAGCAGGTGACGGTGGCACAGGGCAGGAGCCCCCCCGCCGCCCCCCTGTTAGCATGGGCACGCTGCGGGACAGGCAGGACCTGCTGTGCTGCGTCGCCAGCTGCGGGGATGAAGGCACCCAGGAGGTTCTTTGCACCCATTTCTGCCTTCTTTTCCCTTCCCTGACCCTCTTTTCTGCCCTGCTGGCCTGACCCTACAGATTTACCCTTCGGGGATCCCAGAGGAGCAGCTGAAGCTGTTGGGGCCACTGTCCCGCCAGTACACGGTGCAGGAGATCAGTCTGTGGCCGGTGACATCCAGTGACACGCTCTCAGCCCTGCTCAACCCCTCGGATGGCAAGTGGGGAGCTCCCCAGGTAAACCCACAGCACCAGCGGGGGATGGGAACCCAAACGGGGACCGCATGGTGCCCGAGCCCAGCCAGGGGCAAAGGTGTTGCCCGAGCGTGGCACAGCGGTTTTGCAGCACACACGTTTCTACCAGCAGCATCTTCCTTCCCTGCCAGCGTGCAACCACTGAACTTTGTTTCCCAGGTCCAGCAGCTGCTCAGCAGATACCTGACACTGGGAGGCACCTTGACTGGGCCCTTGCTTCGGAAAATCGGTGGAAGACACCTGTGTAATCTGCAGGAGGAGCGGATCAATCAAATATCTCCAGAAGCGATCCAGTAAGCCGCTTTTTAGGGATGCTGTTCAGTCCTGTGAAGCCCCTGGGACCTCGGGGGAAGCGGGCGGTTGGATGGCAGGTCCCCACCTCCGTTTTACCTCTGCCCACTCGCGGGCAGCAGGGTGGCATGGCTGCGTCCCGCTCCCACCCCTGCCCCAGCCACTGGCACTGGAGTGGGGACAGACCACTCATCTCCCCTGGCCGACGAAAGGGCTTTAGTTGTGGTTTGGAGTGGTGCCCCCAGCTCTAACCTGTGACTTTCCCTGCCCCAGGACTGCTGGACAATTAAACATTTCTTCTTGCTCTCAAACCAAGAAGGACCAACTCTACAGAAAAGCCCGGGTGGCCTTTGCTGGCCAGGCTGGCACCAGGGCGTATTACTGCCGGATCTGGCCCTACCTGGGTAGGTGTTCCAGCCTCTGCCCTCCTTCCCATGGCGCCTGAGGTTCGATATCTCTTCCTTGGCCGGGGGGTTTAGCCACGCTAGAGACATGCCTAGCAGTCTCCAAAACCCCTCCAAAAGCGTTGGAAGCGTTTCACGTGTCTAGGTGCGCCATGTGCTTTCTTTAAAGGTGGAGCTCCAGCAAAGGACCTGAAGGATCTGGCTCAAGCTGGCGTTGCCATAGACATGGACATGGACACCTTTCTTGCCCTAAATCCCAACGAACTGCAGGTACGTTCCCGGTACGCTGCTGCCCTTTTCCCTGCTGAAGGGCAGAGCTAGTCGAGGGCTGAGCAGCGGGGTTTGAGGCTGGAGCCCCATCAGATCACCAATTCTCTATTTTTTTTTTACCTTTTAAAATTTTTGTTTGGAAGTTATTACTTGCTCTGCAGTCCTGTTAGAAAAGCGTTTTGTAGCAATGCCGGCTGTGAGGATTAACAAAGATGACGCTGTATGTGTGCTGCAGAAACTCAGCGTCGTGGATGTGAAAAATTTGCTGGGGGAAAACCTCCCTTCCCTGAAGGAAGCTGAGAACGAGACCTCGGTGATGCGCTGGGTGAAGAGACAGTCCCAGCGGGAACTGGACTGCACCCTGGGAATCGGCCTGCAAGGGGGAACGGAGGAACCCGGTCCCACAAGGACGGCTCCCCCTCCTCACCCCACTGCCTCGGCCAGTATCACCCCCACAGCCACCATCCCCGTGCCCACCACCCTCCCCACTGTTGCCGTTAGCAGCCCCCCCCCCGCTAATTCAAGTACCAGCCCCCACAAGGCTCCCACCCCCAGCGCTCTCAGCCCAGCCCCCCCCAAGAGCACTCCCCCCAACGCTTACACCGCTGCCACCTCCGCTGCCAGACCTGCTCTGACCACCAGCTCCATCATCCCATGCTCCATCCACCAGTCTGCCACCTCACATAAGGCCACCCCCTCCTCTGTCAAGCCCAATGCCACCTCTCCCAGCTCTGTCCCACTCCCTGCTCTCACACGCAGGGCCACCACCAGCGCTAGTGCTGGTACCACCCCTAACACCAGCACCCCACTGGTGTCCATGAACCCCCTAGCACCCGGGGGTACCACCCACCCCGCTCCTGCCACTCGTCACACTGTCATGCCTAGCACCCTTGTCCCCAACTCCACCTCTGCCACTGCAGCCACAGAAACAAACCTCCCTTCCCACAAACCCACCCTGACCCCCAACTCTACCGTCTCCACCCAGAAGAGTGTCACCTCATCGACGACAACACTGCTTTGCAAGACCGGTGCCCCTCCGGCATTGCTTGGCCCCTCTTCCACCACCCGCAGCGGTGAAACCACTAAAAAACCACCCGTAGATGTGCCAGAGCCACCGAGGCCAACACCCGGCGGGTACATCAACCTGCAGCCTGAAGCTGGTAAGGTGTGAATGTTCGGCGTCGGGAAAGGCTTACGAACCGCTGGTGAGGCACAAGCCTTCACTGATGAGCAACAGCCGATCTACCTTGCTCCTGGCCAGATTTAATACCGGTGCGCTGTTGCCCCACACAGCTGCTGGCTGGGCAGGTAGTGACGTGTCTCTGCAGGGCATTACAGCCCCTGGGTCTGGAGCGTACTGCCTTCAGACCCTGTGCGCTCTCAAGTCTGGCGAGGTGCACCTTAAGATGTCTCATCACCTTCTGAGCATCCACCGCTTTGCAGAGAGCTGGAGTAATTCCGTTAATGCCAAGGCACGGTACTATTTTTCACAAGGCAAGGACACGGCCTTCCATCTTTTAGCTGCACGTAGTGTTTCTGACTAGGCATCGCTGTAAAGTGCTAAAATCTTTTTTTAGTCCTTTAACCTAACAGAGCTACACTGGTTGCTTTCATGACTCAAACAGATTTACTCCTGCTTTATGCTGGTGAAGGTAAGACTCAGTCCTGCTGCCTACTCCTGGCCAGGTGACATTTATAACCGGGGTGCAGGCATGGTAATGCCACAAAAGACAGAAAAGCGTTGTCCTGACACGGGCGATTCTTCAGGGTATCTGAATCGCAAAGCAACCCTACTGCCCTCACAGCTCACGCATGCTCTTCACCTGGATAATCCAATTCTTTCTGTGTTCTCCACCTAGGATCAGGATCCAGACTCTCCTCCTGCCTACTGCACGTGCTGACTACCGCCGTGGGAAGCTCACTGCTGCGAGGGCTTCTCTGACACTGCCACCTCTAGCACCATACTCACTACATCCTTCCTTTAATTTTCACCATCCTGCAAAATAACGGGGCTGGCAAATTCCCTGCTGAAAAGCAGAAACCCAGGAAAAGAACAGAGTTTGTCCATTTGATACCAGCACAGAATTTTATTACTTTTGAGGATGGGCAATGAAAGGAGGACAGCTATTTTTCCAGCCCAAAACAGCCCAACAGGTACTTACTAGCTAGTTACTCTACATAATAAAATCACCAGCAATATTGACTGGTCTGACAATGTCTTAATGCTGACAGCAGGCCCAGATCTGCCAGCTCTACTCACACTGAGTGGTATTTTCCTTCTAAGCAGTCCCACTGTGGTCTGTCGAAACACTGGGACAACTCAGGGATTCGAGTTACTGGCCGTTGCAAAAGCAGCACAATATGGTGCAGCAACACAGTCTGAAAGCTGAGAGATACACTAAATCGCATTTAACTTGTTTCATGAACTTAGGAGATTTTTTTTTTTATCAAGATTTCCTCAAACTACGCAAAGCCTAGTTATAGGGATGATTAACTGGAGACAGTTTATCTTGATTACTGTTGCAATGCTGTATAATAAAACATCAATCGACTTTTTTTCCCCCTAATGAAATGTGTTCTTTGATGTGCTTTTAGTGCTTTGTATTGCAGTTTTTCTACCTAGGTTAAGTCTAAACAGTTTCCACTTTTTTTGGTCTGACTTCATTCATTATCTAGTGTCTCCTCCTCTAAAGCTCTACTACGAGAAAGCGTTTCCCCTTCCAACTTACACATCTTCCACTTACTAGTCCCATTCTCCATGGGCTGAGGACACTATTGCATGCCATTTGCTGAGACTGTGTCAAGGCATGATGAAACATATCAAGATTGTTATCAGGGGATCAATGCTGTTAAAAACGCAGACTGTCTTGCTTACACCCGGCTCTCTTGCACCCTAGCTAGTGCCCCAGCACCATGGGATGCAGGCAGCCTCTTGCCACCCAGAAGTCTGCAGTGAAGGACAGACCAGGGATATCCTGTTCTCCTTCTGCACAGCATGGACAATGGACATTTATAGTGTCTTTGCAGGCAGGCTCTCCTCCTGGGGGAAAAGGGGGATTTCAGGGACTGGATACAGGTTGCACTGAGGCTTTTTTGAACAGAAATCCCCAATGAATCTAGTACAAAGTTCTTATACCCTCCCCATGAGAAAGCTGAGAACAGCCTCAGCTCTTTAGTGTTGAGTAATCAACACCAAAGAAATTAACAGGCATGTCTTGGGTTTCTGACCATTTAATTTGGACCGATACCTGCAGACATGAACGCGCAGGCAGTCCGAATGAAGAGAGGACAACAGCAACTCATCCATTTGCTTCAGCCATTTTTTACTTAATTCCACTATTTATTTACAATCAGCCAGAAAACTTCACTCCCAATTCAGTGGTCTTGGCAGCATCAAGAGATCTGGGTCTTTGAGAAATGTAATTGTTAACATGCAAAAAAGCCAAGTAGCTCACCCTTAAACCCACCAGGGTTGTACAGTAAAATATTGGTATCGTTTGTGTTGCAGTAATATGGCTGGTGCTTACCTAGGCTTGGTCTGTACAAAAGGCAAAGATCCTGCTCTGAAGAGTCTGAGATTCCCCCCCCTCCCTGCCCCCCGTGTGATTTGAAACAAAAATGTACCTAAAAGTGAACCTTGGGCTGCATAATACCCCCTCACCCACCAGCATGGCTGTCCCCAACAGGCCTCACAACAGGTCACAGGCTGCTCCCCTTCATCTTATTTCTCTTGAGGGAAGATATTCAAGACAAGACTAACATCATCAGGGAACTGATCAGCAGAGTAGGCAGGAGGTGGAACGTCACAGCCACAGTACCCAGAGAGGCTGAGGGTGGTGCTAGAGGAAAAAGAGGGGGCATTAGTGCAAAGAAATCAACAATTGAACTGTTCCCCCATGGGGGAGAACATCTCTTTATGCCACATCCAGGGAAGATCTTTGGCTATCTATTTCTAACTTCCACCCCTAACAGCACCACCAAGTCACAGCCCAAATCCAACACACCGCAGAGGAGGAAGCTCTGGAAGTGCTCACTCAGTTGAGATGTTCAGCCACCGAGGATGGTCTCAGTGAGATTACAGGATTGCTTCTCATATTGGACCCAGAACTTGCTCTGCAAGGCTTAAGGCTCCCCAGCAGGACTGAACTTACTGTCCCTTGACGCTGGGAGGTGACGGGAGGAGGTGAGCACTCCCCAGTGCGCTTTAATGGGGCTGCGTGGATGGGTAGTGACAAGTGCCTCTGGAACGGGACCTCAGCAGCCCAGATCAACAGGCCCTGCTCTCTCAGCACAGGAGCAGCCAAGGAGGACTTGCCAGGGCCTTGGCCCAAGGGCTGCTGAAAGCAGGACTAGAGCTGTCTGGCAGCACTGCCCGAGGCTCAAATGCTTGAGCTTGGTGCACTCACTTCTCTTTTGCAGGCAACTGAAAGCACTTTGCTCCCATATGCAGTTTTTCTCCTTGCTGTAACCCAAAAATATTTAAAGCACAACAATCATAAGTCCTAACATAATACGTACTCTGAAATCTGGGCGTGACGATGTTGATGTAGCCTTCTTGTGTTCCCCCAGTGAGCCCAACATGCAGTTTATCCAGTTCTGATTGCTTCTGTGTTCGGACCCACTCCCGGATGGGAGACTTGTTCTGCCATTTCACCAGATCACCAAGATTCATCCCCAGCAAGCCCTGAACCTCAGAAGGTGTCAGGCTCTAGGAGAAATCAAAGAATTACAGATGTAAATGCAGGAATGAAAATAATACCTCTGACCAAAGAACTGATAGAAAAAGGTTTCTATTAGCAGAAGTGTGAAGATTAAGGAAGACAAATTTCTGGTGAGTGGTTTCAATTGGAACAATCTTCTCTTAGGTTATGGGAATGAACACGATGGTTCCCCAAAGACTATTTCCGTTTCCTCTGACGACAAGTCTCCTACACTCAAGTGGAGGCCCCAGTGCCTGCCCAAATCACTGGGCTTTCTTCCAGAGTTGAGGATATTACTGCGAACACACCTGTTAGAAGATCTGTCACATAGCTGTGAACTGTAGTCTACTGCACGTCTGTCCCCTGCTTCTGCCACTAGTGCTTATGGGAGCCTGCTCTAAAGAAATTCCTCAGTAAGACTGGCTTAGCACCCATGTATGACCCCAAATTGCACATTTAAAAAGGTTTCAGGCCAGTTCTTCACTTTCTATTGGTCTCGCATCATTCTGAATTTGATGGAGTGACTCCTGATTTACACCAATGGACAATGCGACCAAACCAGCCACTTACTGTAACACAAATGCAAGGAGTGAAACAATTTCAAGATTCAGCTCACCATCACAGAGTCTTTTCTTAAATTCATGAAAGTACTAATGTCCATGTTCACATTGTCCTTGCTTAGAGCTTTGAGATCCACACCAGGAGCACCCCCTGGGACCAAAAAGAGAAAGTATATCAAAGCATGGAAAAGGACAGCCAGCCCTCAAATGAATCGTGTCATGTATCTGTATAAGCTACAGCTATAACAGTGTCTCCAAAATTTATTAGGTTGGGGCTGCTAATAGAGTGAGTTCCAACTGCAAAAGATATGGATGCTACTTCATTTTGCTGGAAAGTATTATTGCGTTGGCCATTAAACCAATCTGTGACAATGCCAGATGCTAGACAGAGGTGGAAGAAGAGTTTGCTTAGGCTGTGAACAAATTCCTGGCTTAACAGGGGGGAAAAATAATCATCTATGTTTTATGACTTGGAGAAGGGCTGTGAGATATGGCTTAAGCATTAGCAGCTTGATTTCTCATGGATCTCGCAGATCTTATCCATCCCAAAAGTTATGAATCGTTTTCCCTGTGATAGTCTGACAATTGATTTGGGCAACTTCAAGTCAGGTACAGAATATCTAATGCCATCTACAAGTTGGAAAAGACTGAAACTTCTAACAACTTTGCTTTGAAAATTCCCAAACCTTAGATGGTATTTGATACCTATTCACCACCTCCTGGCTAAGACTCTCTCTTTCCCCATAACATGCTGTTGTTTTACATACCTAGATATGGTTTAATCAGCTGATAGTAAGCAGGGAAATAGTGCTTGTCTGAGAAAGCATGTTTTGCTTTAGCATATAAGATGTCTTTCGTAAACTGTGAACAGGCTGAAGTATTCAGAGATGCCAGTCTGCAGAAAAATGAAGATTTAAGGAGAGAAAAGGTTTTATTATCTTCAACCTGTATAAATTTTGAACAATTCTGAGTATCTCTCTGGGATTCTCTACAAAGGACAGGTGACCCCCTCTTCCCAGTAGATACAAGAGCTGTGGAGAGAAACTAAGAGGAAAAAATATAATGGCTCAGTCTCCTGCTCAAAATGATATGTCTTCTAGGTTATGATGGCTCTGATGGTGCATTGTAAGTTTATGTGTTTGCAAAGATGTAGTTAATTTCATTTAACAGTCTTTCAAAGGAATTTGAATAAAATTTAATTAATTCTCATTTGCCTCTAGATAAAAGCATGCATGCAGACCATATCTGTTGTCAGATGAGCTGCAATAAAGAGAATTTGACTGCAAATCTGAGCCCTTCCCTGGCAGGCTTTTAAAGCTGTACACAGGTTTTTAAAGAGCAAGTACTCTTTTTTTAATTTAAAGAGCAGGTACCACGTTGCTTCCTAGATTTCCTCTCACTAAGTGGACAGAAAAGGAAAATGCACTTGCTGATGGGAAAATGTTTTTGCGAGAAGCCAGGAGCATCACGATATTTGACTCACTTCAAGCTGTTGGAGTCTATCATATTCAGCTGGGTTGCATTTAGAAGGCACACATATTTTGTACCGATTGCGTTCAGTGCAGTAGTGTCCAAGGCATTTCCCAAGTCAACATACCGTTTAATCATTGCAGAAGCCTAGAAACATTTGATTTTTTCAAAAGTAAACTTGAATTAGAATTTACGTTTTCATCCTCAAAAAACCCCGAAATGAATAATTACAAAAATAAAACAGAATAATTTCCAATCTGTTTGTTTGGACCTCAGTGACAGGCCAATCATCTTTGAATCCACTAAGCTAGTCCTAAACCAGCAACTCCCAAACCAGGAAGCAAATACAGGCAGGAAAGCAAACCCAAATCCCTACCTGATAATCAGCGGGCTGACTTTTCAGCAAGGTAGCCAGCGAGGCAGATGAAGTTATCTTCAGTTTGGAAACATCCTCAGGGGTGATGAAAGCAATGAGGGAGCCCAGTTTAGGGAACAGACTTGCAGGATACCCATCAGGATATGTCTGTGGAAAGAACGTTGTTACTGCTTATATGAACAATCATTATCACAAGCCTGTGCTTATGGATTTATGCTCTTTGCAAAATTGATGTGGAAAACCCCCAAAGGTCTGCAAGGAATAAGAAACCAAAACCAGTGAGATCGCAGAGCACATCTGTCCATTTTACGCTTGATAGCTCAGGCAAGCAGACCCCGGGGACAGGAACAAAACCTGAAGCCCTGTGAAGTGCCTTACCGCAGCCCTGAGTGGGCAGCACACCTTGCAGTGATGAAGGCTAATCAAATGCTGGGCTTCCCTAGCAGCAGCACAGCCAGCCGGCCAAGGGAAAGGATTCTTCCCCTCCATTTGATGGCACTTGCAAGACCCAGTCTGGATACTACATCCAGTTTTGAGCTCCCTGGTACAAGAAAGACCAGCAAGTCCAGCAGAGCACCATGCCGGGCAATGGGGCAGAAGCACACAACATACAAAGTGGGGCAAGAGGACTGAGGGAGCTGTATTTTTAGTCTGAAGAGAAGACTAGGCTATATTTTTATTACTGCCTTCAACTACCTAATGGGAGATTATAAGGAGGATGGAGTCACGCTCTTCTCAGAGGTGCACGTTGAAAGGATAAAGGTCAAAAGACAAGGAAAATTCTGAATAGATATGAAGAAATATGTATTTTCACAGTAATGGCGGTCAAACATTGGAAGAGGAGCCCAGAGAGATGGTGGAGTCTCAGTCCATGGAGATACTTAAACTCAACTGGACAAGCCCCTGAGCAATCTCACCAGCAGACAATTTGACATTCTCCAGCCTGGCATTACCTCATCCAGCCGCCTCTTCATCATAGCTAATTGCTCAACAGTGAAGGGATAGGTCAGTATCTGAGGGAGGTAATTCTCCAGAGAGACATTCTTCAGGCAAGTATGTAACTCCTCAGGTGTGTAGTACACAGGCATCAAGTCATCATTAAGAACTGTCTCTGTTATCTGCTTGCCAGGTGGGCAACCTGTTGAAGCAATTATCAAATGTGTTCAGTGTTAAATCCTTCTGCTTCTGGCTTTGAATGCTCCCGTGCTGGAGACAGACAGGTATGCAATCATGGTACCCCCCTCCGCCTCAGTGACTCGCCACCAAGCGTTTCACAGTTCAGCTCAGACACATTTAGGGAGACCCACAAGCTCTAGGGTCAACCCTGATACCAGGGGGTGTTGCCATCAAGGGTAAGAGAAAGCTCCCATACCATCAGCACGCTTATGCCTAGTAGGCAGGAGTTCTTCAACAATGGGGACCAGCTGTTCCCTTGACAGAGGTGAATCGTGTGCAAAGATTTTCAGCCAAAGAGTTAAAACATTCTGCAAGGAAAATGTTTCATCAGGGAGATATTGCAATCCTGGGTGTACCACTAGCATAACAAATTGCTACTCACACAGACAAGAATCTTCATTGTTAAAGTACTATGGGCAGTAGACCTGCTGCTATAAGCCTTTCCTTGGTGAGACGATGGAAAAATTCTAAATGCTTAAACTCTATTATATTCCATGCCCCAGAAATTATTTTGCCTCCTCACAAAGCATTATATAGAGTTACTACTGCTTTCCACCTCTGGTACTCTTCTGACAGTTCCAGGAAGGGGATGACAGTGATCTAGATTTGCAGTTCCAGACTGTCAGCTTGATCAGCCCTCACTCCTCATAGACCATCCATGCCCTTTGGCACCACACTTTTAAATGAAGACACTACTGAAAACACACTGGCTGAACAACCCCCATCATATTTCTTCCATACTGCCAGACCTAGGAGTGCTCCCCAAACGCCTCACACCTCTACGAACAACCCACCTTAGGGATTTTCTGCAAGATGCTGTGATCAAATACAGGAATCAATCCACTGAGCTCATTCAAGGTAGAAGTTGACCACACTACAGGAGGTCTGTATACAAAAATTTGCAAGGATCAGCTTTCAAGGAAGAACAACAGAAAAAAACCCCACAACTCCCTCTATGTTAAAAGCTGCCAGAATTATGTCCTTGTAACATTCGAAGTTAAGAAAATACAAGATTTAAATCCTAAAACTTCCTGTTACACAAAACTTCATTCCACCAGAGCAGGAACAATTGCTAGTAACATGAATAAGGGCAGCTGGATGGGAAAATGGCATTTAACACACACATTATTTTCTTTAGCACAAAATCCAAAGAATATCTATTGCCTACTACTGCCCTACTCAGTGCCAGGATCTCAGGGCATTTGACACAGAAAGGGGAAGTATTTTGCCTCCCTGGACGATGTTTCTATTAGACACAGCCAGGGATTTATCAAGCATCTGTCAGTCTGACAGGCAGAAACAGAACGTTTTCTGAATGTCAGTGGCTGACAAACAGCTGGAGCCCACCTGTGTTCATCAGGACAGTCTCAGAGAAGTTTACTTAATGAAAAATTGACAAGAGGAAAGGCTTTTATAACTAGAGCAGGTGAGATATAGAAGCAACAATGTATTTTTTGGTGGGATTCCAGCCAAACCTTTCAGCTGAAAGTAGTTCAAATAGAACAATTTAAAAGGCCCAATGTAAAATCCAAAAGCAATCAGTTATTCACGTTTTTGATCAATCTGGTTGGCTGGAGTTCACTCAGGTTTTAATAGAACAATGGTTTTGTTTAAGGGAACTGTTTTGCTGATGTCAAGAAAAATTCTTACCCAAATGTAGTGTTACCACTACTGATGACATTCCTAATAGCCTCTTCTTGATCAGGCAGGAAAGATTCACACTGGCTTAACAGCTTCAGCAAATTCCCACCAGAATTTCTAATGTATTCTCCACCCAGGTCACAGACCAGTTGTCCCAGAATCTCTGCACTTTCCTCATTCACTTGTGTGCCAGGAATTTTCTGAAATAATAACAGACAGAAGTATTTAATAGAACTGGATGCCACCACAGAAGAGCATTCTTGAACACCAAGTTCTCCCCAGCACCATGCAGTCCCCTCGCCACGTACCAAACATGCTAAAGCCTCCAAGAGCAGCTGTTTCCGATGAGACGATTCTCTTTGCAGAATATCAAGATTTGCTTTCCCAATATTAGCAAAATACTGCCTACAGCTTCCTGTCACTGCATAGTCTGAAGGACTAGAAAGACAAATAATCCATGAATTCTAGTGCATTATATCAAACAGTTGGTCAGGTTCAAGGCTGTCCAACATATAAAGTGTACAGTGCAGTATCTTCCACATCCACAGATTAAACTCTTTGCAGCTGTGGTTCTCAAAGACCCTAGTCCATATTTTTTAAAAATTAATTTTCACCTTAAGGAATCTATTGTGAGACTCAGTTTTAAATTGTTCAAGATTTCAATACAGAACCACAGTGGGTTAGCTACTGGAACAAAGAAATCCACCCTACTGTCGGTATGATGTTGTAAGGGAAGAGCATGTTCACAGAGGCCAGAAAGTACTAAAACTGCATACTGGTTTCAGCTCCAACCAGGCACAATTAGAAAGGGCTTCATAGTGTTTATATTAATACGATGCACAGTTGAATCTGAAAGGACCTTAAAACCCTTTTGAAAGCTTTCTGCAATCTGATTTTTTTTTTTTGTCTCCCATAAGGAGGCCTGAACAAGTTCAAAATATACATCAAACATGAAACAGTCATTGCCTGCTAGGTTATAAAGTAATACCTCTTTTTCCCACTAAGGCAACAACATGAAAACCATAGCACGGTTACCTTAAAAACAGCAACAGGTCTTTAGGATAGCTATCTAAATCCTTGGGAGTCCCATGCAACGTCACCATCTTCACTAAGCAGCTCAGCTGAAAGGACACCACAGTTTACATGAAAGAAAGAAACCAGCATGGAGACATAAGAAAAAAATGAAACAAATATAAAGATTTTACTCTGCTCCAAAGAAAGAAGGAAAAAAAAAAAAAAAAAAAAAAAGAGACAGAAATCAGAAGGTTTGGTTCCTGAGAAACCTAGCCAACTGGGGTTTGACTTCTCTCTTTGGGGAAATTCTGAACTGTGGGACGGAGACCCAGGACCAGTTACATTTGTTCTAGTCCCTTAAGCTGAAAGTGGTTTTGCTCTTGCTGAACAGACCTCATTCCTACCTCCATGACACCATCAGACATGGCATTTTGAAATACAGAAACCGACCTGGTCTTCTCCTAGCTTGACATTCTGCTTCTTCATGACTCTGGCCAGCTCCTGAAATCTTCCTGCTTCTACCGCACTGGCATCTGCGCATGTGAAGCCTTGGAGGACTGACTGGGAAAGCCTGAACATTTACAGAACACAAATCAGTCAGGCAAGGACTTCAGGAGAAAATTCAATGCTGCTCTCTGACATATATAATGACAAATATAGCAAGAATAAACCTCCCCCGTTCTCGAAGCTTAGTGCTCTCCAATCTCCATCCCCTCAAAACTGCTAGTCTTGACCTCCGTGGGAGACCACTGGCCAAACAAACAATCTAGAGACTCGTAGCGGAAGCAGAAATGCAGGGAAAAATTCTCTACCCCAAGTAGTATTGCTGTATCCTGAATTACAAGATCAGTCTCCTCCCTGTGTTTTCAGTAGATGCCACACATTGCAAGTGGAGTTGTGCAGATCCTCCTCACTGAACATAGTTTGTACAGTCTGGGAGAGCTCAGGGAGAAGGCCTTAAAACTTCAATACAGAAAAACTTGTACTGTGAAATCAGCAGGACACTGATGTTGCCTCTATTGTTTTTCCAGATATATAACATGAGTTTCATAATTTTTCATCTCAAATATGAGAGCTGACAAAAGGTATATATCAACCCCACTAAATTTAATACCTGGAACAGCAGGAAGACTGACATATTCTCTGATTAGAAATGCCTTTCCCAGAAGCAGGCAGAAGCTAGGTTCCAGGTGCAATCTGAGCCAGCAGCAGCATTTTAGGAAGCAAACATGGCTTATGGGTATATTTTGCAGCTGACACCCTGGTAAATGCCTGTGTTTGGGTTTGCATGGTATTTCCCATCTGTTGCTAGGGATTGAATGTGGTGGGTCTGCCATACATACCAAAGGAAACATGGAAATTGCAATCAAAGCAAACACAAACATGGAAAATGGAAGAAGAAAAACACTACCTGCTGAAGTCAGGCTCTGCCTTTATCACATCACTGAAAAACATGGCAGCCTGGGAAGCAAAGCCAGAGTGTCAGAGGTTTACCACACTCTTCTGCAACATTAACCTGTACTTTCAGACAGATTTGCAGAGCAGACTCATAGCTCTGTAGAGGCCAGGGCTGACACTGAGGGGTAAGAAGGACACAAGCTGCTAGCACGTTACCTGTTCTCGGGTCCACATTTTACTGTTCAGGTCCTGAATATTGGGCTTCTCTTCCCCAAAAACAAGCAATGATTTTGGAACATAACTGGCCAGAGCATCCGGGATATGTTTAACCAGGTCAGCGGGGTGGTCTACACTGGAGGAAATCTTTTAAAAAGCAATAACAAATCATTCAAACAGTGTGGTTAAAATAAACAATTGCTGGAGAAGAAATTATGAACTGGAAAGAAGCCAGGCAAATTCCCCTGCTGCATCTGGGCATTTCTCAGAGCCCTAACACTATGAAATAATTCCTGTTTGACATATTCATCATACTGGGAATGCTGCTTGGAGCTAATACCTGGGGTCCTGATGAATGGGAACGATTCTGTCTCTTATCAGTTTCCCACCTCCTGGCTTTACGCCCTAAAAATGTTTAAGAGGCCAGAAAGGAGGGACATGTCCTTTCTCCCTGCCAACACAATGTCTCAAATTGCCAAAGGCATACCACAGAACAATCCTGAGGTGAATGAAACCTTATTCCCCTGGCTGCTCCATTGCCCCAGGGCATGCTACAGCCAGGGCCTCTGGTGTCAAACACAGTTCAGAGTCTTTCCTACCAGAAAGAGGATGAATAACCACAAACTTGAAAGCTACACATGCAACTTGAAGGCTAAAGTAATGCCGATAAAAAAGGCAAAGAGGTGTCCAAATTCTACACAATCACACGAGGGAATGAAATAGTGCGCTGATGAAGGATCAAGTCTACCCTAAACAGGACTTTCTAAGCCACTTATCACACGTTCCTACTCCAAACTGATACCAAATGATTAATAACATTGAATGTATTATTAGCAGTATGACTTTAAGACAATTAGAGCAAATGCGTTGTTAAGGGTTAATTCGGGTCACAAGCACTTTGCGTTAAGGGTTAATTTGAGTTACAAGCACTTTGTGTGTCCTCCAAAGCACTTCCTTAAGCATTGGCAAATCATTTTGTTAGAAAAGGAACTTCACAAAGGAAGCACCTCCACAAGATAGATGAGCTGACAGGAAGCTCACCACAAGCAATTTGCTCAGCAAAACTAGGGAAAAGGTCATTCTGGCAGGGGGAGATCACAACCACCAACTCAAGAAACCCACCAACTGAAAAAGACGTGGAGATCGAGCATGCAGACTAACGAGCATAGGAAACAAGAGAATTGCTTAATAGGAAACTGAGTACTAAGCAATGCAAGAGTTGTGTAACTTGTAACCAGAAGGCTGATGTCTTTGTTTGTTGAAATGTATAGAAATGTATAAATAGTGTAAAGTTTTGACAATCAAGGAGCTAGGCATTTGTGGGTTACCACCTAGCTCCCTACTTTGTGCATGAGAATAAATAAATAAGGAATACCTCAACTTGGTGTGTGAACTGGTGCTGTGCACCCGGTAACAAACCTGCTTATGGTGATGGACAACAAAACCATGACAATATTCTTTCTCTGAGAGCATCTTTTCAAGTCACTGGGGAGTACTTTCTGGGACCACCCCGCAAAACAACTGGCTCTTCTGCCTTTGTCCGCAAAAGGCTCAGCAGGTCGCTGGCTGGCAGCCAAGTACATCTACACAGACACAGTCATATGGACTTGAGATGCTTGTCCAGCTGCACACTCAGTTTAGCAATGACAAACACCCCCAAGGGAATGCTGTCTGGGTGTGCAGGTGTGTGTCAATGCCTGGCCCCAGGTAACCAGTGTTCTTAGCTGTGAGTCACTGGAGCTTTGCTAATTTGTGATGCCTGAAGAAAAAACAACTTCACCTTTTCCACGAATGTCATTCTCAGAGCAGACGGCAGGGTCACCAATTGCTGAACAAACTCAGGCAACTTAATGGCTTCCAAGATCACTTCTGGAGGCAGACTTTGAAGTGTGCTGCTGTTGAGGCCAGCCACCAAGCTCCCTAGCTTTGCCAGGCTCTCTCCATCCAGGATCTGAAAGGTAATGCACACAGGCATGAGTACACGAAGGGCCAAACATCATTTTCTGGCAGCTACCTATACCAAGTGTGAGGTGCATTTGTAGACCTTATTCTTTGTACCTGATAGCCAGAGCTGAGCAGTTTGTTGATAATAGTGCTGGACTGTTCAGCGGTCCAGCCACGAACTTCACCCAGGACAGGAATAGATGCTTCAAGGTCTTTATCACTGATGCTGTTTTCAATGCTGGACACAGACAGCCCAACTGCAGCCTGGCCCAATGCATGCAGGACTGCAGGAGGGAAACGCTCAAACTTGCTCACTAAAGAGGATGCAACCTGAAAAAGTCCCATGCAGACAAAAACGAAAGTCAGATAAGCAATGAGGTGAGCCTACTAGATCCTACAGCCTTTGGACATCTTAGATCACCGGACTTCTGCCTCGAACTTAATGTGATGAAGTCTATGGACGGACTGCCTCCACCCACTGAGATTTTTCAGATTTTGAAAAACCAGCCAGGCGCCACAATAAAAAAAGCAAGATGACTTACAGGACTGTACACAAGAGGAGGCATGACAGTTGAATCCTCAACTCTCATAAATTTTGTCAAGGTGAATGAAGAACTGATTCATGGGGCTGGGCAGGAAATTACCTGCAGTTCCTCTGCTGTCAAGGTGGAGGGAGCATTCTCTCTAGTTATTCCTCTGCGTGTCAGGTTCAATGGGCAGTTCTTACTGATCCTCTGGGCCAAGCTCAAAGCATCATCTCTGCTCAGGTTGCTCACTGCCGAGGGGCTCAGGTAGCAAACAAATCTGTCTGGGAGACTGCAGGTGGGAGACAAGGAGGAGAGGTTGCCAGTATGACAGACAGTGGCTCTGTCACATCTTTCTTCTTCTTCAAAAGGATGCTCTTTTCTAGTGCATGTTTTCCCCAATTTATTTTAGCTCTGATAATGCAGATGCTCCTGTCTACAGAGAGCACTGCTGTGTCATGCAAAACTGTAAAAACATGCAAGATGCACTGTTGGTCAGTAGCTGGTCTGCATGGCAGTCAGTTCCCAAGATTTGAAACCTGTGGTCTGGCCCTCCCCAAAATCAAGTGCAATGCAATTATTTGAAGAACAGAAAAACGTTTTAAACGTTTTGTGGAAGCATCAAACTTTTGCTAAGTCATGGTACCATGCTAAACCATAAGTCAGGTCAGGTCCTGTACCTTGATAAGGGAAAACCAGGTCCAGAGGTCAGTAGTGAGGTATAGTACACAGCTGTCTCCCGGAGCAAGGTGAGGTTGCTGATCATCTGTATATTGACTGGATCCCGGGCAAATTTTTGAAGCTGAGGGTGTTGACATGGGAAAAAAAAATAAATTTAGATAAATACTTTAATCCCAACAGTCACTTGGGACAGTTTGAACAAACCTCACTTCAAGCACTAAGTTTTTTTTCACCTGGTTTTAAAGTTGTGAGGAAATTTATTTATTGTTTTCAAGTAATACACTGGGACTTTGTTTTATTTATCTTTGCTCTCAGGGGGCATGCAAGCACCTCTATGACTACTGTAAGGCACAGAAGTGGGAGAGCTGCTAAAGGACATGACCCTGCTGCTACAGCACCACTCACACATGCAGGCACGGTACAGTCATTCACTAAACCGGGCTCAGACATCAGTCTAGTCTTGAGAAAAAGTTTGGGTTTGCTCCTCTTACCAACTCAGGTAATTCTGCAGAAGGCAAACTGATGTGAATCCAAGTCCTGTGTAAGTGCCTCTTATCACAATAAATCACGATGGGGGAAAAAACAATAACTGATGTGACTGTTCACCATAAACACACAAGAGAAATGTTCCTGCTAGCAGTAGCTCCCTGAGTTTTGGTCAGGGCAGGAAGATGACCTCTCAGGCACAGAGTATTTTGCACACTACAGGTTCTTCATCACCATGATGAGCCTGCACTTACGGTTAGTTCATCACCAAAAAGCTGCAGGTCTCCAACAGTAGCATGCTCCAAAAAGGATCCAAGATAATTTGCAAACCAGGCAGTGGAATTCAGACCTGGAACAGCTGCACTGTAGCATTTCCGGTTTGATCCTGCAAAACAGGCAGACACCATAAAACAACAGACTTGCACTGTATCAGGAAATCAGTGGAGACTGGAGATTTCTGAATGCGGAAAGGCTGCGGTCTGTCAGAGAACTTGGCCAACAGAGAGCTCCCTAAATGCCTCTGATCACACATTATGCTCAAATCCACATGTTTGTGTGTTCACATTACAAATGCACATGGGACAAGACAGATGCCTCATTCTTTCACAATCCTCCAAATATTTCATCACCAGTCTCTTTCTTCCTCCCTTCAAATCTGCCAAAAATTTTTTGCAGAACATTAGGGTTTTGCATGCAAGCTACTGCCTGGAGGCAGGGGAGTGTCTTACCTGGGTCCCTTTTCTGAGCTAACTTCTGAGCTGAATTCTTAAGCCCTCAGAACGAAATCCTGCACAATTCTTTCACAACAAAAGCAGTAAATGTACAGGATGTAAGTCAGCATAGGACCAACTGCTGATCTATAAAAATCCTGGATTAATAAAGGCTTCAGGCAGGAAAATTATTCCCGATACCACTTATCACTGTCATGTTCCCAGCCTATTTCCATTGAAAAGGCTATAAATTCACAAAAAAAAAAAAATCTGTGAAGCCTCAGCCCTGTAACAGATCACAGCTAATGTTGTAGCATACATCAGTGGCTTAAAGTATTCTGCTGTTTCTTAAAGAAAACCAAGTCATTTACCATTCTGGGTGAGATAGTATTTGATCCCAGCGTAAAGATTCCTCTGTTCTTCCACTGGAAGGTCAGAGTATATGCCATTCAGAGCAGCGACTCTAAAGATGGATAAGGCAGACATGTCAGACACAGATGAAGTCAAACCTGGCAGGGTTGGATTCTCACAGAAATGGCTGTTACCTGAAAACTGGTCTTATCAATCACAATTTTCCAAATCTACCAATTGGCTTCCCTTCACAACAGCTCCTGCGATCACCTGGGGGCTGCACTGCCAATCCTGCGATAGTGCTTTGTAAACGCAGTGCTATCAAGGTCATTGCACACGGATTGACCGATGCAGAGGTCTCCTTAACAGGGTCAGGAGGTGTGTTACAAAGCCCTGTTGAGAGCTTCTCAGAAACCCTGCCTGGGCCTCCATCAGCTCGCAGTGCTTACAGGGTTTAGCCACTTGTTTTGGGAGGCTGGAGTAAGGGCCCCTTTCCTGCCCCAGCGATATGGGACTGAAACAACATTTGTGTTCAGTACTTACATCATCTGAAATGTGTCACACAACACATTTTTGGTGTGGAGGCAAGCAAAGACCTTGGGCTCAACCAGGAATGGCTGAAGCCCCCCATGGACCCATTGAGACAAAACAGGCAGGCTCTCAATGTCAGGTACTTGCAACATCTTCTCCCACAGGCCATTAATGAAGATCATGTTCCACTCGAGAGAGAGGGGCACACGAGAAAACTGAAGGCAAGGGACGAGAAGAAACACATGAATCCAAGTGAATATGGACTTCTAAATGAACATTAACATAAATACATTATGAACAGAATCACCCCTAGCAATATTCTCCCCTCTGGATAGTGACTCTTCCACCATAGTAATATTTATGCAATTCAACTACAGTCAGCCTGTAACGCACATTGGAACCCCAGGTCTGTGTTGCCACTGCAAGTAGCAACAGCTAACCTATGTGAACTCATGGTTGTTATTTCTGTCTTCCCAGCTATTTTTAACAGCACAGAACTCCGCTACATTGGTGGCGATCTGCTGATTGAAACAGTGCCCTTTTGAAAACAAGGTTTTGTCAACATAAAAAATACCATAATGTTAATTAAAGCCTTCCACTGGCATTAATGTTACAGGTGAACAAATAGATGGATATGTGATACCCACCCAGTGGCTGAACATAGTCAGAGCAGTTACAAGCTTCTTGGCATCATATTTGGAAAAGAACAGAATGGAGTATTCTGGATCCATAGCACTGGCAGGTTTAGAGGCAAGGCAAGAATATAAAGATACGAGGAAATCATCCTGAAGGTCCTGGAGCCACGCATTCTGAAAAAGGAAAGGAAAATCCATATAGAGATAATAAAAGGTGTGTCATATTTAGAGATGCTGCAGTATGCAATCACCTTCAGGTCTGCTTCACTAGCTCACCTACACGTGAGCATTCAGCAATGCAAGGTGATAAAATATGTTGACAGAAGAGTCAGAAGAAAGTCCAACTTCCAGTGACTTGAAGCAAGTCTAAACTTATCCAGTCCCTAATGCTGGATCCTTCTGTTACCTAATCTGTGCTCACCCCAAGCTTTAAAGGGGTGGCTTTAAAAATCTTTATTCAAAATAGTTTCCCACCAAAAAAAAAAAAAAAGACCATTTGATCAAAGTGGAAACTTCCATAGGGAACCTTCTCATTGCAGAAACATTTTTCAGTGAAAAAAACCAAACAAGAAACACATCAACAAATATTTGAAGAAATGACAACTTTCTGTTAGAAACATTTATGGGAAAATACAAATCATTGTCAATTCAATTGCCATTACTGGCAGCACAGCAATTTAAGAAATAATGACAAAAGCAGGAAAGGAAGTAAACCTGAAATATTCCAGATGACATTTTCCACACTGCAAACACTTTTTGTTGTGCTTTTACCACTTTTTATTGTTGGTTTACCCTGATGGACCAGGGGCACTTTCATGCAGAGATCTGTTTCAACGCTATGATGCTGGTTTCTAAGAGCCAATTTGTTTTGAAAATCTTTGTCCCGCCTTCTCACTTGAGAGGTTTGGAAAAGACAGCGTCCCCCACTTCCACAGACAGCCCCAGACAGGCCTCCATGGTGGTGCAGCCACTCCTGAGCCACATGACACAGAGCACATGTTGCCTCAGAAGCTGATGTTGCCACAGCTCAGTGCTCTGGATGGTCCCTGTGTGTTTCACCCCATCCCTTCTCTCAGTCTTGTGAGGGAAACCCTGACAAGCTTTGGTCACTCCATTCACAGCTGACGGTGGGACTGCTTTTAAGATAGAAATGGCACTATTGTCAGGAAAAACAAAACACACTAGCTCATGAAAAGAGCAGGACTGCCATTACCTGTGCACAGGCATATTGACCGAACGTGAGGCTGCAGGGGGAGCCTTGGCCACGGGCTATCTTGAGAAGCATCTCCTGGCTGACGCTGGTGGGGATAAAAGCAAAGACATTACCTCCGCACCAGCTGCCCCAGACCTGTGGCAGCTGGGGGTAGAACTGGCTGGGAGCTGGCACTCCAGTCAGCAATACATCTGCAAATGCAGGCAAGGAGCACAACTGCCCGAGCCCAGGCGGCCAGGGAAAGGCATCTGAATGCCCCTGACCACATGCCCTTCTTCACTGAAGTTTTGTTTATCTGCAGCAGGGATGGCTAGTAGCTACTCTGGTGTAAAGGGTCCAGTCCACACATTAAGGAGCAGGAACAATGCCAGGCGGCCATAACAACAAGGTACAACACACATAACAAATACAGAAGAGCAAACAAACAACACAGATGATGAGAATTATTTGCTGGCACCATTTGGGAGCAGGGAGAGGATACTTTTAAATTGTTCAGATTAAGTTCAATGAAGGCTTGAAGCAGACCTGTTTGAGTCTTAGTCCCCCCACCACCAGCCAAGCTAACTTCAGCACCAATGCCAAGGTTCTTGGAGCAGTAAATCCCCTCCACGTCAGGCTGGCTGACACCAGGGACTTGCCCCAAGAAGCCATTCTCCCTTCACTGTTTCAATGAGCGCAACTAGAGCTCTCCCTGCCCACAGGCAACCCCAGGACTGTGTGCGGAGACAGATGCTACACCTGCTTTCAGAGGCTTTCCTCTACTCAAAGCGGCATCCCCAAAAACCAGTATCACTCCCAAGGAAAATGCTGCCAAGACAGTTTGCTGATGGTTCACATACCTTTTCACTGAAGCACACACAGCAGATTCTGATTCCACAAAACAGAGAGAGAGAAAGATAAAGGAAATAAGGCTATGTATACAGAACCATGTCTGAATCTTCCTTATGGAGATTACTTGGTAAAAACTCACCATTGACAGGGGAGCTGGAGCACTGTGCCGGGAGAAAGAGAGAAAAAGAGATGATCTTATCATGCAGTTACAATGGTAGCACAACATTATTTGTGATCATTGCATACGGAGAAGCAAGTTAGCTGCAACCATTTGTACTTGGAACTGGCCTGAACACACCCAAGTGCCCAGATCCAGAGCTCCCATCTTGCCATGCTAGGTAGTTGCCATCTGCAGAACTGCTATCAGTACTGGCTCTGCACTTCAGACAGGTGGAAAGTTCAGGGTTATGTGAGTCCTCCCATCACTCAGGCATGAGGGTCTATGTGACTGTTCCGAGTGTGGCTGATGGGTGCCACCTTCACTGAAATGTCTGCTGATGTGCTTGCACTGAAGCCCTGCAAAGAGCTGGAAAAGCCATCCCCACTCCACTTACTGCTTGGGAGACAGAAATGGGAAGGGCACCTACCACCCAGCTCCATGCTCAGTGCACTGGATCTGGCTTATAGCAACGGATTCCCATCAATGCGCTTCTATCAGGAAGGGGCCCATGCTGACCACCAACCCACACATGATTGCAAGTAAAGACATGGATGACACATCTTAAATACATGAATTTGCCTTACCAGATACGTCCCAGCAGAAGTTGCGGCAGCTACCTGCCAACCTGGAAGACAATGTGCCATGATTTTAGCAGCAAATCCAGGACAAAGCTCGCTCCCACAGTCAAGCCCCCAACTGGCTTAACAGACCCTGAACAATCACTCATCTCACCACATTATTTTATTCCTCATTGTTGACACAGTTATTTCACAGAATTATTTCTGTCAGACCTTTCTACTGTTACCTCTTTGATTTTATGACAGCTGGCTGGGCAAGCAGACACCAAGCACTCTTCTATCCACCCCAGGCCAGTCTGGCAGAGGACAGAAATGCAGTCAGTGTCTTATGATGACGTGAGGGATTGCATGAATCTCTGTCCCCATAGAGGAAAAGGCAGCGAAAGGGGCAGAAACAACACTCTGGGTACAGTCCTCCTCTCCAGGACTTCCCTGCCCAGTATTCCTTGTGCACCATGGCTAGCCCACAGTCAGCGTTCAGCCTGGAAGGCCAGGCTCACCATGCTTATACTTCCATATTGGTTTGAGCTTTGCAGCTTCTACTTGTTTCTTACAGTGTCCCCATCAACATGTCAACTGTAGTCAAGCCTGGGTTGTATTTCATACATTTTTCCTACTAAATCCTCAACTGGAATAAAAATCACCCTGTGCTGCAGAACTGCACAGGACACAAGTAACGCCAGTGTACGACAGCTCTTGCACCAGTCCTGCCCAAGAGCTTGACAGGGATTTACTGAAATAAGTCAAACTGCCACTGCTGGCTCTTGGCAGGTCTGTACAAGCCCTCCACCTGTCTCTTCCTTGTTTCCCAACTTTTACATTGTTCCTGATGGCATCTTACATCTTCCCTGTCAATGCCATGAAGCTGCAAAGGTGGCGAAATGCAAGCTTAGGAAACCAGTAACAACACAGACTCAAATCTCTCTGGCATTAGTATTATTTACTTCAGATTAGGAGCCTGTCAAACTCAGCATCCCGTGCGTACAGAAAAAAGGGAAGATAGAGACTTATCACTAGCTTCTGACAGGACAGAACAAGTGAATGCAACAAACATTACCTGAAATGAGAGGCAGGGAGAGGGAGAAGACAATGGTTAGAGGCTTCTGAGGTTACGCTGGCAGGCTGATTGTCATAATTTGCTAGCACTGAATCACTGCACAGTTGTTTCTGTCAGCGTGTTTCTCTAACAGCGTACTCAGGACTCAGTTGGTCAGCACTGTCACCTTCACCCATCTCCTGGGGCAGCCGTGCCTGGCCTCAGCCCACAGCGAGGCACCAGGGCCTGCAGAGGCATCTGCCACAGCTGCTCCTCACCGCTCTCACCCACCACCGTGCCACACAGCATGCCCAGCCTGCACCATTCTCCTCCCACTCCTTTAGCTACATCCTCTGACCCATCTCAGCATATGGCAGACCACAGCAGGTCCAGAGTACCCCCACTTCTCTGCAGGCCTTGTTCATCTGCTCAAGGAGTAACACAGCACTGAAAGTTTGGCATCTATCTCTCAGCAGGGAGAACACCACCACCATCAGTGACTTTGGAACAGGCACTATAACAGCTGACAGGAGGCCGAAGTGGCTACAGAGATCACCCCCACCCATGTCTCATCTCCCGGACCCATGGACTAGCTAGCCCACAGACGTGTGGCACAGCTCAGGTTCAGCACAATCACTCCATGGCTCTAAAGCATCAGTGACCCCAGTCCTCCAACCCCCTAGGGGAAGCACGGTCAGGACTGGTGTTACCTACAAATATTCAGCCAGAAGTGACTCATAGGGGGAAATGTAGAGAGGCTGAGCCCCAAAACCCAGAAGCAACCTCCTGTGGTTTCTCCACCTCATATGGCTGAGGGACAGGGCTAAGCTGGCCCAGGCCAGTGTCAGTCACACACATGGTGATACTTGGGCACAGAAATTGACAGGATAGGAGACCCTTATCATGGCACTGTGATGGGGATGAGAAGGAGGAAGGCAGTGGCTTTCCTGAGTTTGGATGTGTTCACAAGTCCAATCATCTGCACTAGGAAGGGGATTATAAAATAGCTTGTAGGGATAGATAAGTCTCTAATTAGTATAACAGCTTTTTTGATAGCTGCTACACCTTTCTGATCATTGGATTAATAGAGAACTGTCATTAAGTAACAGGCAAACAAAACATAGGCATAGCTGGGCAAATGCAGTGCTTTCCTCTAGCCCTAACACACATTAACTTTACCCCTAGAGAAAGCCCTGAAAGAGTTACCAAAATCATAACCCAGAATTGAGTGCCAGAGGCCTGCCCAGCCTCAAAGCCATGCTTCCCTGCTTGCAGACAAAGCCTGGCTGTTTCCACCAGCCAAGCCCTTTGGCCCCACTCTTGGAAAGCTCTTTATGTAGATGTTTAACTTCAAGCATGCAAATTGTCCCATTGACTCAAAACAGCAGTGTTCAGAAACACCCACACGGGGAGGAGGAGGAGGAAGGGGAAGGGTGGCTTCTCCCTCTACAAGATCAGAGGGGACCCCAACCTACTATCACAAAACCTCTCACTGTATGACAATAAAACCTTCATCTCACATCATCACAACAAAGGCTTTGGACTCAGCTCGTGTCACGAACCACCTAAGATATGTGCACATCACTCGGGGAGCAATACCCTTCTAAACACTGCTTTCCCTCCCATGCTTGTTAGTGCACAGGCACGCCAGGCTGCAGTGAAGACTTCCGTAATGGAAGAGACAGTGTCTTTCACCTGTCTATGCTGTGCTGTTCACAGTTCAACTACTCTCCACAGTCCCTCCTCCTCCATGAGGGCACTTCTGTGCCACAAGGCTGCTGAGCGCTGCCCAGTCTCCTCACTGTTTCTTTACAGCAAGGCCATTCACACCGATAGGGTGGCACCACTATGCTCAGATCTCCTATCCTTCCCTTTCAGAAACCTGTTCAAGGACTCCAGAAACTTGTGTTTTCTTCTCCCCCCTTTGGTCCATCCCCAAAAGGGCAGTGCATGCAAGCTGTTGGATGCAAATTCTCTACAAGCTTAGAACATTTCTGATATTCTGCCCTTCCTCCATCTCCAGTTATCCAGGCCATTTACAGAAGAAGATGGGTAGATGGATGGGGGCAAGCACGGCCCACAGAAATGGTATGATTTCCAATGGCTGCATGCTGAGCCAGTGGCCAACATGAGAATGCACCACCAAAATCACTGACCTGCCAGACTTAAAAGCAATTGCATGAAGAGCCATTAACTTTTACAAGCAACCTGTGTACTTCTGCTGGACAGAGATGTCCCTCCTTGTACACAGTTAATAGAAAATTAAAAAAAAAATATCACACTTTCATCAGGGCATCCATAATATATTGGTCAGTTTTAAACAGCAACAACTGCTTAATTAAAGAAATAAAGAAAAAAAGTTATCTGTTTAATTGTTTCCCTGCCTTCAGTACTGATAACTAAGCCTACTGCAGAGAAAATGATGGTCCTTTTAAGTAGCTCTTGCCCAGCTGGTGGCTCATTTGCTTGTTTGTAGTGTTACAAGTTCACGTGTTGTCATCAACATCCACTGAAAACATGATCCCAAGTCAGGTAAGGAAGAAAGAATAAAACACTGACACTTTCTGAAAGAAACAAAGATCCTGCTCGGGAATCCCTTACTACCTAAAAAAACCAAAGTAGGGGAATATAGAGGCGATTAGATTCAGCTAAGATTATTTCTTAAGTGCTTTCCCAGAGACACCAGGATACTCCAACAAAGGGCAGTGAGCAGACAGCTCTGCAATGTCAGGAGGAGAAAGAACTCCAATTTTGTCTCTCCACCCTGTTTATTACAAAATCTAATTCATTTTGGTTCACAGATACAATAATAAACAAGCATAACTAAAGGCTGGGATTTAGAGCAACCGCCAAAGTAATGTTCAGTGGTCTTTCAGCACAATTTTCCCTTTTGAGGATTATCTCAGCTACAGTTGCTGGTATGGAAAATCCTCCCAGGACACTCATCACTCTCACAGTAATACTCACCAACAAAAAGGAGGAAGCGCAGTCCTGGGAGTAAAGGCAGCATTTCTGCAAAGGTCTTCAGAGCACCCACACATGCAAGGAATCACCTTATTTCAGCCAAGAAAAATCAAACATGAATAATACTTAATTGCAAAACCAAACTCAGAGTAGGAAAGCTAAAAGGTGACTGTCTCGCAAGCAAACTAACACACACCAACAACCTACACGAAACCTATCTGAAACCAGACCCAAAGCACACAAAAAACTACTGAGGGTCTGCTATGCCTGCAAAAGCACGGAGTTGCATGCAGAGAACTCAGCGTTAGTTAAACTAGATTCACTGCTACCAGCACCCTGAAGTTAGGCTCCCCTCTGGCAGAGGAAGTTAAGAGCTTGCACAACCCACTCGGATGGTTAACCGTGGTGCTTACCTTCAAGCCGCTAGTTGCCAGGCACTTAGTGTGCAAGCTATGATCAGAGAGGGCCACTTTTCACTGAGCAACCCAGGGCGTGTCTCTGGCTTCTCAAAACTGCATCTGAAATTACAGGATGGATTTGGAGCCCTGTGCACACCTGTAAGTTCTTGAGAATACAAGTGTTTAGCAGCACAAATAAATGTGAGTTATTTGTTAATGCTTGTAATTTCTAGGATACAGGAGGAAATGCTGAGCCCAAAGCAAGGCTAGTGCTGGAGTGAGCAGGACAAGAACAGTGCATAGGTGCACTCCCTCCCTGCCTGGCACAGGACACGTTTAATATTTACAGGAGGCAACAAAAATAAAGCTGTGCTCCCAGGACGGAGCTACTCTAGCACCACCTTTCTCCAGTTACTAAAGAAATATCTGTCATCAGGAAATTTTGCTTCAGTGGAGCTTGAAATGTTTGGCCCTTTTCCCGACACTTCTGTTTACCTCAGTCATCTCCGCCTGGGAAATCCCAAAGAGAAATATGTGGCAGCTCCTCTGCTGACCAGCCAGGCCATTTTCGGATCACAGGTATGGCGAACTGGGAACTCTGCTCCAGGCTCAGCGAGGTCAGTCAACTGAAACACAGAGCTCTCCACTTAGGGCAGAGGAATCAGGATAGCCGAAATAAAAAAACCACAGCCCTGCAGCAGGCTAAGGCTAGGACTGATGCAGGCAAATCCCATAGCATGGCCATCTGCCTTATTTCCTTCATGAACCTTTCCTTGCTCACAGGTGCTCAGGGGTGCTCACAGCACACTGGCCTCATGCCAAGGTGCCCAGCATCTGCACACAAGTGCATCAGTATCCACTGTAGCAGCTCGTTAGCACTCACAAGGACCACAGCAATGAGACCACTGAGCAGGAATGTTATTAACCAATGGCTCTAGAACTGTAATGCCAGAGATCCCTGCCTCCCTATCACCAAAAGTGGGCTTTCCCTCCACAAACCTTCATTTATTTCCTTGCTGCGAAGATCCTAAGACATAACTTCATGGGCTTTACAATTCCTGCAGGTTGCTTTATTTTAAAAACTAAACAACATTCTTATTAAAGAGATCACAATTAGTTTTCAGGGGTCTCTATGCAGTAACTGCATGCTGCAGTAGCTGAGTGGGTTTGCCCTGCTCCTTCAGCTGAATCACCCGTGGTGGTGTTCCCCATGATCTCCCCAGCCCTGTGCACATCAGCAGTCAGGGAGATCTCCTGATTTTGACTGAATTTGTCAGCCTGTCAGCACTTCAGCAAGAAAAACTTGGCAAACAATCTGCAAGAATAAAAATGAGACCTGCTGCAGATTCTAACAAGGGATGGATATTAAATTATATTCCACCCATTTCAGCCTTCTTTTCACTGATTCTTGGATCTGAACCCCCAGGTCACTAAGAAATTGCCCCTAGTAATTCTCTCAATTTCCCTGGATGCAGCGGAGTAATTTTGCATCCTCAGGTTTGAAAAATATTTGTTTGGTCACTTTATTGATGCTTTGCAAGACAAGATTTTCCACAAATCAGTTATGCCCCTGGATTAGGCTTGCCCCATCATGCCCACCTCTATCTCATGTGTTTGTGGCAACATGGAGAAAAGCCAGTGTTGACTCACAACATCACCTCTGGCTCTCTCCACACTCCTAGTTTTCTTACCACACTTAACATGTTTATCAGCTATCTTGAAAACAGTGCAACACTGATTCATAAATGCAGTTTGTCTGACTCAGAAGTGCACAGGATGCCCAACATGAAAGTGACTCTCATCAGCACCCATCCTAAGCTACCCAAATCTATATAAATTTGAAATGCATAACTTTGTAAAGAGTCAGATTCACAGGCTCATAGTTCAAAGCAAGAAGCCTCTTCTCCAGGATACCCAAATGAGGTGTCCTTGAGATGGATGGGGACCCTTCCATCATATTTCAAATACCAAAGCTTTCAATGCCTTGTACCTTTTGTAAATTCCACATTGCAAGCAGGCTGTCCATGGCAGAGGGTCTGATAGGTACCTGTTGCTGGGAAGCCCTGGACAGGCTGCTGGACAAACTGTGGGTCCGTGTAGGGGTCAACCAAGAAAGCAACAAAGACCATGTGGCACAGCAGGGCTCTGCCATCTGCAACCTATGGCTCTTCCCCAGGGTGTCGGGAGGTGAAACACAAGAACAGGAGAGATCTGAAAAGCAGAAAAAAACAACACCGAGCCTCAGCCATGGATGAGGAAACCAGGGGAGGCAGCAAGCATAGTGTCAGGATTTCCTGCTTGTGTCAGCCAGGAAGTCACACATAGCCAAGGAGTGTGCAGAGCACCCCTGTTATGGGGAAAGAAACCAGAGTTCACAAAAGCAAGGAGGAACTTTCAACTGTAAATAAACTGATACTTTTCTAAGGTCTGTCCACAAGGTGGCTGAGTAGAAGAATCCAGTACCTTCCATTTGCATTTACCCCATAGCAGCTAAGAGCCATGAGCACACATCCAAGAGTGCTAGGTGTGGTACAAACAAGGTCTTTGAATCAAAGAGCATACAGTTGAGGAGATGACGACAGACAGAAGAGCTCAAAGATGAGAGGACAGGCAATTATTTCAGCATAGCAATAAGTGAGCCACTATCATAATTTCTGCATGCTTCATAGCAAAGCAAAATTCTAGTAATTACGTAGAATAAGGCTCAAGCTGATTTGTGGTACTGCATCTGCTCTCATAAGCCTAAGCGAGAGTTATAGCTCCCTAAAATAGGCCTCCAGCTAAAGGATTTTTACCTTTTAGATGTGATGCCACATCCAGATTCACCCCCTTGTAGCACTGAAAGCTGGGAGCAGCAGTTTGGCCTGTTGCACGTTTTCTTGCACTTTCCAGATCCCAGCTTGGCCCAGCCCAGGGACACAGCCACATTGCCACAGGAGGCTCAGCACTGCTTAGCATGTCAGTGCTGTTTTCAGAGCAGGGTAAGATCACCCTGATGGATGGAAAGACAGGATAATGTCACAGTTGCACACGAAGTGGCACGACTCTGGAAAAGCAGGTTTTACGTCCATAATTCAGCAATAACCTTCACGCTGACCGGAAGGGATGTGGTCTAGGACCTTAATTCCTGTTATCTGAATATCTTTAGCTGCACGAAGTGATCCAGGTGGCAACTGTGACTAAGCAAGAATGAAGTATTCACAGCCCACACCTGGGCAGACAAGTCTTTCAGGGGACAGAGCCTAGCACTCCCTCAGCTACCACCTTCCCAGACACAGAGCCCTCCCTGTCATTAATCTGCACCATGTTCCCTTCCTAAGCACTGCTCTCCCCACCCTTTATGAACTTTTCTAATTTTACAGCATCAGGCTTCTCAGCTGCAGACAAATCAGAATACTGAGCATGTAACAGGAATGCTAGTAAAACTTGTCCCCAGTGGGAGGCAACTAGAGATCTTCTCTTATCCAAGAAGTACAAATCTGGGAAGGGTCTCTGAGACTGCCCAGTCACCCCTTGCACCATGGTGCAATTGTATATACATAGGCTGACAGAGGTGCAGCCAGCCTGCCCTTGCATAGGCCCGTGAGGGGGATTTTAGAGCTCACCTGCAATAGCAATCACTTCTGGCTCAACATAATTACACAGGAGACCTCTCTCTGCCTCCCTTCCCTCTTGCATTCCTCCCTCTCTGCAAGCTTCCTTTTTCCTAAACTGAAAAAAATCCAGTGCCTTCACATCACCTCCCCCTCTTTGCAAACACAGGAATTTCCCAGTGATAGCAAGTGGGGAGTGAAGCCCAATTCTGCATCACGATCCCTAACGCACACACCGAGAGGCTAGGGCAGGAGGGGAGGCAACGAAACCTGCAGTGGGTGGCAGGAGCGGGACAGGTCTGCGATGTGATTTGGACCACAAGAAAATGAGTCAGTGCCTTCCCACCCAACCTGACTGTGCATGTGTAGCGTCAAGTACGGCTCAAGCGTTCTTCAGTTACACTAAATTGTACAACCGATTCCCAAGGTGTTCCTGCCATGTTAAGCCAGGTGTGGCAACAGAAAATAAATCCTTCCTGATCCCATCTTCACTACGCACACCACACACCCTGCTCAGTCCAAAGTCACTGCTTTTCCTGTCGTTTTCATCCAAAAAACTTTCTCAGAGAAGTCAGGTCTCCCATTAGCTCAGGACAGCACCTTTACAGGACACATCAGTCAGGTCACAGCCAAGTTCCTCTGCAACCTTGCAAGGGCCATCACAACTCACTGGGTCCAGCCAGCCTCACCAGTGCACTCCTTTTCATCAACCCTAAACACAGTGCATGACCCAGAATCAGAAGGAAAGGTTTAAGAACAGGAACAACAGAGCACAAAATAAGAAAGCTTGCTGAATAGAAACCAAAAGGGGCAGTTAAAAGACTAAAATGTTGCAGGTTTTATGGAAATTATATGAAGTCATACCGAAGGCTGAAAGCAAATGCATACCACCTAGCAAAGAAAAACAGAAACTGTCATAACTGAACAGAAAGGCAAAAGGAGGCTACTGGAAGAAAAACCTTTCTTCCAGTCTTTCAAAAACCTGAAGTTATTTTTCTGTTTCTTCATCAGTTGCCTCTTAAAGAAGGAAAATCTCAGGACTCTGCTGGGACAACATGACCCAGGTATAAAAGGAGGATCTAGAGACACACAGCTCTAAAAAAGAAGCTACATTCATTCTTTCTATCCATGTCCATCACACTAGATCCCTTCATTATGTCAGTGCAGCTAAGAATGAATCTCCCACGTAGATACTGACAGAAGAGGTTACAGAACAAAATCACACCAAAATGCCCAGACAAGGTAGACTATATTGAGTCCTGGAGGAGCACAACATGATACAGCTGCGGCATCCAACCCTTTGCTTGAATTACCCTGTAGACCACAGGTCAGAAGGTGACAAACACAACAGCAGGTTTTAGAAGGATCTCCAAAGCAGACTTGACAAGGAACCAGAAGGAAAGACAGAGACACATGAGTATCAAGTCTCAGCCTAGAGCAAACCTCCTGGTTGGTGGGGCAATAGACAGGCTTGCTGCTCGAGCCAAGTGAGCTGTGTGAGCCCCCTGCAAAGGGTTGTGTCTAGAGCCAACAGAAGGGGATAAAGACAGAAGTGGTGCAAAACCTGCAGCCTAAGGTAAAACAGCTCCAAGCCCACAAAACTGGTACTATGCTACAGTCGCCACTTGCACTTAGTCCTTCCTTTTATCCTCCCTGCACAGATCTCAGGCTTACTGGGACTTGGCACACAAAGGAAGACTCCCCAATAACTGAAACAAGTCTGTTTGAAACCTCTCCACTCTTTATCGCTCCAAAAACGCAAACAAGGAAACACTAACAAATGCCCACGTCAGAACTGTGATTTCAGTGGCAGTGAACCAACTAGTATTGCCCCATGGCTCCATTTCCTCCGCACAGCAGTCCTGCCCTTGCTCCTGCTGCTCTGGACAAAAACTGCTGTCACCTACCTGCCAAATCACAGAAGACAAAGTCAGAAGATCTCTCCAGGCATTCATCAGGACACCTGCCTTAAAAGTGGGTCAGTCTTACAATCACTTTGCCTAGAGCAGTGTTTCAGGTTGGCAGCCTGAAAGGGTCTGGGTTAAGACAGAAGATGCATTTTTTTGAAAGCCTCATCTTGCAGGTAACCTATAAATACTGTTTTCTTGAATATACTGCTGTGGTCAGCATTGGTGAAAGAGCTTTAGCATGAATAGGCAACTGTGAAGTTTGCAGTATGGAGCATTCTGGCCCATTTCAGCTGCATAGCCACCCTTCCCTGCAAACCAATGGATTCACAGTACCAGAGGGAGAGTTCAGACTAGAAAAGGAGCTGACTCTCCACACACGCAATTAAATTGCACATCTCTGTCTCAAGGAGTGGCAGATACTAGAAGTGGCCATTGGTTCAGAAAGTGATTGAGCAAAAATTATACTCCCAGATTTACTATCAATGCAAGTATAGTTTCAAACTGACAGGACTGATCCTTATCTCTGCATAGATCTTTAAAAGAATGCTCAAGTGCACAGGTCACATCCAGTTATGTGGTTGTGTGGTATTACGTGCCTGCTCGTTAAATGTCAGCTCAAGAGATTTTTATAAACAAGGCAATATTTGGTTCAATAAGTGCCTTGTTTCACCCTGTTTGCTTAAGCATTCAGTTACAAGTAGAGAATATGTGAAGAGAAACACTATTGGCTTTGAGATATACTGCGCCCACACCTACAAATGCTAGTGGGGTCACCAGAACCTGACACTGAAGGTTTGTGTTTCACAGCTCATGCAAGACCATCTACCCTCACCTGCCTGTGCTAACAGGCTTGAGGCTACTTCTAAGTTGCAAAGGAGGAGGAGGAAAGCCAAGGGTGTCAGAGACCTGCCTACAGTCAAACTTGCCAAATCCTCAGTCACCTCAGGACTAAAACCCAATCTCGATTTATTCCCTGTTGTAGTAACTCCAGAGCAAACCCTGCCCTGGCCAAATGACACTCCCAGAGCTATTCTCTGCACACTGCTAAAGGAAATGTCACGGAGACTAACAAAAAAGCAATGGAGATGATTAAGACAGGATAAAAAGGCTAGAAAGCATAAAATATCAGCTTATAGTAAAACCCAGCTTCTATATTACACCTTCCCAGAGGTTTACACAAGAGATTTTGCTTGCTTTCTACCTCCCTTTCTCCTCTGTAAACTTCTCTGTAATGTTTGTTTTGTGCAAAGTCAAAAAACACCTGCATGTAACACTCAGACCTTGTCCTGAATTATAAGTCCAACTGAGCTAAAAAAAAAACCAAAACCAAAAAAACCCCAAACAACCAAAAAACAACCAAAAACCCCTCCAATGACTGACATCTGACTTTCCTCTCATTACAAGGTTTGTATTCACTGGTGACCAACTGGGTGCACTAGAGAGCAGAAGTGTTGTTTAGTAATGCCCTAACCCTGCCTGTTCAGCTATGCATTAGGACTAGGTCTTCAGACTAGGCCTGTTGGAGACACTCTTGACATACCAGCAGCTAGGAGTAAGAGGCATGACCATATTTCAGGTCACTTACATTACTGAAAGACCAGTTTTCAGCAGCAGGAAACTCAGAGCTGATACATGCTCCCAGAAACCCAGCCCAGCCTTGACAGTCTGCTCATGGAGAACCAGGCTATCTCAGCACTGGCCCCTCAACCATCAGCTCTGGCTGCACTGTGGTGCTCACAGCACTACAAGTATTTGGCACCCTGCACTCCAGGAGCAGCACTCCTGGTGTCAGCTGCTGTGCCACATGCTCGTAACTCCCATGTCCTTTGGCTGAGCGGGTCCTCCCAAAGCATACACTCACCTTTCAGAGGGTCAGGCAAGAAAAGGTGAAGTGCTGTGGGCACTCAACAATGCTCCTGCCCCTTCTGGCTCCATTGTGAGCATCATCAGCACTTGGCCATCTCTACCGTACACTGAAGTGCAGCTAAATATAGCAATAATTGACAGGTACTCCTTATTCTCAAGTACAAAGAAGCTCTACCTCTGTATTTTATAGTTTCAAGAAAATGGTCTCCTGTATGAGTCAGTCACCTGCTAAAAAACTTTACACGTTCTCAGCTGCTTCTCCTTACAGCAAGGCTGACAACTTGTGATGCAACACAGCAGTCTAACCTGCCCTTGTCTTTATATATAAAGATATATACACAGGTGTGCGCACACATAGTCACCTATAGTGAGTGACAGGTCATACAAAGCCCCTAGAAAGAAGGAGGGGAAAAGACAGTGCCCACATTATGAAAGTCAGAGATCCAGCTCATGAACTCAAAAGTCTAACTCAATGACTAAAACCTGTCTCACCCTCCCTAAACCCCTGTCAGCCAAAGACCACCAGTCCTAAACACTTATGTACCTTCTCCCTACACCCACTTAGCACCTTGCTACGCCAAGCACCTGCAAGGGACTTACTTCAGCTCACAGCATCCAGCCTTGCCCTGTCCCTTGCAGTGACCCGCTCTGTAGGGTAAGATAAGGAAGGTGTAACCCCTTCCTGATGCATGTATGTGTCTGATGAAAAGCAAACACAGAAAACAAGCTTTAAGATCAATTCCAGCTGTTAACCTTGCACTGCCAAGTTTGTACCAAGGAAGACAATAAGTGAACCTGGTTGAACATCACACTCATAACAACACATAGTGCCATAGACAGACAAATTGCCTGTCTATGTCCTTATTTTCCAGGACAGGAAAGGCAGGAGGAGAAATATAGGACATTAAGCACTGTGTTAAAAATTACATGGCAAGGTCAAAGCCACAAAGAGAACCGGGGAGGAGGAAAGTAAGAAAAGCACTGCAGGGTCAGTTCTTGTTGTTCCTGCCTCCTGAAACCTGTCAGCCTTCCAGGCACCCACCCACCAGCGTCACTGCAGTAAGCCAGCAGAGCTGGGCACCTTTTCCTTGCTTTGCGGGCTCAGGACATCCATCTGCCGGCACGTCCCTGGGACCAGGCTGCGACAAGGAGCACGCAAGCACCAGAGGGCACCAGGAGCTCAGCCCTGCTAACCTACCGGCTCCCTCCCGGGACTCTCCCGCTGCCACTGGAGGTCTCTGCTAAGTCGTTCACCTGGGGAAAAAGCCATGGGGAAGAAGCTGTTTTAACCAAGATAGAAGATTTCACAAAACAGCATCCGTTTTGTGGAAACTCTACTGGAAAATATTAAAGACAAACATCAGTCGTTTCTGGTGTGTGGGTTTTTTCATTCATATATTCTTGTACTTCTGATTTCATTTCAATTCAGAACAAAACCACATTTTGAATTGTGATTTTTTCTTAGACAGAAATGTGTACCTATCACTATGCCCCTCCAGACAGACGACCACATGGCCACCGTTCCTGTGTCTCAGCCCGTGACCCTCCAGTATGATCCAGCAAGTTCTCTCCTTCTCTATGAGTACCTGCTGGTGGCTCGTCAAATCAACAGAAGTAAAAATCTGCCTCCATAGCTGTCTTCATCCTAGAGCAACAGCTTATATGAAACTATGTGGGATGGACTGATGTTACCATCAAAGCGACTTAAGCGTAGACATGGAAACAGAGCAAAGCCTGCAACAGCTATTTCCAGAAAGATTTAACTGCTATTGGGGAAAAAAAGAAAATGAGTCTGTAATTATTGCTGACTTAGCCTCCTTAATACTATGATTCTTCAGTCTGTACCGTAAATCTTTCCGTGGCACTTGTTTATCCTCTAGTTTTATGTACTTTCATTATACATCTAACAATACATTTCCCTTTGAGTTGCTAAGGAAAAGTCCTTCTCAATCCCTAGAATAAAACATCTCCTCGCAAGAGTCTCCAAGTTGTCTTGAGAATGTAGTCTAAGAAAAAGTCGCAGTTAGCAAATCAGACATTGACCAATAACTCACAAAACTTAGGAAACAGCCCAGACTGGACAAGTTCAGAAAAAACCTGAGCAATTGAGGGCTTTTAGAAATTGGCCACTCAGGGCCACCTTCAGCCAGTCCTTGTTGAAAACAAGAAACTGCTTCTCACTAGATTTGGTCCAGATTTGAGTCCTCAATTGATTTTTAATTCTGGGCAGAGTGTTCTGTGTCACACCCTTCTAACGCTGATGCCTGTGCAGGGCAGGAACTCACCCGGGTCTCCCACACCCAAAGGTGGCTTCACAAGCATGCAGTACCTTCACAGCAGAGTAACTTTGCTATAACACGATAATGCATTGCAAAGCAGAGAAGAGACTGACTGAGTCCCAGAGCGGCAATCCCATGGGCCGTGTGCCTGCACAAAGCACTACGGCTGGATTCCGTAATGCAGATGCCATTTTACCAAATGCCAAATCTCAAATGCTTTTGTTGTAATCTCCAGCAACACAAAGGAAACACCTGTCTGTAATGGGCTATCGCCATGTAACAGAGCTATCTGAAGTATTTCCCAAGTGTTGTCTTATCTTACTTTTATCAATTACATAAATTCAATGGGCTCTGGAGTTACAATGTGGGATTTCAGCCATTTTATCTGCTAGCTTTATGTGAACATCATTTGGAAACATCATGTTCTGTAAACTGCGGACTGCACGGCCACTGCTCCCCACAGTCTGGGCAGAAAGCTCTGCCCTGGGCAACACAGTCCTCTGCAAAGAGCCTGTGTGTACAATACACTATCTTTTTGGAGAAGGAAGAGCTAGGCTTCGCTCCACCTGATGCTGGGGAGTTTGAGGTGAGACCAAAGAGGAATACATGGGTCTCACTCAAATGCAACGTGAATTTTGCTTTGCTCTAGTTTCATAATCTGCAAACAGTAGCAAGCCTTAAGACCAGAAAGTGCAAAAAAATTGTTTCTGCAGTACTGGAGAAAAAAAAAACCCCAACCAAAAACGTGAAATGGTTATAGGCCTTTAAAGTTAGCAGGTTGCTTCCCAAACATTTTTTTGCCTGGAACAAAAGTCAGAGCACCAAGACATGCCTTGTTGGGATGCTGTGGGTCCAAGAGCTATCAAAAGGCAAGGCTCGAAAAGAATAAATATAGACAAGTGCAAAATTCAGCTTCAGTACTAGGGATTTTCTGCATAGTTGCTCAGAGTGCAACACAGAGGATCCCAGAATAAGGCTACGTTACGCTGGAGGTCAACCAACATGCAACAACATGAGCCAAAGTCAGCTTCTAGCATCTCTGTGCTGAGTGCAGTTGGACAGGAGTGGCAAGTAACCAGATTTATCCATTCAAAAGCAACTCTTAAAGTAACTGTGACCATGCTCTCTAAAAATTTTCCACTTCCAGCTGCTACAACTGGAGATTTTCACCTCCACAGTAAAGCACCAGTGAACAGAAATGGCCTGTTCAGTGGTCTTGTTTGCTCCAGAAGTGATTTACAGCGTTCCTGAGATGGGCAAGGACATGAGACCCAAACATCATCACAGCAGCACAATAAAGCCACCTAATGCTCTTTTATGTCATAGTTCACTGAGATTCCTTCGTGTGCTAAGGTACATCAAGAAACTGAGCTCACCTTTAGGCACAGAATTACATTCAAAGTGCAAGGAGAGTAACATGCCAGGAAACAAATACAAAATGGAAAGAGCCTCTGAAGGAAAATGCAGGTCAATGCAGTGATGCTGCTCACACCCTAGGCTATGCGTGACAACAGCACTGCAGAAAACAGTTGGGGAATCTTGCTTAACTTCCCAGATGAGTCACACAGCGTCTCATGGGCCAGGGAAAGGAAAGGAGGGTGTGAAGGAGGTGTAACAGATCCTGCTACAGGCTACACTGCAGAGACACAATGTCCAAGTCACTGAAGTGAGTCCAGATTCATGTAAAAGTAAATGACAATGAGAGTCAGATCCTTTGTTTTTTTAACCAGTTCCACTGCCACCACAAAAGGCTTACAAAAGAAGGACCATCTTCTTACAGTATTGTCTTGTTATCAATAAAAAAGGGCAAGGCAGCTAGACAGCATAGCAATGGTAAGGCTGACAAAACTCTGGGAGATGAAGCATAACAAAATATCTCAGCAATGAGGTGCTTCTGAAAAAAAAAATTTTTCCCAGGTCATTCATTCTTAAGAAATAAATAAGCAAAAATAAACTCCAACTGGGCTGTTGTTTATACTCACCTTCCTTTCAGTTCCCTGATCCCATCAGATGGTCTGTGACACACTGTAACTCACTCTCTCACTGAGACTTTCAGCCCCTTGTTTAACACTGTCCCTCTCAGACACACGGTGGTGGCTAAATCCTGGAAATAAAGGATTCTTTGGATGAGAAAGATTGTGCCAGTTCAGGGCAGTGACAATTTCAAGTGATCTTGTTTTGCTGCAGCATAGCCATACAAGGACATCACCTGAAGGGTGATTTGGCTTTGCTACCATTTTAATACCAAGTTAAGCCCTGAGTAGATAATGCTGTAAGGTGTAATCACAGCACCCTTACACGCCCTTCTCACTGGATAAGAGGGCCTGACCCCGACGAAGGTGACAGTCAGTTGCTTGACTTAGGAGCAGCTACTTCCCAGCTACATCCCAGAACTGACCCCCTAATGCAGTAACTGTAATGGGCCACTGGTAACGGTCAGTATCTGTTATCAGCCTCTTCCTCACTGCAGAATTGCCCAGGGACTCTCACTGGGTGGCTGTGCCCCATACCTCAGGAGCTGCTACCATTGAGGATGTCACCCAGTCCTCATTTCCATACAAAAGCCACCAGCAAGCAGGTGGCACTCACCTGTGCATGTTGCCTGGGGTGCAGAACAGGACCTGCGTCGCAGGCACACCCTGCAACACCCTTTCCAAATAATCAGTGCACTTGCAGGCATTTATTTAGCTGGCAGAGCGCACTGCAGGAGAGACACGGAAACATCCCCAGCCCAGCTGAGCCCCTGTGACATTCGGGCAGGACTAGCCACAAATCCCCTGAGAACACTGATGGTCACGATGGTATGGGCACTCCCCTCAGAAAGAAATGAGCTCTGAGCATCAGCATGGTACATGCAGGCTGCCACAAAAAATGCACACTGATCCATTCAGGGATGTGATGGTTAAACTCAGGTTCGTGTTCATATTTACAGATAGTTTTAATGTGCAGGAGAAAACAAAGAGGTATTTTATTCCAAGCCTCCCACATGCATCTAAGATGATATGTGTGAAGCAAAATACAGAATACAGCCTAGAGAAAAAAAACACCAAGAAACAATACAAAAGAAATACCTGTCCCCAACAGAAAATTGTTGTAAAGGGCAAGATTTGTGGATTTAATTTAAAAATTCCTTTCACCAACAGAGGAGGAGGAGGTAAATCACACTGCCAAACAGTAAACATGAAGAAAAGCAACAAACAACATTTATGTAGTTTACCATAACACAACTGAAAATATAAAAGCTCTTTGGTTTATTGCTGTAGACACAGAACATGTTTGTGCTCTGAAGTAATGCATGAGACACTGATAACACAGTGCCTGCAGAGTCAAGTGCAGGATTGATTCCTCATTTAAAGAAAGCTTATATCCTTGACCTCATGTAGGAAAATTGCAGCCCTAATATCTGACAGGTGAAAAACTGCATCTCACAATGCCCCAGAGAATGCAGGGGTATGCAGGCAGTGTGCCAGGTTTATGTTTGGAGTAAATCTCAGTCCACGATCATCATTCAGAACACCTTTCCTTACAGGGCAGCTTGCCCCAAGGATATACTTACCCCAGGTATTTCTGAGGGGAGGATTTCCTGCTGAAGAGGGATGTAAAGAGTCATTGAGCCTAACACCAGGGCCCATGTGGAGATCGCATGAACAAAATACTGCTACCATCTTGGATGTAACAATGGGGGAAGGTGAGATCTTCAAGTGTTAAGGAAGTTCAGAGCATGTACTGTGATAACAGATGAATGTGGAAGTAAGTAGGATTAAAAGCAATCAGACTACACAACCCATCTCCCCACCCCCCCAATCAACCTGTTTGCAGCCAGGAGCAGAGATATCATGAGGGACATCTTCTGGCATCAGACCAGCTCTTGCCTCACTCCTTACGAGCGTCCCAGAGGAATGTAACAGCTCCTGGAGCTGGAGTGAGTGGCCTGGAAGAGGATGCATAGAGAGCAGTCACATGTTGACACTCCCTTAACGGCAGCAGAAATGTGGGGATTGAAACAGGCCAGAGGAGATGACAGAGGTGATCTATAATAAGCCCTTGGCATAAACCAAGTCAGAAAGTGGTCCTGCTGGGTGCTTCCACCAGCCGAACAACAGGCCTTGGGAGGAGACAAGCACAGCAGCCCCAATCTTTTCAGGACCTGTACAGGATGGGTTTCTTTACACCCAATCATCTTGCAACAGCCTGGTTTTATCCATGGTTTACACCGGGGCTTGGTTTGGCTCCTAGCGAGGTGCAAAATCAATGTTTCCTTCAGAAGTCAAAACTGTTTCATAAAAAACACACTTTGTATAACTCTACTTCCCCTGGGCTGAGTTCTCAGCGTGAGTGGTAGTGCTTTCTGCATTCCTCCTCTTTCCCATTCCAGAAGCTGCTTCAATTAAAGATAAAACTCTTGATTCCATCCTGAGAACAAGAGGTACCAAGCCTGTCAGAGATCAAAATACCCACTGACCTCAGCAGCAAGTTCTTGTGAAAGTACAGCTGGCCTCCAAAGTATCTGACAACTTCCAAAAAGCTTAATGGAGAGTGAAAAATACCTCGTTCAGTTCATTCTAGCACTAATTTAAATCAAGACTGGCTGCATACTGTGAATCACACGTTACTGATGATACTTTGCTAAAGACTGGGTGTCCAGGAAGCTAACCTGGGCTTTGAAATACAGCACGGGAGCGAACGTCTTCTGAATAAAATCATAAAAACCTCTGAAGCATTACTATTTCTCACCAGCTCAATCTCAGGGCTCTGATGACACAAGAGGAAATATCAAGATAGCATTTAAATTTTGCCGATTCTGACTACAATCTAATTCAATAATTGTCACTTGTGTGAGCAGTATTTGCTCTCATAGTCATATCACAGCCTGCACGACTAGTCACTCAAGACAGACATATTTGGTCAGACTTCTAACAGACGCCGACAGGCCTCACAGGACTCCTGAGTGTTTGGTGTACTGAAGAAAGTAAAGCTTTGAAAAGTAGCAGGTGATAATAAATCAACTGTGTCCATATTAACAGGAGCTTGGCAGGGTCCTTACAAACGGCAAGGATTAAAGGCATGGCCATGTATGACAAAGGACCGTAATTCACCTCCCCTAAAGCTGAAGAGTCACCTTCCTTTCACTATTGAGATGAAACTCACATTTCAGAACTGCATCAGGGACGACCACAGAAACAAAGAACTTCCTCTTCTAAAACCATCCTCTTGACATTAAGCCACAACCCACAAACCTTTAAATCACAGATATACAAGACGACAAACCGGTCTCGCACCTATCAGCCTTCATCAGTGTTTTTAAAATCTCCCTTCACTCCCTGACCTCAAGCACACAACTGACCGCCCAAGGTCCAACTGGCTCCGGCCATTCAGGTGCCTGCAGTGGCTGCTGTCTTCCTCCACCTTCCCATACTCCCCAGTGGAGCAGCAGTCCAGCCCCTGGCAAACCCCTCTGATACCTCCAAGGTATTGACCTACCTCCTCTGAAGCAAAACCCCACCAAACCTTTCTGTTATTGGGCAGAAGCTTCCAAAGAAGCAGAACAAAGCATCTTTCCATCCACTGGAAGCTCAGAGATGGAATTCATTGTCACCGGACACCAGAGATGCCAAAATGCAATTAGACAAATTCATGCAAGACAAATCCACCATGGGGCCCTTAAGTACAAAGACACGTTTCCATTCCCTGGCTTAGGAATTCCTCTGACAGAGACAGGTGAAACCAGGGATTCACAGGTCAAATTCAGAAGAGTCTGTTTGTAAGTTCTTACATTCAATTCAGCAAGAGTTTGCACCCATTTCAGTTTTTAGGATACAGAAGCACTTTCCTGAGCCAAAAAAAGAGATAGTTGAATAGAGCAAGTAGCTAAGAAAAATCATAGGAAAATGTAGACTGTGAGCTTATTCAAACAATCCCTTTGGGATCAAAAGTACAACAGAACAGATGATTAGCCCATCACAACAGAAGTATCCTAACAAGCCTGCAAGGAAACTGTCCTTACATAGATTCAATGCTTTTCTTTACACCACTACTGAGGAAATGTTTCCTGTACCAGAGTAAGTGCATAACAACCAGTAACTGCAGCAACAGTTTATTAAAACAGTGTTATGTGATGCCTCTTTGTTGGCTAGTCATTAACTTCCTACTGGAGCTGAGACTTAATTTCCATGAGACTACACAGTAAAATTCTGCCAAGTTCTGAGCTTTCCAGGGGATGTTCAACGGCCCCCCACAAACCCACTTGGGAAAATAATACAGAAATTTTGTCTATACAATTGCACTATCAAGTCTACATGAATTCTATGACCTTTCCTATAAGCTATTCTCACTTTAAGGCAGCTCATTTCCATGCTGAATGGGTGGAGAAGGACAGAGACCGCTACTGGAGTTCAATTTTTTTTTAACAAGTGGCAGTAGTTATGTGATACCTGAGGATACCACAGGAAGGGCTGGGCCTTTGTTGCTTGGAACAGAGTCAAAGAAGTCACCTGGCATCACTCACCATGTTCACTGTGATCAACTGGGTACCACCATATAAAAAGGTGGCACTGGAGAAAGAGCTACTGCTGTAGACAGTTGCTGGACTACATGCTGCTTTCTAGAATTCACGAAGTTCTGGAAGGAGAAAAAGTAAGTTTTGGGAGGTATGGCTGTTTTGTCTTTCAGCTAAACAATTAAGTTAATGATTATTAATGAGCAAGTTGCTACTCTGTGTAGGAATGTGTATGTTGTTGCTCTTCCATGTAATTAGGCAGAGGAATTGATTTCCAGTTGAACTGCATGTTGTTCTTGGCCAATTCCAGCCATTGCATTATCACTTACAAGGATTTTTAAATAATAAAGTGAGGTGCTCAGAGAAAAGATAGAGGCAGAAAGGCACAGTGAAAGTGATAGGTAAAATATGACACAATTTCAAAACAGCGATTGGTCAATGGCTGTGGCTGTTCTAGGACATAAGGTGGTTGAAAACTTGCTCTATCAAGGCAAGATATTACATTGATTGAAACACTGGAGGGATCTGTGGCACAGGCTTTGTGCTGTGCTTCAGTGAGATACGTTACAGAGAAGAATGTTGGAGAATTTCTAATGTAAGCGAGATCTGACTGTCTCTGGTCATCAAGCTGACTGACAGTTGACAGAAAGTACATTAGGCAAAGAAAGTAACAACTTTCAAAGAAAGATACTTTTATGAAAAAATACAATCAGATTTTAGGGGTACCTTTTAGTGCTGGAGGAATGTTTCTGTTCACCGGTGATTAATATCAGCTCTGATTATTTGTGCGAGGCACCCATCCCTCTGTCTGTTTCACAAATGCTGAAGCCACTGAACTCTCCCTGGCACTAGCCACCATGCCAGGAGCAAAGTGAACCTGGGTCACAATCACCATAATGGAGCTGCCATTGGTTCCAAGGGATGTAAACAGAGATGCCAGGAGGATCCTTTGCCTTATAGCTTCACTTCCCAAGCTGCAGCATGCACTAACCCAGAGCAGCTTTCCAATACAGCCACAGGGACAACTTGCAGAAGCATGTCTACTGTCAGGGAGCTTCCACTCACTTTGCAGGGATCTATACTTGCCCTTGGAGTAAACCTCAGAAAAGGCTGAAAGCCCTTACAGCAGTTAAGGAGAGCACTAGTTCCAGTGAGCAGTAAGGAAGTCTACAGCCAGACCATGGATGTGCTCAGTGCACTCCACTGTTCTCCAGCTCCATCTGCAGAGTAATGGTCCTGACAATCTGAGCAGTAAGGACAATTTTTGCAGAATTTCAGGAGAGTAGCTGTACTCAAAAGACACAATTCGCAGATCTTTTATGCTTTTTTTTCAGCCTTGAAAAGACAATCCAAGAAAAGAAGAGCAATGAAGGCAAAAGAAAGGCCACCACTTTTAATCGTGCTTATGACTTTACTCAGTTTAGGTAAGTCAGTTCCGCCCCACAACCATGCTGAGGGCTGATTCCCACACAGCTGAATATACAGATTAGTGGATCAAAGCAAAGTGTCTCTAACGTTGTCAAGACTTTGCAGTGTGGTTTGGGCACCAACACTGAACATGTAGTGCTATGTAACAAAACCAGCACAAATGATTGGGGTGCGTGCTCAGTATTAGTATATAACCAATGAAGGATGAAAACTTACCTCCATTTCATACTCTCCTAGTCTCTGTTCTTGCATTTCTGTGGGGGTCTACAATAGTTAGATGACTGAAACTAAACTGATTTTCATCTAACTATTCCATCTGCATTTTGGTTTTTTTTTTTTTCCCCTAGGACCACGTGTAAAAGGTTTAAATCAGGTATGTGTGTAACATCACCAAATGCTGTAAAAAGCTTTTCTGTGTTATCAGTCATAGAGCAGACACTTAGTAGTAACATCAGTTACCTGCAACAGCCACTTATGCACAAAATACACTTGTATCCACTTAAGAGCCATCTAGTGCAAGGGAATCTCCATAAGGTTACTAACAAAGACCTGCAATACTTCCCAGAGCTCCACAAGCCCACGGGCTGGAGCAGAGAAGGTATAATACTGCAGCCAGGGAGGATTCCTGCTTTAAAGCTGATCTGTTGGCTGGAATAAAAGTGCAGCTCCACCAAGACACTGATCATCAGCTCATACCAGCTGAGAATCTGGTCAAGTCTGTCCTGAGCTGGGAGCAACCAGTCTGTTCTAACCAACAGATGCATAGTGGTACTGGGCACCTTTCAACCCATCCCAATGGTTTGCCTGATGCAAACAGGGCAAGGCAGTACAGGAGTAATTGCTTCATAGCTAGCAGCCCGAGTAAATTACATCCTATTTCATGCCATGAATGCTCTATCCTCACCAGTGCTTTCTCTCCTTTCTTTTCCCAGTGCCCAGCATTCCTCATGTGTAAGTAAAATTTTTTTTGTATCTAAGGTACCATTTGTACACTTGAGATGTTGGACAGGGTCTAGCACACAAAAGAGCACAATGGAAGTGTTTTGAAAGCTAATACCCCTAGGAAATATCCCTGAATAGAGCCCATGTAGATTTTCTGCATCACTTATTTAAGGGCTCTCTAAAGCATTTCAGGGGTCTCAGCCCAGCACTGAAAAGAAAAGCTATTATACACCCACAATTTCACATACAACATGAACAGGAAACACAAGGAGCAGAACAGAGAGATTGTCAAGTGTAAGACTGGAAGAAGTGTTCCAATACTTTCTGTACCCAAAGAAAAGCATCACATGTATCCTTAAAGTGAGAGACTAAAATATTAAATGTCATACACTTCTTTCTTCTTTCACAGCTCCAACATACTGCTCATCTGAAATCAGGTAGGCACCGCTGGGAACTGGTATCCACACTGCTTGGGAGAGATTACACTACTGCTAAAATATCTCCCAAAAGCTTCACCAAAAGAACCTGAGCCCTTTGCAGCCTACCAAGCCCTCTTCTCATCAGACATTTAATGGAAAATGTTCAATGTTTCCTGCTTCCTTTCCAGTTCAAATCTAAGCTCCATCCTGAAGAGCGGTGACTGGTGCAGCCCTTCCCTCCGGCAGTACGCCTGTGCTTCAGTAAGTCACCTCCAACAGGTCTCTCCTACCAACTCCCCAGATACTCCTTTCTAGCTACTTTAAGACACTCACAGTCAGATCTGGCTTCCCCTCCTTGGGCACATCAGACAGCCTTGCTCTGGAATCACTCCCACCAGGCAAAAGGCAGTAAGCCAGGCACTCCTCTTTCCCTTGAGATTGTCTGTAGGAACAAGGAGAGCAAGAGAACCTCAAACTTTGACCTTGGACTTGTAGTTCTTTACCCTTTTTTCTGACGTAACATGCTTGTGTCTGTCCCAGGGCACCAAGCTGACATCAAGACAACTCTCCTCCATCCTCAAGTGCTACATCACGGATGCTACTGCTCTCTTGGACCAAGAGACTTTCCTGCTCTTGTTTCAACAAGTCAACACTGAAGTGCTGCAAACTGCTCTGAATGAAATCAGCGTGCAGGTAATATTAGCATCAGAGGAGAGGACAGTCAGCAGCTCCCTCTTTAGACGATACGCCGGCACGCTTTAGCCTGGGCTACATCCACAGCTGCTTGAGTACTTGACTGTTTTTTTCCCCCATGCTGCTAGACGAGCAGAGATTATTCAATAGTTACCTTGAGAGCCTGCAGCTCTGGGTCTCTAGTATGTTGTTACTACAATTACACGGAAATGTGAGCACAAGTTTCAGTACAAACCAGCCTTCTCCTCTCTTCTCTTCCCTTCTTCCTCTCCAAATCCTCCCCAAGACCTTTCCCATTCTCCTTAACAAGAACAGGAGAGGAGTCTGGCTACCAAGGTGATGAATCCACTTCTTACTCAGCTGAACACTTCCTTGTTCTCCTTCTCTACCTGCATTTACTTCTCTCTGTTGAAGAGAGCACAGCCTACCTGAACAAGTTACTACCTTTCAGCCCAGATGCAGTTCTTGCAGTCTCCATGCTCCTAGCACAGTGCCAGCACCAAGGAAAATAGGTTTGTTCAAGCCACTCTCAGGAGTAATTTTCAAGGCAGTATAGATAAACTCATATGAAGTAGCATTTGGGGATTAGAAGCACAAAGGCAATTTCTAGATCTTCTCAAGAAGAGCCAAGCCAGTTACAGTTGGACAAGCATGACGAGAATCAACTTGAAGATCCTGGGAAAAGGACAGCACTCTTGTCCCAGTGTTTGTGCAGAATCTGCCACAAAGAGTTTCTAGTCTTGGCACTACCCTTAAGCATGGCAATAATACCCGTAACACATTAGCAATACTTTGAGAATTTTCTATCTTGTTTTCAGGTCCGCAGTGACCAGGTTGCATCTGCCACCAAAGCCTTCATGTTAAATGCAGCATGGGAAGTCATGAAGTCTGATCCTAAAGTTGCAAATGCAGGTTTCCTGGCATCCTGGTTCCAGGAGACCCTGCACGCCTACCTTCCCTCCATCGGCACCAACATCCTGGACTGCATGGCACAGCTTCCAGTCACTTGTGATGGCCTAGCCACAGTGTATGTCTGTTCTAAGCTCAGGGTCTAATTAGATGGTATGCATGAGCGCGTGGTTTGACAGAACCAGGAAATGCATTGCATTGTCAAAACAGGGCTTTTTAAGATTTGAATTTTGATGTCTATTTTCCTGCCAGTTATCTCTGTTCCTAATTGGTGCTATTAAGATTGATCCACAGAAGAGTTAAGATAGGGCTAGAAAAAAAAGGAAGATAGAACAAGATCCCAGAGCCCAGTCTGTGAAAGCTACCAGCAAAGAGCAATACAAAGGTAGCACACTGTCCAGACAGCGTGGTGTGCTTACTGGAATCAGTGTCACATGATTGTATAGGGTACAACCATATGTAATACTCATCTGTGCCTCACACACCTTCACTGCTGTTCGGGAGGTAGATGTAAGCAGGTTTCTGTTCCAGCCATATAAGAAAGCAGCAGATATTTATTAGACATAAATACCATTTTTTACTATTACATTCTGTGCCTCTTGAGGACCTCTCCCACAGAGAGAAGCTGGTGAAGGAGATGAGTGGAAATGGGTAGAAACTTGGGAAGCAGCGTGAAGCAGGATGGAGATGTGAAGGAATTAGCTGGGATATGGGAAGAGCTCTACAAATTCACCTTAGAACATGAAGGGTTATCTTAGTTTCTGTCACGCACCCAAACAGAATTTCTAATGTTCATCTTAAAGAAGGAAATTAAGGGCACTATGAGCTAACAAATTGTTATACATATCAGCACTTGGCAATGGCTTTTGTCTCATCGGTCCCTTTTGAATTCTAGGGTTCAAGCTCTGGACACTGCTTATTCTGAGATGGACAACAGCACAAGGCAACTGGTAGCTGACTGGATCAGAAGATTCCTTACTACACAGGGTTAGTGATCAGTATTTACAGTCCAAATTTTCCTGATATAATTGCAATAGATTCAACAGATACCAGTATAAACTACTAACATCTATTGTCTGCAGAATAAGAATTAGCTGTTAAGATCAGATGATAAAGTACTCTAACGAAAATGATTCAGTAACATACCCTTGCTTCCAGCAGCACAATGAGATAATTTAAAAAGCTTTTCTGAACTCATGTCAAATCATTATGTTAGAGGACAGAAGATCAGTGACAATGATGTTTTTTGGATCAAATTAATCTTATTTTTCCCCGTACCCTCCCTCCAAGCCTTTTCCATACCCATGGCCTCATAGGAGACCAACCCTTATCTGTCCATCAAGAAATAACAAGTTATTTTATGTTTTTAGTTTGCGAAAAAAATTCAGCAAAAGAGTGGCTACTGACCAACTGGAAGAGTTTCCAAAGTCATGCATCATATAATGATCTCACTTCTTGCTGGAGCAGCTTTGATGGGGTAAGAAATCACTTTGAAAATAAGGTTTCCTCCAGTTGTTTCACCCAGCAGGCTGTGAACACTCAAGCAACAGATAAGCAGGGGGATAAAGTGACTGAAACTTTTACTTGCCTATGGATTGTAGTATTGGTGGTTAGAACTACAGGTCAGTGAACAGGCTTCAGCAGTCCACTCCCACATGGCACCTACTAACCTTACCTCATATATTCAACAATCTGGTAATTACAGTGTTGTATGGAAGAATTTAGCTCACATGGCAACTTGTTCAGTAGTTTAACCCTTGCCCTGGGTCTTTAGTCATGCCTCTCTGTTCCCAGTTTACAGCTCTTGAGGTGCTCACCGCCAGCCAGCTAGCTCAGCTTACAGTCCTCAGCCATGTGCTCTCCAACAGCAGCTTAGCCGCTGCCATCGCACAAGTGCTCAGCACCAATAATGTCCTCTACCTGGAAGACTACTTAACCGAGTTATCAGCTTTAAGACTGACTCCTCCGCTTGACCACAATGCAATGTACTCAATGCTGGAGACCATTTTAACCAAAGTCAGAGAGAACTTCCCAGATCTGTGCTCACCCTCCTTGAAAGACTTGTTTCAGGTGAAACTGAAAAGGATGTTGGCTGTTACTGATGCAAATATATTAAGACTCTTCCCAACGAAAATAGGCTGCACTGATTTCCAAGATATGTGAGTATACCTGTCATATGCACTTACTAAGAAATTAAGTTAGCAGAGATAATACATAAACATGGCTCAGCACTGCCAGCCTTGCGACTATTTTTATTACCTGTCACTGCTAAGACTACCATGAAATCAAACCTGCAGCACTTCTCATGTTGTCAAATGTTGCCCTGGAGATTTTGAAATGAGCACTTTTAGATTATGACCATAAGATAAATGATGTTATGTCTCTCCAGAAAAAGCAGTACAGCACAATGAAAATAACTATTAGCATAGGCTAAACTTGCCCAGAAGATATATGAACAAAGCACCTCAACACAAGTGAACGTTAATCTTCTACAAGGTTCAAAACTGTTTTACTTATCTCTCACTGGGTAAAGTTATCTTAGGCTTTAAAAAGTATTCCTTTTTTTTTTTTTTGGTACAGCATGGCTCATAACTACTTTGATGTGAAACACTGAAATCACATTTCATTTTTGTCAATATACAGCTATAAAGGACTGAATTCTGTGCACCATGAGTTAGATCCTGACACACAGAGAGCTGTATACCAAGCCAGAATGGATTTTCTCAACAGGCAAGCAGCAAAAGAAGGTAACAGATTACTGCATATTACTTTCCTTTATGATCCTCTGAGTACTTTAATACTAAAACCTTACACTAGTTTTGAGCAACACATGAGCAGTAATACTCATATTTTCAAGATTACAACAAAATTCACAAAAACAAGCAGACCCTTGCCTCGTCTTGGGTGAACTACACCAGGAGTACTCTCTGGTATGGCATGGCCAAGCTAAACTGCAGAAGGGTGGGACGATTCTAGTATCTGAATTTAGGATGAAACTTCAACCTCTTCATTGGCACTCCTGAGCACCACTTTCTACTTCCTACATCCACTCTGAGCTTCTTCAAGGCCCAGCTGTGGCTACAGCACCATTTCCACCTCACCTTCTATTTTTCCAGGAGCACATGCCTCTCTGGCTGTCTTGCATAAATGAGCATCTGACGTTAGACAAAGCTTCCCTCTCTCCTGCCAACAGGCTGTCAACTTCTGACCTCCCAACACCCTGTCTCTTGCAGGAGTAGCCTGTACATTCACCACTGCTAACAGTCGAGACTGGTTAGAGGACAACTTTGGCTTCTCTAGTATTTACGCTGACTACAGTGATCTCCTCCGCCTCAACCCCAGCTTCAACGGAGTAGGTATCACACCAAGCAAAGCTTACATTGGGATTCCACAAGGCTGCTCCGTTGTGTTGCTCTGCAATGGCAGTAGGGCATTGTCCTCGGCCTGGGGTTACCTGTAAGCTTCTGAGCAGCCACTCACATGCCAAAAGGCAAAAGCTGGTGGGGGCATTTAACTGCCGCTACAATGACATTCTTCTCCTTTCCTTTTTAGTTTGAGGTGACAGATATGCTAACTTCAGTGCAGCTAGGAAAGCTACTCATCACCTCCTGTATCCTGACTGACAACACCAGGGCCAACGCAGAGACAGATGTTACAGAGATCATGAAAACCCTCCAAACGCGGAATGTCTCTGAACTACACACCTTTCTGCATGAAGTTAATTCTCTTGCAGCACAGGTAAGAGAGCTCCTCCAGTTGCAGACTCTAGGCACCATCCTTTCTCTTGTTGGGTCTCATTTTCATTTGCCCTTGCTCCTGACTGCACAATCATCAATAGATTTCTCCAAAGCAGATTTCTATAAAACAATATAACGGTATGATTCCAAACAAGCAGAATGATCAAGTTTCTCTGATTAAGCAGCAGCAGGGGGAAAAAAAAAAAAGAAAAAAGGAAAACAGCCCAGCACATTTTCATTTTCACTACCCAGCCATGTATCACAAAATCTGCTGTTCATATCTGCAAGAACAAAGCCACACTAATATACATAACTGAGACTGAAAGATAAGCATCTCCGTCACACTCCAGTAGCACATCACTTCCCATTTTTTCTTCTCCCTAGATGCACAAGGAAAGCATAACAAGCACTGGGGTTCGTGACATAATGCTCAAAGGCATTTTCCAGATCCTGAAGCCACATTTTGCCTCAATGACAAGAACAGACTTGGAATCCCTGTTCAACGGGACACTGACCTTTTATCTAGGCTCCATCACTCACGATGAATTAATGACACTGCCTACTGTCAGTGACTGCCCACTCTTACAAGTGATGTGAGTATAAGTCCAGCTCAGTTTCTCTCATCTGTGTGCACTGTAAAGGAGAATGTCACTGTAGCTACGGGGAGGGATCTGACGGACAAGCGAGAGGAAGAGTTGTGAATTCATCTGTCCCATCAAAGAAGACATTTCTAACTACCTGCGCTAAAAATGTTATTAGCTTGGGTCTGTGAACGTCACGGAAAGTAAGTGATGCTGACGTGTCTCCTCTCTCCTTGACCTGCAGAGTGAGAGGTTTGGACTACGCGTTTGATGACATGACAACAGAGACAAAGACTGACATAACCCAATGGATTGTCCAAACTATTGCTCGCTTAGGTGAGCCTTTTCTTCCCACTGAGTTTGTTCAGGCATCTGGTTTCCCTCAGACCTTGCTGGCATGTGGATTTCTCCTCTGCCTAGGAGTTTTCAGTAATCTGGAGCCATGGTTTTTGTTGACTGTAAATGTTGCACTCCAATTACAGCTCAATAAGCCAGTTCCACCTCAGTGCAGCTTCCCCAATACAAAGTGGAGAGCAGCCCTTGTCCCTATAAAGCAGCAACACCAGAATTTCTTGTTGACTGAAGGGAAGGGCAAATTTAAAAAAAAAAAATTAATTGCATACTTATTATAAGCACAAACTGCTTTTAAGACCTACTGAACCACTGAATTATGTTCCCTGTTCAACATCTTTGTCTTACAATGTTTGTAAGGAATAAAAGTTGAAATGTAACGAAGCAGCAGTGTCCTGATTTCCATGAAATCACTAGTCACTACTTTGTGAGAGTCTTTCAGGAACTGCACCAACATGAGCTACCCTAATCGAACCTGGTGATTCACTGCTTAGATGCATGGTAATTGGAAATACTTCCTCTATCATTTCCATAAATACCCTGGAATGATCTTTGGTTTTGTGAGTCTTAAACTGAAACATAAATGATTTGTTATTGCTGCGTTTTAGATTGTGAGATGGATGAAAACTGGATGATGTTTAACTTCCGGAGATTCAGATCCATAGCTAACATCACAGACTTTGTTGCTGCCTATGAAAACTTTACTGGGGTAAGACTACTGATTTAGACACTTTGTCACAGAGCAAAACTATTCCTTTTTTTTAGATAGTCACACAATTAATAGTGGGATTTATAGCCTGACAGCCAGAGGGTATTACAAAACAGCTTGAAGAACAGGCATGAATGGAAAATGTGTTGCCCTTTCCTCCTTAATTAGAAACAATGGAATTTTTTCCATCCTTCTCAGGAGAGAGAGGACTTTCCCCTCTGCTACAAGAAGAGTTCAACTAGTTTCTGATTATTCCCATGCACTTCAATTCCAACAAACCCTGGCCAGTTGGTTCATTTTCCCTTAACACAACACCCAGCAGAAAGGACGGGTGCACAGCTAGAGCACCTGCATGGCAACTAAAGGATCTCTGTATCTGATCCAGATCCTCTGTCTGTCAGAGATGGTTATTAGACAACTTGGTTTGTTTTCCATGGGGCACTGAAGGGATATTTCCATGGAGTGTACCAGAGAAGCCTAAACTGGGGCCTGTCTCACTCTCACCTCAACAAAAGAAGGAGGTCCAAGAGCTATCCAGCTCATCTGGGCCAAGCAAACACCCACAATCTTTCACCAGCCTTTCCAAAATGAATCTTATTCATTAAAACCTAACACTTCTGCTGCAAAGACTCTCTCCTATTTCAAGACTACAAAAACCAGAACAGTCTGTTTCAGCCTCACACCATTGCTCCATCACAAACATTATATATCATAACCTACATCTGCCAGAAGAGAAAGAGTCCTCGTCCTCGAGGACAAGGTGTGCAGCAAAGCTGTGGACACACATGCCAACAATGTCAATCCAAGAAAATACAAATGTACACTTATAATTAATTCTCTCTCTCTGTTCTAGATGGTGCTCCTGGAGGAGTTGACTGCCGTCCAGCTTGCCCAGTTAACACTGTCCCAAGACATGCTCAGCTCTGTTGCTAACATTGAACGAATCTTTGACAGGTTAACCAAGCTGCCAGGTCTCCAGGAGCTGGCTGTTTACTGGGATGAGTTTAACTCTGCTTTAGAGGAGGTAACTGCAGACAGCTGGTTAATGGGGCTCTGTGGGAGAGGTCTGTGAGGACAGAAGTCTTCCCATGGTACATGTGCAGTAACCGAGAGTAAAAGGAAGGTGATACAACAGGTTTGCCAGGGAACCTTGCAACAGATTCAAGGCCAAAAAGAGATTATGCCATTGCATTCCTCACATACTTAAGTCTGTGCTCTGGTTTGACAAAACTGCCACCAACCCCTTCCCATCTCAGACTGGCTGAAACACACAGGCCAGATCTCCAGCCTTTGTAAAAGGGTAAGGCTCAAAGAGCCCCCTAAAGCACCATTAATTTACATCATTTTAATTCACAGTTTACAATTTGTCTTTGGCTCAGGCTGTAGTAACTCCTCTCCCACATAGTTCTGACTGTGCACCCAGTGCCAATTACTTCCTGAGGTTCCTTTAATAAGTAATTAGCTAAGAGCCCTTCTTGGCTCCTTGTAAATACAATACCTTTTATCAGGCCAACAGAAGATATACAAAGTCTCAGTCTGCAAGACTCAGAATCTGGAGGTCTCTCCCTCAGGTAAGATCTGATCACAGAGAGAAGACTTCCTACTGGGTTATGGCATCATGACTAACTCGGCTTTTCCCAGGACTATGACAGCTAGCTTTATACCAGAGCAACTGCCTTTAATTCTCCACATTCATCCAGAAGATAAAGCACATGCCTGGAATGATATAAAGCTAGCCTCTGGCCTGCAAAGTTGTAAATGTTACTACCCCCCCCCCCCCCTTAAAATAGCAAAGAATGAAACACTTCAGCATCCATCTGCTCCCACCTTTTTTGATGAGAAAGCAACTCTAGTGTGGAGGCAGAGTCTCACCTGGGCTGTACTCACAGAGCTGCTGGAAGCCCCTCCTGGTGGCAGCAGGAGGTTCAGACACTTTAGCAGCTTTGTCACACCAACATGGGTCCTTCAGTGCTCCCCTGGGGCCTGGCTTTGCAGGGTGCTCAGCACTCTCTGAGAGGCAACAAAGCTCAACAAGCTGAAAGCAAGGGATATCTGAAATCTCTGGTCCTGTTCCAGGCTCTGCAGCAGAGGTGACAGAAAAGACTGTATGCCTGTTTCTCAGGTGTCACAGTTCCTAGCCCAGCATATCCATTTAAGCTGCCGTTAATGGCCACTGACAGCCTGCACCAAGACACAAGGTGTGGTAGCCACCAGGTGACAGCTAGAAGAGTAGCAAAGGGCTGAGAGTCAGACCTGTAATTCTCCCTTAAACAATAATGGCATGAAATGAGAAAACGATCTCAACAGTGAAAATAACACACCTGTCAAAGAAAACAGCTGACCAAACCATTTCCTGAGGCTCAGTAGGAACTGAACTATAAAACAGTGCTACATAGCTTATATTTTTTGCTATAAAATACAGGACTTGTGCTGAGGTGTCAGGGAATATATTTATATCATAGATCAGAAGTAAGTCAGAAAACCTCTTCATTCTTGTGTAAGCAGCGGGAGCTGTACCTGCTTGGCTGCCTCAAATAATTCCCAAATACGGAAGAATGCCATCCCTGAAAACTGAAGGTCTAGAGGAGAACACAAAAGTTTGTTTCTCCTACTGTGCTGCATTAGTTTCAAAACATTTCCCTGCTGCAGAAGATCAAGGTGGGAACATAAACAAAAATCTCTGTTCTTCTACGCTGATTTTGCCAGAAATTTTGCATGTAACTTGATGCTTAACGGTAATTCAGTCAGGTCTTGGCTGCACTGTTACAATGCTGTAAAATCCTTACAGATGTAGCACGATTTGCTATTACTGTTGGGTTAGAAATAGAAACTGCACCACCCAGAAATACTCTTCTCAGTTTTCAAATATTGCCCTAGAGCCTTACAGTTGCATTTTGTGTTCCTGCTGCAGCCTTCTGCCAACACCTTCAATATCTCCATGGCGGTGAAGCGCACCATGTTGGCACGAACAGTGGAACAGCTCCGTTCTGCGCTCCCCACCTTCACAGACAACGACTACCAACTCTGGTTTCAGAAGAGGCTCGTGGCTGTTCTGCCAGGCATTCATGCCACCATCCTTCAGGGCATCCCCAACACGATGTCCTGCAGTTCCTACAAGTCTCTGTGAGTCATGGTTGCCCTGCCTGAGGCTGTTTCGTATTACTTGAGATTTAAACTATTTAGTAAAAGAATAATTCAGTGCAGTGAATGAACTGCAAAAGGAGGGAACATGCTGCCATGCTTACCGAAAAAGGCCAGAAGAGTTACTCCCACTTTTCTCACTCATTTTGTCTTGTATGTTTTGGCAGGTCACTTTATTTGGCTTTTATTTACTTTACGTATCAGCCCACAAGCTCCTGAATTCAGGTATTAATTGGACTTCAAACATTTTCTAGGGACAAGATATTTAGAAGACCCCAATTTGGACTCACTTTGCCTCCACTAAAACCAATGACAAACTCCCCAGGCAACAATGAAGCCAGGCTTTCAATACTTCACATTGATTCTTCCAATACATTTATTTTCAGGGCAGCCAGAGAGAACAACCCCAAAATATTTCATGAGAACTACTCAGCAAATGGGGTTGGCTCCCAAAAGTCCTTCACTTACACCGGGTTACTTTCTTCTACAGGATTACTGGAATCAATACAGTCTTCTCTGAAATCCCTACAGCTGGCAAAATGGACATATATAACTACATTGTGGCATTCCTCACCCAGAAGTCCGAGCTCACTGGTAATATCTATCAGTTCAGCTAATTCTCTGTGAGCCCTGTCACCTTCTGCAAGTTGTGGGACAGAGCTAATTTCTTTCTTTGCTCAATACCTTCTGAACTGCTTGATTAAGGAACAGGTGTCTCTTCTCAGAACTCACTCCTGCCCACAGTATGAAAATAAAAGAAGGCAGAGCATGTCACTGGAGGACTGATGCATAAGCCATCAAAATCAGGGACTTCAAGCCTTTCTTTTCCTTCAAGGTGCTCTAGCAATCCTGGGTACTGATGTGTACTTGAATCCACTCTCCCATGTTACCTGTTTTTCTGTGCCCTCACCATAGGTCCTGCCTGCTCCACCCAAGCCACAACCAGAGACTGGGTATTACAGTTCTTTGGAAAATTCTGCACAGAAGCACCTTACACTCAATTGGTTTCACTCTACCACCAACCTTTTGATGCGGTAAGTCTGTATATATCCAGGCTGCCTTTGCACTCAAGAGAGGATGTGCCAGAAAAGATGGACGTTAAATTGCCCAGGTGTGGGGTAACAGAATTCATCTCCTCTCTCCTCCTCCAGTATGCAATTTTGGACCTCCTCACTCCCACTCAGATTGGTGACATGATGGTATACTCAGACACACTGACCCGTATGGATGCAGCAGTCCAGCTTGTCCAGTTCTTCCAGCAAAGTGAAGCTGAGGATGTTCAGAGGATTCTGACACAGTTCACCAAGGCTGCAACCACGGTAAACACCACCCATGTTCTCTGCAGTCTCCACCTCCCCTGCAGATACCTGCCACCTTAAGTTGTTAGGTGAAAAAAAGGCTTTGCAAATACCATGATTTTGAAAGTACACTGTTGCAACAGTAACCTTTAAACATCTGTACACATCAGGTCCTTTCAGTGACACAGACTGCACTCTTCAGAGTATTGTTCACTTCCATTTTGAATTCCTAAAATTCTGGCCTAGAAAACCACTTAAAGAGCCCCCTCCCCAACTGTAGCATTGCAGTTCTGATTGCCCTAACAGCAATGTGTTCATCACATAATTTTGTTCCAGCGTAAGATCACAGTCCTGCCAAATGATGAGATTGCTCAGCTGCTCCTACTGCAATACCTGACCAGCATGTCCGAGCAAATGAAGACATACACTGCCGCTGACTGGAACATCACATTCCAAAATGGGTTGCACTTCCTGAGTCCTGTCATCAATGAATCCACCCTCGCCCTTGTTGTGCCACAGGATTATGACTCCTTCGTTGCTGTGTAAGTCTTCTGGGCTTCACTGGGATCTCTCTTCAGCCAGTAAACAGGGCAACACTGTCCTTCATGGAGTCAGGTTGAAATGTGAGACAGCTGATGTGCTGTTGGCCTGGATGGCTCTGTTTGAGTACTTTTTCACAGCTCTTTTCTGATAAGTTTGAGGGGAAGTTAGAGCTGGGCCATATCAAATCTAGGCCTTGGTCCACAGATGCTATTTGTACAATAAGGATGGAGTATTAAGTCCCTCAGCAGAAATTTCCAGAAGGAATGGGCCCCAGTATTTTGGAGAAGAGACTGGTTGTCTTGTCCAAGGCTCAAATTAGACAAAGTTACAAAGACTCTGTCACCATATGTATTTCACCTGGGTCCTTTTTCTTGTTCATCCAGTGTTACTGCACTTGATAACACTTATGAATACATGACTGAGTCCTCTAGAAGAGACGTAGCACTCTGGATTGCACAGAACCTTCTGAACTTGAAAGGTAATATTGGGAATCTCACACCCCAGCTGGCTCTGCTAACAGATTCTTCCAGGAAAACAAGGGCTCAGCTGACAGACTTCTTCCAGGATGCATTCAACCACAGCAATATTGGCTTGTATAAAAAGGCAAGCATTAGTGCACTACCAAGGCTGTCCAAGTGGGAAAATGCTGTCTTTCCAATGTTCCCCTCACACCAGGATGCTTTGTTGGTCTCTGGTGACCGTTGCAAGATTATGATGTATATTCCTGGAAACTGAAAAAAGAAGGATTAAGGGACATCTCTGTCATCTTGACCTGATCTGAGTATCCTCATTTGTCTTTCTTCTCTTTCTCTCTCTTGGTATTTATTACATTGATTTTACCTTCTCAAGGTACAAAATCTCATTTCCCTTTGAAAAAAACACAAATTCCACCTAGTTCAGCACCCTGTATCCAGCACTAGTCAGAAGTGGATGTCCGAGAAGGAGTAAAGGAACCCAACCAGCATAATCTGGTATTTCCCTTTTACTTTTCACTGTTTTCCAAGTGATCTGTGGCTCAGACTTCCTTGAGCTACAAGTGACACTACAATGTATCAGTAACTATGCAGCTATTCTTTCAGTCAATTGGGATCTGAGTTTTCCACTTTTCTGCAATAAACATATTGTTTGAGAAGCAGGACGTACTGTGGTGGGTAATTTCCTGAGAGTCACTGCATCTTTCTCCTACTTAGGTGGTCCAACCGAGTCCACGACCGCATGGATACAAGTCAACTGGAAAACCTTCTTCCATAATATAGCCCTCCAGGAAGTCATAGCGACCAACAACAACTTTGACCCTGTACGTATGATCTCTACACCAATTGCATACGGGTAACTAGGGCTTTTAGAGGCCCCTAAAAGATTTAATTTCAAAATTTGTAATGGAATATATTCCCACTTCTCCTCAGCAACTCTAAAACCAGAAATAGTATGTTTTCAACTAGCTGGACTTTCAAAGAAGCTTCTATTTGGAACAGGCACCCTCAGACAGTCCAAACAAAAATATGTCAGCTTTTTGAATCTCCTCCCTATGCTGAAATAGCTTTGCCTAGGATGTGAAAAATAACTTCAGGATATAAGCAAACCTCTACAAACCATGAGACTAATACACACATTTAGCAAAAAGAAAAGTGTGAAAACTGTGAAAAAAATATTTCAGCTAGTTCTAGCGAAGCGGGGATAAACTCATCTTCAGTGGCTGACATTAGCATTTCCTAGGCCAAAATTCTGGACGTCCTGAGTATTGAGCAGCTGGTGGAATACAGCCTGACTTCTGATGTGCTGGTCAACGTGACCGCAATGCAAGATGTCCTGAATGCCCTGAGGGGTGAAAATCCCCAAATCTTAGAGCCTAAAATGAGTGAATTCTTGATGAAGTTCAATCTGGCTCTGACACAGGTACTGTAACTTTCTTTATAATCATTCTTCCCTTTAAAAAGGCAGGGATTCTCAGGCACTTCATGTGTAAGAAAGTCCTCCATCATGGTGCCAGGGAAAACAAGGAAGCTGATGAAAGGGAGTCATGATACCCCTTCACCATGCCACTGCCAAACAGCTCCCAGGTAACAGACATTTCCACTCTCCACAGGAAGGCATTGTGGACATAAGAAATGATGAAGTAAGGACAGAAATGCTGACAACGCTCTTCACAGACCTTTCCAAGCACTTTTATAAATTTGCTGATATTGACTATGAATTCTGGTTCCTGGAGAACCTAAGATTTCTCTTGCCCAGTATAAACACGGATCTGCTCGAGTTAATCCCAGGAGACCTCAGCTTCCCAGCCTACACAGCCATGTGAGTATCATGTGCTGCGGAGCGCTGCCTGCCAGACTTGTACTGCAGGAAAGCAGTGCACATTTTAGCAACTTCTTTCCCAGCATAAGTATGTGCTAGTAATTCACGTGGATTAAAAAAAAAAAAAAGTCTCAATTTGATTTTTGCAGTAAAGGAGACTCAGATAGCATTTTTCACACATATATGTACTGTATTGTGCTCTACTTAGGTCTCTTCACATACCCTCCAACCCCTTTTGTTCCCTGCTGCAGGACAGCATACTCTGAATGAGGCAGGTGGATGCCAACTCTCCCCATGACTTACAAAGCCTGTACCTTTTGCACTTCTTGTTATTACCATTGTTCCTGTAATGTATTACAGTTGAGGCAAGATGTACACTACATATTATCATAAATAATGTTATTATTTACTTATTACAAGTCTCTACAATCTCAGGCTTATGAGATCTCACTTCTTGACTCTTGCAGAGTGCAAGGCTTAGATAAAGTCTTTCCAGAGCTTCCACAAAACACATCCCATGCGATCTACCTCTTCATCAAAAGGATCCTGGAATCTCAACTTACTTTTTCAGGTACTGGTCTGCTTTCAGGGTTGCTTCACAACATAGTTGAATTGTAGCTATTTGTCACCTGTGTGCTAAAATTTCTGCCATCTGCCTGTCCCTCCTTGGGTCAGAGAGGAATTCACTTGCAGGAGTAAGTACAACATGGGGAGGTTGCCCCGCAGCCTTTTGGTCATTGGGCTTCCCAAAGCAGAGTACTGGCTTTCCTCTGAAACATCAAGTATTGCTTGCAGCTTATAATCAAGGAACCAAAACACTTGGGCACCTGTTCTCTTCCATGATGCCTCAGCACCACAGCTCTCCCAGTAACACTACCAGGAATACCCCAGTAGCTGCCAGAACCACATAGCAAACAGCAGCTCACTGTGCCCGAACCAGCCCCACAGCCACCGGGGACCTCTAGCCCTGCCTGGTACCCACAGCTCTCCAAAGCCCTCTGCATGCCGAATCCCCCATGCTCTGCAGCTGCTCAGGACTGAGGGAGAGCCACGTTGTGGAGTGCTGACAAGGAAAGATCAGTTACAACAGTATGCTGACAGACTTGTACTTTCTCAGAAAAGGTGTTTCCTGGCACATATGACAGCAGCCGAAGTTTCCTGGAACTTATCTTCTACAGATTTTCACATTTTGCTCCTTACAGTGACCTCACAGACTTCTACAAGGCCTTTAATGGGGTAAGGACATGCATAGTTCTGACAGCACAAAATTTATAAACAGTTCATGGAAAATTTGTCTTTCATTCCCTGTTATGACTTCAGTGAGTAAGAAACATTTTTTAGTATCACCTTCAGACATAACCCTACAGTTCATAATCCTCTTAACCTTGTTGCTGCCAACATTGACACTCCAAGACTAGAAATCAAGACAAACCCACAACCATTTAGGAATCTCACAAAGAGACTTTTCTTACAAGCTTTCCACACTCAGACAGCTCTGTAAAAGGGATAAAAAGTTCTGAATGTTTTTCACAAGCTGAACTTCCAGGAGGTATTATCCTCTTCCATAACCACCTCCAAGGGAAGAGCCTCGCCAAAGAAATCAGTACTTCCTCCGACTTTTAGCATTAAATGCAGTTCATGATTCCTCCATGAATTTTACAGAAGTGTAACAACCAAGCAGGGACACTTCTTAGCCTAACACTTTCCACTCTTCTGCAGAACTCATTGCCATACAGGTTTTTAATACTGCAGTAGAGGAAGTTACGTGATTAGAGAACAGAATGGCTGTTACATTAGTTAGCTAGAGCAGCTGATGATTAGCATTACCCTCAGTCTTCTGTGTTAGGACATAATACCGTTTTTAACCACCCCAGCTAGGAAAAGCTCTCACTTGGTGCTGCGTAGCATGGTAGAGACATTTGGGTGGCTTTAGGGCTTTGATGAATTCAGTCAGAAACATAAACAATGAACTATGTACATGGCTGAGAACTGTAATCAGGGGACAAGCAAACAGCTTTTGAAGTCTGTATTCTTTCTGCTGTGTTTTCCTCATTAGTATGAAGTTCTTGACATTCTGTCTGCCAGACAAATAGGAGAGATGACAGTTCTCACAAATGCTTTTAAGAGGGAACGCCTTACTGTCCAGATTTTGCTGGAGATGGAGAAACGCTCCTTTGAGGAGCTGACTGAATTCATAAAGGAGCTGAACGCTGTAGCAGAAGAGGTATGGTAAAAGCTCCCACCCCAGAGAACAGCATCCTGTTACAAGTCTGAGAAATACTAAAATGCCACAGAGACAAACTCTTTCCTACAGTAATGTAAGCCCTGGGCTCTAGACCACTAGGTTAGAGCTCACATGTCTGGGTTTCCCAGAGGAGTATCCAGACAAAATAATTATTCTTATGCATGTTATGGGTTACACTGCAGATACCTTACTCATTTAAAAAGGTTATTTATTTTCTTTCACAATGTTTATTTAGTTACTTCAACTCAGAACTCATCCCTTAGGCACGAGGAATAATAATCTTCATTAGCTAAGGCCGTGATCAAATGGCTTTTCTACTCGAAAATGCAGAGCACATCTATTTCATTAATTTGCTACAATAATAATCTCATTCAGTTCCAAAATTCATTACTCCAGCATTACGCTGCATTGTGCTACTACACATCCATGCTGAAACACTGGTGGCTTTCCTGAAAACTGTAGACCACATGACAGGGAGGAGAGGAAACCTCTCTTGCCACCAGGCAGCTTACCTGTGGAAAGCAGTAATTGCTAAAATCAATTTTTGTGTGCTGGTTTTGTTTCCAGATGGATCTCACTGTCCTTCCTGACCCCTGGATTCGTGAGCTGCTCTTCGATTTCCTTTTTAAATCTTTACCGCTCAGCACCTTTACAGCCAACGAATATGCCTTCTGGTTTGGTTCGGAGCTGCAGCTATTCCTGCCAGCTATGAATGCCAACTACCTGCAGCTCCTGCCTCTGGGTATTGACTGCCAGTCTCATCAAAACCTGTGAGTCATGAGCAGCCAGCTTCCCTGAGGGTGGTACCTTGTCAAACCAACAGCATCACTTTCCCCAGAGTATCTGACATCTTACTGCTGTTAGCGTACTGAGCTTCACAACAGTTTTGCATCAGCCAAAATCATTCGTCAGATAAAATGCCTGTCTGTACCTTCATTTCATTTTTCAAGGCTTTATGAAGGGAACAAGGAGGAAAAGGAACAGTTTTATTTAAACCAAATTAAATATTTCAGGTTTACTGACACTAGAGTACTCTCAGCTCATGTTTCCTATGGACTCAATTTTTTCCTCCAAAGGAAAACTGCTCTCTGCAGATGTTTGACCCATAACCTACTTCTGCTCTTGTGTTGATACAGTGTGCAAGCAATGGACAGAGTGTATGAGCATTACACAGACGAGCAGAGACTTTCCATCCATCACAGAATACACAGCTTTCTGGAGATGTACCACACCACTCAAGGTAAACGCACACTAATGACTCAAGAGCTTTTCTTTTTTCTGCCATTGTAAAATTTAATCTTTGTGCTTGGCAAATACTTCCTGGGTTGAAATCTTCTAACCTAAAACCTATACACAAGCAGAGCACTTTAACTGCAAAAAGGGAGTTATGTAGACCCTCTGTGAAGTCCACTAGGATCTTGCTATTGCTATTAATTTTACACATTAAATTCCTAGATGCTACAGTGATGGACAGTGGTATAAGAGTTCTAACACAAATTAGACAGACAAGAAGATGCTTTCTGAATCTGCTCTGCTTGCTGCCCTCACTCTAACATCCTGTTGAACCCAGCTGAGGTGGATCTGATGTTCCTCCCATCCCTATCACTAGGCAGGCTTTGTTGTCACGCTAACCAACAGCTGAGGAAACTGCTGACTGTTTACTGACTGTGGGCTCTTCTGCATTTCAGGTGTCACCTGTTCCCCGAATGCAAACAGCAGTACATGGTTAGCTGCCAACTACGGCTATTTCAGTGCCCATGCCACTCTGCATGAGTTCTCTTCGCTCAATCCAAATTTCAGTGGGGTAGGTCACATACTGAAGCTTGCTGTATTTGAGTATTGTTGGCTCCTTCCTACATAAACTTAGCTGATCCATAACTTCTTGCCACAACGTTGACAGTGAACCTGTTTATGAATATACAGGTGTTTCTGTGTTCCTTTTCAGATGTCAGCTCTGGAAAAGCTGTCACCAGCTCAGCTGGCACAACTAACACTGGAAACAGGGGCTCTGGCTGATGAAACAAGTGTGATCACCATCATGGACAACCTACGTACACCATCAGATCTTGCTAAGTTCTTTGCCACGCTGAATGACATGGCATCGGTAACTTCCCTTATTGTACCTCAAAGCTCCTCCATCCAAACACTGCAGCTACTTCAATCAATGCCCACTGATGTCTGATACTCAAACTCCAGCCCTGACCGAAGAAAAGAAGGGCTTGTCCTATAGCCTCGCTGGTCATCACAGGGAAACCTTCTTGAGACAAGGCCACAGGTCAAACCCTTGGATAGCTGTTCCTTAAAGGCCTGAGGCTGTAGCAATCTGTTTTTCTGTCTAGATACCTAGTTATTCTTCCTCTAAGGGGCTACACGGAGCCGTAGCAGGATGTGATGGGAAGAGATGTGAGCAGAGCTCAGGGAAAACAGACCCATTCAAGAACAAGCACTTTCCAAGAGCGCCCTCCTTGGGTCCTTCTCTTGATGCTACAACCCAGTCACCTTTATTCTGACTTCCCAAGCACAAAGAGAGAGATATGAAATAATCCTGAACAATATCTCAAATTGCAGAAGGTTTAGCATGACAAATTACATGTCAACTATACTGAAAGGTGTTGTGTGATTGCAGGTGGAGCTTCAGAACAGCGACCTTGCCCATCTCCTACTAAGCAGTGCCTTGCATGGAATAGCTCCTAGTTTTCACAAAATGAAAGCTGCTGGCTTTGCTGACTGGTTTCAAGACACTCTACAAAACGTGTTGCATGCGGTGAATGAGATGATTGTTCCAGAGATACCTGTCAATATTTCATGTGACTCTTATCAGCAAATGTGAGTCACCCATTCCATACATATCTATCTTAACTGAGCAGTTCTATTTACTTATGCTGTATATGGCTTTCTGGTGATACGTTCACATATTCTTAAAGCAGAATGTGATGCTCCTGCTGGAAAGCAGAAGTAACCGCAGTAAAACACTCAGCGTTTTCAGGCTTGCATGGAATATACACTGAAACTCAGCAAGTTTTTAGTTAAGAGCACCCTTAGCAATTCTGTGACCTTTATCTTAAAACAATTGCACCAAGTAGGGACCATACTTTAAAAAAAAAAACAATGGCCTTATCACATAGGTAGGATATGTTCAGACTGATCTGAAGATACTTTGCAGTTACTTCTTAAGAACCTCTCTGATAAGGTCTTGCAATAGTTAATTAATAATAATTAATAATGATGAAAGCTGTTAACATTTTTCTAATGAAAAAGTTTTTGCTATTGGAAAATTCTGATTTGATTAAATCAAAATACTTCCATGACCATCCCAGCATTCCCTCCTGCAGGTTGAAGGGTTTCAACAAAATCTATGCTGTCATCCCAGCAGAAAACATTCCCCATATTTTTGGATTCTGTAAAACCTTCTTGACATCAAAAGTGAAATCAGGTAACGGAATAAAAAGTCTTAATTTGGGAATGTCTTTTGAGAGCTTTCCAGCACACTCTCAGCTTGAGAAGCAGCAGAAATTCCTGTAGTAGTGTCTGATATGCTCCTAATGGCAAGAAAAGGAAAGAAAGCAGATACTTATATTGTTGCTCCAAGACTCTGGCCTTCCTCTTACTGACAGGATTCTCACAACTCCCCTATTTTGGATAGCTCACTACTAAGTTTAACCATTGCCAGCCACAACACTGGATGCTCAACATTGTTAAACAAGCCCAAATTTAGACAACAGCACAAAAAAATGTTATTAGTTAATAATGAAGACTCTAATAATGAATGATCTCTCTCACACCAATGTGAATTCAAAGTATTCTGCTGTCCGCAAGGGCTTACTGGGAACTTGCAAGATTGACTAGGGTTTCCAGTCAGAAGGTCAGAGACGAACATATAGTCCCCAGCATTCCCAGTGTCATTATTTTTCCAGGTGTTGCATGCGACAGTGCAACCCAAAGTACTCAGAAGTGGTTGGAAGTAAACCTTGGAAATTTTAGCAAATATGCTGAGTATCAAGACTTAGTCACTTGGAACAAACACTTTGTGGGAGTAAGTATTTTTAATATATTTTTTCACTAGCATTCACATGGCGGTGTTCCACCATGAAACATTACTTTGCCAACATTTGCAATGCCTTTATGCTCTATGCAGCATGGGAGGTGATGGATCACTACCCTTAAAAAATATTCTGGCATTAGTGTTCAATTATCACAAACATTTTTACTGCTTTTCACTGGCTAGTGGCACTTGCAGAGCTACAGTAGTATTCAGAAATGAAATAGTACACATCCTGATGGAAAAAGGACTTTACAAGTCCTGTGGATATTCCAGCCTTGCAGATTTGTCTTGAGTCTTCTTGAAAGCAGTAGCTTTTACAAATCACTCACATGCTTAAAAAGTTTGTCATCTGCTTTGTGTCCCTTTGCACAGATGGATGTCTTGGACAAATTATCCCCACGACAACTAGCATCCCTGACACTTTCATCTGATGCCATTAATGAAGAAGGGGAGATGTGTCAGATCCTTGCAAAACTACACAACAAACCATCAGAGGAAATCTATCAGTATTTAGACCAGTTCAACAGAGAGGCAGCCCAGGTAGGGTATTAACACTGCAAGTCCAGCATAAACCCAGTGCAGCATGGACTTCAGCTATCCAGAATCTGAAAGACACCATCAAAGATGGTTTCTGAGCCTTTATCTCGAAGTATGAAGAATTGCAACAAAGCACATCACATACCACCTCTCATCATGGGTGTTTGGCCCAAAGTGCTCAAACACCAGTGCCCGAGGCTTAATGGCTGGCTGATACTCAAGCGCATGCTTATGGCAATGCTGTGGTTGTACCAAGCATAGCTACTGAACCTTGTGATCTGTGCTCTGTGGAGGAGGCTGATCCTTGTAGCCACTCCTCACCTGAGACATGCACCTCCCTGTCCTTGAGTAGTCACAAGCATGCAGACAGTGCCTTCAGTGACCCTGCAGTGGTGGTGTCCCTGCCTCACTCAGGGACACCTGCTGAGACTGACAGCTACCCCTTGGTGTTGGCTGCCTACATGGCAGGTTCACAGGATATCCCTAAGATGCATCTTCCCTTCAATGGGACTCGCCCTGGGTCTTTTTCTACAATGCCTAGTCCCTGTGGCTTTGCACTAGGGTCCCTAAAAAATTAAAAATCCTGCCTTCTCACTGATGTTCATTACCTCTCTTTCAGCTGGCAATAACCACTATAAAGAACAACAATGTGAGGAAAAAGATGCTCACCCAGTTCGCAGGAGACATCGAGGCAGAATTTCCAGCTTTCAGCCCTGCTGAATGGACTCGTTTCCTTGCAAGACTCACTCTGCTACTGCCAAGTGCGGACAAGGAGGACACCAAACTCCTCCTGTCCCACATTTCTGGTTGTGACAGTTTCAGAGCTCTGTAAGTACACCAGGGAAGCATCCTCTTTACTGTGTGCAAAACAAAAAAAAAAGGAGGTTGTCAGGAAAGAGCAAAGAATTGCCAGGGCAGCACTGTGCTAAAGAACATATGTGCAAGAGAGTATCATTTACAAAAATGCTCCATCAAGTAAATAAAACAGCCAGGGTCAGATCTTTGTTCCTTTAAGTAAAACTGTGCAAAAGCAAATAAACCCATTTTCTAATACAGTACAAAGTCATTTGTAATTTCTATCAAATAGATTTTACCTGTTTGTAAAATAGTGCAACTAGGAGCAGTAAGATGAAAAAATATCAGGAAGAGGAAATATCCCTGTTAATGAAATATGTTAAGCTGAGAAATAAACTCCAAAGGGCAGCACTGGAGGGAAACTGCACAGACAGTCACGTCTGGGCGACGCAAAGCAGGGAAGACCACACTGCCAACAGCAGTCCTGCTTTGACCCAGGAAAAACACAGGAAAACAAACAGCAGGGCTGGGCTCAGAACAGACATTTCCAGTCTGGTCCTGTATTTCCCTTTTCTGGCACAACTTTATTCTCATGGGCTGGCACGACACAGCTCTGCTTTTTGCATCTGTACAGGACTTCTGTATCTATAGCAAGTGCTTCAGATCTAGCAGTTTATATTGACTCTTCAGAAAGCACTCTGAAATTAATTTGGCAATACAGGGAGTGAAGCTAATTACCCATTTCACGAGCTGTTCGGGGGGGTTAAGATCCATGAAGCACGCAAAGAGATCACTAGGGGAGGCTGTACTATCAGAGTCTCTAAGGACTTCCGACAACAACCTAGATAAATATCTGCACGGAGCTAATCCTGCCCTGGGGCACACATCTCTCAAAGACCCTTGGTAGCCCAGTCTTTCACATACAGAGCACAGCCAGCAAGAAACAAAGCAACGTGCCATTTCATAACAACTAAGCTTTCTCTTCCTCTTCCTTTCATTTTGTAAAACTGTTTACTCTGGAGTCACATCTCTGCCATCTATAGCAACATGGCACTAGCTAGAAAGCAAGAATTAAATCTTTCCCATGTGATTTCCATCCACAGTGTGTCCTTCTTGAGCCAGGCATACCCATCCCTGTTGCCCATGAATCAGCAAGGCATCTGTAGTGCTTTTGTGACCTTCCTTGAAAGCCAACACACCATGACAGGTAAAATAAGCCAAAATCTAAAATGGGTTTTCAGCATTCCTGTGCATTCTAGCAAACCTGTTCTCCTGTGCTGCAGGTTCTGCATGTGCTTTGGGACAGGAAACAAGCCTGGACTGGCTGGAAAAGAACTTGGGGGCATTTGCAGCCAATGCTCATTATGAAGATTTCACCAGATTAATGACAGATTTCCGTGGGGTTAGTTTGTTTTCTGACTCAGACCCAAGTGCTTTGCCTTTGCTCAGGTTTAGCATCCTGCTCTGCTACAGCTCCTTGCATGCACAAGGCTAAGCATGCTCCTAGCTGATCTAATTCAGTAAACAGACATTGCTTCAGCCATAGCAGAGCTCTTCCCAATGTGGGGAATCCAGCCAACTCTATGGCTTAGGTCTCCACCTGTTAGCAAAATCGTACTGCTTGCTGATCACGTCCCATTTGTTTTGCAGTTCAATGTGAGAGACAATCTCACGGATACCCAGCTCGCCCACGTATTTTTTGACCCTGGAGTCCTGGATGATACCAGCATGGTTGAAACCCTCCTGGTCTCCCTGGACAGCAGGCCAGCTCTGGACATCTCTGCCTTTGTTGCAGAGTTTGTGGCCACTGCTTCTCAGGTGAGATACTGACCCTTGCTCTGGATTTGCAGGGAAACACAGCTGCTCATGGGGATCTTGTTTTAGATCACAGTGAATTGGGGGAACAATGTCCAGCACAAACTACCAGGCTTCAGGCCATGTGGACCTAGAGAATATCTTCCCAGAGCTGGGCCCCCTGTCAAATGCTTTATTACACACAGACCCACACGCTTGCTACAGCAAGAGCTGGGAAACACCTGCTCACAGCTGATTTGTGTTCTTACCCACTTTGTTTTGCAGCAAGGCTTACCATCCCTGGCAAATGTCCAAGTTCGAGACGCCATGTTCAGTGCAATCTTTCGCAGACTCCAAGACCAGTTCCCTACTTTCAGTGTCTCCCAGTACAAGGACTGGTTCCAGAACAAGCTCAGTTTGTGGCTGGGCAGCATAAATGCCTCTGCCCTTGCAGCTATCCCAAGGAACATACCCTGTAGAATATACCAAATTATGTGAGTACTCCATTGCCTGCATTCACTTCAACCTTGCTTTTCACTTCAGCTTTTGCACACAGTAAGGACAATAGGAATTCTCTACTTGATCCTGTCTGAATACAGAAACAAAATTGTATCATGGCTCTTAAAATCCCAGGCTCACACTTCCTTCCTGTTTTCATTCCCAATAGATCCATTCTCTCACAGCTCCAGTTTCTGACCAGGGCTGTCATCTCTATCCAACTATTCCAAGTGTTCTGGCATAACAATCTTATTTAACAATTCAAATTTGTCTAAAGAAAGAAGTTGGGTTACCACTGAGAAAACAGGCCATAGACTGCACAGTTCTCATGTGCAACCATATTACAAACTTTTGGTGACTTCAGTCATCGAAACCAAGGCTTTACTGCTACAATGAACCTCCTGCTTTCCCTTCTCTCACAGAATGAGCGGCTTAGAAAGCAGTTTTCCACAGATGTCCCTCGCTACCCACCAGGATGTTTACAGCTTTGCAAAAAGCTACCTGTCTGCCAAGACCTCTCAAGGAGGTATGCTGAAGGTGTCCCACACACCCTCCCTCCTGTAACTTCCCTGTGTCTCTGTCAGAAGCAGTAACATACAGAGTTACAGGATGCTGGGCATTTACTCATGAAGAAGACAATCCAGTTAAAATTGGAAGATGTCAACTGCTTTTTGCTCTATAGCAAGGAGAGAAGGAGCACAGAGTGTCTGCAGGAGCAGCTGTGTTCTTCCCTGAGGCAAGGACAAGCCCTGGTGTTAATCGTTGCCCCTCACCACAGTGGCAGCTCACCAGCTGGGAGCTGGTTGGCACCTCCCCAGCTTCCATTACCATAATATCTGAGAATGTCCACAAATTCACATTCTGATCCCTAGATCTTTGCCAAAAGGTATGGGAATGCCATTTCCTTACCAGCTGCTTACAGGTCTAAAGGTACATGTTGGGCATTAGCCACTTCAGTGCTGCTGATATCACAGAGGGATTTAGGCACCCAGACATTCTGGGTACAGTCATATTATTCTCACAGAAGAACCGGGGGACTGAACCGCTGCTTATATCACCCTTGAATTACACTTTGTTTAAAAGGTAGCCCATGTGTTGAGAACACCCGGGGAAGCTTGGGCTGGCTACAAACAAATCTGGGCTCCTTCAGCTCCTTGGCTACATACAAAGACCTGACCAACATGAATGCAGATTTCAGTGTTGTAAGTAACTCTTACTTACCCAAATCCTGCCTGGCAGCCTTTCACAGCTAGTGAATACTTGCTGTCATAAGGCAAGGCCAATATTTTAACATTTGATTTCACAGGATGATGCTGTGGCAGGGCTCAGCCCAGAGCAACTGGCAGCTTACACGCTGGCTAGCGATGTCCTGCGTGACATGGACAAAGCAGTCAAGGTCTTCAGCTCTCTGAGCTCTCACACCATTGGGGATTTCATGGATGCATTCAATGCAGCTGCAAAGCAGGTAGCAACTTTACCTCTTGTTCAAGAGACTGGAATAAAGCAGCTTACACATGAAGTGCACGCTGATGTGGAAGCTGAGGTTCCAGGGTAGGAAGAGGCCACAACCCTTAATTACCCTGGGTCCCATCCTGGGAGGGATACAGATTCTCTACAATACTGCCACTCTTTAACCCGGTTTGAATTCCAGTGTTGTCACAAAGCCTAACAAGTCTCAGGGAAAGAACAAAGGAGTCATTGTGTAGGCATTGCATTATGGTCTCCTTAATCAAACAGTAAAAGCCCTGGGTCTTTTACTACCTATAGCCATGAGCATCCTCAGAGGATCCCCCAGGAGGCTGTACCCACAGGCCATGTGCTGGAGACAGAGCAGGCTACACCAGCAGTTTGTGTATCCACACCCTTAACTGCCCCGGAAGGGGCAAGCCCTGGACTCACACTCACTGCAGTCCCACATCGAGCAGACAAGCCACCAAAACTGCACAAACAGCAGCAAATTAAATTACTTCATCTTGTCTCAAGATACATCTCCAGTAAGGTTATCTCAGAACTGCTTGGCCCTCTGTTTGACTCCTTTTTACCAGTTCCACCTTTAATATTAAACTGCATTGCACACTTTTAATGATATCTTTTTCTTTTGGTTGAAGCGTAATCTATCTCTGCTTCCTCATGGTGACGTGAAACGATTTATCCTGGGGCAGATCTTCTGTCACTTAAGCACAGCATTTGAGCTCTTCTCTACTGAAGACTATTTTGCCTGGTTTGGAGGAAAGCTTGGCCTCTTCCTGAGCAGCCTCAATGCACAGAGTCTCGGCTTCTTACCCAGTGACATGACATGCGAATCTCTTGCAGCCATGTAGGTATCAAGTCCACTATCATTTCAGTGACATTCTTCTTAGTTCTTTGTTTGCCTGTAAAGATGGGAGCCTAACTACTGGGGTGAGGAGAGCAGCTTTCACCACCCCAAACAACCAGTACCAAACCTGAGATACACATTTGGTAAATATCATTATGATCTTACTTGGCTGCCACTGCAGTTTCACATTTCAGGCCACAAAGAGGAGACTCTAAGCAGAGACCGCTTCACTCCAATACACCTGCAAATCCACGTAAAAGCAACCAAAGAGCCTGATCTCCTGAAGAAGCAGTTCTGGTCACGCTCTTGATTAACGTGTCTGTTCCCTGGCATCAAGGGAATGGAAACATCTCCTGAATGCAGCCCTAACACCTCTCCACTCAGTGGCAGAGGGCTCTGCAGGTCCTGCCCCACTGGCTGTGGATTGCTTAGTTGCAGCTGGCTTACCTGGCCTACTCGTGTCCTGCAGAGTGAAGATCCTGGACGAACACAAAGCCCAAGGGGCCTATGAGAATCCAGAGCACATCTACTCCTTCATTAAGAGAGTTCTTCACTTCCATCTGCAGAACTCAGGTAACAAATGTCTGGGCCTGCTCATGTCCAGGTATTCAGGAACACAGAAAGGCAGAAAAATTCAGCCACCTCATAAAACATCTTTGATTTCAGGTGACATACAGACCTGTTCTTTCTGTGGGCAAGAGTCATTTTATCATTTTAGCAACCTGACAGTTAAGTGCCTAACCAATACTAGGCCTTTAGCGTCCCCTGAAGTCAATAGACAGAGAAGTGGCTCTACCTTTGGATAAGCTGCTTCCCCAGCAGACAAATAAGCTGAATCGCCTGCTAATACCTAATGAGTCCTCTCTCACTCCTCAGGCTTCTGCTTAGCCCTTCAGCTCACAGCAGCCAGAGAAAGATCCCACCATCCTCTTTAGAGGACTGAAACCCTTCTCAGACAGCTGAGAGCTGAGGTGAAGAAACAGAAGCTGCATCAAGAACAAAACTAGAACTGCTGACAGGGCAGGAATCTGGCCAGCCCAGTATGCTCAAAGGCTAAATTATTCCCCCATCTCCTCTCTGGTAGTGCTTGGATCCCCACAGGGAGCTTGTAACATGAACTATAACATATATTTCATTGTCAGTGGGGACTCACAGTATTACACACCTCAGCGATTCAGTTAAAGAAGTTATGTATCTTCTGAGCTTTGCTGTTCCTTTTGTAGGCTCTGCCTGCACACAGGGCACTGCAGCAGACAGAGAATGGCTGCTACGGTATTTTGGTTTATTCACTGCTTTTGGATCATACTCTGATTTTGCAACACTGAAAAGCAACTTCCATGGGGTAAGGGCTAGATACAAAATATCTAGCATTTTATTGTTAGCCGTGAAACAAGCTGACAGGAACATAGTTCAACTTAATCAGTTATGTGTTGTTAATTTTCTCCTATGTGCTTCCTTTTTTTTTCCTCATTGTTTATTCTTGTTAAGTTTTAATGCTAAAACGGTGTCAAAAGCACTGGCTCTAGGAGATAACCATCTTATCAGCAGAATATAAATTCCATAGGAAGACAAGATTTCAATGACAAGCTCCAAACAGCAGTGTCTGGTACTGTTTGGACACAGTAAGAGCAATAGAAAGGAAATAAAAGCAAAAAGAAAGAGCAAAAGAAAGAGCAAAAGACACAGGAAGAGCAAATACTAAATTACAGATGGTCTGCTAAGAATATTCTCACAAATCACCTGTCTAGCAGCAGAGAACAACTATTATTAAATGTAATCTCAGTACTGTGCACTGCTTGTCTGAAACCGAGAGAAGTTAAATGTTCCTTATATGTCAAAGCTCAGGTGGGCTGAGAGAGGTGACATGGGGGAGAATGCTGTGGCTTGGTTTCCAGGCCTCACTCTGTGCTCTGGCTTCTCCAGCAAGACTCCCTAGACCTTCTCTCAGCTGAGGCACTGGCCCAGCTGACTGTTCAGAGCAAGACCATCTACAGCCCCTCAGCCATCCAGATGGTCCTGGAGGCAATTGGGCACAAGAAGGAGCCTCTCCAATACCTCAGTGCCTTCCTAGAGGACTTCAGCACTTTTGCCCTGAAGGTAAGTAGCCCAAGCATCCACAATAACTGAGTCCTGGGGAGCAGAACAGGTCACAGGTGAACTTTCAGGCTTCCAACTCTGTGACTCTCATGGCCAGATATAAAGTAAACCTGGAAGACAAGCCAGAAAGGATTTCATCCTGCTCCAGTATGATCTTGATCTCAGTCCAGACCTTACCCTGGCTTAACCTCTGTGCATAAACCAGTGTAACTAGTTCCTCTTCAGAGGCCATGTTTGGGAAGCACATTCACCACTCAAACCTACAGCCAGGATGTAAACAGCAAGGGCTTCTCTACTGCTGATCTGTGGTGGATAATGACTTATGAAAGGTTCTGGACCATGCCCCTAGTATCGCTAACATCCATTAAAACATTTGTGTATGAGTGAGCAAGACCACTGCTTGCCCTGGCCCTGCTGCGCTAAGGCTATTTGTACAAGTTAACAGCAAGCCAAGCTGAGAAGCCTGAGCTTACCCAGCTCCACTTCATACAATGCGACCACTGCTGACTGCCATAACAAAAGTAGTGGCTGTGGGAGTGTAAGGGAAAGGAAATTCAAGCACCTGGCTTGCTTTGCTGTCCAACTCTGCTGACAAAAGAAAACCTGAATTGCCAAGGTCAAATCCTCAACAAGGACAGAGTCAGGTCGTATTTCCCACTTTTATTGTTAAACAGGAGAGGAAGGAAGGGGAGGAGAGCAGCAAAGAAGAGTAATTGTAGTTATTTTGCCAGTTTTTCCTTCACCACTTTTTCTGCATAGCTTCAATATTCAAGGCTTTCTAACAGCTCTGCTCATCACCTGCTTCAATTTCTTCTTCCTTTCTCAGAGCTCTGACTTCCTAGGAAGCACTAAAGTTCGAGAAACTATGCTGATGATGTCAGCTGAGATCATCTTCCCACAAATTACTGACATGTCCCTGGAAGACACAGCTACATGGCTGCACAGACTGCACATTCTGCTCCCCCACGTGAACGCAACAGTGCTGGAGCTGCTGCCCCTCAGCATGCCGTGCCCATACTACCAAGCTTTGTAAGTGCAGTGCCTGCCTGCAGGGCTGTGGCTGCTTTAGCTTAGTGTTGCTACAAGGGCAGTCACTCTTGCATTGCTACTTACTGATCAAGCAAGAGCTGCTTTTTACATCCGTGTTTATTATTGGGTACAAGCAAAATCAGTCCATGACTCTGCTCTAATGATGGCATTTTCTTTATCAAACATCAATCCTTATTCTAAAGCACACCATAAATTATATGGCCCGGCAGAAAACAAAAGTGATTACCCACGTGCTACAGAACAACTACTAGCATCTGCTGCCTTTGGTTTGTTAGCATCGAGTTCTCCTCATTTCACTCCACTCATCTCTGTTGTTTTACCCACATGGAAATCAACTATTATATGGTTTGTTCCCCAGCATTGCAGCAGTTGATGGGGTCTACCCAGGATTGTCAGCAAGGAAGAAACATGATGTGTATGAGTTTCAGAAGGTCTATTTGACAGCCCAGTTCACAGACTCAGGTAAGGTGCCTACACCTAAATTGCCAGTAAAGCACTAGTATTTGTACGGAGTACCTTTTGTATTCCAAACATTGAAGATTTTTACGCCTAACAATCACACATCTTCCCCACACTGAGATTCAGTCACTTCTACTGTTCATTACAACCCTGTGAAGGGCAATCACTTCTCCCTTTGAAGCTACAGGGAATACTGACGTGATGAGGCGTGATATTATAGAATGAATAGGATTTCCAGTTGCCATAACCATTTTCCCAGTCTGGAAGTGAATCTGAGAGCAGAAGATCAGACCCTGCACTTGCAATAGGAAGATTAGCCATCCTTCTGTTGGCAGATACTTAATCATTCACACGAAGGATGCCTAGATGCCCCCTCCAGTGTATGTTAACTCTTTGGATCTGTTTTTGTTACAGGATCAGCATGCCAGGATGGAACAACTGGGACCAAAGACTGGTTGCAAAAGAATCTGGGAGAGATCTGTTCAGTAGCGAAACTAAATGAACTTCAAACCTTTTACCCAGACATTGCTGGAGTAAGTTTTACTAGTGTATGCACTGAACAACAGTAAAATTAGCAGCAGCTTCCAAGCAAAACAGATAGCCTCCTGGGCTTTGCATTTTACATTTACAATAATCAGTAAGGGCAAGATGGAGGTGATTCCTCACACAATGGCTGCATCTCTTAAAGCAGGCATCAGGCCTGTGTTTACGTGGGAGAGATTACTTACATATGACCCACATGTAGCATTAGGGATTGAAATACGCATTCCAGCTGCTTGCCTCCTCTTCACAGCCTCTCTTTGATGAAAGCTATTAATTATCACTGGTTATCAGAACCAATGGTAAGAGCTTGGAATATGTCTGAAATAGAGGCATATTCTGCTATGAGCCGTGAGGAGAATTTCTTTTAAATCATCTTTAAAATCAAACTGGCTTAGAGGTCACAGTAAAGTTCTCATGTGGGTATTGCCTTTCCTAATTCCTCCAGACAATGACTCTTCAAATTACACTTAGCCTTCAAAAATAGTAGAAATTATTTGCTCAGGTCTACTAAAATACCAGATACATTCTAGTATTCTGAGTTTAGTCTAATCAGTAGCAATGGGTTGCACACCCTGATGACACAGTGAATTGATCTTTCAAGCTACCTACATGATGATACCAAGCTGTAACTACAACAATGTAAATGATGCATTAAGAAAAAATGTAACAAAGGGCAACAGCAGTTAAGACCAACAGGAACTGAATCCTGCTAGACTAGCATTTGGTTGGGATGTATCTAAATATTATTATAATATTGGTTTCACAGCAAAGACAGAAATTGCAGTAATTAAATAAATCAATTCTGCTTTCATGTGGAAAACAGATTTTTCTCTTCATATGAAATTCTAAAAAAAATAATCCTGCAGTTATAAAACATGCCTTAATGTTTTAACTTTATACATTCTGTAAGCCAGTGCTAGTATTTGTTAAAATGCTGATTTTGTTTAAAGAATGTGTAACACTACCTATCCAATCACCAATAAAAGTAATGTTCAACAAACCACTTGGTATGTTTCATATTGTTTCAGACAATCTTATTGACAGTACTTAAACTAAACTGATGAACTAGGTAGTGGTACAAATATACCAGCTGCTACTGGTTAAACTAAACCAAAATTCTGTAATCTCAAAACATGAACCAGTTGGCTAACTCCTTACAGAGATACTGAAAACACACCCTGTTACCGTATACCAGGCAAACACACAGAGCTCTGTGTAAGGGAGTTATATTGATAAACTTCCCATTCCAACACTTAGATTAAATCTTAAACACCAACGTTATCAGCATTCACAATTCCCCTACTTGAAGTTAAGTCAAAAGCCAAACATGCTGTTCTATAACCAGATGTCTTAGCCTACCACATCCACAGCACCCAAGCAACTTCTAGCAGAATCTTGACTAATACAGCTTGTCTGTGTGCACATTTGCCAACTGCACCACAGCAGCTCAATCCAATTTCCCCATTCATTCTGCAGCTGAAACTCTGGAAGGAGAAATGCTGATGTGTGCGTCTTGCAGACATTCACTCTGCTTCATAAGTTCCCTGGCCAATGCTGCCACATTACACATCCTTCATTTTCATCAGAGAAAGTGACCTCTCCCTCTCTTCAAACACACTGTAGCAAACAAGAGACTTCTTTCAAAGCCACTTTGAGATAACTCCTGGGGTACAAACAATGCCTCAAAAAGACTTGCAGACTACAGAGCCTACCATTGCTTTGATGTCTTTTCCTATTCCCTTAGGATCCACCTCACTCTGTGAGAAACAATGCTATATCAGAACACATGATCTGAAACCCATCAGGGTTTGAAACACCAGGTTTTGTGGAGAGCCTTGATGCATCTAACCTCCTCAGCATGGTGTGCACTAACTTTTTAGTAATGACTGCTTTCCTCTCAAATACAGTCCTGAAAGTCTTTAGGTGTGAATTTTTCAGAGCAACTAGAAAAAAGCACCTTTCCCCGCCTCAGTAAAATAAACCATTTTATATGAGGAGAAAGGAAACATAGTGAAGTTACTTCAATTCCACCTCCACAGAATCACATTTCAGAACAAGATTGCCTTTTAACTGGGTAAACACCTGCACGCAAACACATGCAGTCTGGCAATGTCCCACAGCTTTATCTTGCTAAGTTAGTTACTTACACCAGCATTACACAACTCAGCTTCCAGTTGCTTTTTATTTTTATATATTTATAAAATTTATTTAATATATATAGATATAAAATATTTAAATTCCCAGAGAGCTGACAGTACTGTCTGGGCTAACACAAGGGGTCGGAATCCCTGAAACAGAAACTTACCATCTAGTATGACAGGTAGAGCGAGATACAGACTCAGCACACATTCAATTTTACAAACAATTGACCTAAGCACTAATTACAAGCCAACCTAAAGCCCTTTCACCTGATAATCGTTATTTGGCAATTTTATTTAGGGTCTTAAAGACCTGGGTAGGTAATATCTTACAAATGCTCTCAGCCAACTCATCCCCGCCAAAGGGATTAGTGTGGAAAAGGTGGCAGTAAGAAAATGGTCAAGACAGAGCAGGGAAAGGTGGGAGCAAAAAGGAAGTGGAAGCGATGAGGTGGGAGAGAAAGGGGTATTGTAGATGGATGCTGCACAGAAGAGACAGTGGAAGGTGAAGATCTGAAAGAATATTCCTTGGCAAATCTCAAATCAACAAATGTTAACCAACGACAGGTTTTCAGGCAGTTTTATTAGATTCTCCTTAAAGCTTAAAAGTTATAGACTATACTTAAAACTAATTAACTAGCTAAACACTTCACAGGCAAGACCTCCTGCTGATACGTAACGGCCCATTTCCAGGAGAATACCTGACATTTTCCCCTAGAAGGCTCTTTACACAAAACTGAAGGGTTTTTTACTCTCATCCTCCATGGCACCAGACTATTCCCAACTCACTGTTCCATAAGAAAATGCAGATCTGCCCTGGTATAGTCTATTTCTGGTCTCCTCAGGGAGTACTGCCCACAAACATCTGTGGTACCACAAAAACATTCTGTCATTCTCTCTCCCTGACTCACAGAAGACTTTGCTTTACATCCACAGCCTTGGCACAACAGTAAATGTTGTCTTTGGACAACACTTACACATTTTTCTTCTTAGTTCAAAGTTCCTGATCTTGATACCCCAGAAGAGATGGCACAGCTGACTGTTAACTCAACACTGACCAGCCTGGAAGATACACTCTCAATCCTGGCAATACTTGAGTGCGGATCCTATAACACAGTGGACAGATACATGAGCCAGTTTAACGCATACGCTTGCCAGGTCAGTCCTAACATATATTCTCCAACTCCCACATCACTGTGCTGGGGGAAGGTCTATGCCATGGTTAACTGCCGTCACTGCACAGCTCACATTGTGCTGCTCTGAGTATAACAGCAGCTCTCTACATGTAACAGAGCTGAAAAGCAGAGGAGGTGTGGTAAATATTAGACAACTTTATAAGCAGAGATCTCAGCAAAGGGCAAGCTAGTAACCAAGAAAACAGACTTAACACCCTAGATGGGGACAGGCAACTAAAATATTTAACTTTGTTACAATAATGCTGCATGTATTCCCTTAATAGCCTCCTCTGATGTAAATGCTTATCCAGAACCTCAAGCCATACTGATGGGTTTGCTCTTCTTTATACCACAGGTAAATCTGACCTCATTACCCAGCATTCTGGTTAGAGACACAATACTGAAGTCGGTGCTACTAAAGCTAAGGCCTGAACTCCAAAATTTTTGCAGTGAAAGATGGGCAACGTGGTTCCAGCGGCAGCTGCCCTTATTGCTGCCTGGCATGAACAAAACCTATCTGGGATGGCTGGGGACCAACATCTCTTGTGATTCCTATCAAGCAATGTGAGTTTACCATTACTCTTAGGGTTATGACAGCACTGCAGTTAAAAGCTCATGTTTCAGCTGAGAGCTCCACATTTTGGATTTCTAAGGCAAAAGGATTGAGCTCTGACTCCCTTACTGTTCTACTTATTAGCTGAAACCAAACACAGAACCACTAGGCAGGAATTGCACAGAGATGTTCCAGGTTGCTTAATTTGCTTGTCACTGTTGGAAAGCCATGAGTAAGTCCCATATATTCTAAAATGTTTTTCTGTTCATAAAAATGGAACTATTCATGAGCCCCTTCTGTGAAGTCCAATTAAGAGATGTGACAGCCCCAGGCACCACCCAGGCCACACAGAAGGTTGGAAACAATGGGTTGACTTCCTTAAAACTCCAAAAAAATGTCGATTCTTTCTGAAAACGTACTCTTTTATTTCCCAGAGTGAAAGGATTCAATATCGTTTACAAGACTCTTTCACCTTCCAACAAAATCGACATATATAACAGCTACATTAAAACCTACCTGAGCCAACAATCACATTCAACAGGTAACAGTACCAAACAAGTAGAATAATTCTAAAGCCCAAGGATAGAGAGCGATCGCAGAGTTTGTTTCCAGGCTAAAAAATATCAGTCATGGGTTCCTACCTTCACTCAGCTGTCCACATGGCTGGAACTGACTTCACTGAGCAAGAGCAGAGCAGGTCCAGACTTGATTTAAAGTCTCCTTAGAGCTGGTTCTGTCTGTGGGTCCTGCCTGCACTGCATGGGGATATTTCCTAGAGTTAAAATTGCCTCCAATATAGTCTCTTAATACCTCAAATAATCTGAAACAGTCAACACCCACAGGACCAGTGCCCTACTTCTTGTGCCTTTCATTACCATCATCGTGGCTCACCTGAAAGGACATAGGTTGTCTTAGATTGTAACACTGCCTTGTCAATAAACCTGTGGTTTTTGTTCTCTTCCTAGCAATTGCCTGTGACATCCAAAGAGGAATGAGAAACTGGATTGACATAAATCTTGGGAAATTCATAGAACAATCCTCCATGCAAGATCTTGTTTGCTTCAATGCCAAATTTAAGGTATTGTGCTGAAAGTCTGTACAGAGTTATCAGCAATGCCATAGTTCGTTCTCGGTAACAACATGCTGTACTGGGCTTCAGAAGGATTAAAATTTCCTACGCAATACATTCATAGGCCTTTATCCAGAAGAAATGAACACAATACACAGCAAAACCGAGCACTGCTACTAGCTCTGCCTTGGAGACACCACCATCTCTGCATAGAGCAGCGCCAGGTTTTTACACTATCCCACTTGCACTTTGGGAACAGCTAACATGAGCCAAGCCTTGCTCTACAGCTTCAAAGTCTCTATCATGTAACTATTGAGTGAGCAACTCCACATAATTTTGTGTGACTGTTACCCAGTTCTTTCATCAGGGTGTTTTTTTTCCCCATTCCGTGCAGGAATTAAGTGCCCAGAGCCTGAAAGATTTGCTGGGACCTAATTTTGGGTTTCACCTTGAAGCAGGATATTCACAACAGCCATCAGCAGGTGAGTGAAAGAGGACTTAGGAGCTACCATCCTGTTTTCCCTAGCACTGACACCCTTACGTTTAGAATGCCAACAAGTTCCAAAAGGCTTTTATCTGCATAGCAAGAGTACACAAAAAGGTTTTTCTTGTCTGCCTGATGGTAGATTCTCTCCCACTATGTAGAAAACAATAGCTTATCACATGAAAGCAAGCATGTGCTGGACTTCGAAGTGGGATCTCCTGGTATACATGCTGCTCTAAGCTCAGTATCACTGCACAGAATACCACATATGGGGCCAAGTGGAAAGTCACACTGGGTCACACTTAGTCCGCTGCGAAGGAGCAGCAGGGCTGTTGCACACTGCATGCTCCCCAGCGCTTTGCACAACCTAACTGTAACAGACTTCACAGATGACTTTCACTCCTTCCCTCGAGAGTCTACTCCACTAGTAAAACATGTCCAAACGGGTTTGTGGGAAAGCTATCAGGCAGTGGAACGGTTATTCCAGACCTTTGAACAGATCATTGTCTTTGTGGACAATCCCCATGGATTCAGAATTGATTAGGTGCCTTAATATTTATTTCAGCACCTCCTGTAACCGGAAGAGCAACAACATCTATGAAAAACCACACGTTTCAGATTTTCTACTGTGTTCTCCCCCTCTGGCTACAGAACACTGCCTTTTAAGAGTATATCCTACCCCTACATGGTGAGGCGCTCTAGCACAGAGAAAGTTACACACTTCAATCAACAAGGGCATTTACTTTCTCCAGTGTTCATCACTTTTAAACAGTAATTCAGAGGTGCAATTGCAGGATGTTAAAGTCATATACAAATCTGCAGTCTGGTGCATTTGTTGGTAAAGTATGTCATCTGGAGCCCCATCTTCACACCTCAACCAAAGTTTTTGGAGCTGTGAGGACAAAACCCAGCAGTGCTTTCAGGATCAGGCCTAGACACTACCAGCTTCTCCTTGCATCCTGCCTACAGCTGTGCCCAGCAATGACACAGAGCTCTGCTTACAAACAGCACCCTGCACTTAGCACTTCCATCTAGGCACCTCAGGGTACTTCTACACACAGTGCAAAGATTTTGATATAGATTTTTTTGTTAAATAAAGCTCCTGTTAGTATGTATTAGGTCACATTCTGTAAAATCCCAGATTTGAAAAGCTTTCCTGGAAACACCACTGCCAGGGAGATCTCCAAGTAGGGTCCAGGCTCTGCAATCAAGAAGGTGCCAAGTTCTCAACCAGACAGTGCTACAGCCTCACCAGCAACCTCAAAAAATTGTTACACTCCTTTCCCCAGTTTCTCGTGTAAATTAAATTGTTTTCTTCAAAGAACTACTAATTTCTCACACTGAGCTTTGAACCTCAAACATACACAACATCACGCATTTGCGCGAACACAGCAAGCTGCTCTGGGAGGATTTACCACCTCAAATCCCCATGCCACATGGGCAAGAACCTCAGCAGCTGCCACTGTGGCGGGAAAGCAGTCCCAGGGACGGTGACGTCCCCAGAAGCTCAAGGGCTCTGAGGCCTTACTCTCTGCAGGAACCAGCACAGGCTCCACACTGTTTACAAGGCCCAGGGCCACGACACCCCGCTCCATAGCGCCTACATCTTACCCCAGCCTAACACATCTTCCACCGCCGCCTACAAATCGACAAACGCCCTAGAAGCAGCCTGCGTGCGGGAGGCCCTTGCAGCAGTGCGGCCCTGCCTCAGCCACCCCTCCCGCCATCACGGCCCCGCAGCCCGCCACCCGCGCACTCGCACGCGCAGCCCACCGCACGCGCCACCCGCGCACGCGCAGCCCGCTCGCCGCCCTTTCCGGCAGTGTGGCGGGCCGCCCTTTTACGACACTGTTGCGGCCCCCGCCCCCTCTGCTGGCTGCCGCGCTCGGCGGCGGCGCGGCCGCCATGGCGTCTGCCTTTAGCGGGGTGCTGCAGCTGACGGACCTGGACGATTACATCGGGCCCTCCCAGGTGGGTGCGGGCTGGGGGCGTCGAGGGCCGGCCGCGGGGGGACAGCCCACGGCCCTGTGAGGGGGCGGCGCGGCTCTGCTCCCCGCCCCGGGGTCGGCCCTGCCAGCGCCGCCTGGGGGGGGGAGGAAGATGGCGCTGAGGGGAGGGGGGTGACAGCTGTGGCCCGCACGGCAGCGTCGGCCTGGCCGGGCCCCTCGGCCTGGCAGTGTGAGGGAGGTGGCACAGCACGCAGGGAGGCGAGGGGCCAGGGCCGGCGCTTCCAGGCGTCCTTCGGGTGCTGTTAAATAAAACGGTAAAAGGAGAAAAGCGCGCAGATGCCTCGCTGTGTCTCCCAGCCAGTGCACAGGGAACGGGGAGGGCAGCAGCGCTGCTCGGGGCGAGATGCTGTGAGCAGCTAAAGGGAGAAACCTTGGCCCAGCAGCCAGGCGGTCATTCCCACCCTGGCCTGGAAACTGCCCCGTCAAATGTTAATCTAGACACCTCCCCCCCAAAAAAACCGTTAAGCCTAAACAAGTTTCCTTCCACACTAGTTTATCTGCACGGATGCTCGTGCCAGCATAGGAGAGTGGGTGGCAGAGAGGTGGGAATGAGTGGCAAGGACAGGCCAAGACTATTTTTTTTGCTTTTGGAGTCGATGCACTAGCAAATGTATGAAATAGTAATCCTGGAGGTGTTTGCTGACAAGTACAGTAGAAAAAACTACCCTGAAATTAAATCAGTGGAACAGGGCATAGCAAACCCCATTAACTTGAGTTTCCTAGTAAAGTCTTTCACATAAATAACGTGACCTGCTGTTCTGTTTCAAGTGGAGATCATTGCTTGTTTTATTCAGTGACCATAACGGAAGAATCGTACTGACTTGTTCCTGCTAGTCTCTGGGGCTTGCAAAATGTAGTGAAGCTGGTTTAATTTAGGGGGGGGGGGGGGGAAACCTGAAGATGTTGGCACAGCAAGGATGGTGAAAGGCAAAGAAAATCCTAGCTGTAGAAGTAGGACAAGGAGTCATAAGATGCCTAAACAATATAAATTGCACAAAATGCAAGAACACCATTTAGACTTCATCATAGAACAATACAGAAAACTGGAAGCAGTCCATCAGAGGTCATCAGAGTCCCTTTGACATTAAATGAAACTTAATTGGCACTAGCCACATGTTGACTGTGGTGACCACGCCTCCACCAGTTAAAATTTGCAATGAAGAATGCACGATCATCTGTAAGATTTTAGGGAGGAGGCCCGTGCAGGCAAGCCTCTGTTCCTTTCAAAGCTGCATAAAACATAGCTGTGTTCTTCAGAAAGGATAGCAAAATTGTCCTCTGGTTTTGCTATGATGCTGGAAAAGTGTTCCTTCTGTAAAAAAGGGGTAAGAAGTTTTTGCTGTTCCATTTTTCTTTGGTAGTAGTTATAGATGCTGTAAATAAGTCCAGTATAGTTTAAGGGAGACTAAGCAGCATTCACTCTATAAGAACTATTTGGTTTTGATCATTGTAGTTTCTGTTAAATCTATCTCTTTGTTGCTCATCTCCTTGCTTTTGGGCTTTATTTCTCTTTCAGGAATGTATCAAACCTGTAAAAGTGGAAAAAAAGCCTGGAAAAGCAGCAGCTAAGATCAGAATTGAAGCAGATGGAAGCTATTTTCAGATTGATCAGGTATGTGTGATTTTTCTTCATTATTGTGTAAAATATCTGGAAAATGTGAGTGTATTGTTAAGTATTTGAATAGTCGACAGCTATTTTAATGCCTCACAGAGGACCGAGACATTAGAAAAGTGTGCTGTTGCTGCCAGTATTCTCGTATCTTTTTTCCAAAGTCCAACTTTTTAATTACCTGGGTTTATAAGCAGTAATTCCAATTTTGTGTCAGTCTTTTATGCTCTGAAACACCAATATTAATAAGTGATGATTTTCAGTAGAAGAGCAGATAAGCTGAGAAGTCTTTTTTGCCATCAATACTTAAGTATTAGCCATTGTTAGGTTATTTTTGACAATATCTTTGCTTACTGCATTATGTCATACAGCAGAGTGCTCAGTCACAAAGAGATTCAATTAGATACTCTTAAATTTTGCTCTGATTTTTTTAATAACATTTCAAATTGTTTGTTAAATAGCCTGCAGAATTCATAAGCCTTCTGCTTCCAAAATTAACGCCAGGTTTTGCAGAACAATTTTCCTGTTTACACAGAAAAGGCTAGCATTTCTTATTTAACCAAGCTGGGAATTCATCTAGAAATGTTACTTTTAACTTTAGGCAGATGATGACCTTTTGACTTAAAAAAAGAGGATACAGCGCTTCCAAAGGAGTCTGGTTTCTTATTTTAAATTTTTAATTTATTTGTACCTAATTACTCAGCCTATTCCTGACTTTATTGAGAAGTGACGTTTAAGAGGAGAGTCTCATGGGAAAACTGACTTATTCAGGTCAAGTATTATGAAAAATACTTATTTCCAGTGGCAAGCCATACGCTGTCTTTAATATGCTGCCATGCAGTTTTCCCATCGGTGTCCATGTGAGTTTTGCATGAAGAAAGATTGCAGAACACTCAGTATCAATTAAAAATATTAGCGAGTTTGCAGTCTGGTTACAGAGTCTATGCAGAAGGACTGAAATTCAACTTCCTGTGAAGAAACGGCTCCAGTATTATTCAATAACATGAGCAGCATCTGAGAGAGGTGACAAAACTGGCATGCTTTCTCCAGGGTAATATCCAGTGCACGCTGGAGATTGGTGCTTAAAGGCTTAGGATCTCTGTGGTCTACAGTTTTGTGGTTAAAATAGCAGCTGCCATCTGTAGCCCGTTAGCCATGCTAACCCAATCTTCAGCCACCCACAAGTTGAAAAACCAAGCAAGATAGACCCTATTTGCTTCTGGGATAGTACAATTTCAGTGGTTTGGAGCAATGTTAGCCCACCAGATTGCACAAATAATTGTGGCCTAAGTGACTGTTAAGTATTTGATGAAAATTACGTTCTTGGTCTTGCTAAAACTTCCCTCAGCATACTTGCATGTGTGCTAAATAATCCTATTAAAAGCAGCAAACTTCAAAGATACTTGTCTTCCCCCTTGTCTTACTAAAAATAAAAGATTTTTTTTTTTTCCACGGTAAACCAAGAGCATAAAAAGGGCAACTTCTTTGTTACTAAATATAGTAAAGGTGGGAAAACTGCTACCTAATTCTACACTGTGATCAGAACTGAGTCTAATCTGTTTCTTTGTAGGATGGAGGAGCACAAAAACTGGAAAAGGCTAAAATTACTCTGAACGACTGCCTAGCTTGTAGTGGCTGCATTACATCAGCAGAGAGTGTTTTAATCACTCAACAGAGCCACGAAGAGCTCTGCAAAATGCTAACTTTTAACAAGGTAGGTGTTAAGCCACGGCTGGGTAGGCTGCAGAGTTTGAAAATCTTAATAGATTGGTATGAGGCATCTGCAGAGGCGTGCATGGAAACAGCGCGCCTAAAAATTAGTTTCAGAGATCTGAAGGACCTGAGGACATTCTCAGTGCACTATTTTATCGATTTTTGAAAAGTAATCGTGGGTTTGGAAAGGACCTTTAATGTAGCGAGTTACTAACTTGAAAGTTAAGCTGAGGAATACTTTCTGATGTTGTAGTGTGCTGAAGGCTCTGTGTGTACCGTATTAATATTGTCTGAACAGTGTTGTCATTTGTTTGGTTTTTTTCAAAGACTGCAGCTCCCAATGAACAGAAATTGGTGGTGGTTTCTGTTTCACCACAATCCAGAGCTTCACTAGCTGCAAGATGTAAAATGGGTGTTCTGGAAACAGCAAGGAAGTTGACCGCATTCTTAAAGAGTTTAGGCAAGTGTGCTATCGTGTTATTCTGTTAATCACAGTGGGGACTGCTGGGGTATATGTTAAACATGTTACAAGCACGCAAGGTTGATGTGATTTAACCTCTCTACGGACTCATAATGTTTTGTAACTGGCATTAGCTAAAATGCAAGCTGTCTGCAGCTTCAGTTGCATAATAAACTTGGAGTGATGGAAGGAAAGAACTTTAAATTTTAGATTTGCAGTCCTCCTGTCACTTTTTCTCATCTTACTGTGCTGAGGCGCTAGGGAAAAAAGGTTCATTCTCATCGGCCAGATTGATACCTGTAAATAAGACGTGCAGTTTGAATCTGGTTTGACGGGAGGCTTTTTGTTGTAGTTTGCTGTATCTTTCTTGTGAATTTTAACACAGATGCTGTACTGCCTAGGTGTGCACTATGTTTTTGATACAACTTTCTCAAGAAACTTCAGCCTATTGGAGAGCCAACGAGAGTTTGTAAAACGCTTTCGAAAGCAATCTGAAGACAAAAAGGCTTTGCCAATGCTAGCTTCCGCCTGTCCAGGTATGGTATTAAATGAGTTAAGGAAATAATAAAATGGCATCTGAATAGTACACTAGAAAGAAAAGTCAAAAAGCTAGTCAGAGAAGTTTAAATGGATAAATTACTTGGAAACTTACTGTCTTCACAGTACAATGAGATCTTGGTATTAATAGCAACAGGAGCTATACAGCTATCTAATGATCTCTCTAATTAATCTTGTGTTATACTTCCTTTGCTTTTTGTGCTGAAGTGAGGCTGAAAATGGTAATTAATGGGTACTAAGCCTGGCGTTGGGGGGACAGTAGGCAGAGTGAAGGGCTGCTTGTTATTTTTTAATTTATATTGCTAATTACACTATCAGGTTGGATCTGTTATGCAGAGAAAACCCATGGCAGTTTCATCATTCCTTATATCAGTACCACCAAGTCTCCACAGCAGGTCATGGGCTCCTTGATCAAGGGCCATTTTGCAGAACAGCAGGTAAGGGTCTGAATATATACTGTGCTTAATGGAAAACTGCTAAAATTGAATGCTTTAAGCTGATATTTTTTATTTTGCTATATGTTATACATTGGAGATTAAAGGTAAAAAATATGTTGCAGAAGCCAGCAAAGGCAGCATCTTTCTCACTTCTATTTCATCTAATGAGAAGTTAGCAGCAAGGGCAGTAACATTAAGCGCATGCTGCATGGACTGCTTAAAACCTCTGCATGTTATTTAGGAAAGCCAGAGAAACTTATTTTTCCATTTCTTTGTGCTCCCATCTTGTCTGTGTGTGGTATTTTCATGTTGTTTAAAGTTGGTGAATAACTTAAAATAAATCATCCCAAGACAAAACTTCAGTCAGTGCATACGTGCAGACCATGTCTTGTCTAAAAATTACTTGCTTGTTCCCAACTTAATGTTCTGTTTCAGTTTGACTTAGTTCTGTTCTCAATCTTTAACCTTTGGAATCTCGCCAAATGTAAATTTGATATTTAAAGACTGGACTTATACTAACAGCCTGGATTTGTCCAGTAAGAAACTTAAGCAGCCCTTCTGATTGTATGATTTATTGTCCATTAATGAGCAGTGGTTTAACACTTGCATTAAGTAAATGCTGACATCTGCATACTTGTTAGAAAAATTGGCAGCTACCAAGAATATTTGGCGCAAGATACTGAAACAATGGCCTTGAGTCAATGACTTGTTTCCTCAGCCTGTGCTTATTTCTTGGATGGTCATGAGGTTTTTGTCTGACTCCAGATAATTTCTTAGTTGCGGATGCAGGGGCTGGATTTTAGTAGCATGGAGGAAGCATATTCTCTAACTGCATAATTAGGAATTCACTTCACTGACTGACTTTGTCTGGATCATCTGCACTAGCAAAAGGAGGTGGGGGGAAACCTGTAAAAGGCCATACTGCTGACACTTGCTACATACTAAATTGGGTTCTATGAGAGAAATAATTTAATGTATATGTGTGTACATACATATATTAAAAAAAATACACGTTCAGTAGTAGCGGGGAGTATCTCCAGAGGCACGGTGGCATTAGTTTCATCAGTTTCATTTCTGCCTGGAAAATGTCTCCCCCAAGGTAGGTTTGATGTTGGCCAATCTGACTGCACAGCTTTGTCTTTTCTTCCAGCACTTAGCACCTGACCAGATATATCATGTAACAGTGATGCCCTGTTATGACAAAAAGCTAGAGGCTTCAAGGCCAGACTTTTTCAACCAAGAGTACCAAACTCGTGATGTGGACTGTGTAATCACCACAGGTAAGCAGAGCCAGAGGTAGTCCAGCTAATTTCTGGAAGCCTCAGAGCAAGGCATTTGCTAGTTTTAATAACCCTTTGTCTCTGATAGAGGATGTAGTATATGGATCTTGCTGTATAACTACACTTTAATCATGCAAGCCATATCCTGGTTGTAATTGCAGATGCAGCCTTACATACTGATCTGTGGATTTTGTTTTCCTTTGTCCCAAAAATAAAAACTTTTTGTCTGTGGTTCTGTTTTAGGAGAAGTGCTAAAGTTGTTGGAACAAGAAGGAATATCTCTATCAGATGTAGATCCCGCTCCATTGGATACCATGTAAGAACAAACTCTCCTTTGCATCTTCAGTCATGTTCTTTTTCGTCCAGTATTTATAGAGTTCTTCAACAGAATTTCTCTTTCCACTACTGTTCTACACAAGGCTGCATGTGTTTGCATTTGATTTGTTTCCTTGTGTCACTTGAATCAGTACAATTGCGCATTAAAATACTTAATCTATAGAATGCAATGAATTTCCACCTCAGGGGTAGAAATCAGAGGTAAAACCTCAGATTTTCGTAGTCCAAGGCTTAGGGACTCTCACTGTAAATCAGCAGCATGGCTAGAATTATCCCAGTAAAAGTATAAGGGCAAAATAATTATGCAAAGAAGTACAAATTGCATGAGAGTCATTTAGTTCAGTTACTGCTACTCATAGTATAGCTGGTGGAATCCCACAAAAATCCACCTACAAACTGTGAAAAGTGAAAGAATCGACATCAGTGATAAGAGTTTGCTAAAACAAAGCCTGTTACTGCATTGTACTCAGTTTGCTTGTCTCTGTTCCTAGTTATCAGAGCTACTGTAAGGATTCCAGAACTAAAGCATAAAAAATATTTAGGTCACTCAGCTAATATCTAGGAGTTTTCATTTGTAAAAAAATGAGATCTAAAACATGTGCAAACCAGATGAGACTTCAGTTGCTTCAGCAGAAAAGTACCATCTGGTTAAGTGACAACTGCACAGAGATCTAAGCGACTACAGAAACATTAAAAATCACATTTTACTCATCTAAATTAACTTGCAGTCATGGTTCCATGCTGAATGCTAAACCAAAGCATTCTTTTCTTCAGTTTGAAAGAAATATCTTTGTAGTACTTTACACATTAATAAACAGAAAGACTACATGTGCGGCAACCTTTAAGAATTATAAAAGATGATTAGGTATATGGTTCAAACATTTACTTCCCAGGCACCTTAAGTTTTCAGGAGAGATTTTGATACCCCAAATACACAGCACCTAGCACATGAGTGGAATGTGACACTAGCCTGTTTTCAGCTGTACCCCTTGCAGATGTGACATTCTTGGTTTGAAATTTGGCTTATTTCTGAATAGGCTTCAAGTATTTCTAGTACAACCAGGTGCAGCTGACAGCCTTTGCTCAAGAATTGTCTGATCAGCAAATGTACGTTGACAGAGCTGTGAAGGGAGGTGTCTTTACATGAGGCCTATTTCCTAGATCAGTTTTGTTATAAACATTGATCACTCTGCTTCTGAGAAGAAGAAGGTGAGGTAGAGATGGTCTCTTGCCATACAATCCCTTTCATGTAAGGGATATTTTAAATCTCTTTTTCAAGTTATATGTGTGCCCAGAGCCTCAGTTTCCTTATGCTACATTTCAGTGGATGGTAGGTGTAGGTTTCACGTAACACATTTACTAGCACAGATCTGTTTATGCACACTTTTTCCAGGATTAAGTGTCTCTTTCTGACATGGCTTATCCACAAAGCGTATTGCTTTCACATCAAAAAAGAAAAGTCTCCCCAGCTATAATAAATGTCAGCATGCTGAGTCCCGAAATTGCAACTTCAAACGTTACCCCTGTAAACAGGTACTTCTACCTTTTTTATTGCTACGCCACTAGCAGAAAATTGAGGAGCAAAAAAAGATTCTGAAGTGTTTGGGTTCCCTTAGGAAATGACATTATGGAAGTGTCAGTTATAACATAGAACTGAATGTCTAATTACTTGATAAAAATCTCTGGCCGACTTCTGAGGAGTACATTCTGAGCACTAGGCCTCATGCTTGTGGTGATAAAGTGCCTCTATAACCTTTCGCTAACTTTAACATACTGGGTAAATTGACTGGTTACAAACAGCACGTATTCCTCAGAACTTGGAGCGTTCACATAAGCAGTCCAATGGCTGTTGTTCTGTTTTATCCTCCAGCACGTGGAAAAGCCCATTAAGAGGTTATTACATTTGGCAGCAAGAATGAGATAAAATGCCAGAAATCCCAGGACTTCTGCTGGTATAACTGTTTGCTTCAGGCCAGCGCTGAGGCTTACTGGCAGCCTCATTTTAAGAGAGTAGCAGTACGTGAGGCCAGACACACTGAAACACTTTGTTAATGAAGCTCAGTTCCTGTAAACAAGATCAAATTAAAAATAGTTTCTGAGGGTGATTGCAGGCTAAAGTGTTGCCTTCTGCAGTTCTTCCAAAGCTAAGATTTTATCTGCAAGAGGCAACATCTTCGATTTGACTTGAAACTGTTTGGCCTGAATTCAAGTGTTTTCCCTTCTGCAGCTGTTAGTAGGAGAATGCAAGTGTCACTGCCTGATGAGTGCTTATAAGCAGATCCCTCATCTTGTTATTCTCTCATAACAAAAGCTATTGTTGTGGCTTCCATCTGGTGAGCTATTCTCAAGAAACATTATCTTGACCTCTGAATAGTTGGTTGTGTTTTGGCATGTCAGTGAGATGGAATTATTTGTGCAGAGCTAGAATTACAGAACTTATGTTAACATAGTTGTTCAACACCAAAAATGTGTTGAACTTGAACCAGGATCCCACTGAGGACAGCCCTGTATGGAGCAGATGTCCTGGCATCCTTAGGTTCCTTCACCTTTGTTACATAACTTCCAGCCCGTGAAACCACAGCAATACGGATTTCATCTGTCTGTGCTTGTGCTCTTGGCACCGATACCTCCCAGAAGTGTTCTTTCACATCCCAGCAACCACATCTAAAGTAGCTGGTCTCAAAAAAATGCATCGTAACAGGGAACTAGAGCTTGCAATAATGAATTCTGCTTCTGTTGATGTTGCACAACAGCTTAGCAGTGATGAGATGTCTCTCGACTGAGACAGGACTTCTAGGTTGTGTTCGCCAAGAGAAGCGTAGGATACGGAGACCCATCCCACCACTGTTTCGTTACTTCCCTCCTCCCATTTCTAAGTGTAACCCAGGATGTTTGTAGAGGTATTACACAGGAAGCTGGCAAAATATGCGTGTCAGCAATTGCCCTTGTAACTCAAACTTTCCCAAACATACTTCTGGTACACGAAGGTTATGTTGGCAGCGCGTGGGTCAGGCCCTGTTGTGGTGTGTGACATTTCCGCTGAACTTGACCCAGAGGATGCTAGGCAGCGCAGGGTTAAACCTGCTGGGCTCTGAAGCTATAAATAGTTGGTTCCCAGGAGAAAAGGAAAAATGAGGAGCTCAAAGGGAGCTGCTCTGTGGCTTGTTCCATGGCTTTTGAGTCCCCCAGACCTTCTCATTTGTGCTGGCTGTTGCGTTTTATCAGAAAGATTCCCCTAAGACTGCTGCTTTCTTCCTGTCCCCCAGGTTTAGTAGTGCTGCAGAAGAGGAGCTCACCAGCCACTCTGGAGGTGGTTCTGGTGGCTATTTGGAGCACATATACAAGCATGCAGCCAAGGAGCTCTTTGGGATTCAAGTGGATACAATTCAGTACAAACCTTTAAAGTAAGAAGTTTTAAAGTCCTACAAAAAGCACTGGTTTTACTGCAGTTCTGTTTGTGCCGTTACCTTGATGATGGACTGAAGCTTTCCTTGCAATGTTAAACATTTTACTTCAAGGCATGGGAATTGGCTTCTCACTCCCACAGTTGCTGAGCAATAAATCAGCCAGCGCTCCACGCAGCCTTTCCCTTGGAGACTTCTAGCCCCTTCACCACCCACACGCTTTATTTTGGCCTGATGGATTTTCCCAGTATCAAGTTGCAGATGATTTTTAGAGTAATTTAGAAGACAGAGCTCACATGGATCTGGGCTTCCTCACCTGTGATCAGACCAATAAAGTGATTTGTTACTAATCTGGCTATCACAGCACAGAAAATCTTGTGTTAGGACTTTGGGGATCTGTTTTAACTACGTTGTGGTAAGACAGAGAAGAAGTCACTTGAGTTTGGGCACGGAGGCTCATTCAGCTGAGATTCTTTCTAGCTTCCCAGTTATAATATTACTGTTCCATTTGTAATGAATTATATCCCTGATGAGCAATATTTTTGGTTAGGATTCCCTGGTCTGGGAAGCAGAAGAAACAGTTCCCCTGAGTCTCACTATAAATACTTAATAAATCACTTACTCTTTTATCAGGAACAGATACTTCCACTGACCTTTGGAGTCTGGAAGCCTTCAGTAATTGTTTTCTCCCTAGTTTTATGAGCCACTACAATTTAAAAGTTTCCTCAGTGGCCTCACTAATGTAGAAGTTGGCTGAAGCCAACTCGGAAGGCCTGTCACAATGAAACTTTTGTTTAGGCTCTGTTTGCTTAGGTTTTAGGGATTTATTCCACACAGGCGTTCTTCAGCAAACTCAGTTCAGGTGGCAGGCCCTCAGACAAAACTGGAAAGAGATCCGTAAGCTAGTGCCTTCATCTGTTTTGTTTGGGTGGCAAAGAACTGGGACAGCTTTTTTCAGTAAGATTCCACAAAGAACTTTTTAGCGCAGGGCTCTTTGAAGTTTAAAATAGAAGTTAATTTGGATAAGACATTTTCTCTGCTCTTGTTCCTCAGAAACAAGGACTTCCAGGAGGTGACACTGGAGAAGGATGGAGTAGTCCTGCTCCAGTTTGCTTTGGCATATGGGTTTCGAAATATACAGAACTTTGTGCAAAAGCTGAAACGAGGGAAGTCACCCTATCACTATGTTGAAGTCATGGCCTGCCCGTCAGGTAAGGCTGCACAGGGGTTTCACTGTCACAATCTGTAGCTGTAAGAATCTACATGAAACTACATCTAAATACAAGAACAGTAGGCAATTTCTCACATCCTGAATATTGTGGCAAAGCCTTCAAACTCTGGAGATGTGATAGGCACAGTATCAGAATTTCAAATGGGGTGTGTGTATGTGTGTATTTTCCTACCTAGAAGCTAGTAATTCTACAGGATTTCAGTAACTACAGTTCAATTCCATTGCACAAAGTTTGCATAATTAGTGCTTTTATGGAGGGCCTCCTGGTTTTCTGAGCTCCTTGGTACATGAGGAGATTCTTCCTCTAAAATTGCACAAAATTGACTCATGCTATCAGAGAGTGCTTGCTATGGCTGGTGAAGAAAATCTCTTTCTACCTATTTTATTCCCTTTTCAACACTGTGCAAGCCCTCCTTGCCCTCCTTTTCCTCCCTCCTGGTTCTCTCTGAGTCTGCTAGCAGAGGGCACAGGCAGCTTGAACCCAGACTGAAGGTGATGCTGAGCTGCCACTCGTGGCACTGAGCGACTGCTCTCCCGAGCGCCTGCACAAGTCCCAGCCCAGAAGGCTGCTCAGCACCAGGGCACTACTTCAGGTGGCCATACGCTGCGTGGCTCAACCCCTAGCACACCTCCACCCCAACAGCAATCCCAGAACGTTTCCCAGGCGTGTTTATCTTACCTTCAGTTGAGACTCCAAAGCTGTTCTCACCTGGGTTATGTTCTGGCCCTTTTCCGGAGGCAGGAGATGAGTGCCAGAGCTCCCTGCTGCTTACCTCTCCCTGGCGTGTCCCAGCCTGCCTCAGCAGCCCTCTCACAGCTGGCTGCCATGGAACTAGCACTGGGGCACACACTGGCAGGTGCATGATCTCTCCTCCGGGGCTGCAGCCTGCCCTGCTGGTGTTAGATAACTGGGGAGTAAACCACAATTACAATGGTGTTTTCATTTCTGTAACCGTTTGCAGGTGCAGCATTAATTAACTGTAGTTGGCATTTTTTCCTGATAAAGCTGAAGTGTTTTCTCAACCCAGACATTTTCTCACTTTGTTACACGTAGGCTGTTTAAATGGAGGCGGTCAGATCAAACTAGATGGTGAATCCAACAAGGGCCAGCTTCAGCAAGTTGAGAGGTTGTATGAGTCTCTTAAGACTGAAATTCCCGAGAAGAACCAGACTGTAAATGAGCTATATGAGCAGTGGCTGGGTGGCACAGACTCAGAAAAGGCTGCGAAAGCTTTGCATACAGAGTACCACGCAGTGGAGAAAACAAGCACTGGATTTAACATCAAATGGTGAAGACTGAAGCTGTGAAGCCCAGATACAGATACTTCGTGCCTTTTTAACTCGATTTTATTTATGATTCTCAAAGTTCTGTGTGATTTCTGACTCTTGTTAGGGAGGAGAAGGTAATGTGCATATAAATAGGCAGGCAATATTAATTCCTACAGCTGTATAATTATTACAGTGATGTAAATAAAAACCAAATGCTGACTTAAAACACATGTCAAAAGAAGCAGGAATGCATCCTAGCCTCTAGTCTTCAAGAACTAAATCCACATTCCCTTTACAACCCTACTCCTACCGGAACTGACGAATTTAAGGTACTGAAGGATTTGCCTTGCTAGGGACTGTAGCCTCACCGAGATGAGCTCTGTGCTGCATGACTGTATGACTCATCCAGGCATTGCTGTATTTTCACAGCACTGAGTTTTATGGCTGTTTCTGTCGGGACATCCTCATTTAGTTATAAATGGTCTAATTGAACTTTGGGTTCTGTTTGTTCCATTTCAGTGCCCCTGACTGGCTGCCCTCGAGGTGCAGCTGCAGTATCGTTGCCCCATCCGAGGGGGTGGGCAGCAAGCAGCCTGGGAGCACGTGAGATGCATCATCTCTAGGGCTGTTTTATTGCCTGCTGAAATGTGACTTGAGTGACTATTTAAGAAGAAAGTTAGAGTGAATTCCACACGCACATCCCCTTTAATTATAACCATTGTCTGTAATTGTGGGCAATTACATCTCTCTTTCTCTCCCTAAATACACAGCAGAGAGTCACAGAATTGTCACATCTACCCCATCCTCAACAGCCAGTTATTGATGAGTCACATCCTTAAATTCAGAGAACATAATTCTGTACAGTGTTTCAAGTAAGAATGCGTTGCCAGCTTACTTTCCATCAAAGAACAAAGTCCTTGGTGTCTCTGAAAGGTGCTGCTTTACAACAGTTCATAGAAGGCGGCTGTGAGAAGGAATCATTACAAGTAGTTTACCAGGACAACCCAAGGGGTTGCTAAAAGTACGTCTGGTTGAATGTAGTGTATGATGATGCCATGCCAGAAGACAGACGGATGTGAAGCAGATTTGGTCTTTTGTTCCTGGAGGTGACAGGTGCCTGCCGTGCTATCTGTATTTTTACACACAGGTGTTTTCAGAACCGGTCACAAAAACAACAGAGTGAGTAACTCTTGGTTTGGCCTGTTCCATCCCAGTATCGGTTTTTCTGGAGTAACAGTGTGTACAGGGAGGGCAGCAGTGGGAGGGTTTGCAGCTGTACCTGAGCTCGAGGGGAAGGGCGCTGGCTGATGTGGAATCTCTCCTTGTGGCTGCTGAAGCTGCAAGTGAATGGGAACTTACGAACAGCATTACTGATCGCTTCAATGTTTCTCCAGTTACTGCTCTTTGAGGAAGAAGGACTGTGCAGAAAGTAGTTAAGTGGATGAAAACTGAAAACAAAGGTGCCATATTGCTTTGTTCCTTCAGAGTAAATACAAACAGATGGAGCCGGTTACTGCATCTAGCCCAGCGTGAAACCTGGCCCAGAGCCTCATCAAAGAGCCCTCCCGCAGTTACTGCAGCCCTCGGGCTTAGGGCTGCCGGACCTGGCCTGCCCCTTGTAACGGCCGCTCTGGCAGTACTCGCCTCTGTCCCTCTCACAGCCTCCTCCACCATAAGTAAGCCAACAGTGTAAAAGACTTCTTTCTTTTTTTTAATGTTTTTAATTAAACGCTTTACATTTTTCAGGTGTTGCTGATCGATTAGTGAATTCACAGTGTTCATAAGGCAAGAATCTCCTGCTGCTTCCCCCTCCCCACCCTATGCATTTTACGAGCGAGTCAGTGAATGCCCTTTTCCATGCATAGATTTGAAACACAGTGTTACACTAAACCATAACATTTTTATCTACAGCAAGAGGTACCACTGCTAATGCAAAGTCAGTCCAATATGCTGAAGTGCAGGGACCACAAACTGTACATCAGTGCAACAGAAACACGTTCTGTTTCTGCTGAGAACATGCACATCGAGCCAGAAGCGCACAAATAAAGCTAAATTAGCTGTAGATTAAAGAGTTGGGAATCTACATTTTGTCTCTTCTCCAGTTAACCAACGTGCACATTGTTGAAGCCAACCAAGGACTCTCCGCTCAGAACACAGCAAGACCTCAGCTCCTGCAGGCACTCCTGGGTGGCTGTTCTTGCTGTGGTATCAAGAACACGTTGAATTTCTCCCAGCCTTCGAGCTGTGTGCTGCTGCTGTCAGCATGAGCAGACTCAGTGCTAGCTCAGGGACAGACACGGGCGCGTCTCTGCTCCCAGGTAACATCTACAAACGGTACCACTACATTTAAACTAAGTAACTGAGGCAATAGTACCGAGGCAACTTGTGCAGCAGGATTAATTCCCCTCCTATGGGGGAGAGTAAATTCTAACGCTAATTTCATGAAAGGCAGAAAAGAAAACCTTAAGTCTAGTTTCTAGCAAAGGAAAAATGGCCACAAACAGGGTCAGTGGCAACAGATGCAGTTCACAGGCCACACATGAAAGATCCTGAAGTCAACTCTATTCCAGTGTAAGGAACTATAACATTTGTAATCAGCACTGTTTAAACTGACAACGTATGGTAAAAGGATTATGGGACCAACTTCTCTGCGCTGCTCTTTTCATTTGAACTACGCAGAACAGGTGTAAGCTCAGCCACACCAGGGCAGCCACACACACTGTGTGCTTTGAGGTAAAGAAGAAACCAGAGACACACGACTGTCCCACAGGGAGCCGTGCCCAAGCCCAGACCTTTCAGAGGGATTTTCACAGCTATTTGCAGAGCCACCATCGAGCCCTATTGGTTTTTTTCACTAAAAAAGCAAACTACTAGTTTGTCATGCAGCTCCCCACCACCTGCAAATAAAAATCTTTGCATGTTTCTCAGATAAAAAAAAATACAGTACTGCTTTTGCTGAAACTGAAGGCTGCAAGCTGAAGAGCCTCCAGAGACCCATCTGCTCCCTCCCTCTTGTTCTCATGACAAGGCAACGCGAATGTAGCTTTCAGCCAAGGGTTTTCCAGTGTTTTTTCACCTTGGAGGTGCAGGGGGAGAAGCAATAGATGCGTAGCAGCACCTTGTTGCTGACAAACTGTCACACCTTGAAAACTATTTTACAAAGCCAGTGGGTTAGAACACGCGTTCCTCCAGGCCTGGCCCCACCTGCAGGTACTCTGCACCGCTTCAGTGGTTTGGATGCTCCCCAAAGTCAGTGACTGTGTTACAGCCCCACACGATGGTTCTATGTTGGTGTGTTATAAAAATGGGGGAAAGGGGGAAAAAACACCCAAAACCCACTGCAATGAGGGTTTTTCTTAGCCCAGCCCGGAGATAAGTAGGTGCTGCTGAACACCAGCCCAGACGCCAGCCCCTTGCCGGCTTCCTCGTGCATCCAAATCCCTGCGCTTCGTCCCTGCCCGCCCTCGGCGTGGGAAGGGCACGGCCGGACGGGAGCGGGCAGTGCCAGGAGGGCTCCCCGGCCAGCCCAGCCATGCGGGAGGCCAGCGGCTTCGGGGCCACACTGGTGCAAAGCGCTGTGCCAGCCAAGCCCCTGGGAAGCGCGGTGCAGCCCCCAGGTCCGGCAGGACCACAGGCAGCAGAGCCCCGCAGCCCGGCGGGCACGGCCGGTGGAAACAGGCTTTGCTGGGCTCCAGGCTGCGGGCAGGCGGCAGCTCCCGCACCCGCCAGCCCGAACGTCGTGGGTGTGGGTGGCCTCTCCTCCAAAACACCTGGGGACCCTCTGCCAGCAGCACCCACAGCCCCGCCGGGGCGGCCTCGGCTGCCTGAGCTCGCTGAAGGCACCCACGCGCTCCCTCCCCACGGGGACAGCCCCTCGGCACAGCTCCTGCCGGGCTCGGCGCTGCAGGGAGCGAAGCAGAGCAACCTCAGAACAAGCAGGTTAAAGACAGAAACCACTTCCCAGCTGCTGAGCTCACGGGAGTTGAGCCAGAGCTGGGGGGACGCAGCCCCCACCATGACAGCGATGCTGCGTCTCGGCGGCCGCCGCGCTGCTCACTTCTTCTCCAGGAAGGGGCTGAAAAGTCCCCAGTCAAACGCGAGCATGGCCTGGGGATGGGGCCGCTCCTTGGGCTTCTTGAAGTTATCCTTCTCGGTGCGGAGGGTCCTCAGCACCTCCACCGGGTCCGTCTTGCCTGTGAACTTCTGCAAGGGCTCCTCCCTGCAAGGGGAGACCGGCTCTGCTGTGACCGCAGGGCAGAGGATGGGGACCCCCTCCCCGCCGAGACGGACAAGGGGGGAGTCACAGCCTCACAGCGGGGCTTGTCTGTGGGTGCCCTGTGCTGGGCGACGCAGGACCCTGCGGCTGGGCGCCCTGCCCTCCCTCGGGGCTTGGATTTCCCACCAGCTATGGAAGCCACTGGGAGAATGGACGAGGCCAGAGGGAGAAGGGGAGCGCAGCCTGGCAGCAGGACCACCAGCGCGGGCCTGTCCACCCCCAGCAGGACCCTTTGCACCCCTCAGGTACCGGTGCTGCTTACGTGACCCGCAGGAAGGGGTTGTAGAGGAACTCCTCTTGCAGCGTCGAGGGCACCGTGGGCAAATCCTCATCATCCCGCTGCTGCCAAGGAACCAGAGAGATCCAGAACCGTGCCGGTGGCACCCAGCACCTCCCTCCACCCCACCCCATCAGGGACACAGCCACTTACTTTGGCCCACGCAAGTTTCTTCTTCACTATTTCATTCTCCGGTTCCACCTTCAAGGCAAACTTGAGGTTTCGGACGGTGCATTCGTGGCCGCAGAACACCTTCTGCAACACCAGTGGGAAGTACCCGGTGTCAGATGTGCTCCCGGTGCCGGGTCCGACCCATCCTGGTCCCGCTGCAGCCCCAGCCCCGGGGACAGGCGCTGCCACCCAAGGGGTGCCAGCCTCGAGCCCCCTCCTGCTCCTGAGGTCAGGCTGGGGCTGAGATGGGAGCACCCACCGTCTCCTTCGGCAAAGCCCCCAGGATCTGGGTGAGGTTGGTGTACATCTGCTCCGCTGTCCCCTCGAAGAACTGCCCGCAGCCTCCCACAAACAGTGTGTCACCTGCGGGGAAAGGGGTCTGGACATGGAGGAGGCCCTGCACTCCCAGGGACAGGGTGCTGGGGGGGAGCTCCCCCCGCCCCCGCTGAGTGTGGCGGGGACAAGCAGCATGCAGGCAGCACGCCCTGTGCCCCCCATCCCACCGGGTGCACAGCAGGGTGGTTTACCTGAGAAGAGAGCCGGCGCGTCCGGGGAGCCGTCCTCCCACATGAAGTAGCACATGTGGCCCGAGGTGTGGCAGGGGGTGAAGAGGCACCTCACCCGGATGGCCCCGAACTGCAGGGACAGAGGGTCAGGACCCCCTGGGGTCACCCCAGCCCCACTGGGCAGGCAGAGCCCCCCCACCCCGCGGCATCGCCCGCCCGGAGTTCAGCAGGTCACAGGCACGCCGGGGGACGGGACAGCGGTTTGGGTGGGGGCTGGGTTGCCCCCAGCTCCAACAGCATTTAGCAGGGGGACCCCACGAGAGGGTGGGGTCCCACAATGCCACCCCAAACAGGCTGGGAATGGGGTGAGATTCCTCCTCCAGCCCAGTGCCCCCTCCCAGCCCCAGAAGGTGCCACATCGGCAACAGCCCCAGGGCATGCGGTCCCCGAGCACGGGCCCGCCAGGCACCAACGCTGTTGGCTGCCAGCACATACCACAGCATTGGGACTGCACCATCACCCACCTCAGCGCCCCACCAGCCCTGCACTGCGCCCGCCACGGCTGCCCCGTGGGGCAGGATCCACGCGTGGGGGCTGAGCCTTGGGTCCCCCAGACCGATGGCCACGTACCGTCAGCTCCTGGTTGTGGGTCACCTTGTGCGTCAGGGCCCCGATCCGCTCGTCGGCCCCGTACACGCGCAGGCCGGGGCAGAGCCTCGCCAGCTCCTCATTGCCCCTTGCATGGTCCCTGCACCGCAGAGGAGGGAGTGGGCACGCGGCCCCGCGTGGGGCACAGCTGGCCCTGGCCCCCCGCCCGCGCCAGCGGCACTTACCAGTGGTGGTGGGTAGTGAGGATCGCCCTGAGCACCACGTCCTCTTTCCTGATGATTTCCAGCAGCTGAAGGAGACCCAGAGCAGAATGAAGTGAGCGCGAGAGAGGAGGTGACATGCACCACGGCTGCTACGGCCACTGTGCCTGTCCCAGCGCAGGACCTGTCCCAGGGCAGGATGCATCCCGTGCGGTGCTGCTCTGCAGGCAAGAGGCCCAGCAGCCCAGGGCAGAGAGAAGGACTCAGAACCACCGGTGGCAACGCAGCCGGACAGGGAAACGCTGCTCACACTGGGACGGCAGCATTGTACGGCCGGTGCCTTCGCAGAGTGGGCCGTGCCCGGGCAGCCAGCGTGGCTGGGGGACGGTGGCCACGCAGCCACCCTGGTGCTGGCCAGGGCGTGGGGCTGCCAGCCCCGCAGCTCAGCCACCAGGAGGCCTTTAACGGCAACTTAAGATTCACGGCTCCAACGAACCCTCCGGCTGCTCCTGATCACGTTCCTCCGGAGGAAGGAAACGTCGGAGCCAGCAACAAACGCTGAAAACCCGCGACAGCGCTTGCACGACGTGCAGCAGCCGAGGGTGGCGAGGAGGCCACCAGACAGGGAGCCCCGGGGGTCACGGTGACGAGGGGTGACCTCGGCCGCTGCCCCCCCCGGCACGGCCGGCTCCCCCAAAAGCGGGATTTCCCACGGGTGACGCGCTCCAGAGCTCCCATCCCAGGTTATCCCCGTTCCCGACGGCTGCGCACGGGGGGCTGGACGGGGTCGGCCCAGGAAACTGGAGATGTCCCCCAGCCCCGGGGCGGGCGGCAGGGGGGCGGCCACAGCCCCCCACCCCGTGGGGCTGGCGGGGGGTCAGCGCTGCTGTGGGCACGCAGGGGCAGCCCCCCCGCGTGCGGGCAGCCCCAGGGACCCGTCCTGGCGCTCTCACCCTCCGGGGGACCGCGGCGTCCACGGCCACGGCGTCCCGCGTGCGCTCCTCGATCACCAGGTACATGTAGTTGTCCTCCAGCACCGAGATCACCTTCACCTTCATGGTCCCGCACCGCCCGCGGGGGGCCCACGCACCGAAACCGGGGGCGGCCCCGGCCCCACGTAGCAAAGCCGGGAGGCGGCGCCGGCCCCACGCAGCCGATGACACGCCGGGGGTGTGTGCGGGGGTGTCCCCAGCGCGACCCCCGGCGCAGCCCGGCGTGCGGCGGCCGGTACCTGCGGCGGCCCCGCCCCCGGTGCGGAGCGGAGCGGGGCGGGGCGGGTCACGCTGCGCGGGGCGGGGTGACATCCCGCACGGCCCCCGGCGGCAGGGGGGGCGGCAGAGCGGGGGAATGTCCCCCCACCACCACCTGCCGAGCGCCACGGAGCATCCCGCCCGCCCCCAGCCCTGCGCTGCCCACCCCGGGTCCCGGTCCCGCGTGGGAAACCAGCCGCTTCTCCCACTCAGGGGAGGGACGAGGCTCGGCGGACCCCGGGGGCGCTGGGGGTGTCGCCCCCACCGGCGCTGGAGCCCCCGGACACGCGGCGGTGCATGGACAAGTCCCGGCACCGGTGCCGTTCGGTGGGAGGTCACTGGGGTCCCGAGCAGGGCCCGGCCCACCCCCACCCCCCACAGCCCCAGGGGTGCCCGAGCGTGGGGCAGGGCCGCCCGTGGGCCCCCAAGGACAAGCACAAATCCTCCCGCAAACAGTTGCAACAAGACCTTAAATCAACCCCCAGAGATCCCAAAGCGCCACCATCTCCTCCCCCCCAGGATGAGGCAGAAAGGTACTTCCAGTGGGTTGACCTCAATCGCTAGTACAAAAAAAAAAAAAAAGAAAAAAATTGTGAGATAAAGAGCCCCTCCCAGGCCGTCCCACCAACGCTCTGTTTACAGCTGCTATTTATTTGCTTGTTTGCAAACAGCCATCAGTACAGTCACGCTCCGTTGTAGCAGCACAGCGTCCCAAGTCAAGGAGCTAATAGTTTTGGGTACCACTTTTCCTTCCGAACTACATAAAATGTACATTTTTAATAACAAATAAAGAAACGGCGCTACACCAAATCCCACTCCTGCAGCTGGAAGGGTGGTGACACCAGCAGTTACGAACTCCGGCGTGGCCTTACCGACACATTGGGGAGAGGGGAACCTGCAACCAAAATCGTTTGACTCTCTTGATAGTTTCAGCTGTAAAGCATTTGTTTGAAAGTCCCTTGTACACAAGCAGATCTGCAATATGAAGCCAAGACCAACAGAGAAGGAAGGAAATATAATTAGGAGGAAGATGCACTACAGACACAGCTGCCAAGCCCGCAAGGCTGGCTCCCACCCCACTCTGCTCACAGCTCTCGTTTACAGACACGGAGCTGCAGAACACGAAGGGCAGGAGCCGGGTGACCCACTCGCTGAAACTCCGGGTTTATTTTCCCTCAAAGTTTACCCCATTCACCCACTTCGACACACTATTCCCCGTCAGAAAAGGAGCCCAAGGGGAAGTTCCCTCCCTGCAGCTTCCAAGGCAGCCACAGCCTGCGGTCACACAGCACCGCTCTGAGAGCAGAGATGGATTTTAGCCCCACAGACCAACCAAGAAAAAGGAACGTGCCTCGCTACTGTGGGCTCTCAGCAGGTCTGGGGTCTAAGCCCTGTTTAATTGGCAATGCACAGGCACCCTCACCATTTACATCACCCCAGCGGCCTTCCCAGCGGAGCGGCTGGACCAGGCAGCGGCTGCGGGGAGGGGGGCGGCCCCCGCAGCACCCACCTCAGCCAGGCCCTCAGGCTGGAGCCTCCTGGCACAGGCCAGCGCAGCCGCCTGCTCGCTGGGGAGCAGCGTCCCGCCACCAAACGCTCCATCACCGCGTTACTCACAGCAAGGTACAAAGCAGTTCTGGCTATCGGCAGCGAGGAATCTGTTGGTGGAGCCTTGCCGCTGCTCAGCTGTTAGATACGCAGTTAGACACTATGTTTTTTCTCGGGATTTCAAGCCAGCAGACAAATCCCTTCTTCATTTGTGCAGTACTAATACAAGTCACATACAGATGACACTTAAGAGCAGTAAGCAGGCACATGCAAACAGGCTGAGGTTAAGAGTAAAGGGTAGAAGCAACAGTGCAATCTCGAAGCCAGCGTGCTGCCTGGAACGGTTCCTGCAGTCCATGACGGGGAACATCAAGAGGGAAGCTGGACAGCCCCCGCATGCCGCCCCGAGCCAGACCCCCTGCGTATGTCACGAACCAAGCCCCGGACTGGCGGTGGCAGAGCAGGTCTGTCACGGTGAACTGCTTTTAGCGGAGCCAGAAGCAACAGACTCAGAAGCATTTAAGTAGCAGCATGAAAGAAAAGTTCAAATCTTCAGCTGGCAGCGCAGTTACTGCATTTTGTCTCTGTTAAACGAAGACATCTCGGGCCCCAGTCCCGCTGTCTGTATTCACATCGGGCTCCTACAAAAATAACAGGAGCTTTTTCCTAGACCTCAAGGTTTGACCCTTCCCCACCCCAGGCTCTGAGCCACATATCAACACTTGTAAAGTGATCTCCATGTGACACATGTGACAGTTTGAGAGCCAGCAATAGAAGGATAAATATTCTTCATCATAATATAAATATGCTGTAGAACATCTCAACAAGGGCAAAGTGCTTTTTTTTTCTTAATTAAAACAAAATAAAAACCTAAATATGACTGTCTCAACCACAACAGAGGGTTCAACTCCTAAAACATCTGAATGCTCTAAATTACACTTAAATTGACATTAAAGTGATCCAGGCAGAGTGCTCAGTCCTTCGGGACTCGGAAGTTATCCTTCTCTTTTCTGATGGCCCCCATTGTTCGGACGGGGTCGGTCTCCCCAGCATGCTGCTGGACTGTCTTCTCCCTGCCAGGAGGGAACACCAGGGACAGCAAATGCACAGACTGCAAGATAAAAATCTCGGGTATGAAGCTGCAACTATCATGTTTCGCCTGCATCAAGGGGAAATGTTGCACTTAAAGATCAAAGACTCAGGGGTTTGGCACAGGCTTATCCGCTGCCTTGGTTTAAATGCTCATTGGCAGGAGGAAATTGCAAACACTCTCATGCCTTGAACAGCATCTTTTGCCGCGCCTGTCTGCCAAACTCAGCTTGATGAAGGAACATAATTACAGAATGAAGCTTGTTCCATCTCCTGAGTCAGGGACTTCACGGCAGCAGAGATGCTCACCACAACCCTTCACACGCCACAGCAGCAAGCCTCTGCCAGGACAGCAAGTACATTTTGAGGAGGGTCTTGAGGGCATCAGAACAGGAACACGTGAGGCAGGAGAGCAATATCCACTTCCAGCTCTTTCTCTGGAGACCTGCTCCTCCCCACATCCCCCCTCCAAACAGAAGGACCCATACCCACACCTCCTCCATACCTCACTCGCATGAAGGGGTTGTACGTAAACTCTTCTGCAATGGTGGAGGGTATGGTTGGCTCACCACTGTCATACTTTGCCTGTAACACAGGAGAGATTCCTGCTTCAGGAAGAATGTGGTGGTGAACAAGAAACGGCCCGTGTATGAGCCGTGCAGGTGCAGTGCTGCAGCTGCCTGCCTGAGCTGCTCCTCAGGCCAGGGCCACCGGACAGACAAGCACTGAAGGACGCACAGAGAGACCGGGAACAGAGCGGACCCTCCCAGACAGATGTGGACATCAGCCTGTCATTATACCAACAGGCTTCCAGGGAGGGTCACCCCACCACCAGCCAGCCAACCGTCCGCTTGGGACACAAACAAACCCTGTTGCCCAGCGCATCGCTGCCCTGGCCACACCACATACTGCAGCACCGGGCTCTTAACTCCCTTCCCTCAGCCTCTCTGTCTCCCCAACACGGACTCTCCTCTACCTCCATGAAAGCATCAAGTGTAGGGAAAGGATGAACCAGCTCACCTTGGCCCACGCAAGCTTTTCCTGGATAGCGACATTATTGGGTTCAACGTGTCGAGCAAACTTGAGATTGTTGATTGTGTATTCGTGACCGCAGTAAACTCTCTAGGAAGAGAAAGGAAGAGCAAACACTGGGTAACTCTGAGGGTACAAAGGTGAGTGCCATGTACCATCACCAATGTCATGGTACAGCAGAAATGAGAGTCAGCCCTCCAGAACACACGACACTCCACTGTACATGCACAGAAGTGCCAGGAGTTATCAGCCAGTACCTTCTGCCAATTAACTGACAAGCCTGATGAAAGAGCCCAGGCGCCCCAGCTCGCTAGCCTTTGCTTTAATAAGCAACCCCTGCTCTTTCCCCACAAAGCACAAACGTATTTTAGGTAGGTATTTCCTTCCCAGAGGACTCCAGCTATTCAACATCAAAGACAATTCCTGATGTAAGCGTTCATTCCTTCAACACATGAGAAATTCTCTCTTTGAACAACAATATTATTAGTTTCTTTGATGTCTACAGCAGTTCCTGGCCAGTTAACTTTCTAGCACAGAAGGAAAGGCTCATACCGTTTTGGGGTCCAAGCTGCCCAAAATCTCAATCAGCGCTCTGTACATTTCCTCCGGGGTTCCCTCGAAGAATTTCCCACAACCAGCCACAAACAGCGTGTCACCTGCAAGGGCGGTGTGACATGGCATCAGGACCAGACAAGGCTCCTCACACCAAAGCGTGAGCACACAGTCCCTGAGGGCTCAGTCCTGCCACTGCTGTCCTCAGCGCTGCTTGGCAGAAGGCACGGGGAGAGCCAGGCTACACTGCTGCCCCACACACAGGCTCAGCGCTACATAAACCCACGTGGCAAATGCAGCTTCTAATGTAGGAAACCCCACAGTCGTGCCAGGCAAACCGTGCTAGCGCCTCCCTACCTGTGGGTAGTCTGCCGGCCCCTCTCATCCTTTCTAGAATGGAAAAGGAACACTCATTCTTTTTGCTATGAAGCTGAACAAAGATGAGTCACCTCTGCATTTTCTCCCCAGTGCGCCCTAAAGTCTTGCTTAAGCTGTTACTTCTTCCATGCAGCAGCTGGTGCAGGCTCTGGAGAATGCCCGTCAGGAGAGGGATGAGGTGGCAGTCTGGGGAGACTGGGTGCAGACTGAGGGAAGGGGAAACCCTACTCTCCAAAACAGGATCCAGAACCTGGCTGCCACAGACGGACCACCAGCCCTTTCTTACTCCCCTACTTCCTCTTCTCTCAGTTTTGTTATGGACATGAGTACAGATATATGGAAAAACAACAGGTTTTAGAATCAGCCACAGCTTGGCCCGCGAGAGTAAACCAACGGCTCTTGTTTCAAGGAAGAAAATGCTAGATGGAGGACTCAGCCAGGGCTCGCTCTTGATGTTGCTTGCAGGGTGTCCAGCAAAGGTTTACAAACCCAGAGGGGTTTCACCAGTTTCATCTACAATTACTACTTGCTAGCACTTGGTAAGGGGGCAAGATGTAGATGTTAACCAGCTGCACGGGCAGCAAGGGATGAATGCACATCCAGAGTCAGGAGCACACAGGCAGAGGGGTAGCTTATTTCTTTGCAACACAGACTGCCAGCAATGCAACCTCCCAACTCCTCACCTGTAAAAACAGCAGGTGGCTCGGAGCTATTTGGCTTAGTCACATAATAACAGATGTGTCCAGAAGTGTGACACGGCGTACAGAGGCATTTCACATTAAGAGATCCCACCTGAGAAGAAGGCAGAAGACTAGAGCTTAAGCTACTGTTGGCTGGCATTTGTATGGTTAGAAAAGAATTGCAACTATTACAATGGTCTAGTGGTCCTACAGGCACGTTCTCACATAGCTGGCCAGTAAACATCGGCTCTGCTCCTGGGAGAGTCCAGCAAGAGTTTTACAGCAGGGACTTGGAAGGGAGCTGTTTCCTCCTAGCAGGCGTTGTGGCAAAGAGAAATGCCAGATTCTATCACTCGCATGCAGAGTGACTCAGCGTCTGGTTGGCAGCAAGAGCAAACAGATCCAGAGCAACACAAAATCTTACAGTCAACCAAGTGTAAAAAGCTCCAAACAAATATGAAGCTGAAGGGAACTGGATGACACTCACAAAAAGGGAAGGATTAAGCACATTCATGAGGCCAAGGGGATGTTTCCCCCACAGCCCTAACACGCACACCTTCCCGTGTATTTCATGCTCCCCTCTTTGCTGCTGCCCCCCGCAAAGGTGCATGGCAAGACTAGCAGCGATGTTCACGCCAGCCTGCACATTTCACAGCAGTTTATGTCATCTGACAGCTCGTCAGTACACAAACAGCTAGGTTCCAACAAGGTTCGCTGCTTTAGCACCAGAAAAGTAATGCAGGCAGCTAGCACTGCTCTTCCCCCTGTACTCCCGCCGTTGTTCAGAGAGGACCACTTCCACTCGCTCAGCGCTAACCACGCTCCAAGCAGAGCACAAGCCCTGTCCTTTCACACCAGTTAAGACAGCCGTCAAGGAGCACACGGACACCCAGCACACCCCTGGCAATGCAGGTGCCTGAGCCACGCCAATGTTCTCATCAGTGAGGAGGTATCACTGGCCAAAACAAGACAGAGGAGTCACGGTTCACAGGGCAGGAAAAAGGCAAAAGCTGTACTTAAGTACCAACTACATCCAAGAGATGTTACAAGGTAAAAGAGCTGTGACGACAATGTTAACTCAAGTTGGACCACGCCGGTCCAGCCCTAAAGCTGTGACGCACTCAGGAGATGCCCCCAGCCGAGTCCTGCAGCTCACTCTCTTTACCTTGAGCGATGTAAGGTGAGACACTTTCTGCGTCAGTGCTCCTACTCTGCTGTCTCCCCCATACACACGCAACCCCGTCTCCATCTTTACGAGCTTCTCATTTCCTCCAGCATGGTCCCTGGAAGGTCAGAAAAATGGATTTGTGCAGGGTGGAGGACAAAGTTATTGTTACTTACATTGCAACAGTAACCCCCAGGTGATCATTCCTAATCAGTTATTCTCACAGTATCTAACACTGTCCTCACAGCAAAGGATATGTCACATCAACGTAAGTGGAGATCATTTTTCCAGTAACTAGGGCTGTGAGGGAGGGAAACAAACCCCTGCAAGTTCATACCTAGTTGGGAAACAGGAGCCTTAGGGGCTCACAGTCAACTCTCCAGTAACTAGGGCAAGAAGCAACTGGAATAACTAGGGTACGTATAATCCAGTGTCCCGTAAGACACCATGGAGCAGGCATACAGAGGTCCAAACAGCGTTCACTGGTGGTGCTGGTCCTGCCAGATCAGGGCTGGCTTCCCAGCTGTGGAGGTGGCTCCACTGCGATGCAAAGGAGGGGTTACTCAGGTTCAGCACTGCACAGCTGCTAAAGCAAAACATTCACCTTTACGTGCCTGGCAGGGTTAATCCGCAACACAGGTAATCCTCCCAAAAGTGCTGACCGTGAGCAGCATGCCTTACAGACATGTCCTAGCACCTCAGTGTGAGTGTGCTCCCTGCCACACTCCACAGCTACCTGCACACACATATCACTGGCCACCTGGAGTAAGTCAGCATTTTAAAGGTTAAAGGCACCGACACACAGAGCTTGCAGTCTAGACAATGCATCTGGCCACAGGGAGCCAAGGGAATGCTTCCTGAGCTCTGATCCTGCTCCTCACACCTGAGCTCCTGCTCAGAGAAGACCAACCTGACCCAGAAAATGAACAGTTCTTGACAGCTTCTGTTTATGCAGAGGGAAAAGGGATCCTACTACAGCAGATAGTTACCAGTGATGATGTGTGGTCAGAACGGTGGTCAGCTTCACACCATGCTTTTTGACTGCATCCAAAACCTGCAGGCACAGCAAGAGCACGACAACTCAAAAGAAATGATTTAACAAGCACACCTGGTGCCCAGTATAACCTGGACACAACTGCTGCAAGGTCTGAGAGCGGCACACCAGCACTTCTGCAGAGAGCTCGTCCCTCTCCAGGTCGTAGTTACAGATCAGGGTACGAGGTCTCTGATCCATCTGGCCATGACTAGGCCCTCGGTCCCTTTCCCTCTTTTCTGCACTACATCAAACAATGGACAAAACTCAAAATCAGGTCAGCAACAAGCTGCCTGAGCCCAGAAGCAGACTGCCTTTGAAGCCCTGGCCGCACCTATGCATGGCCAGCATTTCCTACCTTCCCCCACGCCTGAGTCAGCGTGTGACTAACGCTCCCATGGATGTGGCAACCTGGAAGAACGTCCCAGACCCACAGCGGTGAGCACCCTGCCCCCAAGGGCAGCAGACAGCGTTACCTTCTGGGGCTGCACGGGATCAACTATTGCAGCCTCCTTCGTTTCTTCATCAATGAGCAGGTACATGTAGTTGTCTGTGAGGGCTGGGAGTAATTCCACCTTCATGTTGGCTTGTGTGACCGTCTTCGACTTCCTCCGCTCGTGCTCCGTGTGCAGGAAGACAGCTCGTAGCTGCGCTGGACCTGGGGACCCCGGAATAGTCAAATCTCAGGTTAGCCCAGGGAGGGAACAAGTGGGACCGAGCACAGCACGTGCCCCAGCTCACAGCCCCAGAGAAGGAAAGGTATGGACAGCCCAACCTGCCTCCTTCCGAGGAAAAGGAGAGAGGCCACCACAAGACAAACCCTTAGTGCCTGGCTGTGTCACCTGGTGCCCCACAGCTGCACCAAAGGACGGGACGCTTTGCTCCCAGAGCTGTGCTCATGCAGGGAAAGCACTCTACCTCGACTGAAGAGATTTCAAAAGGCAGGAAAACAGAATGGAGAGGGAACAACAGGACAAAGGTCAGCCTGGGACAGTGACTTTGCAAAAAAACCCAAAAAACAACCAACCACAAAAGGCCATGTTACAGCCAAAAGACAAAAAAGCATGGGGGGTGGGGTGGAAAGGAGAAATACAGAAATACACGTGCTGCTACAACAGAAATACCTGGTTCACTACGCAGGGAAATAACATCCTGCACAGCACAGGGAGAGCAGACAGGCTCTTGGCATGGCAGGCAAGGCTCCCCTCCTGGCCTGGCACCAGGCACGCACTGCAGGCAGGTTTTTTGCTCATGGGCTATCTTGATGCAACAGCAGCGCTTCCCTATTTGCTCTTAGTTAAATGTTTAATCAGACCCAAGAAACAAATTTAAGGGCAGATGCGAATAACCTGGGGTCCACTGTTCAACTCACAGATACCCAGTTCTTAAAGAAACAACCAAGCCCTTAGAGGCTCTGCCACAAAAAAAGGAAGGGAAAGAAAGAGGACAAGGTCTGCCATTGCTGCATCCCTGCAACTCAGGCCTGGGTTCATACGCATACAGGGACAGAGGCATCGGTCTCTGCAACTCAGACATCAGTTATCTCAAAGCCCAAGGTCCGTGCACACCACTGAAGGCGACGGTGCTGGTCTGAATTGTGCTGGCTCAGCCACTGTTCCATGTTGTGCTACTGAGTCTCTCCCTCAGGCTCGCAACACAACGCTGGGTGCCAAAGGGAGGGGTCACCACGCTCCTAATCAACCGGCCCCACTCTCCCAAAACAGCTCAGTCCTGCCCATCCCCGATAAGAGCCTGCTTTGGGGAGCAGAGGCCCCGCAGAGCAGACACAGACTGCCCCCCTGCAGCACCACAGAGCCACGGGGCCAACAGGGCTGCAAAACCGAGCTCCCAGCTCTTGACAGGTGCCCGGCCCAGGGCAGCCAAGGCAGTCAGGCACCTCTGGTACAACTGTCCTGCCTAGAACTTCTTCCCTCCTACTTCCACCAGCTCGCTTGCTTATGAGGTAAGGAGGGGAGATGGTAATAAAATTAAACACAGTGCTGCAAAGAAAATCCCAAGGAATGACAGTGTAGCCATGCACCGTTTGGGTATTTGACAGCGAAAGGGCATAGTATTGAGAAAAGCATCCATACCTGCTGAATGTTCCACTGGAGCAGAAGAGTCCTTTCAAAAAAAAAAGAATAAAAAAAAAACCCCAAACAACAAACCAACACTTACCATTCTTTGACGGGAAAAAAAAATAAATTTAACTGCTCCCTAACATGAAGTTTGGATGCTCTCAGTCACAAGACCTATATATGCTGCGCGTTTGTTTGCGTGCTAGACACCAGCTGGGGGCGGGGAAGAAAATACCAAACCCAACAAAACTCCACAACCTTAACTTCAAGTCAAAGGAATTATTTACATATTTAAAATGTTTTCTTCCTATGAGCCGTTTCTAACCTTGGCCATGATCCCAAAATCTCTTTGCAAGTTTAATTCACAATTCTTGCAAAAACAAACAAACAAGCTACGCCACATAAGGAAATGTTTTCTAAACTGTAATTTAAACAAAGGAATGAGAAAACATCCACAGAGTATGAAACTAATTCTGAGCTCCCACCTGCAGCTGAGCTGCACCTTCCCAGCCTGCCCGCCCGAGCGGAGCTGGGGCGCTCCCTGCGCACCCCGTGCTGCTCCCACCAGAAGGGCCCATTCTCAGACCCTGCTCTACCCAAGCAAGCTCCCCCAGCGAGACGTAACCCCTGCCCTAGCCCAGACTAACGCAGGTCGTTTCAGGATCGCTGTAACACGTGCAGGTCTGCTCCAAAATTAATACCCAATGCCTTCATTTTCGCTCAGTTTTGTAACACATTCCTCCTGACTTCATGCCTGAAGCAGGGAGGACTGGGGACAGCAGAACGCCCGCAGCCTTTGAATCCCACACCCCAGCTTTCTGGAACAGTTCGGTAGTGCAGCTTGAGCCACCAAGAGGAAAGGGTTTGCAGATGGGAAGCGTTAATGTTATCACATCAATGCATACATGCCGGAGACCAAAAGCAAGCAGGCGGCAGCACAGTGCAAAGAAGTAGGGTGCCTCAGAAAAGGGGTGCTTCGTACATTTTCTCCATAGCGTTTTGGTTTACTCTCTTTATTAGAGAAAAGAGTGGAAAATTCCTATTTCAAAAATGGCTGTCACTCAAAAACAGCTGCACGCCCACACCCAGATGAACATCCCTGCGCTGCCTCAGAAGAAGAACCACCACGCTCCCTTTTCACATACTCTGCCCACAGATATTTTTTGGATACCCAGCAAGTGTGCAGCTCTACACAACACCCAGCGAGCCGCTCCAGAAGCCAGGGCAGCTCCCACTCGGACTCGCCCCTCCCGGCACACGCTGCACCCACCCACCCACCCAGCACAGCCTGCTGGAAGGTGCAGCACCCACCCCGCACCCCGGGAGCGGCTGGATTCCTCTCTCCCACGGTGGCATCAGGGTTTCCAAGCCTGGGGGTTAGCTCCGATGGGTCTCACTTATTAAGGCCAGCTCTTGGAAGTGGAGCAATACAGCAGGCCCCTAGCAAGGCTCCCCGGAGCCGCTGGGAAGCTGCAGCCCAAGCTCTGGTTCAAGGAGATGCTTTCAGAATTTAGGCCCGAAACGCAAACGCAGAGCTTCGACAGTTTTGGTTCATAGGTTGGTTCTATTTACACTGCCAGTGCAACCTGCCGCCCGCCAGACGCAGCCGAAGCGCCAGGCCACCGCCAGAGCGCTGCGGGACCGCCGGCGGGTCACCCCCCGGCAGCGCCAGCTCCAGCCGCGCAGGCACCGGCCGGCCCGGGCTGCCAGGCAGCGGCAACACCGGGGCGCAGCTGGGAGACGCGGAGAGAAAACCCCTGTCAGAGCCGCTGCCCGCCGGCGGACCCCGGCGCCGGGCCCCCTCCCCGGTCCCAGCCGCACGGTGCGGGGCATCGCCCGGCCCCCCCGGTTCGGCACCGGCTGCGGTGTCGCTGCCCAGCCCCCGGGCCCGCTGCAAGGGGGACAGCCCCCGCGCTGCCCGGGGACGCGGCCCAGCCCCGCGGGCCCCACCGGGCGCACCCCGCCGCCCGCCCCACGTACCGGCTCGGCACAAGGCCCCAGCTACCAGGGCCGCACCGAGGCCCCGCCAGCCCCCGCCGAGCATGGTGGGCGCGCCCCGCCCGCTGCCCCGGCCCGGTTACCTCCGCTCCCCGCCCTGCGGCCGGCCCCGGGGAGGCGGGCAGCGGCCGGCGCGGCCCGGCCCGGCACGGCGTGCGGCGGGGGCGGCGCTGCGCCCGCCCGGCCCCCTCCCCTCCCGCCCGGCCCGGCCCTGCCCGGCCGGCGCACCCGGGGAGGAAGCGGCGGCTCGGCGCTGAGCGGCCCGGGGCAGAGGCGGCGCCGCGGCTCCGGGCCCGGCAAGGACGCTCCAAGGGCGCCCGCGGTCCGCGGGGGGAGAGACCCGCGGCGGCCATGGCCTCCTCCTCCTCCTCCTCCAAACCCCTGTCCCGCTTCTGGGAGTGGGGCAGGAACATCGTCTGCGTGGGGCGCAACTACGCCGAGCACGCCGAGGAGATGGGGAGCGCGCTGCCCCGCCAGCCCCTCTTCTTCCTCAAGCCTTCCTCGGCCTACGTGCGCGAGGGCTCGCCCATCCTGCGGCCCTACTACTGCGCCAACCTGCACCACGAAGTGGAGCTGGGGGTGGTGCTGGGGAAGCGGGCCCGGGCCGTGTCCCAGCAGGCCGCCATGGAGCACGTGGCCGGCTATGCCCTCTGCCTGGACATGACGGCCAGGGACACCCAGCAGGAGTGCAAAGCCAAGGGGCTGCCCTGGACCTTGGCCAAGGGCTTCCGCACATCGTGCCCCATCAGTGACTTCGTGCCCAAGGAGAAGATCCCGGACCCTCACAAGCTGAAGATCTGGCTCAAAGTGAACGGTGAGCTGAGGCAGGAAGGGAACACCTCCTCCATGATCTTCTCCATCCCTTACCTGATCAGCTACATCAGTGAAATATTCACCCTGGAGGAAGGGGACTTGCTCCTGACAGGATCTCCCAAAGGAGTTGGGTCTGTGCAGGCCAACGACGAGATAGAGGCCGGGATAACAGATGTCCTCTCCATGCGCTTTAAGGTAGCACAGCAGACACGTGGATCCTAACCGGGAGCCCGTCTGCGCAGGGAAGAGGCTCTTCTGTGAACATCTGGGGAGCGAAGAGAGACACAAGCTGTCCTTTACATTAGACACTCACACGGCCCAACCATTGAACGGACTGCCACGCATCAGGGACACGTAACCCATGAGCTTGAAAGGCTTTTGACTAAAACAGCCCCATTTCCGTGGAGGCTTCAGCCTCCTCTGAGGCTCTGAACCTGGAATCCAGCTTGGGGAAGGGGATTAATACCTAAACCGTACCTTGGAACTGGCGATGGAGACTATGTGCCCAGTGGCTGGTGCTCACGGTGTGTGCTCTTCTGTTCTCCTGATGCTTCAAGCTTTGTCAATGTATCGTGTTAAAATAAAAATTAAAAATTAAATTATTAAAGTGGTGATGCAGGAGCTAAAGCTCACCCATGCAATGTAAAAATCAAAGATGCATGTAACAGTAAATCAAGAATTGCAGCTTGAGAAGGAAATTCTCTCGTTGGGGTGTTCTATAATGAAAAAGATGTTTGCTTTTTAGATTAGTTTCACGATTCCTCCGTGCATTTTTCAAATGTACAAATTAAATGAGGATTGCTTTCCCTTGCACTCCAAGGGGCGTAATGCAGCAGGAAGTGTGCCAGATGCTTGGCAGATTGTTGGGTTTTTTCCCTAAACTGAGCTTTACATATACTTCTAAGAGTAAAATAATATAAAAGATCAAGAATAAAGAAGATCACTGCTAAAGATCACCAGCAAACTTGTCTTTACTTTTACTCATTTAAATATATTTTTAATAAAAATCTAACTGCAGCAACTGCCATTACTTACAGTGGAACAGTTGGAATTTTTTAACTATTTCCAGCTGTTAAAAAGCCACACTGTAGAACTTTTCCAGTTTCCAAACTCCAACTGATTTAACACTCTCTACTAGTTTGCATGACAGCGGGTTCTCTTGAAATTCAAAGGAGGGACAGTGATTTGTAAAATATAATTTAAAGAACCCTCCCCCCGCAAACATCAAAACTTACCATTTTCAAACGTTGCACAGAACTGACTGATTTCTAACAGGAACAGATGATTTATTTTTTTACATATGTGCCAGGACCGAAGTTAAATGCTTCCATTTATCGGAGCCAGATCTTAATAATCGCTAGAAAAAGTTGTGGGTTCAGAAGTGCATTTGGAGAGTCTTACAGAGAAAATTACTGTAGCCCAAAGATGAGCACCCGTGTGAAAGAGCAGCATAGTCCAGGATACTGCAAATCACGTCATAAAAAGAAAGAGCAACATGTAGCAGAAGAAAAAGATATTTTCCTGCCAGCCTGCTTCTCCAGCTGCATGCATCTGTAGTACACTACTGCATACCCATATGCCACCTGCACTGGGCACCAGTCTGGCAAACATGCAGGTGTTTCAGTTCGCTGTAATTTGAGTGAACTAAAAAAATTATATTCAGTGAAATAACAATAATATATTTCACATATTATTTCAGTTCACTTAAGCCAATAGTTTAAAGCAAATGTAAACGTTCTTCGTATGATGAGACCTATGTGCTGCGGACATAATTCAGACTCCATCCGAGGGCAGCCTCAGGAACCGAGGCCAGCTGGAGCGTATAGCCATTGCCTCCAGACACAACCAGCCCCGGGGCTCGCAGAAGCCCAAACTGCTCCTCGATTTAAGCCTGGCTCTGTCAGTGGGAAGCTGTGCTCTGATATTGCTGCCACTTGGGGAGCTGGCCAAGCAGCAAAGTCAGGCCTACAGAGCTGGGCTGAGCAGGGAAGCTGGGGTCAATAAATTCTGAAAGAGGAAGAATTAAATTCGCTCTCTGTGCTGCTTCCATTTCTTCCTGCCTGTCAAATGTTACCATCTATGGCAACAGCAACAACACATCATTTGTAGTTTGGCCGTCAGCACTGTTTATTGACCGCGGAGCTGAGCTGTAATTAAACTCACTGGAAACATTCACGAGAATATTACCTGTTACGGCTGGAAAGGGTTGACGTTGTTTGTTGCTGCAACAGGAGAGATGCAGTGACCCAACATGGTCAATTTTTTTTGGTGTGCTTTTAGTCCCTTGTTCCCACTCACATGAGTAGGAGGATGCAATCTTGGTGGATTACTTGTTAAAATTTACTGTTTCCGTAGTTGTTTTCTGTGTGCCATGTTGCTTTAACAGGTAGGTAGTGCACCAAGTGTAATCTGAGTTCCGCAGGGTATTTAACCTAACAAATACTTTGTAAAAGGCGGCCCTGGTATCTTCCCACCATTTGAAATAAGTCCCCATACGCTCACGTGGTGAGGACCGGTGCACCAGCTGCAGGGGATGCTAAGGACAGAAATAGATTAAAAAATAGGAAAGAAAAAAACATGGATAAAGGCATATTATAAGCATACCTGGGTTCTTTATGTTTGGCTAAGAACAACTGTCTTGCTAATGAAGAGCCCTTTTTCTCTGCCACTCATATAGTCTTAGCTTGATTGGTTGTCAGAGGTCCCTGGAAATTGATTAGTCTCTTCTAATAAGACTTAGTCTGCCCCAAAGAAAAGCAGCCTTGCAAACACCATGGCTATTTCCAAGCCTCTGCAGCTGCCGAAAGTTCCGTGTTTGGACTTACCAACACGCACCACAAACCCAGGCAGTATTTCAAAGTGAGGCTTTAATTTTGCACTAAGACAAAACTAGCACAAAATTAGCAGACAGTTGAAAACAGAGCAGCTCAGACCTGTATTGTACTATTTATTTCTGATTTTTTCAAAGGTATTCTAAACCAAGTGAAGAAAGCTTACACTCCACTTCTAAGGAGCTGAATTCAGTAGAACTATCTTTTCTTAAGCTGAGGCCCTAGTACACTTTTTAAAGTACAATAACCTGAAAAAGATCAACACAGAAGCCCAATTATAGGCATTAGTCATGCATATTCCTTCTTTACTGTCAGAACATACTTGGTGAAATACAACAACAGCATTCTACTTCTACAAATACAGCAAAGAGAGTATTTTTCCTAGCTGTTATTAATAGTGTAATCTCTTATTTCCAGTCTCTTTTCCCAACAAGCTCCAACTCGCCTCTCTAGGGTCTGCCAGTTTGCATGAAAGAACATTCACTTTCAGTCCAGTTCTCCAAGTGGATGACAAAGTAACCTGTAAAAATAACGGTCTTTGTTTCTACTGCTGTGTAGCACTTTGAAATACATTGTTTTCAAAAATCACACAGCATGTTTAATTGACAGATTTGGTTATACTTATTTTACATTATTTTATGTATGAGTACACACATGTCATGCTATATACCTGCCACTGCTAAAATAAAACACTTCCATTTTTTCCTGGAAATAGAGCCAAAGGGTAGGGGAGATGGGAGAGTAAGCACAGTTTTGGTGAGAAGGGTGAGTTTAAAAAGGGAGTCAGTTTAGAGTTGTCTAGAACAGGCAGTTTATGAAAAAGGAATCTAGTCCAGTATACAGCATGCAATTAAAAATGGATGCTGCAAATAATAGCAGATCTTTTAACAATTGCTCCACGTGTGTGAATCCAATATTGTTGTTGCTTTAAGGAGAACTGCAGATTTTAGACAAACCTAATTGCATTATTTCTAAAAATACAGGTGACTGAGAAATATACTTGGGTGACGCCATATACCATACAATCTGTTACATATATTAACTGTGCTGCCTTCTTGCAAACAGGTACTGTTAACTTTATTCATTATAAACCTACAGCCATAGAAGCCAGTGGCTGAGGAAGTCACATATGCATGCTTTTGAAATACCAGCTCCTTAATCAGTATTGGCTAAGAGCAGTTTGTGTCTTCCATAGTTCTCCTGAAAGAGGCCTGCACATCTGATCCTGCAGGGACATCCCCTGTGTTGGAATTCCGACAGAGTGCTGGAATATTCAGAATATGTACAAAACCTAATCCTTATTTTTAAAAGTTCAGCAGACTTGACATGGAATCAGTACTAAATATACTACCGAATGAGAAACAGCCACTGTTTTAAATTAACATTAAATACTAACTTTAAAATAAATCTTGCTTCGTTCCAAAAGAAGTTGCCATTTCAATGCAGTCTTCTTGTCTTCTGCTAGAGCGAGGAATTCATGGACCTGTTAATAACAGGACACCACAGAACACTTCTTTGGCATATAGTTATAACAACATCTCCACAACAAAGTGATGATGAAAAGAGCATCTTACACATTTTTTTAATACATTTCTAAGCTGTATTTTTCTATTTTAACATAGTGTTTGGTGTGATAAATGTACCAAGACAGTCAGATTAATCAGAATAAACTGCAGTCTTTGAGAATCAAAGTTAGGGAATTCCAACCATCTTTTCAGAAAAGTGCAAATTAATTAAAATAAAGTGGTATTCTGAAAATTCAGTCTTACATTTAACACATTTCTTCTTATTAGCAGCTACTGACTTCTAACTTTTGACTTGTTAAAAAGCCTTGTGTGTCTATATCCATATGCATATGCATGTGCAATTTGTTTAACTAATGTACACACACACACAAAGAACATTTACATAAATTTGTAATTTTCATCAGGCTTCACAGCTCAGATCAAATAAGAACAAGCTAATTCATTTCTACTCACTGTGCAGCCTAATGTTTCCTCAGCTACACAGTCAGACAGGTAACAAGAATAAAGAGTGCCTGTGTGATCTGTCAGGTCGACGAGTATGTCAAAGCTTGCAAAAGTTGACTTTGAATCTGAAGAGACGTCACTGCAGAAAGTGCATGTGTTTGACATTTCATTCACTATAAAACGGCATATTGAACTGAAACAGAGAAGGTAATTAATGCATATATGCAATTCCTCCCTAATTGAAACTGTTTTCTAGACTGAGATTTCCCAAGAGACATTTTTTCTTTAAAAAAATTCTTCATCTTCTAAACTCTTAAGTCCACCTGAGACAAAATGGCCTCTTTCTTCTTCGCTCCTCTAGGACAGGAAAAAGCAGGTCCTTCATAAAGCCAGCTCCTCTTCCTTGCTACTTCTGGAAGTCGTCACAACAGAAACCTACAAGGACTCCTCCAGAGGAGTTTTATTTCTTGTCTGGAACTGGACTAAAATACTGTTCTACCTAATTTGGGATCAGGGAAGAAGGACAAGCATTTTTTAATACAAATTTAAAACAGGCAGTTGCTTACCATCTGTTGCGTACAACTTTAGATGCATTATCATCAATGTCCAGTGTAGAAATGTAGCCATAAATAATGCCATAAACTGGTTCAAGTTTTCCATCACTCTGGAAAGCTTTTTCTTTCAGCTGTTTCACAGTATAAACATCAACTATAGTCTCCACTAAAAGTTTAAAAAACATGTTAAGTGCATCTGAGAAAGAAATGACACAGAAAAGCGAAGACAAAAAACAGATCTTACAGTAATAAACAGGAGAAGATTTGATCTAAAGCATCAGCAAAGCCCCACACACCTTCCTTTTGGAGCAGGCTTACCATTTGGGGACAAAAGCAGACTCAAATCAGGAAAATATCTAATATTTAATCTCTGTATCCCCCAGAATGTTTTTTTGAGAGAAAACTTTCCCTCTCCATTTTTCGTACTCGTTCAAGACAGAACACACCAGACAAGCTGCAACTGGCAGTCACCAACCCTGAAGACACGTAACTGACAATGTAAGGGATAACCCATGGTAACAACAGCCTAAACTTTAACAATTCAGCCGGGCTATACCTTAGTTTTGTTTCTATGCCCACACAGAGCAAGAACTTAGTATTTCAGCTGCACTATGAAACTACACTGTACAATTAAATAAAATCAAAGTGTTTGGAACCATACTTACAGTTAATGGATTCTTTTGACTGCTCTTTCAGTTTATCATGCAAAGTTCCTGATTGTGCACTCTCTTTTATGAAGCTGAAGAGAACATTTGCTTCTGCTGTTTCTTGAAAATGTATTTTTAAAAATTATTAATATATGTAGCATGTAAAAATAACAGCATAATTATATTCTACAACTTTTCATTCTGGTAGCACCAGCACATTGTCCCCTGGAATTAGCCAAGAGATGCTTTCCTCTTTTTCACTTTAACTGTTAGTCTTACATGGAATATATGAAGGCTGCTTAGATAAAATAAAATAAAAATAAAAAAGAGAGAAATGGGTGGAAGCCAAAAGCATTGGTCACTACATAACGGAAAAGAAGCAGTGAGTTTTCTGAGGCAAGCAAGCAGAAGAAATCAGACCTCCAATAAAATCGTTTGTGCATTCTAGCCTATAATGATTACTAATACCAAAGCAATACTTCAACAGCTCTTACCTGGGTTAGTGGTAATGATGGTTTTTGATATCACAGTCGCAATCATACAGTTTCTAAATTTGTCAAAATTTATTCTCACATCTGATGCAAATATTACTGTGCACACAAAAAAAACCCAATCAAAACCTGTCACTGTAGAATAAGTATCACATTATGAACTACAGTAAAAACATAAGCCCCAGACTATTATACCTGTTTCTCGTGGGATCCAACTCTGCGCAAGCTGAATAGATTCATTATCCCAACTAAATTAAAGAAAGTAAATGTAGCAGAACGTTTTTAAAATAGCATTCAAACTGTTTAGTACTAAATTACTAAATAATATAGTAATAATTGAATTAGTCAAAGGGGACACAACTCCTTCATTACATACACGGGCAAATGAAATGCCATGTAAATCCACAGGCATCTGGTTTGCAGCCAGCCAGAATGCTTTATGTACAGTCTAATACAGCCCCTATTTCATCCCATGCCAAACAGGATAAAATAAAGGGCTATTAGATTGTTCAAAATGATTAAATGAAGAATATATCTGGAAAAATACTGTATTTCAGAGATTTGACAAAAGTAATTTCTAACTAAAGCAAATCACAGTTAAAATAACTGCTTATCAGCTGAGCCTCTTCTGTAGGAACAAGTTGATTGCTCACATCGCCAGGCCAGATGTTCAGCCAGCTTTGCAACCCTGTAACTGTGGATGATGAGACTAGAGTGAGGTCAGTGGTATCCCTCAAAAATGATAATTTGATGGTTAAGTCCCTTGATGAAATCTTATTTTGTTCCTTTTAAGTCTGGATGGCAAGAATACTGCCAAAGCACAGTTTTGTTCTGGTGGGTTTTTTTTCTTAATCCTTGGAGAAAGATTTGAAATATTTACGTTTTCTTTAGCATTGCTCAGCCACCTCTTTCACTGATGGCCTCCAAAACCTCTTCACTACAATGCTGTTGCTCAAGGATTTCCTGAGTCTTTGCCTTTACCTACAGCTCCATGAAAGTACAAAAGGCACCTAGACTCTGCTTCTGAGGCCTCAAGTATGCAGCTCTGTGTCGCTGTGAAACACGACGATGGGAGGTGCTGCTGCAAAATCAACATCGGTGGCAGCTCAAAGGCTAGAAAGCTTCACAACATAGATGCTGCCTATTGTTCGTGTGTGTACATCAAGTGTGTTAAACATTACACTGAATGGTAATACAGTTTCTAACTCAGACATAGAGTGCAATGCTATCTTGCTACTTCTGTCTAAAGAACAAAGGTCAACAGAGGAACAACGAACAGCAAACCCAGTGCAAACTAATACAACCCCCCCCCTTGCATGTAAGTAAGGCACAAGTTGATTGAACAAAGGATGGGCAAAGTGCAAATGTTGCTGTGTAAACAAGTCACTGTTTAAATGCATAAACGGTATGGACATAGTCAGGTTTGTAAATGGGATACAGCTTGAAAATATGGCCAAAGTAGTATCAAAATATTTCTGTGCTATTTTAAACACTTAAAACTATTTCAGCCTGTTTCCATTCCACTTGTTAATTCTGCTTGGCTTTAAAAATGAAGCATGCTCCTCCTCTTCCTCATGCCCAGTTTGTGGAAGAAATGTACTGCCTTTGCAGCTGTTTTTAAATGCCATTTACTGAATTAGTTCGAATTTCCACATTAAAAAAAAAAAAGTAACTCTTCAGAATTAAGCTTCATTTTGCCATTGATGAGCTAGCAGTCTGCCAGCAACAATGTATATAAGGTCACTCTATTGAATCTCTTTTTTAAGCCTCTGTGCAGTGTACCTTGCTGCCTCATCACAGTTGCCACCCAAATAATAAATTTTAATTAAAAGACAGTGTTGTAACAGTATGTAATTATAGTTAATCTCTTTACCTAGTCTTGTGTTAATTGTGTATTTTAGTGAAATAAAAAGCATTTTACCATACTATTGGAAAAGACATCTCTGTTTCATCATACAGCTTTACTTCACATCTCTGACCTTTTCTTTTGTCCAAAGTCATAAAATACTTTGGCTCCCCAACCTTTAAGAAGAAAAAGAAGCATTTATGTTTCCTTTACTAAGTGTTCAGGAGAATAAAAGGGATAACCTAGCAAATAGAAAAGTTGAAAAGGGGGAAAAAAAAAATCCCTGTAGACCACTAAAAAACCACCCACCACCCCATGCACACTATGTTTACATGTTTATTACATTTACATTTATATGTTAAACAAATGTTTAACAGTAATTTTACTTCAAGATAAAGGGACACATTTTATTTTATAAAGATTTGTGGCTTACAAATTTCAAGTTATCTACTGCTTGCACACACATGATTTTGAAAAGATGACTGATACAGGACATTTCCATTCCCTCAGTTTCCCTCCTTGTGGTGTTGACAAAAATCTCATCAAGTAGCTTGTATGGTTATTGTATCTCAGCCCAAGTGACTGCCAACCTAAACAGACCCACTGATTCCCATCCACTGTGAGTCCCCAAATCCATATTCACACTTAGTTAATTCAGTTACCCATGGTACAGTAAACAAGCACTACTCTGTTGTGGCTCCTTAACTTACTGACATTACAGCTGCAAGCACATTAAGGATTCTTCCGTCAAGGCTTTGTCCATTTGCAATGATATCACCCAGTGAATAATAATCCTGAGGGTCCTTGACAGGCAGATGCAACAGACAAAGTAGTTTGGTGTCCCTTCCGTAACATGAAGATGCTTTGACCACTGAATGATTTTCACTGAGCAGTAATTTGTAGCAACTAGATAGTATGCACAAAACAAATCACATTGATTAACATTTCACTCACCAATATATTAACAGTGTAAAATGTTAACTCAATTCACATGAGAAAAATGACTGCTGATTTATTCCTTTCTTTTTTCCCTTAAGATATGAAAAAGTGTAATTTGTTCTAAATTTATTTTTGAAAAGGTTACATGCTTTTCTCTTACAGAAGATGGCTTGTTGTGTACATTAAACTCATTTAGAATTGAAAAGCCAGTGTGAATCACGAGCAACGTACAATACATATTTGTAACTCTGTCAGCTCTTATCAATCCCTAAAAATAAAATAAATTCTGAAATGTCTGTAATCTAGATAATTGAGAGGTTTTAGCATCATGACATAATAAGACATCACTATAGTCAGACTAGATATGGTAAAGTGCTTTCAAAAGTAAATAGCCCAGTGACCTCAGTAATATTTATAATGCACTGTTAGCCAGTGGAAATAAGTTATATTCAATATTTTCTGGACAAATGTATTTTACAAATGCTTATGAACTCTATAGACTCAGAGAGGAGCTCTTTTCATCAGTGAAGTTTCTACCTGACATTTGTTCTTTTACTTATTTCTGCTTAGCCAGAAAGTGAGTGTAACTGCTATAACAAACCTTAGAGATGATCAGTAGAGCAAGAATATAAAACTTCCAACTTGCCAATATAATGTGCTTATATGCAATATCCTTACAACTGCCATATGACTAAAAATATTAGAATCTGACCAATTAGGAAAGAAACCCTAATTAAAGAACAGGCATATTAGTCTAACAATTACATCTTGGATAACACCTACATCTAAGATACCTAAAAGAAGTTATATCTATCTAAAGTACGACTTGCAATGTTACTTTCATATACTGGTTCAAACTGTTCAGATTTTAGGGAACGGACCGACAGACAGCAAATACCTTTTAGATAAACATGTCATTTGAATGGATTTTGATAAGGATATACTGTCTATAGAACAGTTATGTCTGATGAAACACTTCAGCAAAATCAATTTCAAATTATTTTAGTAGACTACTCAGAATTACAAAACTCCACAGACCATATACAGAGAAATACATTCTCTTTTGAGATGATTTAACCATACATAGTTGAACACTGGGTGGAAGGTTCAGCTACACAAGAGGACTAACCCCAACTATTTCTACTAATTGCATGCTGCTGCAGTTGGTCGGCAACTACAGCAAGTATTAACTTTCATCTTTCTGGAAAGAACTGCCAGTCTATGCTTTACATTTACCTAGGAGTTACAGGGCTGAATTTTTCTTCCCTTTCGGCTTCCTTTGACTGAACTAAAGGATTTTCAATTGTAACTAAAATAAAACATTGATAAGTAACGTTAGGAAACTGAATACAGATACACATAAAGAGAGATGGCTTTTTAAAATGGTTATTTTCAAGGCTGATGTGGAAAAGGTATGTGCAGTAACTATTGCCAAATGTTTTCATACTGAAAACCAGATCTGTCCAGGCAGCTCACATGAAGCCAAAGTCCCACAGAAGTCCTCAAGACATTTAATGGAAATAAAACAACACTGAGTTCTTCTGTGTATGCTCTTCACAGTCACAAGTTTCATCCAAACACTGGTCTAGCAACCATGGGCAGCAAAGTCGTTCTATTAACTTAACAAGATAAAAGCACATACTAGAAATAAATACAAGATTTATGATGTTTTTTTATGAACAATCATAGCCATATCTATAACTAAACAAAAATGAAGAAAAACACTGAACTACAGTTTGTTTTTTGGAACTTATAAGAACTGAATATCATTTAAGACTATAGATAGGTTAACCATAGGTAAGTTCTGGGTGGCTGCATTCAGTGGGTTTGTATCTGGTCTTTTTGTTGACATATTTACTGGTTTTGCATTTAAATCCTTGAAATCTTACTCCTTTCCTCTTTTTACTTAACATAACTGAACAATTTGTTTCCAATTACACTGTTTTCTGAGTCCTCAGAGAAAAATATAGCAAAACCACAAACATGTAACACTGATTTACTGGGAAAAACCCCACATTCAAACAGAAACGTGTTAAGAATAAACTCCAACTTACCACAGTCACCAACTCTAAAGCTTTCTGAAAGTGATCTAATATACTCTTCTCTGCCCCAACAATTTACATTTATAAAATCGCTTGGTGAATCACGAATAGTAAAACTGAAGGTGTATCTTTCGGACCCAATGTCTGCAAAAATAAACAGCACTATTACAATTCATTAGCACATCTTGATTTCAGTCTAGAAGATCTGTGTAAAAACTACTATTTTGAGGCTTTTCTAGATTTTGTTGTGAAATTACTACCCTCAATCGGGAGAGTACCACTAGAGGTCAGGAGCCTGTTCAGTAAGCAGACGTGTTCACGAACAGGGATGGCTACAACTCACGCTGCAGCTGGACCTGAACCATCCATCCACATACACATATCACTTAACTTCAGGCAGCATCGCATAAATAGACCTAATGCCAGAGAAATAAAAGAACCGTACGATGCTACATTCAAGGTACGGACAAACACATCAACGAGGCTATCACATGAAGCAATTCTGTGAATGAGCGTACCTACTGGTCCAAAATTTGTAGTAGGCAGGCTGTCTTTTAGTGGCCGTGGCCACGTACAAGACCACCCTGATGACATACAAGGCTGCAGACCACAGGCAGTATCAGCGGCCAGGTAGTATGAAGAGGTTTGACTCAATAAAGGGAAGTAAGCAAAGTGTTTCTGGCTTTATGGAAAATTCACAGTCAAGAGGGTACCAGTCTCTGAAACAGTGCACTCCCTTTTCTCTTACAGCTAATTAACAAAGCTTTCCATGGATCATACAGCATTATGCAATAATTAAATTATCAATGAAAACTGTATAGTAATATGTATAGGGTAAGCATAATTCCATGGAGGCATAAATATGAACACCACATTTTTAAACTGTATAGAATTGCTTCCAGTGACAACGATGCCTGCCTTCTAAAAATTCACCACCAGAGCAGCTCAGCGTGACAACAATCCAGCAGAAGAGCTGAGCACTCCGCACAGAGCGGGAATGGCTCTCTGGGACTGGAGATGCTTCCTAACTGTGTCTGTATCAACTCTAAGCTGTGGATATGTTATTTCAATTTCCAACTTATGCTGTATTAACATCTCAGACCAGAAATTACTTGTTTTGCTCCTCAGGACAGATTCTTAACATATCTGTTTTAAGAGAGAATGAATTTGAAGGGACCAGATCAATTCCAGCAGTGTTTATACAATAGTGGTTTAAATCAGTACCATCTTTCTAGACCCTGAAACACTCCCATGATTAAGTTTTTCCAAACAAATTATAATTTATAAGGTCCAGCCAAATTAATGCTGCTTTTTCATCTTGATTCTCAAACACACACGATTATATTTTTTTTGTGCATTTTTATTCTCTATGTTTTACACTAAGAAGTCTGTTTATTGTTCAAATACTATTTTCAGTTATATATGCCAAATTATACTGTATAAGAAAAAGAAGGAAAACCAGTTAAAAGGTACTGTACTTTTTCTGTCTGGAAAGCCTCTGACATCTGTTTTCCCAATAACCACACCGATTACATTCTAAAAAATAAAAATATTATAGAATACAAGCATTAAACACAGATGTAAATGATGAATTAGATTTCATGGACTTGTACTTCACTGATGATAATAAACATATTTCTGACTGGTAATCATTTTAATCTATTTATTTCAAAGTACCATATGAACTAAAGGCTAAAACATAAACATACAATTTTACATAAAGAAAAAGAGTGACTAATAAAAATATTAGGAGAAATACATCTGTTTCTGTTTGTAAAGACAATGGGAGGGCAAAAGCTCACCCAAAACATGCACAATTTTGGCTGTTCTACAGCAATCTCTTCTCAGGTAGGCAGCACTATTGTTATTTCATGCTCTGTGCACAGGTCTCAGATCTCCTTAAATGCACCATGAAAAGCCTGGACAGGATTTATTTTACAGTTAAGCATCCGAGGTTTCCCCTGCAGTCAGCACTAGAATACACACGTGTACATCCACAGGGAGGGCCATTTATCCTAGCCTCATCTAAGCAACAAATTTCTACAGGTTCCTCTTCTTTCTTGCTGTCTGTCTCTCAACCAACTACAAAGAGAACAGGCAATGAACTGTTCTGACAATTCAAAACAAAATCAATCTTATTCTGCTTTGCTAAACCTGTATTTATTATGCAAAAGCACCCCAGACTGAATTGTCAAACAAAACTACTAGGAGCAAATACACACAGGATCATATATGTATTAATATATAGCTGTGTGGTGGGTTGTTGGGGTTTTTTGGGGGGTTTTTGGTTTTGTTGTTTTTTTTTTTAAAGGTCCTCCTCAGCATGAGAGAGGAGTATTGCGGTGCTAGTTTGATATTTAAGAGGTAAGCAATGAAAGCTGGTAACAAGGACTGGAAGGGGAGACTGAATTTGCAACACTGCATGGATCCTTCAAAACACGAAGTGTCCCACACATCCTCCACCTCACACGGACATTTACTTGCAGTACTGCCTGACTTCCTCGTTCCAGCAGGCGAACCCCAGCAGCCAGCTGGCAAGGGGCAGTGTAACCAAATATTTAATAGTCCACACAGGCTGAATCCTGCACCTATTCACAAAGCAATGCAGCCTGACTTCCCTGTAACGATATTGACGTGCTCAAATATCCGATCTCATGTTCCCAGTTTATTTTGAATCACTAGATGGAGCAAGGTAACTGTCTTATCCTACAGCGATGCAAACTAACTCATTAAGAGGACTATGGGTACAACAGTGCAATATCCTAGTTCTTCCAGTCTTTCTAACAGAATACTTTCTGTCCATAACATGCAGTGATTTAGATTAGGATTGTTTTGTTTTGTTTCTTAAAAAAGCCAAAAAAACCAAAACAGGAAACATTTCAATTAAATCAGAGTGCAACATAACCTGTATCTCACCACTAGTCAAAAAACCCTGACATTTAGGATGACTTCACATGAATTAAGCTGATGTAAATCAGTCGTTTCCAAAAGACATCTCCCTTGTCTCTGCTGCAAATATATTCACTATATTCACCTCTCTCTTGCTCTTGTATTAGCAGTAAGCCTGCACAGCAAGCTGGCAGAAGGAAGTGATCTGGCTGGAAACTATTTTGGGGGGTGGTTGTGGAGAAAGAGGGTAGGACAGCTTCCAGAGATCATTTCCTTGATCAGCTTATTCTGCAACTACACAAGCACTAGTTTCACCAAAAGAGGAGGAGTGGAGCGGAACAGGCCTGTGACAGGGAAGCAGGCAGTACTGCCTTTTTTGGCAGAGCATTGCTTGAGGCTGCTCAACCAAATCATGAAACTGCAACATTAACGCATTGCAGGTTTCTTAGGCTTTGATCTACTTCACTTTTAAAAAACAAGATGCAAAGTAAAAAACTGTGACATTTTAATACTTTGAATGATGTATGCTTAGCCCTTTTAGCTTCCTAAACAGGTAGTAATCGTGAGATCATGACTGCATCATAGATACAAGTGAATTACTTTTTTATAAAAATACTTTCTTCACTATAGGTTGCTAATTGCGATACTCAAGATTATCTTTATTTGTAAAATACAAGCTTTTCACTGAGTGAGTGGATCACTCTGAGAATAGCAGTGAATGACAAATTAAATTAGCTTTGCTGGAGACCAGGAGTTTATAAAAAGTTGGAAAGAATATACAACACCGCTGGGAGAGTGTATAAAACTCCTTCTCCTAATTCATCCCTTTTCTGTGATTTCTCTTTCATTTGTTTGAAAGAAATGAGAAAAAAGGGCTCAACTGTGCTCCTCCCAAATAAAAAGCTGAGGGAACAGGAAAACTCCTTGGTTTTACCCTCTCCACAAGCATCAGGAGTTCCATGGGGCATACAGCTCTGCATACAGCGCATCTACTTTAAACTGGATGGGGAGACAGGGTTGTAACACTGCAAAGCTCCCAGTGCATCTGTGGGGAAAGGCCACCTCTGTTTTGTCCTCCAGGCTCCAATTCCCAGCACCACTGAATACTCAGAAGAGATGTTACTGCTGCTGGGCTACACAGTGAAGGGTGGGAAACACTGCGACAGAGAATAACATAGCCTTCTCCCTCTCACATTAAAACACCATTTTAGAGAGCGAAGAATGAAAAACTGTGCTCCCCAGACGCCCTATTTTTTGTTCAACCATCTAAAACCCAAAAGACGAAAATACTGAGTTTTACAGCACACTCCCCTGCTCAGCTCTTACTCCATTGATGATAGTCCTCACTCATATCATGACAACAAAAACCAATTAAAGAAATCATTCAAACACCTGTACGAATCTGCCAACTACAAAGCTTTGCTGTTTAAGTTTCTGTTTTGGTTCATCCTGCTCTCCTGTACTCCCACAAGCAAAATTCTTAGCTCCTTACAAACTGACAACCACAAAACCTGTTTTTTGTTCTAAAGAAACAGAAACTATCTTACCTGACATGTAATTGTGAGACTTTTATCCAGCTAAAACACCATACCATTCAACAAGAGTTTTGTTTGAATAATTCAGGACTATGTTCTTTAGCTCAGAGGGATTGAGAGCACAAGTAAAGACTGCAGGATTGGGCCTTACGTTCATAGTTTGTAGTGAAAGACCATTGTAGGTTACAGATGTATTGTGACTACATAATGCTGACTCTGTACATGTCTTTACTAATTCAGCATCCATTTAAAACATTACAAAGAAGCCTCTGATACTTTCAGACATTGAATTGTCCAGTCAATATCTATAGTTGTGGTATCCTCATACTATGGACAACAACAGCATCAATTTTCATTTTGCTGGTTTATACACAAAGAAGGTAAGGTACTTTATATCTAACAATTACACTAATGCTATTAGTATCTAAATACACGTCAATTACATAATTTTGCAGTAATATAATACAGTTGTATACAATTTCATTTGAGAACAAAAGTACTATGTCTATGCGACTTACAGGACGAGCAAGATTTGGATGCAGATCTGAAAGTGCAACGAAGTCCTGTGTTGAACTAGAATAAGCCATTCTTTATCTGTAACTTGAGAAAACTAATTTAGATTTTTTAAAAATTTAAACAAATCACTTAACTATTCACAGTGAGAATAACAAGTTATTTTTTAACTCAAATGTTTTGACCTGAATAGCATCTGTTTTCAATAAAAAGCATTTTGAGCTGTCTGAAGTAGACAATCCTTTATTGTTTGTATTTGGCAATGTAAGTTATGAATTTTACTATAACTACTCTACTTGTGTTTCTCAAATAAAGGTCTGTAATTTTTATTTATTTATTTATTTTTTCAGCATTAAATGACTCCATTAGCACCAACCTCTGAAAAATATTTACCCTCCTTCTCCTGTCTGGGAAACCCAACTGAATTTAATGAGGCAGTTCATATATAAAAGGCCATTTACATGGGAGGAAAGAAAAGTGTTGGGTTGCAAACCACCTTCATTGAGTTTTGGACTTAATATTAAACTACTTTAAAATGTGAGTGTGTTCTGTCCTCAAAGCAGAAAAGTTTTTAATTCATTAAAATAAAATTTTAAAATATCAGTTATTTCCAGGCTGCCAACATAGCATTACTGCCCATTCCCGTGAGCTGCTGTGCACTCAAGTCCTCTCTATTGATGCCAAAGTTGGGCTATGGATGCTTTGTTAGCCTGTCTGAATGCCTCTTATTATTTCATGGGTACACTCAGAGACATTACTGATATTTAGCAAATAGTTGTCAGACTTTTTTTTTTTTTTTTTTTGTAAAAGGAACCATCAAGTTGTCCAAATCTTAATAACCTTTAATGTGAGAGAACTGCTGACATTTTTCAGAGGACTCCTGTTCAAACTTTATAAGAGAAGTCCTGAATGGCTTTTACAGTCTTTATACCTGGCACCTTGTGTGAGAACTGTTAACCATTTCATCGTGCATTAGTATAATGAACTGTTGAACACACTAGAAAAGAAATAGTCTACACTCTTTAAAAAGCAAGCAGTTATCTGAGACCAAAGTGATTTCTCAAAAAGAACATTTCAAACCAAACTCTCACAGGAAGATATCCCAAATTTGCCTTACAAAAACCACTGAACAACGAGGCCTTCAAACCTATTCCCATCCCATTATATGGAAGAATAAATGTTCACTTATGTAGGAAAGTCACCTCAGCTATCCCTCCAAGGCATGTTAATATTCTTGCCTCAAAAGAAGTTAAATATTGTTAAAGCACATACTTCACACCACAGCTGAATCACTTTAAAGAAAACAGCACTGGGAACACAAGTATCCAAGGAAGATTAAGGAGGTAATTTAGATTTAAAATGCTGCAGGCCCTACCGGGAAGCTGCAGCCTCGCTCACCCCTCAGAGGCAGGGCAGCACACCCGAGGACAGCCGAGGGAACCCTCTCACAACCACCTGGGATCAGACCTTCTTCTGAGAGAAAGAACAAGACGGAAATCATAATAAATAAAAGTATGACCATCCCAAAGTGGTGTCTGCCACCAGACGAGCTTGCACCCCAAAAGCCAGGACAGACTCTGCAAACAGATTTTTCTTGTGTGGGCCCATCCTCCTCCTAATGTCTTTCCCTCTCCAAGACCTGACAGCACGTGGCGGCCATTCCACACAGCTGCAGACAGCACCAGTTTGGAGGCAGGAGCCCTTACCGCAGCCCCAGCTACTGCCAAGGGGTCTCAGGGGAGACACAGAGCAGCTGGGGTGGGAAGGCAGCACCCCGAAAGGAAGGCGTGAGGTGCTGAGGACAGAGAGACAAAATGGCGGCTGAGGACAGGAACGCAAAATGGCAGCAAGTGTTGTGGGTGGGAAAAGGGCTTAGCATTCTCTTGCTGTGTGCAGCCTTCCTTCAGAGGCCAGCACAGGTGTGAGGGGAACAGTGCAAGGGCAACCAGGGTTCTGGCAGCCAGCCATGGCCCCAGGGCTCAGAGGAAAGCTACCAAAAAAACCCAACCTCACCTGAAATTCAGGGTCAGGGCGCTTTTGCAATGGTGTTCAGCCCAGGGGGACCAGCTCAGAGCACACCACCATCAGCTTCAGCCAGCGAGGTGTGCCACAGGTTGGAGCTGAGGGTTCAGAGCTTGGGTTTCACTCTTTGCGAGCCCTCTGATCTGTGGGGCTTTGCCCCAGCCACCCCCCATGGCTGCCCCATCGCTCCCTCAGGGCAGCGGCTTCACCCCGACTGCACCAGCTTTCCCAGGTAAGGCCTTGATTTGAACCACCCAACTGCATCTTTTGTTTGCTGTTCTAACAAAATTTCAGTATTTTCTTGCCATGCTACTCCACAGTAGGCCCTGGAAGATTTTTTCCTTAACCAAACGCATTCAGCAGGACCACTGGCAGCTCTCAAGATCCTGGACTTAAAGTCAACGGAACACCAGCCCACAAGTCTAAAGTCAACCTTATTCTGCTACAGTTATAAATGCACAATACACCAGCAAGACAAAGCAAATTCCAGAAAGCTTTGGAGGAGCCATTCCCTAGTTGGTTTTTGGGGTTTTGTTCTTTTTTTTGTGTGTGGTGGCTCTAAGGGAGAAAAAACACAGCCTATATTTTATAAATGAATTAAAATTTATGGTTTAAGATATTATTTGTATTGATTTGCACACAGCACTCCTGGGTTTTCAGACCCTGCAGAAGACTGGAGTGAACCATTTTGTCCATTTATATTGCATATAAAATTATTTTTTATAAAATCGATACTCTTCACTTCTGTATCATAAAAAAATTTTACTCCTGATGAGTAATTTTATGACCTCAGGGTCATGGTTATTGAAGTTTTTAGTGTAGCCTGACAAATTCTCTATGTTGACTCTGTATTACAGGATCTTTCATTTCTTCAATTAAACAGCTGAAAATGGATACCACCTGTGCTCTCATATTTATTGTGTCACTAAAGTCCCTGATAATTACACCATGCTGATGACAAATGGCATGCCAGAGAACTGACAGCCTAGGTGGTTGGTTTTTAGGACACCTTTTATACAGTGCGATCCACGGATCTAACTTTATTCCATAGGTTTGAAGTCTCCGGTAAGCAGCATAAAATAATTTTTTTTGTTAGTTCCGTAGTTTTAATTATCTCAAGCTAATGAACAAACAGAAGATAATGAACATGGTGACAGGATCCTAATCAAACGGTAAGGAGAAGGTGTACGCTAGCTGGAAAATGCTGGCAACAGTACAGGTGTTATCCTTACCACCATGACTGCAAGGTAAATCAGGGGGAAAACCCTACCCTGACAGGAGATCCACAGGGTTTCCACCACTGTGGAGGGTGGTAAGAGCAGGATCACAGCCCATGGGCTTGCAGGCGTTGAGCTTATGTAGTATCTCAGCAAGGTTTTGGTGGAACAAACACCTGCTTAAATGGAGCCTTGCTGAACTGAGCTAGGACCTTGTGCTGCTGCCCAGCATGGTCACCACTTTCATTAGGTTTTGTCCAGGTTGAGCTGCTTTTCTCCCACAAGCACAAAGGGCAGGTGAAACCCAATGCTGCTGGTGTCCCCAGCACAGGGCCGCAGGCTTTGTTTCATTTCAAAGCCACCGGAACAAGGATGCTGTTGTGCACTGCTCCTCAGAGTCCCCATAGTCTCAGCAGACAGCTAATGATCGGATGGTTTTGCTTTGTGGTTTAGTTCCACTCCCATTTTCAATGCACCTACGTTTTGAAAAAAAGCTGCTTTTTACTTTCCCATGACAGCCTCTGCTAGGAAGATGTTATCAGGGCCATCGTGAAGGGATGCACCAATCTAGCCACAGGCACAAAGGCAGCAGATGTGAGCCCAGAGTTATTTCCCTAGGAGATGTGATTAGATGCTGAATTTCCAACTTGCAGATACTGAGGCAAGAATTCATTTGATTGACATACTTGTCTCACAGTGATGCCGTGAATTCTGCCATTGGTATGGCACATGGCACAATGGGAGACGGTCAGTGACTGGGACTCCTGTAGGTTACTGTAAACACATTAACACCTTTTTTGGTGCTTATAATAAACAAATGTCTAACTTGAATGTCTCCTGCTAATTTACAATGTCAACTGATTCTCCAAGTTAGGAATCTTTAATACAAACACTGAAGAGAAGCTGCAAAACCAAAAATTACTCAGCTTGTACTCAGCTTTTCTCAAGCTTTCTTCCCCAACTGATCTCAAAGTGGTCTCTAAAAGAAATCAGCATCTTTACCTCCCTTTGACAACTACAAAAACAGAGGCAAAAGAAAGACCAGAAGCAGTTTCCTGAGGGCTATGCACCACATGAGGACCCGCCACCCTCTGCAGTACTAGCACCAGCCCCTGCGAGAGGGCAACTATTAATTCAGTAACCTAGTGCTTGATCCCTGAAAGGTCTGAGTGATTTTAACTCTCCAGCAGCACTTAGCATTCTGCTGGATTCAATCTGTGATTAGCAGAGACTTCCCATACATGGCTGCAAATTGCACAGTCCCTGCTAATTAGGCTTTCATGAATGGATTTATTTAAATTACACTCATCAGCATGGTCAAGGGGTGCAAATGCCATTTTGTAATTCATTTCAGCAATTTGTTATGTGATGATCAGTACTGTTTCCATGCAGAGGAAGCTAGTCTCAGTCCAGCACTAGCAGGGACGTTTCAGAAATCATCCTCCAAAGGATCTTCAAAGCTAGTGCAATATAAAAATATTTGCTCTGTGAGTTTTTATGCTGCCCAAAGCATTTACTGAGTGGGCTCAATGAATATTTATATATTCTTAGGACCAAAAGAATCTGTAAAATGAAAAGGGCAGACCCATAATTTTATGTAATTGGCCTGACTGAATGCATTAAAAGCAGCAAATTACTAAAGGTATTCACTGTTCAGTGGCTTTGGCTGTTACCTGAACTGGCTGAGAATTGGCAGTGCTGATGGAGTAATGATGGACATCTTTAGCAGGAGTAATGCAGGTGCTGATGCAGCCAACAGGTGCTCAGTGTGTTGAGGGATATTTAATCTGAATTTCTTCCCATCACTGCAGTAAGCCATTGTTCATCTCTTACTTTGCCCTGTGTCTCCCCAGTCCAGGTCCCCAGCACTGGAGTCATCCCAGTGCTATTATTTCAGTGGGATTTCCTCACTCTGAGCAGGACCGCAACCTCCTGCAGCACAGGAAAACACAGTAACCTGGAGTTTTATTTTGAAATGTAAGTGAAAGTGAACCATCGCTGGTTCTCACCTAACCTGTGCTAGTTCTGGCTTCTTGGGTCCAGGGAAGACACCGAAGACTAAGGCTAGCGCATCTGCGAGTGGCAGGAGTGGTGCTTGTGTGCCCGCAGGCAGCTCAGATGCTGAATGCACATAAGCAAGCAGGATGGGGATGTCAACAGCTCTCCTCTGCATGAAGAAAGCCCTATTTCTGGTGAAGAAGAAAAAAGACTTTAAGGTGTAAATCTATGTGGGACATGTAAGCGCTGCTCTTTCCAGCTATCCAGGAAGGACAGTGTTTTGAAACAAGAGCTGCTCTCAGGCCAAAGCCCCCCTGTTCCCTGGTGAATTCACATGCAACTGCTCAAACCCAGTCCCAGCCTTTCCTACGGGCAGGGAGCACATGGCATCTGCAGGGCCTGAATGCAGCAGGCACAGCATTTCTGCAGCCATCCGTGCTGGAGGAAGGCATTGTCCTCACGCTCCAAGGCAGGGTCTAATTGCCCTTTCATCAGCAAGCCCAATTCTTAACTATTTCAACAAAATTAATCCTTTCTGCAACGTTTGCGCAACGGTGGAGCAGAAACATCATGCAATGCAGGCAAGCCAGTGCAACCCAGAGATGACAGCAAGCCATCAGCGCCAGCCCATACACTGAAACCAGCTCATGTCCAGTGGCCATTGCGGAATTATAGAAAAAAATAAACATGACAATTGAAATTAAGACCTTCTGGATAGTCACTAAGTAGTTGGCATACTTTCAGTGGATAGTTAACAAATAAATGTATCACAGAACTAGTCTTTCTGTGTCTTTTTTATAGCAAAAAGTCAGAATAAGATGTCCATATAGGATTTCACTGCTTGAAAACACTGGCACGAGTTCTTTTTCTTCAATTCTCTTTGTCCTCAATTATATCGTACCTTGCCTTTTTGAAGGTCAGGCTTTTGATTGCCCAAGATTTTAAAACCCTCAGCCTGTTGTTTAGCTTGCCTGAAACTACAGAGGTGGCAAGTGCTTCTTTCTGGAGTCTCCCAGCAGCATGAGAGCATTCAGGCTACAGAAAATAAATTCACCCACACATAATACCAAAATAATTTAAGTGAGGTCAATGAAATTACTTCAATTTTCATCACTTTCCCCAAGACCAGAATTTCCTCCTTCCTTCCTGAGCAAATAAATGATGAATATATTCCAACAAAACATCATGAATTAAAACATACAACAATTAAAAATAGCTTTAGTGACAGCTCCCTGACACTGGGCAAGAATGCTTTGGAATAATAATAATAATTAAAAAAAAAAGATATTTAGCATTGGTTGGCTGCCATTCAAACATTTTTAGCTATTCAAATCAATGAAACCAAAACCAAACAAACTATATCTGGATTTCAGTTTGAGACACATGATACTGAACAGTACCAGCCAGAACACGTGGGATGGGCGTCTTCCAGCGACAAAACTGGGGGAAAACCCTTCCAACCTTCAGTTGCTCCAGTTTCCAACAAAGTCCAAAACTTCATCCTGCACAAACAGTTCATAAGGAGGAAAGCTTGGGGCGTAATTCTCAAAGACATACAGGCATGGCTGTAAAATAAAAAAACCTGGGATCTTAAATACATTTTTTACCCCCACCACAGAATTCAGTGAACAGAACACCAGTGAAATCCAAACGACTTGTCCAAGCTAAACTTTTCAGCAAAAATATACCTTTGATCTCCTGGCTGAGCACTTGGCCCCGGCGTGGTGGTGGCAAGCCTCCCATATTGCCTCCATAAGCCAGGACCACATCCAGCCCCTTCCTAGGTAATCATGTGTCAACATTTCCATAGTATGCCTGGCTGCCTGTCAGCCAGCTCGTTAGAAAATTCCTGCAGACTGACACTGACATTTTAAGTTTTTATCCATTAGAAAAACAAAACCTCCCCCCAAAGCCTGCTCAGAGTGCAAAGGTACAAGACCTGATCAAAACAGGACTTTATCAAGAAATTTTCCCTTAAGAAAATGAACGCTAGAGGTCAATCTAACAACTTGTCCCGGAAATATATATCCCTGGAATAAAATATTACAGACTTCTTCTGTGCACTGCACACCTCTAACTACATCCAGATTCACTGGCTTGGCAGTGCACTTCGTATCTAACAACAGTTTCTTCTATCCTTTTGAATATGTTCTTGTCTTGCTATACATTAGTATTTCCTTTGCTGGAGCTCGCCCGTATGATCGCTGTCCTGATTCACATGGCTCCCTAATGTACTTAGCTACCCGTTTATGAAACAAAAGGGGAAATTGGCACTCGCGTGAGTAAATACTGGAGGCCAAATGTGTCCCTGATGTAACTCCGCTGCAGCCAGTTGACTTAGATTAAAGATGAGTGCAGAAACAGAGGAGCAGCCTTCGCTGCGCAGATGAAAGCCCATCTAACTCAGGATCTTGTGTGTCACAGATAAATCCATGGTTTCAAAGAGGCAGCAGGGAGCCAGTGGAGAACTGGGCTGGGATGCGAGTGATGGGTTTGTGACTTCCAGCCTTAAAGGCTGATTCCCTTTCAAAGTGTCTTCCATCTAGTAGCAAGGGGGATGACTTCATTACCTGCACCTCACACTTTCCTCATCTCATCTGCTGTGCTTGGATTCTGGAGAACCTCCTGGCTACAAGCTCCCACAGATCATGCGTATAGAAATATGCATAACATACAAATACACATAACAGAAAAATGGGTTTGGTTGGGTTCATTTTTCTTTATCATTCTTAAATGCCCAGTCTTCTAATTTCAGTGAATTTCTTCCTCTCTCTTCCCTGCTCTTAACAACAGAAATAAGATGTAGCCCTGCCAGCCTGCTTCAGCCTCCCCATCGCAACCTTCTTTCGCAAACCCCCGGCTCCCCTTTTATCAGGCTCCTGTCTCAGCCAGACTCAACGGAGACATGGAAGGAGCCCAGGCTTTGCTGCAAGGGAGGCTGCCTCCACCGGCAAAGCCAAGGGAGGTTCAAGGCACAAAAGTCAAGTCAGATGAAAGTGCAGATCCAGCAAAGAGTGTGCTTAAGCACAGAATTTCTCCCAGGGAGTCACCAAGACTGCTCGTGTGCTTCGCACTGAGCACATACATGAGTGCTTTGCTGAACCCAGGCCAAAATGCAGTTGTTCTTTATGAATGCCGGCCAGATCCTGTGTAACGCCGATGAGTAACATTTATTCACACAAGTGGTCTCCGCAGAGAAGGGCTGCCAAGTCCTGGCCCCGTATGATTTTTTTTCTTTAGCAAGCAGCCAGAGCAGAGCTCCATATGGCAACGCCGGCTCCTCACTCAGCAGCTTGCCTGCTGCCAGTTCCTCAGTGGAAATGGCCCAGCGAGGCAGAAGTGTTCCAGCTCAACCTTTGTGTTACAATTACCTTTAAAAAACTGCCAGATAAATTCCTTAAAATTCTTCCAGGGAGTCTCTTCCTGCTGTAGCTGCCTGTATGACCGTGGCAGTCCTGGCTGCAGCAGCGATGCTCTCCTGGGCAGCTCCTGAGCCATTCCCAGGCAAAAGTGTCTCCCAGGGCATGTCCAAAGGGTGTCTGTACTTAGTGCCCAGCTCCTCAGAGGCCTGGCGTATCCCAAGGCTGCCACAGAGGCGATGGGCTGTCAGGAAAAGCTTCTTACGTTCCTCTTCAGGCAACGTGGCCCTAATGCGGAGCTTAAGCTTGTGCAGGGACACACCTCTGGTAGCCCTTCCCAGTTAATGCACGCACAGAAGAGATTTCAGAGGGGTATGAGAGTGGCTGGGTACAAAGATAGATGCCTTGTGCCACCACGCAGCTGTTGTACCTTAATACTTTTGCTTCAAGACAGCCAAAATTGGGCAAATTGAACAGGAAACCTCCCTTCTTGTTGATCTCCCTTGCAGCTTGGCCCTAAAACCTGGAGATCTTTTGATGCCTCACCTCAGTAGATTTTATTCTATTAAAATGCACAAAGGAAGATGCAGTCCTGCAGCCACAGGTGCTGCCCTTCCCCAGTGCCACCATTCATCCCCACACGCCTGGGAGTGTGTGCAGCCAAAGTCTGGGTGCACCCAGAGGCTCTCCCCAAGGGCTGACAGCAGCAACCACAGCAAGCAACGCCTGGCTACAGCAGAGACACAGTGCAGGGCCCGCCCTTACCAGCCCCAACACCGGCTGCACCAGCCACGAGGAGCCTCCAAGCACTGCAGGGACCCTGCCCAAGCTCCCCAGCACCGTAGAGACCATGTAGCAGAGAGTAGCAACTGCTCACTGGGGACCCTCAGGCATCCCATGTTCTCTCCATCCTTCACCATTCCCTTTTACCAGGGGTCACACACGCAATTACTGGCAAAGATCCAGTAATTGCACAGAAACTGGCAAAGAACAGGGGCTGACATTTTGCAAAGGTCTCCAAAGGCCAGGCAGAGCACTTTGAAGTTGTACCTGCTAGCAGGGACTGGCAGCACGGCCATCGGACATCCCTTGCCACCACCAGCAGCTTCCCACCACCTCTGGCACAGCCCTCAGTGCCATCACCCTCTTCACAGGGTCTGGGCATACAGCGCATCCAGCCGTGACACCAAAGGGGGAAAAGCCACAGCAGTACCTAAAGTAACGTGGGCTTAACCCAGCCAGGCTCAGGTCTGCTGAGCACCTAGGCAGGATCAGGCCCAAACCAAGGCTAGCATCAAGCCCAGGCCCAGTTTACACATATGTAGCCTTTCAGCATCCCCGCAGCCCCAGCCCTGCCATGGCATGTGCAGTTACTGCCAAATCAATATATGCATCTTCCTGGTAAATAATTGTGTCAGTGGGATGTTAATGGTGTGCAGTGCTCATGGTGTCAAGGCTTTTTTTTTTTTTTTTGTCAACGAAGCAAAGTCATTCGTTTCCCTCCCCTTCCCCCCCATGAGCCTTCCCAAATGCACAAAATGGGCTCCAGACCCACCTCCTACAAGGAAATGAGAACCAGCCCCGGAGGATCACCCAGCAAGAAGCCTCTGTTCGGAGATCTGACGCCTCTTCAAAGTCGGGGGAGCAAATGTGCTCCTACCTCCGCTGATTTATGAAGAACGTCTGCGTCACCGATGCAGGGGAAATGCTTAAATGCTACCAGAGAGAAGGGGAATAGAGTGCTCACTGCCTGCACTTTGGGGGTTGCACCGAATATCCCCTCTATTTATTATAATTTGGTTTTTATATAATTAGATCTATATTGCATTTTGAAGGAAAACAAACAACATGGCAACTGCAGCATGTGCTGATGGATTATATGCTCGCTATAACCGGTGTGCCACCACCAGGACAGGCTGATGGCAGGCAGGATGTGCCAAAGGCAGCTCTTGAATTGCACGTGGCAGCAGCCAGCCTGGGACTGTGTCCCCGCGTGGGAGGGGATGTGGGAAAAGCAGGTGGCTTGCCCGTGCTGGTGGGAAACTGCCAATATCACCTCAGCTGGGGACGGGGCAAAGCCAGAGCCATGGGCAACCAGCCTAGCACCCCAGGAGAGGCAGGAGAAAGGCTCAGTCAGTTAAGTGAGGGGCACAGCCCAGGAGTGTTATCTGAAGCCATTGTTTCCTTCCTTCCCCGCTGTGTTGAAAAATTCTGGGTGTAAATCCTTCTAAGTGATATCTGTTTGGTTTTAATTTTTGCTGATGCCCCAAAGTTATTTATGCTCTTGAAATATTGCAGTAGGCACGTGTATGGCATTGCATTCATGAAATACAGCCCGCTGCCTATAGTATTTATTGATCAGTGCAGTAAATAATTCCAACAAGCACAACTCATGCGAGCGAGCAGAGGACACAGCCAAGGGCTGCCCATCTGCCAATGGGTAACACACATCCCTCCCAGGGCTGGCAGGATTGCACCAGCAGAGCAGGGCTGACAGAGCTGCTCCCAAAATGCTTTTTCATCCTAAACAAAGCCAAGAGAGCTGGTGCCCCTCCCAGGCAGGTCCTGGTGGCAGCTGCGCCCTGGGTTGGCATGAGGCTCACAGCCAGGAGGGCCAGTGCTGTGAGGACATCCCTGGGGACACGCGATACAGCCCTGTGCCCACCATGGGATGCTCCCAGTTAATGACGGAAGGGCAGTGGCAGATGAAAAGTGACTGCTCTACTGTCAGAGCTGGAGCGGAGGGCACCCGAGGGACACTCAGCCACACCAGGAGCTGGATACCCACAGCACCCTCAGCACCGTACACTCCAGGACAACCAGGAGGCCACTGCTAGAAATAAAAGCTCTCTGCAAGGATCCTTTTTGGCTTTGATTTGACCAGGGTTGGGGAAAAGAGGAAGGCTGTACTTAACAGCCCTGCGTGTAAGCAGTTGCTTGATTAGCATAGTTAATGTCTGTGGAATTTATTCATGTCTGAATTCTTGCACTTTTTCCAGGGGAAAGACAACAGGGGACTCTGCGTAATGCTGTCCATGCAGAAGCGTGTCTCTCAGTTGTCCCGGGCATTTCCCTGGATGGCCTCCCTGTCCTGCAGCAAAGAGAGACCTGGGAAAGCCAAGCAGAAGGCTGGACAGATTTAGTGTTGCTACACTGGGACTCGTTTATCTTTGCTCAAAGGTGAGCAGATGCCATCCTCAAGGACAGGAGCTTAACAAAGTAGGAAGATCTGAACCAGATTTTGACCTCGTCTCAACCATGCAACTGCACTGAACCAAACAAGGCTGATTTATGTCAGCAAGAGGCCAGCTTCTTATGCTCAAATTCACACCTAGCTCCTATTGCCACAGCATTGTTGGAGCTGCCTGTCCATGCCACGCAGAGCTCATCCCACTAATGCCAGCTCTCCCAGTGGCTCAGGGACTGCCAGCAGCCCAGTGCAGAGCAGTGACATGACACCAGCACCCTGACTCCATGGGATGCTCACCAAGACATTGTGCCACCGACCTCAGCATCCTGCCTTATCAGCAGCCTTACAAGTCTCAGGGTGAAACAAAGACCCTCAGAAGGGGATGTGCTGCAGCAGACACTCCCCTGGGCTTTGCACAGCTGCCCATCACTGCAGGATGCTGTGCATCTTAAACACAGCCTGGGTTTAGGAGAGACCCTCAGCACCACATGGTACATACAGGACTGTCCCAATAGGCACTCACAGGCAACTCCTCTTGGCTTTGCTGCAAAAACGCCACTTCCTGGAGAAGATAATCCTGCATCCAGCTCACATTTTAGCCATGAAGCCAGTCTCTGAGAAGGTCGCTGATCAGGAATGGAGCAGGTTATGGGGAGCAGTGGAGCTGTGCAAACCAGCTGGCCAGGAGTGGATTTTGTGCCCGGGTCCTCTTGCCCTGCCTGCCTGGGTGAGGCTGCACACAGCAACTCCAGCACCTTCAGTGGCATTTGCAGCATCCCCACATCCCCCGCTAACACAGAGGCCCTGCACCTTGCAGCATCCCCTGACAATGATGCCTGACAGCACTGACGGGGCTATTGCAGTAACACCTCTAATGCTGCGAGCTCTGGCCTTGCTGATCCCAGTTCATCTCAGGGCAGTGTTTCCAAGCAGGGTGGCACACAGCACAAAAGGGTGCTTTCATCAGCTCTGCTCATTTTTACTCTGGGGTGAGCATGATACCCTGCCAGCCTCTCACAAGGGACAGCTCCTTCCAGTTTATCTGGTCACTGCCCCAGAAAGGGTGAGCCCAGTCTGAGGCACCCTGGAAACCAAAGTGGGATCCCCAACTCCAGGCAGCATAAACTGTCAGATAGCCCAGCACCCCACCAAGCCCCTTGCTTTGCACCACTGCCTGTGCACACTGGGGCCTTCTGCCTTCCCAGGCTCCCACCAGATAGCCTCTCTCACCCCGCAGGCAGAGGGAGATGGCAGCAGACACCTGCCAGCCCCACTTCCCAAGCTGTTCTTGAGCTCAGTGTCTGCTCCTTGCCACCACCAAAGAACCTTTCACAGCCCCAGGGACCTGCAACATCTTCCACCTCCTGCAAAATACTCCAGCTCACTTCCAGGGCTGAAGGCACAAGATGGCAGAGATGCCCCAATACATCCAGCATCAGCAGGGTTGGGGGACCAGCACCCCTGTGCTCCCCAGCACCCCAAACCCCACAGACACTGAGCAGATGCACTTCACCTTGGCCCACACCCTGGGTAGAGGCTGGTTGCCAAGCTCAGATTTGGATCTAGCAATAGATTTTTGTGCTTTGGCTCATGGATGTTGAAAACAAGAGCTTTAATCATTGCTTGCTTTTATGTTCCGAGTGCCAAAATTGTCTTGTTAAATACAGTAAGTGATCAGTGCTCACAGTAAAGAACGTTTCAGTGACTGCTTGTGTGGGTAATTCTTTCAGGCTTGCCTCTCTTCCCCTCTTGAGAAAAATTACAGAATGTGGAAATTATTGCAAAGCCTGTCCAGACTTGGAATGTTTTCTGCTGGTTATAGGCGCTTGCTCTGGGCAGCAATTCAGCCTGTGCCTACGTTTCACTGCCTGGCTGTGCACTGTCCCGCTCGCTGATGGGTGCCGGTCCCTGGGCAGACTGCAGCATGATCAGATCCTGCGCGAGCAGGCACTCAACTGGGCTTTAGCTCAGACAGCTCTAAATAACCCAATACCTGTCCTAAAGGCTGTGCCAGCCTTGAGATAAGCCTGTCCTCCGCTGTCTGAGCACGGCACATCAGCACACACCAGCCAAGCCCAGAAAATACTTATGTCTTTTTCACCCACTTCTGCATCCCTGAGTGGCAGCCGTGGAGCCCCAGCTGTGCCACAGCCCCAGGCAGGACCTTTTTTCTCCCAGCATTTCTCTTCCAGCCCTCTCTAATATTACACTATTAAAGTTTTAGCTTTTATTATGATTTTTTCCAAAGATAAAAGAGCTCTGTAGAAGCAGAGGGAGCCCCAGCACTAACCATGTCATTGGAGCTCACAAAGTAGGGAACCTCAAGCTGGGAGCACTGTGGCAAGGCCAGGGTGCACAGAGGAAGAGGAGGATGGTGCTCAGCCACACTATCACTCAGCCCCTATTTTGAGAAAGGGACCAGGAGAGCAGACTACAGCAATACTGCCTGCCCTGGCAGTCAGGGGATGTTTTTCTGGAAAAGAGGGATTTCTCCCTTTGAGCAAAATGCCCTGAGCCCACTTGCAGCCAGGTTTGCATCACCTCCATCTCTGCAAATGCAGCTGGTAGCTGAAACCTCAGCAGGAGAAGGAGAAAAAACCCAGATGGGGACAACTTAGTTTGCACTCAGTTCTAAAGAAAGGTTTAAGGTTACAGAGAAACACACAAACCTGACTTTTAAACACAGGCAGCCCCGCACAGCATGCTCCGCAGCAGGGTTTGGCACCCACAGATTTCCGCTGAGCTTGGAAACTCTGGGAAAGCCCGGCCCATGTGGGAGCAGAGGGAATAACCTCCATCTGCAAATGCATCGCCTGCCTGTGCAGGCAGCTCCGGCCTTGGCGAGGAAGTGTGATGCAGCACCTTCTGCCCACCCCACCCCCCGCTACCAGAAGCTTAAACCTAATGCAAGAGGAGAGGCAGGGCTGGGGGCATCCCTGCAGCTGCCCGCGCCCACCAGGGCAGGCTACCCCGCTAACACCAGCTCCCTGCATTATTTACAGAGCATCGCAACGTCCTGATGCGACTGTGATTCATGGGGCACTTTCCTCCCTTTCATTACACTAATAAATCTCCTGGCGAGGCAGGAAGAGCACATCATGCACCCATCGCACGCTCACAGCCAGCAAAAGCATCTCCACTGTCACCTCCAAGAGGATTTTGCACAAAGCAGTTTTGGTGGTGGTGCATGGGATGGAGGAGGGAAAGACTCCAGGAGGATTTAGGTGAGCAGATGAACCTTAAAAAGGCAGAACAAGTCCCTGAGTACTTTCAGCATAAACACCTCTGTGCAGGTTTACATGCAAAAAAGTCTATCCCCACCTGGCAAGTGGGCAAATGCCTTTGCTCTGAAGCTCATTTCTGTGAGTTTATTGCAGTAGGAGGAATGGGGCAAAGCTGTTGCTCCAACTCATGCCTGGGTGCCCCGTGGCAGCCCTACCACCCTTGCAGGCAGGAGGGGCTGAACAGCATGGCTGCAGCACCCCACGGGGGGAACAGCATGAGAACTGCAGCAGAAAGGGTGCCTGTGACATATTCTTCCCACTGCAAGTAGAGCAAGATCAGAGCAGAAACCTTTCAGGGTGGGCTTTAACATAGGGCTGTACCGTCATACGTAAAACCTGCTGGGAAGACAGACCTAAAGGCAGCTCAGTGCCACCCAGCACCGAGGGGCAGGAGGCGCACAGAGCGAATCTGAGCGCCATCAGCAGAGAAAGCAGACATGTCCTGTGGCAAGCACAGCTCCACAGCACCAAACTGAACACCACAAGGCACAAACAAGTACCCAAGCAAGCACCTTCAGAGGATGCTCCGTCCCTTAGCTGGGTGTGAGCAGCTCTGCAGCACCAGCTCAGCCACATGCACACAAACATCACTCCAGACCAACCCTTCTCCAACTTGGATGATTTTATGTGTTTTGGGTTTAGGTGGGTTTTTTGGTTTTGTTTTGTTTTTCTAGAGGCATTACAAAAAGCATCATTGCAGCCACAGGCACAGCACAGAGCAGCAGGGTTTGCCCACTTTGATTGAGACAGTATTGACGTACCTTCACAGTGCCCACCTCGCCAGACAGGAGCTCCTGCACTTCAGGTGCAGCTTTGACCTCCTGTTCCTGTCCCCAGACTTCCCCATACTGCAGCCACAGCCTTAGGGCTGGTTCCTGGCACCAATATCCACCCCAGAGCAGTACCTGGAGCTCGCAGTCCAGCGTTTGCATGCTGGGTGCGAGACCACGCTGTCCCCCCCAGCTCCCAGTGATGCCACCGGCATGCTTCCCCCATGGACTGCTCTGGCTGCTGCAGAAACTGTGTTAAAGATACCCGAGTGTTGCAACCACGTCAGAGAAATGGGCTCCTTCCCTGCCTCGCTCCTTTGGGAGGGCAGAGGGCTCCCCATCCTCTCCACCCAGGCATGGCCCCACTTTTCTCTGCCCCGTTTTTTGGAAGGCACGGGGACTGGGGGCGGTGGGGTGGGGTACCCATCACCCGCACACAGGGCCAACAGGAAGGGACTCATTCCTGAGGAGCATTGCTTCTAAACCACTCCAATATGGCAAGGCAATGTTAACCAGCTGGGAAAACGCTTTAAAGACCCTTAATTAAAGGCTGGCTGTTGCACAAGCCCCTTTCCCATCCCCACCAGAAGCATTTCCCAGTTTCCCGGCCTCTCCCCTGCTGCCCTCCATCCCTCACACTTTCTTTCCTGCTGGCATCTGCAGGCAGCATGCTGCGGCTGCCATGGGGTGTCTCTCCAGCAATCAGCCCCTGCAGTCAGATGGAAATTTGCACTCATAGCACAAGAGGGAAAAAAAAAAGTAGTGAAAAATTCTCTCCATTGACTTTCAGGCATGGCTGGAGGCAGCAGCTGCCTGTGTGGATGCCTGTGCTGGGGCAAAGCTGGTATGGCCACCCCATCCTGCTCCTGCCCAGGTGCTGGGAGCATCAGCTTCCTCATCCAGCCATGGTAAATTGGGAGAAATGGGGCTGAATCAGATCCTCATGTAACAAGATGTGGCATTGCTCAGTGCCCTGCCACAAGACAGCCCCAAAGGCTCCAGCCATCCCCATCCCCCTCCTCGCATAGGGAAGGAGCCTGGGGAAAGAGCAGTGGCAGCAGTGCCCCATCCCACATCTCCCTCTACCCCATACTCATGGGGAGCGACAGGGGGTATGTGATTAAGGCCTGGGGCTTGCCTCCTGCCAGGGGAAAGCTTGCCAGAAAGACACCAATTTATTCTTTCTATTGATATAAATTGATTAATTATGCGAGGCAAAGCATTGCTGTTTCTAATCAAAGGAAAATAATAAAAAAAAAATCAGAGCTCTGGCATTAGCTGAGGGAAGCGAGGGTGCACAGCCCGATGGGGCGTCTCTGCCTCCAGCCAGGAACCGGCCCCTTCACACAACCACAATCTCAGCTCTTGGAGTGGGGCAAAAGGATGCCGCAAGCAAAGGAGATATTCTCCTTCCTGATCACATTTGTCACAAATCCCAGGCATAGCAGCACCTCTGCAAGCCCACGGACCTGCTGCAGCCCTGCCAGCAGCATGGATATGACCCCGAGCACCCAGAACAATCAGGGTGACCAGTGCATTTTAAAATGCCCCTGCAACTGAATTAAACCTGCACAGGAGGAGGCTGAGGCTGGCAGCCCTCCTCCTTTGGAAGCCACATCCGTTTGAACGCACAGGCAAGATTTAAAATCTGAACAGAGAAGCATCTTGCATTTTCAAAATTTATTTTTGCACCAAGAAATGCAAATAAACTTAGCGGAGCTGGTTTCCTCCCAGCAGCCACACCACTCACACGTCTTCCACGTTTGCTCTCAGGAGCCACAGGGTTTGGAGGCAGCAGGAGGGAGCCAGGGCGATGACCAGGGCTGTGGCATCCAGCCCTTACCTGCAGTGGGACCCCCAGAGACACCCTCGCAGTGGGGACATGCCAGCAGCATGCTCTGACCCAGTTTGGACAGGCACTAATCCCATCAGGTTGCTTACAAATAAATCATTTGCTTAATTATTTCAGTAAGTAACTACTATTTTCCTAAATACACCTTGCTGCTTACTCAGAGGCTTCCAGAGGGGCTGAGCACACAGGCTGTGCTCATCTCACCCTAACTCCAGTTAAACCAGTGGACAACCTGACCCAGCATCAGGGCAGAGGCTGGACCAAGGCAGCCCAGCTCACTCCTGCATTGGGCACAAGCACCATTTCCTTCATTCCATTCACATACCCCAGAGCTGCCTACACCTGATGGTGGCTGTTTGTGCCCACATGTGGGATCCAGTCCACACTCTACATGACTTGGAAGCCACCGCCGCTCACCTGGTTGCAATTACAGCAGCCTCTCCCTCGGCTTGGGCATTTTCTTGTCTATTGGGGAATATGACATGAGTTTATTCTGTGTATTGAGATCAAGATGGAAACCAGAGCAGAAAAGCCAGCGGGGCTGGCAGCCCTGGGTGCTGCTCAAGGGTTGTGTGTGGTGCCGGGGGGAACTTCGTGGGAAGGCAGGACACTGCAAGGGGACACACACATCCCTCTCAGGAGCTCTCCTTTGTGCTGGCCAGGAAGGGAGACCACCACAGTGTGCCCTGCAGCAAGAAGCAGCATGGCTCCAGACATCCTTGAGCACAGGATAAGCAGAGGTTTGCAGGCAATCACTGGGAAGCACAACCACATCCCGCACAGACAGCCCAGCCTTGCTCCGACAGAGCACTGTGGTGCACCAAAGAAGCACCAGTGGCCCTGGGGAGAAGCAGGATTGCACCAGGGGACAAAGATCCTCTTGGAGACCCCAAGCACAAATGCCAGAAACCTAGAGATGCACCAGCACCCACAGACACTCCCTGAGCACTGCTGCGCACAACCACACCACTCCATCCCCAAACACCACGCTGGCCCTACATCCCCCAAAAAGCAGCATGAAGGATGCTAGACATCCCTGGCAGTGGCTTACCTCTCCCCGAGTCAGAGAGCCCCCTGCACCCTCCACAGCTGGGGCAGGTCCTAAAGAGAGGGTCCAGCCCCCTGCCCCATCCCTGCATTTATAGCCCACAGGTGCCTCACAGCCTGGCAGCACGAGCCCCACCTGGGGGCTGTGGGGTGGGTGAGGCTGCATGCAGCACAGCAGGCAGGGAGTGGGGATGTATGGGGTGTTTTCAGGGAAAAGTATGGCATTCCCTGCTACGGGTTGTAAAACATTTCCAGGATGCATCAAGATGAAGTGTGTAATTGCAAATCAGCCCTGCTGCTCTCCTGCATCTCCAGGCCTGTGCAAAGGCAGGGAAGTTTTAATTTCTTCCTTCTAGAGCTTACACCACCCCCCCCCCCCCCCATTTTTGTTCTTTCCGTTCTGTCATCGTAAATTTGGTATAAAAGAAAAAGAAGTATATAAATATTTTGGAGACATCTTGCAACTCTGTTCTTCCTGGCTTATGGAGTGGTTGGGATGGAGGGGGAGGCCCAGGGTACAGGAACCACAGCATTTTGGGTAGCTGGATTTTCAAAACAAAAATGGGGTTAGAAATGGAAATTTTCATTAACTGAGATGGGGATGAAAACTTCATTTTACACTTGGTAGCAAAGCTGGATGTCCATCGCCCTCTGGCCCTGGCACTTCCCCCATTTAACCTGGTGCCCCAAAGGCATTTCCACAGCTCTGCCGTAGTCCTCTGAGCCAGCAGACGTTGGGCGCACGGCTGCCCAAGCTCCCCTGGGAGAGAAGCGCTTCCCCAGGGAAGCGCCAGCAGCGTGCTGGGGTGCGGGCAGACTTCAGGTGCTCACCTGTATTTTTAAGCACATCCCCCACTGTTCTGGGGGGAAAACGTCGCCTTCCCGGTTTCTGGATTTTTAGCCACCTGAGACAGGTACAACGAAGGGAGAAAGCCATAAAAGCAGCCACATGGGACAATGTTCCCTCCCTGGCAGTGCGCAGTGGCAGGCACGCAGCAGACATCACCACAGCTCAGCAGCATCTTTTTACAACTTTATTTCCAGAGGTCTTGTGCAGAAAGATACAGCGGTGACACCTGTCCCTGAGCTTCTGCAGGAGTTTTCTGGGGGTGTTCCAGAACAATTCCTACCGATGCAGCACCTCCCATGCAGGGACCAGGGTGAGCGGTCAGATCCCCACCACCCCGGCCAGCCAGTGGTCCCCAGTAGTGCCACTTCCCGGCAGCATCGCAGGGTCCCACCGGGTGAGACCCCCCCGGCTCCTGCATGAGCCCAGCAGTGGCAGCCCCAAAGCTGGGGTCCACGGGCTGATACCGATGATTACAAAAGCCACTGCGAAGGGGGTTCCAGCTCGCATTTCCCCAAGAGCCCGCTGCCTGTTATCAGGGAAAGGGCTCCCAACCAAGCTCCACCAAAGAACCTACAATAAAGAAGCCAAGTTTCCATTTCTCAGTAGCCCTTGGCTCAGTGGGACAGCACAAGAGCCGTGTTGTGCCTCTGCTGAGTAAACCAGTAAACCTTCAGTAAACCAGCTGCTGGTTTTTCTTAGATCTTTTTTTAATCAGGCGAGCAAGGCAGTGATGGGCAAAGGCAGTTGCTCCTGTGGATAGACATGAGAAATGCATGTTGCACTAGCAGGTGATGGGATCCTTGTCGGGCTGGTGAAGGGAACCCACCTGATCCTGGGGAGTGAAGCATCGCGGTGAAGAGCTGCTTGCTGAGCACACTGCCCACCCTTCCCACACCCCAGCCCTTCCCTTGCACGCTGACTCCCTTCTCAAGCCGAAACCCCCACGGCACTGGGAGGGCCCACAGCACAAGGCAGCAGGAGTGGGATGCAGGCACTGCATCCCCATGCGCTGCAGGTGACCAGGGAGCGATGTGGCGCAGGTCCTGGCGGAGACACTGGCCCAGCCGCCCATCCTGCACCGGGCAGCATCGGTTGGAAGCGTATTGCTCTGCTGGGGCTCTTGAAAGCAACGGAAACAACCCAAAACGCTGCCATGGTGGACATAAGCCTGTGCTTGTGCTCAGGGCAAGAACCAGGAGATTTCATCCTGGGTATCTTCCCCCTTCCTACCCAAAGCCGCTTTTATTGTCTTGATCTAATGAAGTGCAGACTTCACCTGGACAGACCCATAAGTGGCTCCTCTCGGAGGCAATGAATACAAATACTTGACCTCATGAGCTGCGGGGCAGCAATTAGTTTAAGCAGGGGGTTTGTGTAACACTTCAAAAGTCTTAATCCATGCGGTCAGCCCTGGCACGGTATTTGCCAGAACCTATTGAGTAGTCTTAATGAGTCTGCAAAGCAAGCTTTCAATACATTTTGGGTCGCTTCAGATGCTTTAAATGGCATAGTCTATATGGTATTGTGGGGCTTTAGAAAGGCCCGGGCTTTAAAAAAGTATGGCTCCCTTTCACAGGGCAGACAGAAACCATCTTTAGAGCCGGGACCCTTAACGTTTTGCATATCAATATGGCTGGGGCTGAATGCAGTCACTCAGCTGAGAAATAGGATCACTATCAGCGTTTCCAGGCTTTCACAGGCACTTGGGAAACTTTAAAGCCCTTCGTGGAGAATAATTTGGTCGAATGTCGTGGCTGGAAACAAAACCTAAACAAGCAGAGCGCAGTCCATCATGTGGAGCTGCCAGCGAGGCTGACAACAGGCTCCAGCCGCTCGACATCCAACCCCCAGCGGGTCGGCGGCCGGGGCACTGGCAGTCCCGGGGGGACATGGCTGGGGGACACCGGCTGGGCATGGGGTGCTGAGCCCATCCCAGCAGAAAACCAGTCCTGATTTCATCTCTTCTTATTATTCTTTTACGATATACCAGTTTTTAATACCGGCCATAAAGCCCCCAAGTTCTGGCACCACACTGATGGTGGCATCTGCATCTGTCCCCGGCACTGCTCACACATGCATGGACTGACACCGCCATGCCCCGCTCCCCGCACAGAAACAGGCAACTGGTTGCATTTAACTCCAACATCATGTTAATCCCATCCCCACATGTCACATCTCCTGGCAGCAGCCAGATGAGCCCAGGGGCTGAACAGGGCAAACGTGCTCAACCTCAGCTACAGCCCAGAGCATCGCTACAGAAAATACGTACCGCCTCGGAGGGGCACAGGGGAGGTGTCAGCAGCCGGGATGTGGGAGCAGGGAGAGCTCCGCAGGGTATAAAGCACAATATGCCAGTGTAAACCCACCCTGGAGCTGGCAGGAAAGGGGCCAGTGCCTGTTGTGCATCCCAGGGGAAGCGGTACCTGCCACCTCCATCACCGTGGGCAGGGGAGGCGATGGCACGCCTGGCAGGGCATGCCTGGCTGGACAGTCAGCTTTGGGATGCTGCGCATGGAAGAAACCACAGCCAAAGCATATTTGCAAACAATGCAGGGCCTGAGGGCCCTTGAAAACACATAATTAGCTCATTAAAGAGACAAATACAAGTCACTAATAAGATATTAGAGGTTAATTAAATGTTTTCCCCATCTTTAATTAAGGGAAAACTAGTTAATTCAGATTAGACTAATTTCTGCAGCCTCCCATGATGGCCCTCTAAGGCTGCAGGTTTGAAAATCCATTGAGATTCTTGCACAGAAAGGTCAGAGTTTGGGGCTTTTGTCTGCTCTGCTTGGGTGAATTCGGGAGAAGCAGGGATTTTCATCCTAAGGGTTAGAAATGCCCTGCTTTATCATCTGGGTTACTCAAAGAACATAAGAAGGTATGTGATACGCAACTCCCTCTCCCTAACCCCAGACCTGGCATTTATTCAAAAGTACTGCCGGTAATTGTTTTTTTTAACTAGGAAATTCCTGCAGACTATTTTCTGTCTGCAAAACATACCCCACGCCTGGGGTCTGCTGCTTGGACGGCCTCACCCACCTCCCCACGGCAGACCATGCCTGCGCTCAGCACCAGAATTTGATTTAGCAAAAACCCACTGGCTGCACGCCCCAGGCACCAACTGGTTTCCAAAGCTTTTATTGTGGATGGCACAGCCATCACCCCCACACGCTCCCATCCACACACTCACACCCTTCCACTTGCCACCCAGAACGGTCATGGTTAATACAGATTAGCAAGATTTATATGGAAGAATATTTAATCTGGTCGGGGAGGGGAGAGGGGTCATCTGTATTTTTATTTCTTAAATATTTCTCTCTACTCCAGAAGGGTCCATTTCTTGCCAGAAAAGACCTGATATAAATTAGAACGAAGGGAGGAGGTTGCTGGTGGGGCCGTCACGGGCATCCCTGTACCACAGCAGCCATGAGCATCCCTGGACCATGGCAGCCACCAGCATCCCTGGACTGCGGTCCTGGCTCCACACACTGCTGGGCAGACCAGGTCCCAGCACGGCAGCATGCCCTACGGATGGCTCAGTCCCACCCAAAGTCCTGCCCTGTCATCTGATAAAACTTCATGTTGAAGGGTCTGTAAAACTCCCGCAGGCGCTGGACCACCTGCACGTCGATTTTAGGGTGCGGCCGCCCCTTGGATTTCCCCAGGCAGCGGGGCTTGCTGCTGCCCTCCGGTTTCTTCAGGCAGGGAAAGCCCTTGGTCTCATTAAAATAGAAATGTTTGTCTGTCACCACCCTCTTGAGACCCAGAAAGTCCTGGACACGACCCATCTCCCCAGCTGGGTCGCTGACAAGCCTCTCCCCACTGACGAAGAGGAATTTGGAGAGGGGGAAGTACTGCAGCCAGTTGTCCAGGTGCTTGGCGTAGATCCCGATCCTCACTGCGCTCCAGCTTGTGTCAATCAGTCCCGTGCTGATGTTTTTGAAGGCCAGGGCCTGGAAGCTGGGGATGGCGGGGTTTTTGGAGAGCGTCTGCGTGTAGTCCGAGATGGCGCGGGTGACAGGGTTGCGCACCACCACGATCAGCTTCGTGTCCCGAGACATGTTGTAGATGCGCCGGGGAGCCTCCTTGGTGACAAAGTAGCTGGGGGTCTTCTCCATCGTGATCTGCCCCTCCAGTGTCCGCGGCATCAGGCTCCTGGGGAGAGAAAGGGACACGGTCAGGGCTCAAGGCACAGCTGCTCCAACCTGATGCCGCGACAGGGAGAAGCAGGAGCAAGCCCCAAAACCTGGCCAGAAAAGCCCAGGGGCTCCCCAACCATGACCACCTCTCTCCTTCCCCTCCTGCCAGCCAGGAACACTGCCCTGTCACACCCCACCACTCATCTCCTCGTCTCCAAAAGCCTTCCTAGGAGCACCCATGCCCAGGTCTCTCCTTTCTGCTCATCTCATCTCAGCCTGCCCTTCGCCCCGGACATGGTCTGTCCCCAAGAAGGGGACTCCCTGTCACCCTGTCCAGCCAGCAGCACTGTCCAGAGGGCACTTGCAGGCTTTAAGTCCCCTTCAGACGTTCCTCACAATGCCCATTCCAGACCTGGAAAACCCTTCTGCCTCCTCCTCCTCCACCCCACTGAGTTTCAGTGGTGGTGACTGGCATCTTGGCACGCACGTTTTGGGACGGGGCTGGTTTTCATCCCAGCCTCCAGACCGATTTACATGTCCCAGAGGTGTCAACTTACCACATAGGGTTGCAAAGAGGAAAATCTCATCACGGGGCTGTGCAGCCACTGGGGCTAAGCCCGAGCAGCAGCTGGGGATGGAGATGCCCACCAAGGCTCCCACCTCCTCTGCCTCCAGACAGCAAGCAGTTAAGGCCAGAAAAAGACAGTTTACAAAAACAGAAAACCTCTCAGGGCCCAGCTATTGTGTTGTGTAAAATTCACTGCCTTGATTGTTCCCTTGTGCACTTTAATGAGGCATTAATTGCTGAAGAAATTACCCAGGCATGTCACCCTAGGAGAGAGCCAGGGGCTGCAGAACAGGCTGCCCCTGCCACCAGCACAGGCACCTGCCCAGAGTCCTTCACATCCCCCTTCTTAGGGATGGACACGTCCCCTCCAGCCATCCTGGTGGAAAGGGGACTTGGCTTTCCCAGCTTGGCTTCCCGAACCAAGGGCAGAGCCTCCTGAGCCAAGACTGTGGGGCCAGCTGGGAGGCAGCTCAGGGGTCCCCGCGGGCGCAGCCCCCAGCGTGGCTCCCCACCATGCAATGCCATTCTGAGCTGCTGCTCCCACGGCTTCCCTTGCTGGCAGACAGTGCAGATGTGCCGGGGGACTGGCAGCACGTGCTGCTGCATCCCAGCCACATCTTACCAGCTCACTCCCACCGCACCCTGCACGGGAACCCTCGCCAATGGATCCCACATGGATGTAGAGCTGGAGCTCACTCTTCATGGGGCTCATCTGGGATTGAAACGGCTTCATTTCCTCCATGCTGTCACAAGCTGCGGTCCCCGCTCCCTCCATCATGCTTGGGGTGACATGCACACACCCCCAACGCCCCCCCAATGCCGCCACGTAAACCAGAGGAGCCTGTTGCTGAAAGCTGGGCCGCAATGCCATTCTGCTCGGAGCCCAGCAGCCTTCTGCTGTGGTGCCAGGGGCTCAGCCCTGCTGCCCACCCGACCAGGGTGGCTGTCCTTGCACTGGGTCTGTCCCAGGTAGGAGGCTGCTGTCCCACAGGGAGGGGACACGAGGTTTTCAGAGGTTTGCTTAATCCTTTGGGAAATGGCAAAACCACTTCAATAGCTCTTTTGAAATAAAAATGACACGTCCAGTTGTACACAGAAATACATACAATACATACAGAGAATAAGCACGTCCTTTGCTCCCACCTAGGACTTTTCTTAGCAGATGGCAGGGAACTGAACCAGACAAGTGCTTGTTTCCAACAGGAAACTGAGGCACCAAGCAATGACCTGGCTTGTGTAGGAGCTGCTGTGTAATGCCTACAGCCATCCAGCCAACAAACATCCACCATGCTGACATCAAATCGCTTGGGTCAGCAATGGGGATCCAGCCTAAGCTGCTCCACACATGGAGGCATCCCAGGACAAGCTCCAGGGATCAGGAAGTCTTTTGGAAAACGTACTAATACCAGAATATCGACTGTGACAAGAGGTAAAATAAAGCAAAAAAAATCAAGTCTAACCGAGATATTTCACCTAACCAAAAGGAAAGGGTGGGGACAGGACAGACTTTTTCCTACAAAGACTTTCCGTTTTGCCTGAACTTGGGAGAATTCAGGTTTTAAAACTCACGGTTCCCCCCAAGACCTCCCCTGCACCCCTGGGGCTGCTCCATCCTGTGTCCCTTGAGGCTCACCAGAAAGGAGAGGGGTTTCCCCCACACGCCCCCATACACCTCTCCTCCCTCACCCAGGCAAGTTTATTTAACATTGCTCGTTCGAGGCCAAGCTGACCCACATTAAGGGCAGGGAGAGCTCCAAATCCTGCCCAGAGCATCCCTGCAGGAACGCTGCCAGAGCGGGAGGACGAGGATGGACCTTCCCACCAGGCTGTGACTGGGTCCGGCAGCAGGGCTGGCTCTTGGCTGTGGCACTTCGGGACATGATGGGGTATTTCAGGGATCCCCATCCCACTGCTGGGAGCAGCAGCACCGGAGAGTTGTGACAGGCGGGGAGTGGGGTCCCAGGGCAGGAGGGGACGGGCCACACTGCAGCCAGGGCTTTGCTGTGGGGAAGCCAGGGCTTTGCCCAGCAGCATCTGTTCCTTATGTAATGGGAAAAAGCTTGAGGTTTCTGGGTTTTTTTCCTCTGGACGCAGGAAAGAACACTTTATTAAAAGCATTTGTGAGTGATGCTGGGCCCCGCACAACTCCCTCCCCCAAACAAGAGGCAAAAGCCATTTGTGGCTTTTTACCCCCCGTGTTTTTTTGTTGTTGTTGTTTGTTTGTTTTTGGACAGTGCCAGCATTTTCAGAGCTACTTCTCACCCCAGCATCCTTGCCCAGCCTCTCTGTTTGGCAGCAGCAGTGCCCCAGGCAGGGGGATGCCCTCTGGGGCACACGCATCCTGGGGGAGTGATGGGTGGTTTCCCCCAACCTCTTCAGCACCTTTTCCCCCCAGCCTCAAACAACCATGCTCACCGGAGGGGCTGACTGGCAGGGTTCCCACTGGGAAGCACCTTCCCAAACGAGGATCAGGCCCCTACAGCCCTTCCCCTGCCACGCTTGCCTGGAGCCAAGCAAGAACTGATCGCCCACCTCCGAACGCCACTGTTAGCACACCTCCAACCTGCTGCTTGGGCTTTCTGCCACATGCCGAGCCAGCAAAGCATGTTTAACTCTAATTATGTTCAGAAACCTGGCACGGGGTTTGCCAGGCTGCTTCACACAGCTTCGCTGGGTGGTTTGTTGAAGCATTTCTGCAGCGCTTCCCCGGATGCCACCAGGATTTCTGCACAGCAAAACGGCTCCTTCCCTGTGCCGCGTGCCCACCCAAAACCCTCTCTCAGCAAACGTGGGCTTAAGACCTAAAACAGTCCCTCTCCTCAATGGGCAATAAAATGTTTATTATCAAACAGCAAACATTGGGATGAAGTGATCTGAGATCCTGGAGAGTCCACGTTAAACCAAAATACCGCTTTTCTCAGCCTGAGCTCCACAAACCAGCACTAGTTGTAGCGTGGCTCAGGAATCCACAGTTGTGCTCAGCTTTTGTGAAACACGATGGTTTGGGTTTGCTGCAGTTGCCATCCTGGTGCTCCTGAGGATGGAAACTGGAGAGGAAACCCATGAGCCCCCTCTGTGCCAGCCGTGCTCTCCACGAGCACTGGCACAGCGACCACGAAAGCGATGTGAGCCTGACACCCCAGCAAAGGTTTTGCCAAAATATTTTAATAAAAGCCGTTTTACCCTGCCTCTTCCTTTTTGCAGAGACAAGAGCCAGGCTGAGCCCCATGGTGCCGAGGCCACCCCTAAGGGGCCTGTGGGGCAGAGGGATCTCCAGGACCACCCGGGACCCCCTCACTGCAGGCAGCCCAGGAGACCCGCACCCAGCAGTACCAGCACCTTCCTTGCACTCATCCTGCTGACCCAGGGCTTCTCAGGAAACAGGAACTGCACCTACTTCAATTAAAGCCAACCACACCATCCTAGGCTTAATTAAAATGCAATTAAAATAGAATTTTCAATAGAAGCCCATGTTGGGGCAGGGATTCCTAGCTCTGCACAGGTGCTGCTGGAGCAGCAGCGAGCCACTCCTGTGCGTGGTGACGGGGTGCAGAGGCCTGCCCCCCACCAGCACAGCCCCCCACTCAGCCCCCCAGCAGGGACAGCATCAGGGCAGTGACGTCCCATGCAAAATCCCGCCAAGGCTGGTCCATCCGAACCGTACGCCCTGCACGCCAGCACTTAGGCAGACGCCCACACGGGCTCCAACACATCTACAGCTTTGTTTCTGATGGGAGCGAAAGGCGCACGACCCGCCACGGGCCGGACACCGCTGACTTGGCTTTACACTCCTGATCCTGCACCAGGTTAGTGTGGAGCCACCGGCTGCTGGAGTCGGGGTGGGGGTGGGGCGTGGCGGGGGCGTTGGGTCTCAGCATCACCCCAGCACCGCATCGGGACCTGCAGCCTCTGAGCAGTTAATCGTGCTGCACCTCCTCTTCCTCAGCAGCTCAATCACTCCCAGCTACTTGCAAGATAATTACACTATTTCACATTTTCATTAACTCCCTAATACTTTCCCCTAAATTACTCCAGTTAATTATTGATAACCCCTGTCTCCCTTCAGATCTGGCTTAAACTGGCAAAGAGCAGACCAGGCTTCTGTTATGCTCCACTTTAGCACAAGCGTTGGAAACTTTAATTAAATTTACAGTTAATTCTTATTGACCTTAAGAGAACGCCTTGGGAATGCTAAGCATCACCTACAGGTACGTGACACTGCAACGGGGGAGTGCCCTGACAGCTCTGGAGGGAATTTGTATTTCAAGAGGATACCATGTGCCCAGGAGGAGGGATAAAACTCTTTTACCTTTCTATTAAGCTGGTAAATTTCAGGTTTTAATAACTAGTAAGACAACGGGCATTTGAAAGGCATCAGTGGTGGGATTTCCTATGTAGAAATACTCAACATGTGAAACTGTTAATGTTTAAAGAAATTAGCAAAATCACAGAGAGGGATGAAAAACGCCACCATTCATCTCAGAGCCTGCTGGGAGCCGTTTCGCTCACCATTTCACCAAGCCTTCCTTCCCACCCACCCCAGAGACCCATCCCCATCCTCCTGTCACCCTCCAAGCCGTGGTACCCACTTGCCCAGAGGCTGGGACCACTGCTGTACCACCCAGTACCCTGCACGGGCAGCTCAGCACCACCTGGGGCTGCGCTTACCAGTCACTGAGGGCTGAGCCAACATGCTCACATCTGGAACATCCCCTAATTGCTCTCAGCCGAGGTGCATTTCCAAGGGCTGCTGGACCTCTCCGGGATGTTCCCTCTATTATAGTCAATGGGAAATTGCAGATTACGGCTGTGCTCCCAGGGGCCCTCGTTTAGATTAATTACCTCCTCTGTTGGGGTAGCAAAGTGCAATAACTTACAGCCCTGATAAAAATGCAGAAAGCTGCATTAAATACAGATTAACAGCCATAGCAGGCAGGTAATCAAAGCAGACTTCAAAAAGCTGGGCCGACATAACTTTCCAGGGTTAATTGGTTCATGATTCCTCAGCTCGAGGATGATTTTGTTGCAGACGAAGGAGAACTCCTCCCAGCACCAAGCTGAGAGCACAAAGTAATGGCTGCGCCTGCCAGAGGACAGCATTGCTGATAAATAAGTCTCCAGCCCGAGAGCATCCCTGCGTTAGCACCCATGGCAGCTGCTCACGCGGCTGCTTCACGTGCAGGACAGGCTCTGTCCGCAACCCACCCCCCCGAAAGGTGCCAGTATCTTTACTTTACAGTATCTTTAGCACAGATGCAGGTCCAAGCTGTGCTAGGAGTGTGAAGGGAGGCCCCAAAATCCCAGATAAACCCCAGGCGTGGGTGATGGGTGCCCTCCAGATCAGGGCTTGCAGGTTCTCAGTTATCACCAAAAGTGGAAGAAAAAAGGGAGAAAAAGCTCCTCTCCATTATTATTAAAAAAACCCCAAGCGCTGACAAAAAAAAAAAAAAGCCCCGACAAAAGCAAGTGAAAGGCAAGGGGATTTCTGCTGGAGGGGATATGGTTGAGAGCTTTCTGCCGGGCCAAAGAAGTGACTCTTTCAAGGCGGTAAGATGGGCGACGGGATGACGTGGGGGACAAAACGGGCCGGGAGAGCCCAGCTTAGCGCCGGTGACAGCTCCGCTCACCCGCCCAGCCCAGCCTTGTCTGGGCAGGGGACACTCAGGGAGTCCGGCTGCGGTTCCAGGGGACCTCGTCTCTCAAAGGCAGGGTGACAGCCTGCCCGGGACTGGGCTCAATGGGGGACAGAACCTTTTTTGTGTAAATGTAAAACAGTTTGGAACCAGGAGAGAGGGACAAGGCTTGGGACAGATTTATCCTCTCCCAGCAGACACCCAGTACCACCCGGATCTGCATATGAATCGCTCCAACAGGCTTATCTCACCCGGCAGGACAAGGCTGCCTTTGTGGCCGCACCGCAGCTATGAAGTTGTTAAACTGGAACCAGTTATGTAGACTATAAGATACCAGCCTTTTCCTTCAAGGCAGCCAAATTAGCAGCACCTTTGCTGGGAAGGAAGATGCGAGAAGGCAGCGAGGGGGATAGGGTGTCGGGAGGGACAGATCCAGCCTTGTGTCCCTGCTCTCGGCACCGCCAAGGAGACCCCCGGCTGCTGGGGGGCATCCCAGACGCCCGGTCCCCAAAGCGGGGTGGGGGACCCGTGTGGGCAGCCGTGCTTACCCCCCACCCCTGTCCCCTTCGTCCCCTCCTCTTCCCGGAGGAAGCACCCGGGCATCTGTTGAACCTCAGCACAAGGCACGGAAGGCTGCACCCACCAACAAGCCGCCCGGGAGCAAATTAGACCATGTTCCTTTTTACTCCTAATTACTGTGATATTCCCCCTCTCCTTCCCTGCCGCCCCTTCGGAGGAGTCCTGCCAGTGCCTCCCCAGCAGGCAGAGCCCCCCGGGCGCTTTCCATCCCAGGCCTGCCTCCATTATTTTTGATTCTTTCACCAATTCAAAAATGTGCAAATGAGGCCACGGCTTCCCCACCAGGCCTGGCCAGGAGCTAATTGGCTTTAAGCAGGGAAACCTGAATATGCTAATGATGGCAGTAACGAGCCTGTGATGCGCCTGGAAGGGGAGCCAAGCCCTTGGCTCAACGATCAGCTGACTCTGAGACACGTCAATTAACAATAAGGAAGATAATTTATTGATGCTCCTTTCCACCCCCCCAGCCCCCTGCCCTCTGCTCCTAATTAAAGTCTGATACGTGAAAGATCACCGAGGTTTGTCGGGTGCTGCACAGCCCCGCTCCCAGCTGGAGCATCCCTGGGCAGCAGCCTCTGGCCAAGGCAGCAGCCCAGGACCATGGCTGGAGGGTCCCCAGCCAATGCAAAAGACCCAAGAGCTCTCCCACCATCAGACCATGGGAGATGGGGTCCCTGGGCTGGGATTGAGCCAGGTCAGGTGGCAAGAGAAGCCCAGAGGAGAAGGGAGATGCGATGGGCTGGGTGGTGCTGCTGCCCAGGGCTGCTCCCCGTGGGGTCCGAGCCCCACAGACCCTTTGATGGCTGCAGAGCCCAGCTGCTTCATCCAACGAAGGGCTGCAAAGCAGGAGGGAGGCAGCAGTGGGGTCTGCTGGGGGGCTCCAGGAAGGGCCAGGAGCTAGAAAGTTTTGTGTTTGACTTAGCATCAAGATCTGGGAGATGCAGACAGAGGGAAAGGGGAGAAGCTGAAGCCAACATTAGCATTTCTAATGGAGCGGCTGCTTTCACAAGTCACCCGATACCCAGTTATTAACCCTGATAAGATGACTGGGGCCATCTGGGAAACCATGGCTGCTTTGCTTCATCTACAAAAGCCACCCAGACCCCTGTACACCCCAAGTCCCCAGCAGGAAGGTGAGAAAAAGCCTGTTCCCCCCCTCCCAACACCACAGGGCAGCTGCAGCCCCGGCACCCACTCCTGCTCCCACGCAGACCCAGACCAGCTCCCCTCCACTGCCCGGCATTTGCATCGCAATCGTGCTCATGTTTATGGCTGGGGGTTGCAATTATGGGCAGCTCAAGGCCCTGAAGGTTTTTTTTCTTTGCTTGGTTATTCCAGTGGGGTCGTTAAGGCCAAAGGGCTCTCGCTGAATGCACATAACAGCATATGATTATGAAGAACAGAAATCAGAGTTAATAAGGGCACAGCTCCTTCCCTGCTCGGGAGCGACAGTGCAGGAGAAAGAGGCTGTTTGGCCTCTGTTAGCATCTGTGGGATTCAGAGACGGTCCCTTCTCTGTTGTGGAGCTATAATGCACGAGGTCACCCCAAAAGCAGAGCAGCTGAGCTCCACATTGATGTCTGCCACAGACCCCTCACAGCCAGCACTATGCTCTTGCCCAGTGTGGTGCCCCTTGGCCAAGGCACAAAGCCATGGCCACCCTGGGACTCCTGCTCGCCGATAGAGCCATTGCCCACAGCTACAGGAACGAGAATGGGGCACCCCACAGTCCATGGGGACATTTGCTACCCCCAGAGCTCACCCAGAGACAGTGACAGCAGGACGGTGCTGGCCGCAGCCCTCAGCTGCAGGAGGGGGACCTGAAGCAAACCCAGGAGCAATGTTTTGCTGGCGACAAGCAAAGACGTGTTTTGAAGAAGCATTAGTGAAAAAGCAGCTGAACCCGCTGGCTGGGTTAAAACTGGTGAGAAACAGAATAGCGACACAAATCACAGAATCACAGAATCGTTTAGGCTGGAAAAGACCTTTAAGATCATCAAGTCCAACCGTTAACCCAGCACTGCCAAGGCCACCACTAACCATGTCCCTAAGCGCCACGTCTACACAATTTTTGAACACCCCCAGGGACGGTGACTCCACCACCTCCCTGGGCAGCCTGTTCCAGTGCTTCACCACCCTTTCAGTAAAGAATTTCTTCCTCACATCCAATCTAAACCTCCCCTGGCGCAACTGGAGGCCGTTTCCTCTCCTCCTATGTTAAAATCCCCAAACCCCCACGGAGAGCGTGGGCTGCCACATGCCCAGCCTGGTGGGAGGCTGGCGCGAGGCAGGGATGCAGCGGGCACGCACAGCCCTCTCCATCCCTCCGGAATGAAGCACGTCTGCGTGGCAGCAATTAGAAATCCCCTTCTCCCAGCTCGGTCCCGGTGTCCCTTTGATTCCCGAGTCCCGGCAGCCCCGGGGGCGTGGGGACAGCCTGTGGCAGGTGTCTTGCCTGTGACCCGGGTCAATCGAGGGCTCTGATCTCCAAATGACCCTTCCCAGCAGTGAATATGTACCCGCGCTCAAACAGCTTGCAGATGAAGGAGCAACAGACTGGAGATGATTTATTCAGGAATTAAAGGTTCAGTACCCCTTTTAAAGGCTGCGCCTCGGCACTGTCAGCCTTCATTGCACACAATTAAAGGGGTTAGCTGCCCCGGCCTGTCACCACCCTCCTCCTGCCAGGGGAATGAAATCAAACAAAACCGACCCCCCCGCACGCCCCTGCCAAGCCCCCGGTCTGGTCCCTCCAACGTATGGGTGGGGGCACCGTGGGAGGACTTGCAAACTCGGTGCATGAGTGGCCCTGATTTCCAGCCTGGGAAGCTGCTCCAGCTCCATTCTCCACTGAGGACTGGCTCGGCTCTGCCTGGGCTGGGGGATGCAGACACTGAGCTTTTGTCCCTGGTCACAGGAGGAGATGCTCAGGGTCGGGGTCCCTGCTTGGCTCGCAGCAGAGGTAGCCCCAGTGCCATCCATGCAAAGCCTGTTCCTGCAGCGGGGGCTTGGTGAGATGCTCCTGGAGCCCTGCACCGGGGAGGGTTCATGCTTCCTCCTCTTTCTGCCTCGGGAGCAAGACCCAGCCTCTGCGGTGAGACCCGACCCCCCTCTGCCGCTCAGCACCTTCCGCCTCCGAGCAGGAAAGGTGCCGGTCGCGTGTAAGCTCACACCAGCATATTTCAGAGGCAGGCTTGAATTTCCTGCTCACACCTGAATGGGGAGATAAGGATAAAAATTGGCATCGTCTGGATATTTTTTTTCCCCTTCTAAGTTTTGAGAACTGATGTGGTTTGGCTGGGGGAAGTGGGGGCATCGCTGGCGGGCGTGAGCAGCAGGAATTCAATGAAAAGCTTCCTTCCTCTTAGAAAAGAAAAGGAAGAAATCTGCTGGCAGCAGCGGCTGCTGATAATCTCTTTCCAAGGCAGTAAATTTTCCTGCAGCTACCCCAGCAAGTAATCCGGCAGATTATTACACCTTTCAGAGGAATCAGCCTTTTAAATACTCCCTCCCCTCGCCATGCATCTTGTGTTTTATGACCTGACTTGGTGTCTGAGCACAGGGAAACACAAATTATGCTCTTCTGCAACCAGAGTAGAGGCACCGGTGACAAATTTTATACCTCTGATAACTGGGATCCTTGGGTGCTCCAATAAATAAGGAAAAATTTGCTTTTAAAGCTACACGGGGCTGCCGGGCTGGGGGCTCTGCATCACTGCGGCACGACAGCCTGGGGAGGGGAAGGGACCCCTGTCTGCTGCTCTGCACCCTGCTAACCCAGTGACTGCAATGCACACACTGCTCGGGCGGGCATAACACGATTAATGCATACTTATATACTTCCAATAGCCAGCTATTTTTTACAGACCAGTTGTTCCCAGCCTGAGCACTCCAGGCAGGCGGAGCGCTTCTGGCAGGCTGTTCAGATGCAAAATCTATTGCTGTTTAAAAAAACAGAAAAAAATCCCTGAGATCACTGTAACTATAAGGTCTTTGTTTTCAATTACAAATAAAAAACATACATATCGTTTTTCACTAAATTATCCTCTTGCAGCAATGGGCTGATCATTCCCGGTTTCCCACCTAGATGGAGGACAGCACAGGAAGGACATAAAAAGCCCACAAAATCTCTTTTTTTCAGGTTTAAAGTTACGTGGCTAGCAGAGATGGGAATTCCTGCACTTCCTGAAACTCAACTGGGCAAAAGGAAGAGCATCCTAGTTAAAACCAGTTCCTAAAAGACAAATGAGAAGGCACAAGGGCACCAAGACCAGGTTTCCCCTTGGCACTGCACCCGCAGGTCATGGCATGAGCAGCACAGCACCCCAGCACCTCCTTCCTGACCCCCACAGCTCTGCCTCACCCCATGCAGCCAAACTACAGCCAGACCCTGTCTGGATACTCCAGGGGTGGAAAAGCCGTGCCCGCACCATGCACTGAGCACTGCAGCCACGCTCGCCTCTGCCACGGCAGCTCCTGGGGCGCAGGGTTGTCCCCATGGGTGATGCCCGATCCCACAGTGCCCACGGGCAGAGGGTGGTTTTCTCTCCCACAGCTTAGCCCCACGCACAGTACAGCAGCATCTGCTGCTTTGGGGAGGGGACAGAAGAAAAAAGAGGGTCGTCTATAATTCTGCATTTGCCTGCGGGGCTTTGGCAGCTGCATGCCAGTGCCTGCCACACCGAGGAGCTGCGATACTCAAATTTGAGGCAAAATCCTCCAATATTTCAAGTGCATCCATCCCCTGGCTGCCACGCAGTGCCATGGCCTGGGGGACAGCGGCTGTAGGCAGTCCCAGCCCCTGAGCAGTGCCAGCCTAAGCCACAAGCTCTCAGCTAATTAGCTCAGACTAATTAGCCATGGCACAGTGCTGGTGGCAGGGCTTGCGCCGCGCTCTGCAGCGATGGGTCCCTGGGATCCATCCTTGCCTCGGTGGTGGGGTGCAGGTGAGGGGCAGCCCTGGGGAGGGTGCGCAGGCAGCAGCCCCATGTCGGACACCCCATCCCAGCCCCGTCGCAGGTGCAGGAGCAGCGGGAGCCCGCGTGAGGAAGGAAGAAAGGAGGAATCCACACATGTCTGCCAGAGCGAGACCTTCCCGCTGGCCGGCGAATTGACAGCTGCTTTGATTTGATTAGCAGATGCTGACGAGGCATCGAGACAAGTCCCCAGAGCCATGAATAATTTCAGTGTATTTGTGTTTATTTGATCTCAGTATGGGGCTGGCCCTGCCGCCTCGCCCAGCCCCAGCCCGGACCCTCGCGGAGCGATGGGGAAGGGGCTGTCGGGCTCTCCAGATGGCCGCTCCAAGGCCACCACTGGCAGGGCTGGCTGTCCCCCTCTGGCATGTGCTCTGGGGAGGAGAAAACCCTTTGCCACCGCGCTCTTCGTCCTCCTCCATCCACTCTTCCTGCACAGCCATCCCAACCGGGCTGCGGGGTGAGGAAGGGACCCCCCCAGCAGCTTTCAGGGAACAGAAAAGCTCTGCCCCCCTGGCTCACAACATTTAACGTAACTCATTCTAACATTTTCAAGCCTTTGTTTTGCATTTTCTCCTCTTTTAAATGGACAAAACCGGCTACTTTGAACTTTTTGGTTCCTGGACCAGAGCTCGGATCAGAAGCTATGTCCCATGGCCACCAGGTCCTGCTGGCATCACCAAGGGTCAGATGCTCATTAGAAAACAATTAATGCATTTCAGAGTAATGAATTGGCCATAAACCCCCACAGTCTGACACATAAACCCACCAGAAGTTACCTTGGAACCAGTGTACCCAAACACAGCACAGGGTATTGGGTCTGCCCCATGAAAGAGGGGGATCAAGGGGAAGGGAGAGCTGGACTGGGCTTCAAACTGGACAGCCAGTGGAAAATGCAGCTGGTAGAAGAGATCAAGAAAAAAGCCCTCCCTGGGATGCCCCTGGGATGCTCAGCTCCCCTGCCCCAGCACCACGGTGCACAATGGCACACGGACTCGGCAAGGGCTGAAGAGAGGGGGTCTGAGCCCAGGGCGAGAGCTGAGGGTCCTCTCATGGCTCCTCTGGGACAGCTTTGGGAGAAGACGAGCCAGGACCATGCCCAGCAGGCACAGCTCTTGCCATGATGCTGCCGAGGCTCTCCCTGCACTTCCTGCCTGAGGACCCCGGGTCCTACCCCAGTAGGTAAATCAAGAAGCAGAAGCTACGCACACAGCCCGTATTTTAAACCAAGCAAATTCAACTGCTTTAACAAAAGCAATTTTAATATAATTCTCCTGCCCACAGCACCTTCCACATCCAGTTTAAAATTGCACCGGTTGGATCTGATGACTTAGAAATCAAAGATGCTTCGTGTGAGGCAAGAGCCCGACCCTGCCATCAGAGTACCATCCCTCCCGCCGCCGTGCACCGATCTAGCACGTGGTGAGTCCACCGACTACACTTCATGCAGGCTTCTGCAAAAATGCTTTCCCAGTCTGGCTCTCCCCTGCTGAACAAGCACCGAGCCCTGCTCAAAGCTTCAGCTTCAAACTAACCACGAGTCGTTCTGAAACGTATCCAAAACTGTCTCATTTCTACCTAAGGAAACATAAATCAGTCCTCACTCATGAACTAGAGCCAGGTCTGAGGTCTGCAACAAAGCCGTGGGGATCCATCAGCACAGTTTCCAGTGACAGTTTTAAGCTCTCTTGGCCGGATCCACATAGGTATTTGGGAACCTAACGCTCACGAAATCACTGGCGACCGCACACCTCAATCCCCCTGCGGATGGGATCCCGCACCCGCCGACCCCAGCCCTCCGAAGGGGGAGAACTGAGCGGGTGCCTCACTCTGCCCTGGCTCCCCCCCGCCTCCATCCCAGCCTGCCACCGCCACGGCTTGCTGGGAGCATCCCCCACACTGCCCCTGCACCATGGCCCCAAACCCTGCAGCATCAACCCCCTCCTGCGCTGGGCACCCATTGCCAGCAGCTGCCGCCAGCGCCGGGCTCTGAGCTGGAGGATGCTCTGGGCTGCCTGCAGCCAGGGGGGACCGGAGCCAGCAGGGCCAATCCTGCCCTCGCTGCGTGGTGCTGGACCAGCCCAGCTCTGCTCTGAGCAAGCAGCAGCTTCAAGAAACAGCCCAAAGTGATGCACAAGCTGTAGAGTTTGGCCCCAGGGAGGAAAAGCACCATATTGGCGCAATTACCTGAATTTAGACAGACCTCTGCGGGTGCCTGGGCTGGGTTCAATAGCTGGCAGATGAGCAGCAGCATCTGCAGCATCAGCCCTCGGCTGGCGTGCAGGGACCCTCCGCGGGGCTGCTGGGGGGCTCGGGGCAGGCAGCAGATGTCCCGCAGGCGTGCGGCCCCAGGACCCGCTGCAGGTGTGGGGCAGGGGGCTGCCTGCCGAGGGGGGGACGGGGGGCAGCAACGCCACAGCTGCGCACAGGCAGAAGGGGCAGAAATGTGCTGAGGCAGCAACGCCCCGATCGCAGACCCTCCGGCCCCCAGCCGCGGCTGGGCTGCAGGCAGGATCCGGCCGTCCCATGTCCCCAGCGCTGCTGTAATGCCTTTGACAGCTCGAGCAGGCGAGCGCTGGGCTGCTGCCTGCCTGGCCCTGGCAGGAGGCACGGCTGCACGCGCATGCATGCTGCCTGACAGCCTGGAATAGGCAGCAGCTCCGGCGAGCAGCAGGTTACCCCCAGGTTAACCCATCCAAAGGTGACGGTTACCGCCAACCCCTCGAGAGAGCTGCCTGTAAGGATGCAGGGATGGAGCCAGGGCTGTCCAGCCCTCCTTGCCGCCTTCCCTGGCCAAGCAGGGTGAGGGAGCCAGAATGACACCTGAAAGCAGTGAGGTTTCCACCTGCAGCTGGAAAGCAAAGCCAAGAGGGTGCCCAAAAGCCCCCAAGCAAGAGCAAACCATCCCCTTGTTTTCCCCTTCCCCGGAGTGGTGGTCACAATAGCGTCCATCAGCCCAGCCCCTGCACCCTCTAGTTTGAGCAGTGATGCTGCAGTTTGTAGCCTCCCTCCCTGGCTTTGGGGGTTGCCCAGGGAAACTCTGACCTAAAACCCCCTTGTAATGGTCACCCATCTCCCATCTCCACACCCAGCTGGTGCCACCACGGAGCCATTCTGGGCTCCCCACAAAGCTGTCCTACAGCCCACGACGGCTCTGAGCTAGAGGAACTCATCCCCCCTCCCCACCTCTGTCAACAACAAAAAACAGAAATATGGTTTGTTTGCTGTTTGTCTCGGGTCGAATGCTGTCATGCTGCTCTTGTTGGGATGGAAAATGCATCCAGTTTTCCACAAGAAACAAAAGATTCCCCATCTGTGTCAAATTTGTAATACAGCCTGAGGGAAGATGGGAAACAAATTTAGCTCTTTTTTTTTTTTTTTCTATCAGGAAAAGCCCTGTTTCCTAGCAAAGAGCAGGGCCGAGCTTCACCCTGGAGCATGGCGATGAGAGCCCTCACTGTTCACGCATCCAGAGTTGCTCCGTGCCATCCCATCCTGCGGCATCTGCCAAAACGCCAGCAGGAGACAGGCAAAAGGAATCGGGAAAGGAGCCCCGATGTGCAGCCTGCGGTCCTGGAACAGCTGCCAAATGGTTCTTCTCCCTGACAACCTGCTCAGCCACTTCCATGTGTGTGCAGGACTTCCCTCCCCAATCTGCAGCCCGTCACATGGGAGCTAATAACTGTTTCCTCTGCAGATAAGGGAAAAGCCTCAGAAATCCAGCCAAGCCCGGACAGCAAGGCTTCGGGATGCTGGAGATGCTGCTGGGTGCCCAGTGGGACAGCAGCCCGCCCTCGCCCTCCCCCCCCCCTCGCCCTGCGGTTCAGCTGGTCCCCAGGCGAAGGAAATCCCCCACCGAGGAGGGAGACGTGGGTGGATTACGCACTTTGCTGCAAAAAAACGAAGCTGTTTCTCCAGCTCTGGAGAAAGGGCTGCAGAGCCATCAGGAAGGCTTGGAGGATGCGGGGGTTTCTCCGGCCTCGTGCCTGGGCTGAGCCCCTAGCAGCTCCCAGCTCCCCATCGCCGGCACTGGGTGAGCCCCCAGTGCCCTGACAGGTTCAGATCTCCCACCCCAGCATCAGTGCTCCCTTCCTCCCTCCCTCCAGCAGGAACAACTGGGAATTCTCTAACAAAACATTTCTTCACTGGAAAAGCATCGGTTTATGGCAACCAGAGCTGTTTGTGGGAAAGAACTGGATTTTGATTATTTTTAGCCTGGTTTCCTAAGGAAATGTGGCTTAAGCAATCACACGGTCTGTCTGCCTGTCCGCCAAGCTGTCTGCCCCTCTTCCCCCAGCCACGTCTGATCCCACCAGCCAATTCCAGCCAGATTTGATGGAGGACAAGGATCAAAAATAGGAAGTCTGCCCATTTCCATGAAAAGCTGTGGCTGAGCAGCAGCTGCGACCCTGACCACTGCCCTTGGCTCAGGGGAAGGCACCTCCAGCACAGCCCAAAACCCAGCAGTCCCATCCACACCAGCCCCGTCCACGCCAGCCCCACCATGAGATTGCTCTGCTGGGCTTCAGGCTCCCCGGGTCCCACTCAGTACCAGGGCATTTGGGCAGGCAGCATTGAAGAGGAAGGAGAAATACACTCCTTGCAACTAAATCTCATTTGCAGAAGTTGGAAGGACCCTCAACAATCTTCCTATTGAGCAGCTCCCTGGGCAGAGCCCCTCTCGGCAGCTGCCCCTGCCCACCACGCCGGGCAGAGCTGCACTTGCGAGCAGGGAAGCCGTCCCCGGAGCCAGGGGCTGGACTCTGCCAGGGCTTGGCCATCAGCTCTAACAGCAGCCAGGCCAGAAATCCTAAGGGTCACAGCCCCGACCCCACACCCCAGGGTAACGCCAGCCTCTGGGGACAGCCCACTGCTGGTTTGTCCCCAGACTGCCTTTTTCATAAGGGAAAAAATGAGCAAGCATCCCAGCACACCCCAGCCCATGATGTTAGCATGTCTCGCCGCCACAGCCTCTCTTCCTGATGGGAAAAGACCCCCGTGCTGGGCAAAGCGCTGACCCTGGAGCAGGCAGGGCAGCACAGGAGGGTCTCACCCAGCCCCGGCAAAGCAGGGCAGTGAAGTCACGGCAGAGAAAGGGCATTTCTGCAAAGCCCCAGGCTGGGGGCTTCAGAAAGTGGGAAGAGGAATTCAAAGGTGACTTTATTTGCTCTCAAGTTATTATGTGCCATTGTATGTATTTCAGACAGTCCTAAGCCCTCGGAAGGTGGTGGCCAGTGGAGCAGCGGAGGTTGGTGTGGAAGCTGGCAGAAGCAGAAAGCTGCTCTTCATCTCGCACTGCAAGAGGAGGGGAGTAAATCTTGCACCGCCTTTTCCACTGATGCAGTGACAATAACACACACTTAATTTAATCTGTGCTGTTTCCAGTCATCAACTTTTATGTGCTTCCCGGAAGCAATAGGTTGCTTTTCATTTCTACGTTTGAAAATTAGGAAGTCAGCAACCAGCCAAGGTGGCTCTCCCCTGACAGCTGTGCCAGCTGTGCCAGCATGCTGCCACCTCCACAGCTTGTGGCTGAGCCCCCAAGGTGCTGCCCAGCCCTGGCTGGGGCACCCAGACCTTCAGCCCCCTCCCCAGTGAGCTGCCCCTCTCCTGGCTACAGCAGAGCAATGCCTCCATCGGCGAGTATGGTCCAGACCAGGGCTGGGCATCAGAGACTGCTGGGAAGCCCACGCCATCCCACCTGTGTTTGGGGGAAGCCCACACCATCCCACCTGTGTTTGGGGAAGCCCACGCCATCCCATCAGTGTTTGGGGAAGCCCACGCCATCCCACCAGTGTTTGGGGAAGCCCACGCCATCCCACCGGTGTTTGCCAAGGCAGCAGGACTGCCCAAGGTTCAGCCCCGCAGGGATGCTCAGGGCTCCATCCAGCTGCCCCTGTGAAGCCAGACCGGACCCTGCCTCACTTTTACAAGAGCAGCGGCTCCTCAGGAGCCCAAAGACCACCACGTCTCTGCCAAGACCACCGAGGTGGGGCAGGAGGAAATGTTTGCCTGCCCTCAAGCCGCTTTTGGCTGTGGGAGCAGGAGCCTCGGGCTGCAAACGCCAGCAGCTCCCCACCGCCACTCCCCCAAAAGCCACCCTGCCCCTCATTCCCAGGCATTGATTTGGGGCAAGGAGCACAGGCAACCCTGCAGTGTCACAGCAGCCAGCCCTCTGATGTGGGCTGTCCTGCATCTCATAACGTGGGTAAGCTCATACTAAGGGCTGCCTGTGTGGATTCTCCAGTGTCTTAACACCACGGCTGTGCTCCAGGTGCAGCCCATCCTCGGAGGGCATCTCCCCAGGACAGGACTAGAGGGGCAGGGGCACTAGTGGGGTGCCCCATGTGTGTCCCCTCACTCAGCTGTTTACTCACAGCCTGTAGCTTTTCCCCCTAAATTTATCAGCAGTAAAATGTTTCCGTAAGCACCAGGGGCTCTCCGTCCTCGGAGCCTGGCAGAGCGGGGAGGGAGCAAGGCACAGCAAGTGATTCTGTGGCAGCACAGACCAAGGCTGCCTGGGACTGACACCGTCTCCCCTGGGCTGCAGCCAGACACCCAGTAACTCCCGGGAAAGGTGAGAACCCAGCTCATTCTCTTAACCCAGCTCATTTTTTTAACTTTGCTTTAATTTTTCCTCTGAGGCACCAGCTGCAGTCAGGCTGGCAGCCACCTTGGCCGCCTCTGTCAAGGACCTGCAAGCCAATTGCCGCAGCACAAAACTCTCTTGGTCCACAGAGAGTCAGATCCAGCTGCAAAACATGGGAGGACCACAGCTGCCTGGCACTCTGGAGCCACAAAAAAGGAAGAACCACGTTCCCACAGGTTCCCAGCACAGGACCACAGGGACACTCGCTTACCCACTCACATAGCACTGGGAAGGATTTGATGTACCTGGCTGAGAAGGAAAGCAGTATGTCCACCAGCCAGGAGTTTGAATCCATTCCTCATCTCCTTCAGCATCACTGCGTTAGCATCCTTCACTAGATACTTCAATATCTGGGTGATGATGGATGGGCAGAGGGATGATGGATGGGGACGTGCAGCTAGACGGACAGATCGATCCCCGCATCCCTGGCAGCTGCTCCTGATAGCCAGCCCGAGGGGGGAGCATCCGGGGGCTTTGCAGTGGCTGGGGGCTACAGTGGAGGTTCGGATGGTGAGTTTGGGCTGCAGAGCCCGACGACACCTGGAACCAAGCCCACACCAGGGCTGTTACCAGCAAACAGGCTGTATTTAAAGTACTGGTAGCATCAAGGCTTGCAGCAGCTGATGGTCCTGCTGTGAAAGGGTTCATGAACAGCCACGGATAAGGAAAAGTACTGGAAACCACAGCTGAGGACATAGCCAGCGTAGCAGCACTATCTGGGCTCTTGTCTGCTAATACCCAGCCTAAGAAATCATCAACAGCACGGAAACTGCGTCCTACACAGCTGATGGGGACAGCGAGCACCAGGCACATAAAACGAACCCAGTGGCAGCCCAGGTCTCCTGCCACCATCCCTGTCCTGTCAGTCAGCAACCACAGCCAACAAGTCACTCCGTGCCGAAGCCCAGCACGACCAGCACCCATGCCAAGCACCCAAGCACCCACAAAGGCAACAGCTTCATGTGCTCCTGCCTGGCGGGACACAGCCTGGCCTCCCTGCAGCCCGTGTGTGGGGGATGGGAGCCCACCTCCCACCTCTGCAGCCAGGACCGGCTCCTCCAGCAGCACGGAGAGAAGTGCTGAATGCCCGGCTGATGCTGAAATAACCGTGGTGGGCCAGATCAGCCCACTGCTGGCCAACACCAGCGCACTGGTCCACCGGTGTCCCTTGGCCGGGTCCCCAGCCCCCCCCCCCCCCGGCTGAATTGACTGGTCTTTTCACCCCCAGCAGAGCTACACCCACGCTCACACACGCACCGAACAGCATCTCTGTTACAAACAGCCACGAGCTGGGCAGAGCAAGGGCCAGATCCCAGAGCCGTGCTACACCAGTCAGGAACAAGGCAACGATCCCAGGGCTCCAGCAGCACCACCTGCTCAGCAGGGACCAGGGAGCCCGCGGTCCCGGTAGCCGTGCCGGCGGAAAGCGAGCAGGACCCTCACAGGGTCTGCGTGCTCCTGGGAGGTGGGGGGAGCTCCCCAGCCCCGGCGGCTGCCGTGGGACCACAATTTCCTCTTTCTTCCCCTTTTTGAATGTAACAGAGGAAAAATGTGGGGCCGTTTGGAGCGCGCTGAGCGGCGGGAGGCCAAGAGGCGTTCCTCCCAAGGCACGTTCAGCTGACGGCCGGCACGCCTGGGAACTCCAGCTGTTCTGTAAAAGCTGGGAGGACACTGGGAGCTTGTTTGCTGCTGGACTCATGCAGGGTGGGACATTACGAGCTGACAGGAGCATTTCCCAGGGCCCCCCTCATTCACTGACTCAGCCTCTGGGGTGCCACCACAGCCCCCCCCACCCGTGGGATGTCTTCCCCCAGCATCCTTGTCCTCATCTCTGCAGTTGGTGATGTGCAGAAGGCACCCGCCGGGCTGATCCCCCATCCCCTGCAGCTTCATGCCCCCAGTCAGGCTCTGTTCCCCCTCATGCTGGCAGCTGCAGAGGAAGGGGAGCCTGGAAATAGAGGAGCCTGGAAACTGGGGAGCCACACTCTGGTGTCACGCAGCTCCAAAGCCAGTCAAGGGCTGCTGGGGAGCACCGGCACAAACTCCAGCACCAGAGCAACTCGCTGCTCTGTGCCACAGCCACAGCTTGGGAAGCACCAGCTTAAAAGCCTCCAGGGATGCAGGGGATGTTGTGAAGGAGGATGCTGGAGGATCTGGCCAGAAACCCCACCTGCAGACCCATCGGGTCCCCCCACCCCAAAAAAGCCACACACAGCAGCACCATGAAGTTGCAAACACCGGGCTCATGCTGGCTGGCTTCGCAAGCCCACGTCAGCACACCGCACCGATGCACCCTGCTGAACCGCCATGAGCTGCAGGGTCCCAGCCCCATCCACAGGGTCCCACCAGCCCATGGACCCCCAGGCCACTAGGACGCTGCAGCAGGGGTGAGCCCACGGCATGCCAGCGGCTGGTGTGGGATGAGACCTGCCCAGGGCAAAGGGACCAGGACCACCTCCCCTTCAGCGTGGGTTTTCCACCCCGCCGTGTGATGAGGAAATGCAGAGCACATGGCAATCAGCCCTGGGCTGTCAGCACTGCTGAGGGTGGCACCGCAGGGCGCTCAGGCTCCCCGGGCCGCAGCCGGGCACAGCGACCCTGATGGGGAATGGCTTTGAAGCCGGGGTGGTCCGTGCGGGCAGGAACGGGGGGTACCAGCAGAGCTCTCCTCCCAGTGACAGCAGCTCACCAGGCTGTGCTCGGCCACAGGCTGGGACACCCAGGGGTGGCTGCAATGGGAAAAATAAAAGCAAAATAAAGCTGGGGGTGGAGGGAAAGAGGTGCTGGCAGTGGAACAGGATGGCACTGAGCCACGGCTGCCTGCGCCCTCCCTGCCCACCCAGATGTCTGGGATGCTGACAGCGATGCTGCATTTATCCAGGCTCACACCACTCGCTAAACCACTCTGTTCCATTCCTCGACACCCCAACTCAAAACCTGATCAGCAGATAAAATAGATCTATTTTTAATCTCCTAGCATAAGTAGGGTGTTTGTCTGGTTCATGCCCACCGAGCTTATTTTCATAATCACTAAAGTCAAAACGACGCCGAAGAAGTACACGTAACCCATCACGGGGCAGAGCCGCTGCCTGCCGATGGCCAGCCACCCACCAGGACATGCCTGCGCCGAGGGGACCCCAGTGGCTCTGCTGGAGCTGGCAGCTGGAGAGGCTCAGCACAAGGCACGGGTCTATAGCACACACAAAAAAATTAATAAAATCATAACAAAATAAGAAAGAGAGTGATACACTGGCCAGAGCTGGGGCAGGACCACACGACTGTCACACTATGCCAGGAGAGGATAAAGCTCCATTTTCTCCAGAGCATCCAACTGGATCGCAGCTTCTGTCAAACATCTCATCGGTGAGAGCGATGTGCGCTGCGGAGCTCCCCGGCTCTTACAGCAGCATGGCCGTAACTCGTGTGGGTTTGTGCCTGGCTGGCGGCCGGGATCTCCTGCTGCAGTGGCAGAGCCTGGAGGTTTCCCGTCACAATCCCGGGGACTGGTCCGGGAAAGCCTCGGGATCAGAGGGGCCAGAGCAGGGCAGGATGGGGTGTTAATGACACCCCGGGCTTCGTTTTCCAGGGCAGGGGGGAATGAATGGAGCCCGTCACGGAGCCCCGCTGGTCCTGGGACATCCCTCTGTCTGCTTTTGATTGAATCGGCCTCTCAGATGGATGGATGGACAGACAGCAAGGTAGCCCAGAAAGCGTCTGTTGTTCCATGTCAGAGAGGAGTGACCACAGGGATGCTCTGTCCCAGGATTTGGGGGTCCCTCTGCACCCCGGCAAAGGATGACCTGCCCTTTTGGAGCACTTCTCCCACAGGTGCCTGCCCACACACCCCCCACCAGCACAGCCCTGCTGCTGACAGAGGGCAGGACAGGGATCCCGGGGAGCGGGCCACCGCACCAGGGTCCCACCGAGCCCCCAGGCTGGTTCCAGCACGGGGCACACGACCCAGCGGGCACAGGGGTAACACCACGCTGGATCCCACAGCGCCAGCTGCTACTAGCCAAGGATGCCATGTAGGGACACAGGCTGGTGGTCAGGATGAATCCTGCTTTAGGAGGAAATTTAGCATTGAGAAAAAAAGAAAAAAAAGTTCCAAAAAGTCACCTTCCAGTAAATTGATTTTTCCCTGCATGGCAGTAGCTTTAAAGTAAAAAAACACAAAAACAAAGTAAAAACTTCTTTAGGCATTTCAGAGTCATTTTTCCTAGTTATTGTGAAAATTTAGATCAGAAAACGTGTTGGGTAAAATATTCAATTCCCCACAGCCTGGAAAGCCTCATCAAAAATCCATTTGAAGTATTAGTCTCAAATCCCTCATGGCAATGGGATATTTTAAGGTCAGTTAAACTTATTATTCACTCAAGATTTTCTTTCAGGTCCCTGCATATTTCAAACAGATTTCCCCCCATCTCTAGCCCAACTGTGTTACAAAAAGCCCTTTCCCCCATTCTTTTTTCCTAAACAGAAAAAAAAAGTTGTCAAAAGAAAAGTTACTAATCAGAAACAGCTTCTGAAGTCTTAAAACCCGCTACAGTTTGTACTTGTTACCAAAAAACATTGACGCTATCTCCAGATCCCTAAATCCCTCGACTTTTAAAACACTGAATGGAGCTGTGCTTGGAAAAGAAGAATTAACTCGGATTTGGTTTTCTTATTTACAATTCATTTTCCTCAAAACGGGATATATACACGGATATTTTTTTTTGCCCCCTTCCATTGTGCAAGGAAAGCAAGGAACTTCAAAAACTGAAACCTGCATTATTTTTGGATTATTCAGGATTTCCAACTTCATGTAACTGAAATTTCTGCTCCTACCATGCCTTTCCCCTCAAAGGACACCAGGGCACTTTTGTTTGTTTGGTTTTGTAAAATCAAGATCACCCAAAGAATACAATTTGTTAATTTCTGAGGTGTCCCCCCGGCTTGGGAAGGAGCAGCACAGACCAGGAGGTCTCCAACCCGTGGTACCCGCACAGAGGTCGGCAGGACCTGCCCTTGAAGGGGCCACACAACACCCCCGCATGCAATTTGGTTCAAAGTAGCAAGTATTTCAGAGAAAATATAACAATATCTATTTTTACAACCATCCACAGAGGAATTTGACAGCCGATGGTGAGGTTCAGAAGCAGCAAAAAGACTGGCCTTTCCTCTAAAACACAAATGTCTGCTTTCTGTGAAAAACCTCCCTGGTTTTGAAACACCAAGACCAACCAAATCCAAGAATTTACTTGCAAGATCATCACTCCCATTGTATTAAAAAAAAAAAAAAAAGAAAAGAAAAAAAGCAAACTCTTGCTTTGATGAAAATGAAACTTTTGACCCTAACAAACAAAAGCTCGGATTCCCCACTGACATGCAAATTTGTGTCTTCCCAGAGAGAGAAGCTTTCCTGGAGAGATGAAGCGCTGACACAAGGCAGCCCCTCCGACTACCAGGGACCCTCAGGAAGGTGCGATGTGGCATCACCTGCACCGCCAGCCCCACGCCTGCACGATCCCAGGCTCCCATGCCGGGGAAGCTGGCTGGTGGTCATGGCAGAGCACAAGTCCTCAGCGCTGCAAACCTCTCCGCTCCCATCCTGCCCAGGTCATGGCCATGTCCTGGCACGTGGTCAGCGCCTCCCCTCTTATAGTGGCACTTCCAGATCTTCTTGGAAACTCTGGAAGAAAATCTGCTGCTAACCTCACAAGGGGCTGAACACCGGGGATGGTCTAGAGGACACATGTTCCTGCCTGCTCCAGCCTGGCCCCTTACACCACTGCCCCGATCATGCCCCGAGCCCGTGGCAGCACCACCCCATCCACCTCCTGCACTGGTCCGTCCCACCACACTCGCCTCTTCCTAGCATTCCTGGAACCAAGGCAAGACACTTGGCCGTAGACATGCTGTATGGGGAAGATCGGGACACCTGAAGGTAGTGGGGGCTGCAATGGTCCTCCCAGCTTCTCCGAGTCCTTCCTACCGTCCAGGGAGGACAATGCAGCAGTCGGCAATCACCAGAACATTGTCCTGAGGACCCATCCCTAGGAGCATCTCAGGTACCTTTATCTTGTCCTGGGTTAACAGTTGGACTTGATGATCTCAAAGGTCTTTTGCAACCTAAATGATTCTATTATCTTCATCCCCAAAGCCCTTCAGATGCATTCCCCCAAGCCCCTCAGACTCATCCCCCTCCTCCCTCGCCCCACATAATGCGTGGCTCTGTCAGTGCCAGGAGGAGGGTGGCACCTTGTAGGACCCAGGTCCCAAATTCTCTCCCAGGAAGGACTGCTACAAGGCAAATGGTTTGAGCTCAGCTTCTCTGCTGAGTTACACAGTTTGGTGGGAGCCAGAGGAGATCTGGTGCACATCAGCCCTTGCTCTGTTCGAGCTCAGTGGCAGGATCCATGTCCTTGTCCCACGGATCTACTCGTGCTCTGCTCCAGGGAGCCGACAGGGATTTTGCTAGTGTTTGGCATAGACACTCCTGTTTTCAAACTGGTCCAGCCAGGTCAGTGCAAATTAGAGCAGGAGACCAGTCTCCCCCAGGACCAGCCCCGATCACTGCTGGGCTGTTCAGACCCTATAGCATATATGGGGCTGGGACAGTCACAGAGGCACTTCCAAAGCCCCACCTGCCTGGGATGGAGGGGTGATCCTTACAAATCATTGGCTGGTCTCTCAAAGATGCTCAACATTTATACCCCAAATAATAATTTCACGAATTTCTGAAGGTCACAAACAATATTAAGAGCTCTAGCCAAAGCCAAGAGTCATACAGCCAACACAGAGGGCTAACTGAGCAGAGAGGAAAAGATTGCAAGTGCCTGTAATCTTGCTCCTGAGAGCAAAGAGTTTAGAAATTATTAAACAGTTCTTAGTATTTCCAGCCATCTGGCCTGCATTTCTCCACTTATTCAATCAGACATATGTTGCTTTTATCCCCACCACTGCCAGCTCTCCCCTGTTCTCTGAAAACATGTGCATTCTCCACTCTGCTCATTTTCAGCTCAGCACAAAGCAGAGGCTGTGAGTTCGGCACGGTGCAGTCTTCTAGCAAGTGAACATGCCTGTCAGAGCCACTTCCACCAACAGATTTCTTCCACTTGCACCTAAAAAATCGGTGTTTGCACAAAACAAGGCAGCTCTGGCAGACTGAGACGTAATTTCAAGTTGGGAACCCCACTGCTGCAAAGCAGCATCACCCCACTGGTAACAACAGCATCCTATGGATTCATGCTGGCCAGGGTCTGGAAGGAGAGACCCCCTCCAGCTGTGAAGGCACGGAGGACAAGAGTCCACAAAATGAGTGTTTTCTCTCAGATCCCACACTGCTCTTCCACCCTACCACATGCAGGCTCTGCTGTACACTAGGATATGCAATAACATGTTCAGGCCACCCGTGTCAAGGTGTAGCACCACAAACCATCCTCTCTGATCAGCCCACTCTTTACATCTTCCACTTCCAGCTGCGATTTCTTCCCTTTAACAAGCAGAACACCTGACCAGGAGGACCAGAAGCTAGAAGTGCAGATAATGGGATAGAAAAGGGAGAAAGTGGAATGCTGCACTGCTCTAGCAAGGCAGGGTCCCACCGCCCGAGCCAACAGCATCACCCTGGACCTCTGCAGCCTTCTGAGAATGAGGAGATCCAGCAGTCTGTCCAAGGATGGCCAACGCTGTCACACAAGTGTTGGACATGGGAAGAAACCTGCAAGCCACAGAGGCCGTTTTGGAGCTGCAGTCATCACTAGCAAGAAGATAGAGCTGTTGGGTGGGATCAGGCTTAGCTTCCACCAAGCTCAACAACTCCAGCTCTGGCTCTTCTGCCACCTGGAGATGACAGCTTTCCCACAAGATGACTCTCATCCCCCAGCAGAGCACATCTTCACCTTCACATCAGCTTAGGTTGCACATCCCTTCTCCACAAGGCTCCTCCAAAGACCGCCCTTCAAGCAGGAACAGCCTCTTTGTGTCCGCAACAGGGCAAGGAGTGAATTACGTTTAATTACACACTGTCCAGGGTCTTAAGTATCAGGCCAAGTGTTACCAGATGTGCAGGGATCTCTGTCAAAGCGATCCGCAGGCTTGAATGCCTGTTTGGATATTTAATATCTTGGTATCTGGGGTGTGAGGGTCACAGACAGGGTTTTCGATGCAGATGTTACAAATCTTTTCTACTCTTACCATCACCTTTTAATACCACCATAAATCATCAGGCACTTCTCAGGTGACCATATAATTGCCCATTTGTGTATCTGAGCAAGCTTATCTGGACTCCTGCTCTTTGCTGCCATACAAAACTGCCAGCAAAGGAGACCTGCTGAGAGCAGACTCCAGGGCTTTGCGTGCCCCATCTCTCCTTCGACAAGTCATCTCCTGGCATGTGTGCTTCAGATGCATCGTGGCAGCACAAGGAAAAGACGAGTAACTGATACAGGAAGATTAAAAAAAGGTTGGATCAGTCTGTTCCTAATGCAAGCCTTGCTACTCGCAGTCCCTTTGATTGCAGCAGAAATAAAGATGGAAATTCACTGCAGGCAAAGGAATTAATTAAAAGGAGAATAAAGGAGGATCAGTCTGTTGGAGTCCTGGCATCAATTCTAAGACTAGTTTTGAAGTGGCAACAGTTTGACTTGTTCTTTAAAGTTGTTGTTCTACGTCCTGCATCATGTGCAGTGCCTTAGGGTAACGGGGCGCCCCAGCCGGCACAGGGCCGACCCACCTGCCTGCCGGTGGGGGCACCCAGCTCCGTCGCAGCATCCTTCCACCTTCTGCTGCTCCCCTGAGATCTTCAGACCATGGTGGAGCCACCACCCTTCACCGGGCTGCCGGCACTCAGGGGCTCCTGAACTGCAGCCACCAGGTTCATAACTCTGCAAGAACTAACTGCCGAGGTTTTTCTATAGGTGAGAAGAATATTAACCACTTTCAGCTGAATCACAGCTCAAATTGGGATTGTCTTCAAACACAGCCTGCACATATGTATGGCTTATGGTTCTCCAAAGCTTTACTTCTGTTTCCTGAGCCTTCAGTTTTCTTGTCTTCAGGAGATACTTGCTTCAAGCAAGAACTGAAACTCTCCCTGTCCCAGGACTCCAGGAGCTACAGCTCAAAAAACCGACCAAGCCTCTTGAGATTCATAGCAAAACCAGAAGAGTTCCCAACGTTGCCCTCCACCCAGACTGTGCTTTCAAAACGTATGTTCAGCTACCGGGTGAAGTGCCAGATCTGACCCTGAGAGCATCCCAGCTGAGCTCGGGAGAGCTTCACAGCCACATTTCTTCCCCAAGGGTACTGGTTACCCTTCCTCTCCATCCCGAACTTGGCTCCAACTTCACCCAACAGAAGGATGATGTCTGGGGACTGTTTTCTGGTCAGGGCACATCACACATGCACCACCCCCCCGCTGTGTAATTCCTCAGCCTACGATGTCACGCAGCCAGAACCCCCTGAACAGCAAGGTGCACGTTAACACTCGAGCTGTGATGGTAACGCTGACATGAGGCTCCCACAGCTGGACACAGCTGGAGTCAGGTTGTCACCTAACCTGGGCAGGATTTAAGCCTGAATTTGCCTTTACTTTAAAGAATGTTTGCCTAGAAAAAAACGTTTAGAAGAGATCTTGCGCCACCAGAGTGATTAATGCTAAAAAGGAATCGCTCGTTCAAGGTTCCTGTTCAGTAACTCAAGTTTTATGAACCTTTTACAAGGCAGAGCCCTTCCTGTGATCCCTGGTAAGCCGCCCCGTGAATGCAGCAAACCTTGACACGCTTCCCCATACACCTCAAAGCAGAGAAATATTAATTTTTAATACACAGAACAAGATCAGAACTGAACACAGCTATCACTTGTTATCCGCCTTGTAACAAGATCAGGATCAAACCGAGCGCGCTCTCAGAGAGGACACGGTGGCTGGCTCACACCCACACTACACATCCCTCCCATCTGTGTGGCAGGTAATTAGCTGGCACGCCAGCTCACAGCCCATGCCTGGGCTAATTATGGCGACCCACTGGGACCGGCGCAGGCTGCACCAGACTCAGCAGCCCCATCTCCTCCCCGAGGCTCCGACGCCACCTTCCCTCACCCGTGGGATGCAGCTGAAGCACCAGAGATGAGCTGCAATGCCCAGCACAGGGCAATGTGACCCCCGCCATTGCAACCCGAGGTCCAGGGCAGGTCTGGGCGACTGTGGCAGCAGTTGTCCTTGGTGGTCTCCTAAAACAGCCCGGGCATGCTGCAGAGACAGGGACCTGCACTAGAGCCTGGGGTGGGGGGGGTGGGGGGGTGGGGGGGCGGGCACTGGGGACAGCCTTCATCACCGACTAGAAGAAAACGAGGGACCTGGAGGGCCCCAATCATGGAGCTGAGGCACATGAGTGACCTGGAGCCATCTGCCAGTGCTCATAACCCCCACCCTTGCACCTAACCCATGCTGCTTAAGACAAGGTCTGAGCTTCAAACTTGGGCAGCTGCAGAGCACTGCCATCCCTCTGGAACACCTCCCTCTTCACACAAGCTCCAAATAAATAATAAAGCAAGACTTCAGCTGCAGGAGCCGGCCAGGCGCAGCCTGGAGCCCAGAAAAACCTGGCAGGTGAGGGCAGGATGGCACCCGGCCATGGCAGGCTTGGTCCCACTCCTGCACGCAGCCCCTGCCCCAGCCCTGAGTACTGGGATGCTCCCACCATCACCATCAGACCCTTGTCTCCAACACGCGTGCTGATCCGGCAGCAGCACACCCTCCCTGCAGGGCAGGATCAGGTCCTTGGGGATGCTTTTCTCCCTTCTCTTCCCAGCAGCAGCCCAGCCCCTGCCTGCCGGCTCCTTTGTGAAGGAGAGGCACCAGCGGCAGCTCCGCGCCACCCGGGTGGCAGCAGAGCGGATGCAGGTTGTCACGCTTGGGTCTCACACTGTGGGGGGACGTTCAGCTCCCTCCCTCCCCCCAAAATGGGCTTTTCATGGAGACAAATGATCCCTTCCCTCAACAAAACCTAAATTCTCAGCCAAAAGTACTTGGCAGCAGCCCCTTGAAATTTTTCTCATGGCTTGTGTGGCTTAGGAACATGATTTTCTGAAATATAAAAGCACCCGGAGGAAGCAGCTGATGCTCTCGTTGAAGAATAACCCCCTGCCCACCCTGGCCACACACCCCACCAGGCTGTCGCTCGCAGGGATGCAGCCGGCAGGTCCCGGCCAGCCAGGTCCAAGCAGCTGGGAAAAGCTCTACCCAGCCATCAGCAACCCACCCGGCCCTGGAGAGCCACCACCACAACGGGGCTGTGTCGGCTGGGGATGAGACGGGTGGCCAGCGGTCCCCTCCCGCTCCGCAGCATCCATTGACAAGTGGCAGTGATGAGGGATTGCGCTGACAAGCATCTGATCAATGGCATTTATCGAGCCCCCTCCACGCTCCCAGTAATTGAAGGATTTCTTTCGCTTCCACTCTTATTGACATTTCATCCCTGGCAGGGTGTCCGTGGGGGTGTGCTGTCACTTGGAATTACAGGGGAGCTCAGCAGCACAGGCAAGACTGGGAACAACGGCACGGCATGTGGTGCGAGGCGTTGGGCACGAAGAGACAGGGGAAACCTTTGGGGCACGATCAGCACCCACAGCCTGTCTTGAGAAAGGGAAACAAAATAAAACAATCTGACACAGGACTGCAGAGGCAGCAGAGGCACTGAGGGACCCTGCCCCATGGGTGCGGAGAGGCAGAGCGCTGCGGAGGCAGCTCGGGCACAGCGCGGGCAGCTCGGCCTTCGGCCACGGCCAGGAGGCAGGGGTCTGCTCCCGGGTCTCCTCCTTGGCCACAGCCAGGAGGCAGGGGTCTGCTCCCGGGTCCCCTCCTCGCTGTGCGGCTGTTTGCTTTGTGGGCTTGATTTCACCTGCAGCAAGGAAGAGAGCCTGCTTGCACCCACGGAGCAGCCATCCTGCCCTCGGCCGGGTGCTGGTGCAGGGAGCTGAGCCGGGGGGACAGGCAGCAGCTCTGCCCACTGCCCAGGTCCCCCCAGGACCGGGGTTTGGGATGCTGCAGGCTCCGGAGCAGCTGGGAAGTTGGGCGATGCAGGAGGGTCTGCCAGCCCCTGCCGAGCAGCACCATGCAGTGCCGGGCAGGAGGCAGAGGCGTGATGTGGCCTCCAGGGACGGGACCTGTCACTTGTCCTGTCCCTTCCCATCAATCACCGGCAGGTCCTGGTTGTTGGGGTTTTTTTTCTTGCACAATACGGCGCCTGCCAAAAGCAGCTGCTAAGTCCCCCGCTGAACTGGCCCAAAGGGTGCAGGCAGGGACGGGCGAGGAGACGGGCAATTCTTTATCCCGATGACAGGAACACCCCCTGTGCGCCCACAGGTAGGTGTGCACAGGCATGGACACGCTCACCCGAGCTGTTTAGGGGCTAAGTAATAAATCAATAGCAAAGTGGTCAGCCTTTCCCTCAGCAAGGGCGCTTAACAAGGTCACATCCTTATTCTCTCCAGACTAATGAGTGGAGATTACTAATAAGACCTCAGTGACAAGTGACTATATTAATGTAATTCTCTCCTGCTTGTAATCAATTTTGTGTGTTAACATGCACAGCGATCTTGGCCGCCTGGGATGCCTGTGCCACCCCCAGCACTGCAGAGCTGCTGGCTGGGCTGGGAGAGTGTTTCATTCCCCCTGTAGCCCTGCCTGGCCGTGGGATACCCTCAGCGGGACACGCTCAGTCATACTGAATCACTCCCGAAGAACCCAGCAGCACATCCCACTCCCAAAGTGCTGCCATTCCCCTTGGCCGCCTAAAACATTTCTGTGCTGGTGCTTTAATAGCCCAAACAGCCAAAGTTTTCTGCAACTGCTTACGAGAAGCTCATTTCAGCCATTCCACCCCATATCTGAGCCTCAAACAGTGCTGGTCCCAGACCTCTGCATGCTCCAGGTCGGGGCGGTTCGTGTCCCCAGCAGCACCCGTGCCACAACAGGCATGCTCTGTTTGATCTGTGGCTCTGGAGCACCTCAGCCGTGCAAAGCCTGGACCTCCGCAGGCAGAGCCATCCCTGCTGTCTGCAAACACCGGCAGCACACGGCATCAGGCGTTCACAACCCAGTGCATCGGGATGGCTTGCAGGTTCAAACCCAGTTAGCCGGGCACGCTGCCTCTGTGCCCTGGTTGCCGCCCCCATGGCCTGCCTGCCTGCAATATTCTCCATTTGCATTTCAAACGACTCTCAGACCAAGAGTGACTCACTTAAGAGAGGCATGAATAATTTTGAAGACATTTAGACTTCTGTGATCTGCGAGCTGCCACTGCGCAGGGGGAGGAGGAGGCAAAAACCCAAATGATTTGCTGTGAATTTTCCACCCAGGACTGTTACCACAAAAGGTGAGCATGTAAAACCTGAGCAGCCATGAGCACACCGTGCCCTGAGCACCAACACGTTGGGGCCTCAGACCTTGCCAAGAGGAAAGCCCCCGACTGCACGGCCCAGGACCCCCCCGCAGCCCAGGACGCACGATACATGCTGTGATGCCAGACACACGGTGCCCAGGAGCTCAGGCAGAGCGCCGGTAACTAATGGAGCGGTGCAGGATCAGACCTGCGCCTTCTGCACAGATCTGTACCAGATCCACTTCCCCTGGGCTCCCAGCACATCTGCAGAAAGCTGCAATATATTCCTTGTGTGCAAACACCATGTGTCTGTCATTTCTCTATTACAGAGCAGAGTTGTCCCCCACCCACCCACTCCATTCAGTGGGATGGATTTGGACAAGCCCAGGGTAAGACAGGACGCTAGAGAGATCCGAGTCAGACCCTGCAAACCCTGGCTCATGAGAGCAACACACGGTGTCCCCAGGAGCCCCACAAGCTGCTGGGGAGTGAGGCCTGTGCTTCACATGCTGTGAATCCCCACATCCAGCCCATACATCCTCTTTCAAGGAAAGACTCAGCTTAAACCAGGCCAGTGGTGCTGGTCTGGACCAGACCTGGCCAGGCTTCCTCCACCCCATGCCTCCCAGCCAGGCTTTCAACCACGTGCTTTCCAAAGGCATCCAGGAAGCCATCCAGAACATCCCTCTGCTCCTCACTTTAATAAATTTCTAAACAAATGTACCAGAAAAATGTGGTGGGAGGCACAGAAGGGGCTCCAGGAGTCCCGCTGGTTCCTCTGCTGCCCACTCCCAGGTAAATAAGCTGATGATTTTTCAGGCTGCTGGAGCAGGGTATGGAGGGCAGGCTGGCAGGGGTGCCAGGGCTCGCCAACCCCCTCACTGCCCCGGCACCCGCGGCACCTCCATCGCGCCCACCGCACACGGCTGGTCCTCGCCGCAGGGCGAGAGCGCAGCATGGGAGCAAGGGCAGGTATTAAACTGACCTGCCCAAGATGCTCCACGGAGGAGGGCAGCAGCGGGGGCATCTTGCATGGAGCTGGCTGAGGGCAGAGCAGACCACCTCGAGGGGCTCCGGCGATGCCAGCCTGCCTGAGCCCCACCAGCCAGCCCAAGAGCTGGGATGTGGGGAAGAAGCCCCCAGGCTGGGGTCTCGCCCAGCTCCTGGAGCCCCACCTCGCTCTGGGGCAGAGCGTGGTCACGTAGGACACGGGAGCATCCTTCTGACGCCGGCTGGCTCCCTAAGCAGGAGGATTTCCAAAGCCCTTTGAAAAGCCATTTAGAGCTAAGTCCTGGTATTAAACCTGGCCTTTCATTAGTCAGGTTTTCACTCTCTGCCCGAGCCTGTTTCAGCAAAAAGTTTTTTAAAAGGTCAGGAAGAAGCTTTTAAGCATATTTGCCAATTAACTATTGTAACCCCCTCCTCGCCTCGACGCGAGCTGCCCACTTCCGTCTCAGGGGATGGTAATTACCGTTTTATAAATAAGCTTTGAACTCTCTTAAGTAATAGTCTCTCCTTGCATAAAAGCACCCTCTAAATCCACTGGCCTTTTCCGCCTTCTGTCACTGTCTGCATCTAAAAATAATCTAGGAAAAAACCCCATAATACTTCTAAGAAGAAACTCCAAAACTCACTCTCACTCCGTGATGACTATTTCTCCAGCCCCTCAATAATTTAACCAACAGAAACCTCACAGCTTTCACTGCTGTATGTGAACTTTTCATGATATTTGACATCTTTTCAGAAGTTCTCTAGAGTTACATGTAAGTGATAAAAAAACCTGTCTATGCTTATACGCTTAAATTCCAGGCCCCTGAGGTTACAGAAGAGTAACCAGGGGAGCACAAGAAAAAAGGCATGAATACAGAAGTATTTTCTAAAGGTATTGGTTCACATAATATTCGTTTTTAAAACCAGCCCCATGATTTCTAGGTGTCCAGCTTTATGGATTGATTTAAGCAGCCTGCAATAGCAACACTGGAAACCCTTTAGACACTCAGGTCACTCCTGCACACCCCACTGCACAGCCTGGATATAAACCCACCATTTATTTAAAAGACAGCGACAGGGAAAGCCTTCCTGGCTCGGGAAGACCGCAACTCGTTCCACTCTGCAAGTCACAGCGTTTGTCCCAGAAGCGGCAGCCAACGTGCCGCCTGAACCGCCTCAGCCTGACACTACCTACGTACCGACGTGCGGAACGACCCGGCTCTGCGTCACCTTGCACCGAGCCAGGCTGGAACTCAGAGCCACGGACCTGCTGACACCAGCAAGCACCACTGCGTGGGCTTCGGTGGGCTTTGGATGGGGGACACGGCTTGGGAGCCGCCACGTGAAAGCAAGGGAATAACGTCAGTGGGAAAGCGGGGGGCAGGAGGGCCAAGTCATGCTCCTTGCCCCATCGCACCCTCGCTGCCGGGGGGAACAGCCCCCTAAACAAGGCAGGCACAGCCCCCCTGCCTGCCCTCAATAACATCAGCCTCGGATGCCTTTAAACAGTTTCAAATGTTAATTCCTCGTCATGGCAGTAAAAGCTATTTTTAATCCCACGTGAAAGCAGTTTGCAGCAGACCAAACTTTGCACGTATTGCAGATCGCTCATCGAGCCCAGGCAGTGCAGTAAAACAGGGGCACGCCGTCGCGGGGAGCCCTGGCTGGCTGCTATGGACGCACACAGCGCTTAAGCCCTGTACTAAGTGTAGAGCTGGGACCTAAACATTGCATAAAAGCAAATCCAAGCCACTGTCCATTAAATAAAAGCTTCAAAACATCTTCTTCATAGTTACAAAATCACAGCTTTTTCTCAGGTTTCCCGTATTTTTCCTTGGCATTTTAGGATTTACTTTCCAACCATGGGGCTGAGGATAGGGGAAGCTGACACAGAAAGGCTCTATTTTTGTAAAGAAAGTTTAAAAAAAGAAGAAAGAAGAGATCACGAAGTAATCAACCCAAGAAGCACGCTGTAGGACTGAGTTTCTGCAAATGCACCAAGAAAAACAAGGGCCACTCTCAGCTGCGGAGCCCTGAAACGTGAGTCCATCAGGAGACCAGATTAGCTGGTGTCAATGAATAAAGATAATGTCCCGGTGCAGGTCTCAGTGCATCGCCATCTGACTCCTCACAAGATTCTTTTGTCTCTTCCCACCTATGTATTTCTTAAACGCGCCTGTGAAAAGCTCTCCCTGGAAAGGGATACAAGCTCCGTGCCAAAACGCAGCCTGGTGACTCCAGAGTAGCTGAAATGTCAGGTTTTATTCAAGAGCTTGTGCTATAGTGTGTCTTGATCTGTCTGTACAATCACAACACACACAAAAACCCCTCAAGGCATCTACTTAGCTCTACTTTTCAACTGCCAATAACACTCACAGCAAAAGTCAAAAGAGCAGCGCTGGAGCCGCGTCCTTTCCCTGCCGCTCAAAGGCTTCAGGGTTGCAAGGTTCGGAGATAACAAAGTCCGGCTCAAGAAATCCTGGATGCCTTTCAAGAACGTTATTAGCTCCCATGAATGAGTTTGAAGTGGGGGGGGAAACACAGAAAAACACAACAAACCCACATCGCATGTAGCAGCTCTCTCCATCCGCCTCCCCCGGGCACACACAGATGCTCCCAAGCTGGGACCCCCCCAGCACTGTTTAACAGAAGCACAGTGTAATGCATGACGAACCACATGAAAAGTTCCTCCCCCTGCATGCAAACCTGCATGCGCTGCATCTGTTCAAAAGGGAAAATGGCAATAAAAAGCTAAATTCAGCCTCCGAGAGGTTCAGAGCTCTGGGACGGCTCTGCAGCACCAGAGGATGCTCAGCGGCGGTGCCTGCTCCAGCCTGGCCACTCACCGGCAGGCGGTTGCCAACTGTGACTAACCATCCCATAGCAGATTTTACTGCTTCTGGCCCAAACCGTGAAAACATAAAGAATTCTTTACAATTCCTATGAATTGCAGTGTGCTCCACCAGCCAGGGCGCAGTTGCCCAGAGCACAATCCCAGCAGCTGCTGCCTTGTGTGTGCTTCGCCCGGGACGCCAAGGGTCGCGGGGAGCCCTGGCCCTGTGTAATTCTCCCTTTGGCTAGCGGAAAAACAGCAGGAAGGGAAGGCGGAAAAGAGGGACTCGGATGATAGATCATACCTGGAAACACAAGACAGAGGAAAAGCATCACTGCAAAGTTTCAGCAGATGGAGACAAGGAAACTATTCTTCGGAAAAGCTACATCAGGCTGATGCCCTCAGCATCCATACCCGCAAACTCTCTCTGATGCAAACCAGTGTCTGCAAAGCCCTGTCCCTGCACTGCCTGCATGCCCCAAAGCCGCTGTTATCCGCCCTGTCTCCAGCCCTTGTCCCCGCAGCACCGGCACGGCCGAGGCTGCACCGAATTACAGTGCAAGGCAGATGGAGCGGTCCAAACCCCTGAGCAACACCAGGCAGCTGCGTGGAAAACCAGCCCAGATCCGGCAGCCAAAAAGGGAACAGTCCCATGGCAAAGATCTCAGTGACACCCCCCAAATGTCACCAGCGGAGCAGTGTCCGCCAGAGAGCCCACTGGGGCATGGAGCCCACAGCTCCGCTCGCACAGGCATCGCATGAAATGCAAATGCCTCGAGCACCCCAAATGCTGCTGGTGACCTCGACTCTGTTCCCCCTCACACAGAGGTCCCTGAGCTCAACGCAGGTGCTGCTCTGCAGACAGAGAGGGGGTTACACCCCTTACACTCTGCAGTGACTTGGCCCACAAGCGCAGTTTTTCACAATTCACACCAGCAAGGGCAGAATTTGGCCCCGCACCGTCAGGCTGGATGTCTCTTCAGATTTTTGCAATGATGTTCTAAATATCACCCGCAAACATCTCAGGTTCAGTTACGTTCCTCCCGTTGGCCATCGCCCACACTCCCCCAAAGATGGCCCAGCCAGCCAACACGTCCCCCTGGTCCCCAAACGGGACACCCGCGCTCCCCGGAGCGCTGCGCCAGCACAGGGGCAGGCACGCCACCATCACGTCTTCTTTTTATTTATGTTTATATGAGGCAGTACTGAGTGCCAAAAAAAATAAAACAGTGTTTTGCTTTAGGATAAAATGTCACGTTATGCTTGGATTATCCACTAGGTAATTTATGTTGCAGTCTAGAAAAGGTGTTTAATCTCCTCATAATTAGCTAAACCTATAATAACTCAAGGAATTTTGCACGAGATGCTTGCTGCTTTTGCAGACCATCTTCTTTTCACTAGCAAAAAAAACTACTCCAAAAAAAAGGGACTTTGGGCTATTTCAAATTTAAATAAAATAAAACACTCAGTAAGAATAGATGGTTTCAGTCAGTAGCTTACAACATTATAACGTAAACTACTCGGCACCCACAAGCAGATACTCCAGCAGTGAAACTGCTACAGGACTGAACGACCAAGAAAGAACAAACTAATTCTGTGGCAATATTTCCAAGGGAATATTTTTTCCCCCACATTTACTTAAGACAAGCAACGACCTACAGGTGCCTTCGGGCCAAATATCTTGGCATGAAAAGCAGTTGGTGTAATTTTGGTTTCCTAGCAAGTTCAAATATTTTAAAAATGTTTACACCACTTTGAGATACTCATTGGAAAAACCTGAACTTCTGTCCAACTTCTATTTTCCTCCGCTCCAACACACCCCAGCTTTAAACATTTAGCTCTGTCTGGCTTTCTGGAGGAAAAAAACCCCTCAGTATAGGAAGGTCTTATAGGAAGACAAAACAAGAGAGGCAAGGAGAAGAGAAAACTAAGGAAAATAGTTGTGCATGTGATTGAAAACACACTTATTCTATGCAGAGTTAAAGCAAAACATCTACTGATTTTTTTTCTCACTAGGAAGGATGCAACTTCTTCCCAGCACAGCACAGCACTTCCCCGTGCTGCATCTGGCCACACCGAAAACCTTCCCTGCTCGATTTCTCCAAATTTACCATAACCATATGCAGAATCATCTTAAAACATCTCGCTGGTATCAGGCCAGGCTCCCTGCAAGCACTTACAGCACTAAAAACTCACTACACAGCAATCCAAAACTAAGATTTATTTATTCTTCTCTCAGTGTGGTCCATCCTGCAAACGTCTCACTGGACTATGGCGAGCGATATGAAAACGTTCGATCTTCCACACTTTAATTATGTGCTCACAGTCATTAAACTCCCATTCTGCCAAGCACGATCTATCTTGTAATCCTCGCCCAAAAAGATTAGTTATCATCATTATTGTTTCTAGAGCAGCGTAGATACAAATGGAACTGAGAAATGAGCTAATAAATCACGGCAATATTAATACAGTCATAAAAATAAGTGCGCTACTTACTGTGTTTGAAGGTGTGTTAAGTCAATAACTTTACAGCCCAGATGTGGTCTTACAGAGCCGAAATCCTGCGTGTAAAATTACCACTAAAATTACACTTTCCATTAAACACGCTGATTTTCACAGGTTATTATTTTGGCGAGGACTGCCAAATTTGCAGCCTCCCCCAAAACATCGGGAAACATTAAGAGCATGTAAGAAATACAGTATTCCCGCGGGGCTCGGGGAGAATAGGATGGAGAGGCAGGAAGGACAGGGAGAGCTACTCCTTTTATTATTTTCAGATGTTTTCACCGAGAACACCGCCGTGCTTTTACAAATCTACACATTTGGACTCTCTTCAAAATAACGGACCAGATTCTTTCACTGGCTTCAAGGGACTTAGAGCTCCGGCTTCATTTGGCCCGGCCACTCCGGAGCTGGCCAGGAGACGGGAGTTTAATAGACACCACATGCACAGTAGCTGCTCTTCCGAAGGCTTTATCGCCTGAAGAGTTCAATTCTATTGAAATCCTCAAAACCCAACCAAGTCCCTTGAATCAATACAGCTCTGCCCTTTGACACAAACCTACCGAGGAATTTGGGCGATACTGGTTTACCCTCCCCTCCGCTGGCTCCCTGTTCCGAGGTGCAGCGAGGATCAAACCCGCTCCTGCAAGCCCAGGTCCTCGCTCCCTTTATTTTTATAAGCCACTCGAATAAAATAATTCCTAAAGGAACCCAGTGGGGAAACAGTGGGATGGCTGAGAATAAAGCGTTAAAGGTTAAAATCGCAAAGCCTGGATAATTAAAAAAAAGCAAATTTCTGCTGCCGGCCGTCCTACCACCTGTCCCCGGCTGGCTGAGCTGTGGGATGGGGGACACGGGGGGACACGGGACCGGCTCTCGCACTCCCACTGCTCCCCACTTCAGCAGCGGCCCCCAGCCCAGCGAAGCGGGGGTCAAAGCTGCCACCCCCGGGATCCCGCAGCTCGGCTCCAGCCGCATCCCCGCCAGGGACTCGCATCCGTGTGCGTCCCCCCCCGTCCTGCCCCCCCCCCGCCATCCCAGCCCCTTGAACCCCCGTTATCCCCCGGGACCTGCCGCGCCCGGACCAGCCTGTTGCAGAACAACCCCGTCGCTGCACGGGAAGCAATTAAACGCGGCTCGGCGCTCAATCACCGCCTGCCGGAGCCCCCCCCCTCCGCCGCCCCGCCGCCGTTACCTGTACCAGCGCAGCCCTTTCTCGTAGCACCTGTCGAAGAAGTGGGGCTCGGCGCCCACCGCCCGCACCCCGGGGTGCGCCCGCAGGAACTCCAGCAGCGCCCGCGTCCCGCCCTTCTTCACGCCCACGATGATGGCCTGGGGGAACCGCCGGCTGCCCCCCGCCGCCCCCGGCCCCGGCCCCGCCGCCCCCGGCCCCGCGCCGTCGGGGAGCGCGGCGGGCGGCAGCAGCAGGGCGGGCGGCAGCGGCTCGCAGGGCCCCGGCAGGCAGTAGAAGAAGTAGGTGAAGAAGAGGATCATGGTGAGGAGCAGCGAGGCGCGGCGGCCCCCGACGGGTCCCAGCAGCCGCCCGCTACATCCCATCGGGGGCCGCTCCCGGCCCCGCCGGGCAGCGCATCCCGCGCCCCCCCCCGCCCCCCCCCCCGCCTCCCGCGCTCCCCTCCGCGCCGCTCCGCGCGCTCCCGGCCCGACCCCTCCCCGCGCCCACCCGGCCCGGCCCGGCCCGCCCCTCGCGCGCCGCCCCCACGCCCACCCGCGGGGCGGGGGAGGGCGCGGGACACGCGTGGGGCACCGGCGGGGCAGCCCCCGGCCCCGGGCAGCCCCCGCACGCCCCCGCCCCCGCCGCGGCGGAGGGAAGCGCTCCCAGCCCCAGCGCGCCGGCGGGATGCGTTTTCCCGTGTTTTCCCGAGGTTTCTCATCTTTTCCCGTCTTTTCCCATCTTTTCCCATCTTTTCCCATGTTTTCCTGTCTTTTCGCATCTTCTCACATCATCTTCCCCCGTCTTTTCCCATGTATCTTTTCCCGTCTTTTCCCATGTTTTCCTCTTTTCCCATCTTCTCACATCTTCGCCCATCATCTTCCCGATCTTTTCCCGTCTTTCCCCATGTTTTCCTGTCTTTTTGCATCTTCTCACATCTTCGCCCATCATATTCCCAATATTTTCCCGTCTTTTCCTCTTTTCCCATCTTCTCACATCTTCACCCATCGTCTTCCCAATCTTTTCCTGTCTTTTCCCATGTTTTCCTGTCTTTTCGCATCTTCTCACATCTTCCCCATCATCTTCTCCCATCTTTTCCCATGTATCTTTTCCCATGATTTCCCATGTTTTCTTGTCTTTTCCCACCTTCCCCCATCATCTTCCCCCATCTTTTCCCATGTATCTTTTCCCATCTTTTCCCATCTTCTCACATCTTTTCCCACCTGATTTTCTCCCCTGCCTCCAACTTCCAGGGCTGCAGCGGGTATTTTCAACCGTTGCCATCACGCGAAGGGCTGCGGCTCGGCAGTGGTGCAGGTTCCCAGGCGGGCACCGGGCTGGAAATAGCAAGCTGTGGCCAGGATGGCAGCCCAGTGCCATGCAATTAGCGAGCGGCACCAGGTGAGGCAGCGCTAATTGGGCTGCAAGAGCTGCTGCTGCAGGTGTGGAAACACAAACCCAATGCACATGTATTTATTGTTTGGGATGGGAAGGACAGCCCTGGGTTTCCACCCATTCCTTTGCACCTTCCAAAATAAGCCTAAAAGCAGCAGTTTCCGTGGTGTGATTTAAAATGTCCATGGGTAATGGACAGTGGAGTGGGGTGAGGTGGTTTTCCTGCTGCAGGAACCCCATTCCCTGGGTGCCAGAGCAGTCTGCATCCCGGGTGCTAAATAAATCCTGTCCAGCAATCAGTGACACGTGGGAGCTGGACCCCACAGGCAGCATCCCTGGGTACCGTTGGGCAGGCCTGGGCCTCACGTGCAGCAACGGCAGCATCCTGGCTTGCTCCTGCCCTCCTGTGCCATCACCAAACGCAACACAGCCAAGACCCAGCCGTGGGGTGCCCATGCCTGGGGGTCCCCTGGGGCCATCGTGCCTCAGACCCGCTCTGGCTTCACTCAACTGCCCCAGGGTCCATCCCACCACACGCCTCAAAACACTGAGGCTGATTTCCAGCCTTGTGCTAAAGCCTTCCTTTTTGGTATCTGAAATCAGCACGGTCTTAATTAACCTATTAATATAATTAGCTCTTTTTATAATTAGATCCCCTGAGCCTTGCAAGAGCTGGAGCACAGCAGGGAGGGGGAGCTCTGTGGGCTGAGACCAGAGGGAGTGCAGAGCTGAGCAAAGCCAGTGGCTTCGGGAGGCAGCGATGCTGCTGCACAGCTGTATGCTGCCACAGCTGCACCGTGGCATGCTTGTACAATGGCACAGCTGCAAGGTGATGGGCTGCAGGGTGGCAGGGCAGCAGGGTGGCAGGGCTGTGCAATGGCCAGGCTGCAGGGTGGCAGGGCAGCAGGGTGGCAAGGTGACACAGCTGCACAGTGGCCAGGCTGCATGGTGGCTGGCTGCAGGGTGGCCAGGCTGCAGGGTGACACAGCTGCAGGGTGGCAGGGCTGCAGGGTGGCAGTGTGACACAGCTGCAGGGTGACAGGGCTGCAGGGTGACACAACTGCTGGATGAAAGGGCTTCAGGGTGGCAGGGTGACACAGCTGCAGGGTGACGGGGCTGCAGGATGGCAGGGTGACACAGCTGCAGGGTGACAGGGTGGCAGGGTGACACAGCTACAGGGCAGCAGGGCTGTCCAATGGCCGGGCTGCAGGGTGGCACAGCTGCAGTGTGGCAGGGCTGCCAGGGTGACAGGGCTGCCGGGTGACATGGGTGCAGGGCAGCAGGGTGACACAGCTGCAGGGTGGCAGGGCTGCCAGGGTGACAGGGTGGCAGGGCTGCAGGGTGACACAGCTGCAGGGTGGCAGGGCTGCCAGGGTGACAGGGTGGCAGGGCTGCAGGGTGACACAGCTGCAAGGTGGCAGGGCTGCCAGGGTGACAGGGTTGCAGCATGGCTGGGCTGCAGGGTGGCATGGGTGCAGGGCAGCAGGGTGACACAGCTGCAGGGTGGCAGGGCTGCCAGGGTGACAGGGTGGCAGGGCTGCAGGGTGACACAGCTGCAAGGTGGCAGGGCTGCCAGGGTGACAGGGTTGCAGCATGGCTGGGCTGCAGGGTGGCATGGGTGCAGGGCAGCAGGGTGACACAGCTGCAGGGTGGCAGGGCTGCCAGGGTGGCAGGGTGGCAGGGCTGCAGGGTGACACAGCTGCAAGGTGGCAGGGCTGCCAGGGTGACAGGGTTGCAGCATGGCTGGGCTGCAGGGTGGCATGGCTGCAGGGCAGCAGGGTGACACGGCTGCAGGGTGGCTGGGCTGCAGGGTGGCATGGGTGCAGGGCAGCAGGGTGACACGGCTGCAGGGTGACATGGGTGCAGGGTGACAGGGCAGCAGGGTGGCAGCGGGACAGGGCTTTGTGCCCTCTCGTGGCTGGTGCTGGGCGGCTGTGCTGAGCTGCCTGGCCCTGCACAGCAGCTTTTCAACGAGAGGAAATAACTGCGCGAGCGCGATGGAGATCCCTTCCAACTCGTAACGCAAAGGTTCCCCAGGGAAAAACGAGGAGGAAAGATTATGACAAGGAAGTGAATCTGTTATCGGGAGCAGTCTGATAAATAAAAACGCATCCAAAATCTGCCGTGCAGCACTTGCCAGCTCTTGTCGGGTTTACGTAAGCGATTAGAAATAGGAACTGTTTCACCGCCGGCGAGAGTGGGTGGGAGCTGCTCCAGCCCCCTGTTTGGGTTCGGGGGGGGCTTGTTGTTGGAAAATGCCAATTTGTCAAAATAGAAATGTTTGGCAAGAATACATCCATTTTGACAAAGTACTGTCAAAACACAGCCAGGGAAACTCTGGAAAGGCGGAGGAGGGAGCACAGCACAGCACAGCACACCCACCCTCCTCTTCCCCAGCCGAGGGGATCCCTCGGGCCGCAGGGCTGGGGAGTGGGCGCAGCGATGCCTCTCGGCACTGCCAGCTGCCCACCGGTGCCACCGGCACTGCCCTGTCTCAGCGCTTGCCGCTGCTCGGGCACGGTTGGAGGAGCAGCGCCTTTTCCTTTCGCAACTTCAAAATTGGGGGAAAAGGCTTAAAAGGTGCTCGGGGCTCACTGCGGCCAGGTGCCCGGGGTGAGGAGTGGAAGCATCCAGCACTCAGGGCTTCCCCAGCCCTTCGGTGGCCCTACAAGAGGGTCCCCAGCTTCAGCTGAGACCCCACCAGACAAGGACCAGCTCCCTGCCTTGCCCGTAACTCACGCAGTTAAGGACAACAAGCACTCAGGTGCAATTTTTTAGCAAAATTAGAACATTTTGTTTGGAAAAAAAGGAGTTCTGAAGCAACCAGCTCGGATGCCCCCCGTGCTCCGTGCCCTTGGCAGGCAGCAGCCACCCTCACATCTCCGTGGCCACCCAAGGATGGCTGTGCAGGACACGGGACATGGTTCCTCTCTGATCCCCTGTCCCCTGCCAGGGCACTGCGTGCCTTCCAGCTCCAGTAACACACCTTCACCTGCAGCTCTGACAACACAAGCTGCTGCAGAGCACAGCTTTCCACCAGCTTGGTGAGCCCATCGAAAGGTTGGGATGCCGGTGGTGCTGGTGTCCGGCACGGCACGGGGCTGCCTCCCCGGGGCAGGAGCAATGCTGCTGCAATAGGCACCGATGTGTTCGCACCAAGGAGCCAAAGCCGGGCAGGCAGCGAGCAGCATGGCATGGAGCCAGCACCAGTCGTGGTGCAGGGCTGGGTATGGTGTTGGCAGGATTTATCCTCGCCCCTGGGGAGAGCAGGGATAGGCACTGCCGTACCCTGCACCCCAACACCTCAGCTTGCTCCCCAGGCTGGTGCACACCACGCTCCCTGCCCTGGGTCGCTGCATAAGCCCTGGCATCAGGGCTCTGCACCCTTGGGTGGCACCCATGGCCCCAGGGGGGCTGGTGGTGGTGGCCCCACAGGCACCCCCAGAGCACAGCCAGTCCCCAGGGCTGCTCACGGCACGCAGGAGACACCGGGCTGCTCTGGCAGAGGCAGATGAAAGTGTTTGGGGCTGTCAGTGGTGTTATGGATGGGCTGCGAGCGCTGGCGGGGAGCAGACACAGACACTGCGGATGTGGAGGGAGACTCCACGTTTCCAGCCCCTGATTGATGAGACACGAGTGCTGGCCACTTCACTTACTATATCACCGTTGCCTCAGCCCTGCACCAGGACAAGGGTGCTTTGAACCTCAGAGATGATTATCTCCACTGAAGGAGTCATGTTTCTCCCCTGGGGTCCCAGCAGGAGCGAGCGGGTCCCCAGGAAGCCCCATGACCTGGCTGATGGCTCAGCTGCTCCCCAGGGACTGGGCGCTACAGCAGCCTTGGGGCAGCTGGGGCACCGTGGCTGTGTGGAGGAAGATGCTCCACAGAGGGGCTGGAGTGTGGCCGAAGGAGTATGCGATGGCTGCCTGAGACACATCCGAGCTGGCCAGGAGCTCCCACAGCAGTGATGCCCGGTGCTGAGCAGCAAAAGGGAAAAATAAAGCAGCAGAGAGGCCTGAAGCTGGCCAGTGCCAGCGTGGCCGGGCTCGCAGGAGGTACCAGGGAGCAGCGAGCAGTGGCCCAGCCTGCAGAATGCTCGGTGATGCTCCATCCAAGCAAAGAGCCACCACCAGATTTGCAGTTTGCCTCGGGGCCACCTTTCATTGGTGACAGCCCAGCCAGCTGGGGGGGTCCCTGTGCTGTGGGGGGCTGCCTGCCTGTGAGGTCCCCGGGGCTGGGACAGCTGCAGGCTGCCTCCTGCCCTCCCCACCTTGGCTGGGTCAGCAGTGATATGAGCTGTCCCTCCAAACCACCAGGGCTCTGCCGCTGCAGTGTCCAAGGGGGTGAGCAGGGACCCTCACGCAGCATGGGGGCACACGGGGAAGCGCTGCTCTGGGGCGTGCGTCCCTGTCCTGCAGAGCTGGCTGCTGCACCCGGTCACTGCATCCCTGCCTCTACTGGTGGGGCAGGCAGCCAGGACTACCCAGCCAGTGATGGCAGGGTGCAGCTTACCAGCCAGGCTGCAAGTGCCCCCTCGCCAGACTGAGGGCTGCGAGGTCAGGGGCTGGATCCTGCCTTGGCAGATCCTGTGGAAGAGCATCACTTGGAAACATCTGGTGACTGTCTCAAAGGGCCATGTTTCTGTGGCAAGAGCCCAATGCCAGACATGTCAGTGCACACTTGTCATTGTTTGGGTTTTTTTCGGGAGGAGGGCTCCCTCCAGCCAGGTGCATTGCCCTCTCCTCTTCCAGCGCAGGGATGTACCTGCCAGCCTCCCTCGAGGTGGCTCAGCCCTGGGGGGAAATGTCAGTGGGACAGAGCAGACCCCCAGGGCAGCTGTCCCCAAAACACCTCGTGCCCCATCCCAGGGCTCACCTGGAGCAGAGGCATCAGCTGTTCCCACCACGGGCTGAAATCCTGGTCCCAAAGCAGTTGAGGTTTGTGTCTGATCCAGCACAGCCAAATGACAAGCCCCACCAAGGGCCAAACAGAGCAATATCAGCACAGCACCATGTGAGCTTGTCCATCCTCTCCCTCATCCCAAACCCAGCGGGTCCAAGCAGGATGGGACCCTGGATAACCAGCCAGAGCATCCCAGGTGGTCACCCCAGCACCACAACCCAGCTCCTCCTCCAGAGACCTGCCCTCTGCCCACCACAGCAGGCAGGCAGGAGCCGCAGCCTGGGTGCTCTGGGATTTCCCAAAGTTTGTTATTACAAAGAAAGAAAGAAAAGGGCTCAAGGGATCAGAGGGGATGAAAAATGCTTTAGAAACATGGGAGATCATTTAACAGGTCACCTCCACAGTAGAGTTTGCCAAGCTGATAAAGGCGAGCAAACTTATTAAGGCGCACACAGCTTGATTTGAAACGGCTGCTCCCAAACAGCCAATTACTCCAGGCCGTTCCAATCCAATTAGGAAGGCTGTTTCCCTGATTACGGCGGTGTGTTTTACAAATACAGCACAACTCCTTGGGTTCAAAGAGCAATCCATAAAAGGGAACTCAGTAAGAGGCAAGCCAGTGCCTGCAGCCGGGGGAGGCAAACCCCCTCCCCATCCCTGGAGATGCAGGTCTCCCTGTCCACAGGGATGTGGGTACCACAGGGGGTGGGATGCCCAAGCCCCAGGCATGGTGACACTCACTGGAAGAGCCACCCTGTGACTGTCCCTAAAGCAGCACAGCCCCACCAGCCAAGGAGATGGGGTCATTCCCCAAGCTGTGGTTCCCACCTGAAGCTGGGCCCTGGGGTCAGCCAGATAGGGATGCCACTGGGGTCTTTGTCAGTGCCACCCCTCTGTAGTCACCTCCAGGGTCTCAGCCAAGGCTACCCCCTTGTCACTCAGCTCAGCTGTCCTGTGACATTAGCAAGCCTTTCCCCAGAGATCTGGCAAGCTTTGAGAAGTTTGTCCACTGGGTACTGAAAAAGAACCCCATCCTCAACGTAATGCTGCTGGGGGTGGGGGCCCCTGATCCTGCCAGTGGGGAGAGACACGTTTTACAGGGGGAGGAACCCAGACGGGACCATTGGGGCTTTACCCAAGCTCACCAGGGCCAGCCAAGCTGGGATGGATACAAGCACCAAGGAGGAATTACGAATTGTGTCTCCCTCTAATTGGGAGCTGCAGAGCAACAAACAGAACCGATCCTCTCCAGATCGGGTTTCCCATCACCTGGCACAAAGAAGACACCAACAAACTCATCACCACGCTCACACGGAGGATGAAAAATGATCCCACAAACTCCATCCTCGGTCCAAGAGGCTGAGCTGGGCTGCGGGGCAGGAAGGGCCAGTGCTGAGGCTGAGCCGCAGCTCCAGCGCCTTCACGACCATCCCAAAGCTCACCACAACCGCTCCAACGGGTTCGCTTCAAAATCCTGGCGCACGGCCACCTCTGGGGTGTAGCACAGCCCCTGTTATTAAAATGTGTGACAGCAGCTCAAGATGGAAAGTGAAGTTGTACATTCTCCATCTGAAACTCCGGGAGGAATTTCAAGCAGGGGAATGCAATTTCCAGCCTGGAGGAGAGCCAGCAGCACCAGGGCGAGATTTTTCTTAATATGGTTTTGCAAAACTTGAACACAGAAAATTGCCCGTAGCTATAGCAATACCAGCGAGCTGGAGACAGCCCCGCTCAAGGAGGAGGCGAGGCATTTGCACAACAAAAACACACCCCAACTCCAACAAGCCTGCTGTCCCCTGCCTCCCCTGGGACCTTCAGTCACCTTAGGTCCCCGCTCCAGCCCAGTCTCCACTGGGATTTGGGGGCTGAGCCATGCAGAGGCTGTGCAAACCAGGGCAAAGCCACTCTCCTGCATGTCTTAGGAAGGGAGCAGCATCCCAGGAGTGAGGGTTTCGGCTCAGAAGTAATGCCCCCAGCAGCAGGCACAGGCAGCCACCTTGCAGAACTCCCCGTGTCCCTGTGGGGTGAGGTTGCATGGCATGATGCTCCTTCCCAAGCGACCAAACAGCGAAACGGAAGGCATTTCACAGAAGGCAAAAGCCGGTGCCGGCAGCACCAAAGGGACAACATGTCTTTCCCAGACCCTCAGTGCTTGCAGGTCTCCGCTCCCTCCATCAGCCCAGGAGAGATGCAGGTTCAATAGCTCCTCGTTATTCTCCTAATGGCATCTCAGGGCAGCAGCCTCCTTGGCCACAGGGTCCCCAGCCACCCTTTGCCTCCGCACCAGCCCAGGGAGCACTGCCTGCTCACGGCAGCGCAGACGCAGCTGGCTCCTGGCCAGCTGGAGTTACAAAAGGAGCTTTCCCCCTATTTCTGCTTTTGATTTAAATAATCCCAATAAGGGGATAAAGCAGCCAAAACCCACTGATTTTTCTAAAGCTTCAATTTAAAAAATAATATACATGAAATGTGTGATTTTTATTAGAGTAGGCAGAACTGCAGAGTATCAGACACAGCCCTTTGCTAACCAAACCTCTGTCCCCAGGACTCCAGCCATTAACTTTGCCATCCAGAGTGCTCCGACGTCCTCTGCACAGCTTCCCAGCTCTGCCTTGGCCCCACTTTCCTTCTCATTTCCCATGCATGCACAAACTCGGGGCTGGCTGCAATTATTCCTTTATTGGTGCCCTCCTGGGCAAAGACGCAAGAGTGACAACAGCTTCACATCATCCTGGGAGTGAAAAATTACAGGGATGGGGGAGAGGCACAAAAGCAGCAAAGGTGCCTTTAAAAAAAAAAAAGTTTAATTTGGGGCTACCCAGTGTCTGATCACACAGGTCTGTGGGAACAGGGGGATACATGGTTAAATGTATGGGGCAACAAGGCCATTTCCAGCTGAGGAAGTCCCCTTCTGAAGCAGCATGGTGAAGCCAGACAGTGAAATGACAGCTGTTTGCAGGTGGATGGATGATGGCTACAGCCAAAGCTGACAGCGTGAAGCCTGTCTGGCTGCAGCCCACAGATGGACCAGGACTTTCAGTGCAGTGCCCGGCACCCTGATGGGTGTCTCAAGGGATCTACAGCCCAAAAAGCCTGGGCACAACCTGGCTTCGGTGCTGTGGAAGTGGCAAAGTCCCTGTGGGTTTACCAGAGCCATGACCCAAGGGCGAGCCAGGGGCAGCTCTGTCTTTCCTGGGCAGGGGGGAGCAAGGTCTCAGACCCCAGTGTCAGCCCCTCAGTATCAGCCTCTCCATCCCCCCCTGCATCGACCTCCCCATCACACCCCTCATCCCCTGCAGTAATTTCTGCATCTTCACTACGTCAATCTGCACAACAAGCGGTTGACTGACCAGCTGGGGTATTTGACAACTGCTTACCTGCTCTTTACAAGCTTAGTAACTCAGTGGAACCATAATTATATGTTCATTGCTGATCTCATTTAGAGTTAATTACATGCCAAATAGAAATCTCTCTAATGTGCTTGGAAGCATCCCAATAAAGGCTCTGAGCAGCCCATCAATATGTATGTGAACGCGGGTATTCATTCTGCCGGGTGTTTCACCACTCGGTGCTTATTTGCAGGTCTAAATCAATAGCATCATCCCATTTGGGATCGGTGGAGATGCAGGGTTAGTTCAGCTCCAGGGGAGGAAGCAAACATGGGGGAATCTCTCCTGGCCACAGTGGGTTAGACCCAACCCACAGCAGTGCCAGCACCTGGGTCAGCCCCAAATGCAGCTCCACCAGCAGCATGGCTAGGACAGGACCAGTTTGGCAGATAAACAGCATGCCACGCTGAAGTTCTTTTCTTTTTTAAAATGCATCTACAACAGGCTAGCAGCAGGGGCAGCACATGGTTTAATCCCGCTTTTTTAGCCTAAAAATGGAGCTGACTCCATTTGGGTCACAACCCCATTGTATTTCCCCAGACTGGGGGCTGCACCAAAGGCACTGGGACAGCACTGGTGTGGACTGGGAAGCCTGGAAGGTGCACTAGCACCCCATGAAATGATGACGGCAAAGGAAGGACACCAGCCCCAAGCCTGCTCTCCCTGGCACCATGGTGCTAAACCCCCCAGAGAAAGCTGGGAGGGCTGGAGCCCAGCCGAGCTCTCCCACACACCAGGCAGACAGGGCCAGCTCCGTGCTGTAAAAGACAGACACAGCTTGTCGCCTTGGAGGGCAGAGCTGGGGAATTATATCCTAAATGCTCACAAAATCAGCCGGTAAGTGCGCAGAGCTGTTCCCAATCAAGCAGCGAGCCGGCACAGCTGGGACGCATCCTCACTGCTCGCTTGCAGCACACTGGCTTTCCCTGAGTCACAGCCGGCAAGCTCCCTGCCGCCGTGCCCAGTCTCTGCAGGAACTTTTTCAAGCAAATCAGTTTACAAGTTTCCTCTTTTTCTTTTTTTTTTTTCCCCCCACAGAAAAAAAAAAAGCGCCAAAAAACCCCAAACCCATTTAGGGGTAGGGGGTTGTTTTGCTTGTTCGCCTTTAAAAAATAATGTCACCAGGTGCAGATGGCTGCATTTACGAGTCTGTGAAGCTCTGGCATGCCCACTGCTAATTCCATGCACAGGTGGGGGGTAGCTTTCATTTGGCTCTGGTTCAGCCAAATATTCAGTGGCCAAAGGGAGAGGAAGGTGTGGGATTGAGAATTGGAACATCTGGAGCAGAGCTGAGCAGTAAGAAATGCAAAGCAAAGTTTGAAAGAAAATGTCTCAAATGCATGGAGGAGAAAAAGCGGAGTTCAAAGGGCTCCCTGCTGCCAGCAAGGAGGGAAGCAGGCTCCAAGTGTCCTTCTGTCATGCATTTGGTTGGGTTTTGGAAGCAGGGAAAAAAAAACCAAAACAAAAAACACCACACACGTGGTGTTGGAGAGGGAGGCAAAGCCAACGACTGGATTAAACCCCAGCCAGCTGCGCCCCCAACTAAACCTGCTCCTCTGCTGCGGGCAACACGGATTCCAGAGCTTAATGCGATAAAACCTGAATTTCAGAAGTTTTTCAGAAGTAGCAGAGGGATCAGACTGCCACTTTCTGTTGGAGTCCTGACTTTTAGCCCCTGCAAGATGGGAATGGGCCTGTTCCCTAGGCCAGCCCGGAGCTCTCCCTGCATCCCATGGTTGATGCTGGGCAGCCCCCTGCACAGTGCAGAGGCTGCAGGTCCCCCCAGCATCGCACAGGCTCTACTTCCCAAACAGCCCTGCCAACAAGTCACGTATAGGGATAATGCATTTTCTTTGTCTCTTTTCATTGTCTATTCCAGCTTAATTCTCCAAAACCCCTACGACAGCAAAATATTGCACCATTAAGAACAGCTAATGAACGGATAATGAATCGGGTAATGTACATAAGGAGCTAATAGTCTCATTCCCCCAAATAGTGACATGCATCATGTGCACTCATGAACTACAGCTGTCGGAATCAAAGCCCGAGCAGCCGGCAGGTCATGCTGGAGCTGTGCATGCCAAGCATGCCATGACCCCACTTTCCGGGTGAAAAGCACCCACTTCCCAGCAAGACCTTGTGTCTCAGCCGGGAGTGAGGAGAAGCGATTGGAGCAGGGAGCACCGCTGCCGCCTGGAGCTCCCTGGTGCGAGGGCAGGGTCCGGCTCCGGCTGCCATGCCTCGCCCAGCAGGCAAGGCCTGATCCTGCTCATCTCTCATCATCTGCGATGCACATGCTGAAGCAATTAGTGGGGAAAGGCTGGAAAGCCTCCAGGATGGGAGAGGATGCCGGGTACGCTGGCTGCAATACCTCCGGCACCAATAAACTGCAGGTGCTGGGGGATCGCCCACGCACCGCCACAGCACTGGGATCCTGCCTGCCCGTACCCTGCTCCTCCTGGCTCACACCCTGTGTGGAAAGCTTTGGGAGGGGGGGAAAGCCCCGTTTAGAGACAGAAGGCTCTCGGTGGTGAGGATCCCCTTTCCGGGGGACAGTAGGCATCTGGTTCCTATAGCACAGGCACCCACATGTGCTGTGTGACCCTCGGGCTCCATCCCCTCCCCGAGAGGGCAGGTCAGCTCTCTCCGGCTCCGTGGGGGAAGGAGCTGGAGCTCTGTCTGGAGCCTGGCCGACGACAGGAGCTTTCATGCACATCACCCGGGCACTGACACGTCTGTGAGAGATGGAGCTGGGACCAAAGCTGCCAGTAACCTGAGGCTCATCAGCCCGAGAGCTCTGCTCCACAGGGACAGCTGCCCTGGGGGCCCTTGGAACCGCATCGCCTCTCACAGGCTTGTGGTACCCACCAGCATCCCATGCCTCAAACCTTTGTTCCAATATTTAGGTGCTTGTGCTCCGGGGAGTCTCATCACTCCCCCTGCCACAGTGCCACGCATACCCGTGGGGGTCAGCTGCAGAGCAGCAGAAACCCCCAGCCCTGCCACATCCACCTGGGACCCTCTGCTTGTTCCTCCACCTCCCGCTAAGCACATCCCAACAGCACCAGCCTCTGCCTTGGTGGGAACTTCATGGATAAACCCCTGGAGAAGACAGCCAGGAGCCCTTGGTGGAGGGAGCACAGGACCATGGAGGCTGGCTGCACTGCCATGGCGATGTACGCCCCTGCCTTGGGTCTCCCCCACCACCCGACCCACCTCCTGAGCACAGAGAAAAACAAGAGAGCCCATGAATCCAGAACACTGGCAACAGGTTTTAGGATCACATCTAGGGGTCAAACCCCAACAGACACCCACCCGTGCCACATGTCCCTCCTGTGCCAGGGCTTGAGTCCCCACCACAGTGCCAGAGGGGACCAGAGCAGCCCGGCACAGGGGACCAGTGTGTTTTCCAGGCACCTCCTCACACTGGGGGTCTCACACAGCCACAGCCAGGCTTCAGCATCCCAGGCTGCTGGGATGAGGCTGGAGAGTGGGACAGAAAACAAGCCAAAGGCAGCCAGGGGGGCTTAGGTGTAGGGCTGCCTGCCTGCCTCCCCCTGCACAGGGACATATCTGGGATGAGCCTGCTACCTGTGCCCTGACATTCCCACACCCCTCTCCCTCACATCATCCCCACCTTTAACTCTCGTGGCTTGTTGGAGCTCCTCAGAGCATCTTCCACCTCCCCAAAACTGCCAGGGCTGCCCGACAGGGTGCTGGGGGGCACTTTGGTGCTGGCAGCTCCAGTGGTGTTCACCCACCCCATGCAGCACCAGATGCAGTGCTGGGTGGGACATGGGGCCAGGCCCCCCCAGCCCCTCTCCCACTGCCCCCCGCAGCAGGACCAGCCCACAGGACCCACCATCCCAGGGCTCATGTGAACACCCCGTGGTCATTTTTAACCTCAGATCTTTGGCATTATTAATAACATACATGTGGGTCTCCCTTTCCCTGTGGGATAACATCTGGGGGATATTCATCATGGCCACTGCGGGCTGCTGCCCCCCGCTCTCCCCACAGAGCAGGATGGGTCACATCTGAGCGCTGAGCTGCTTGATGTGGAGTCATTAGCATGCACAGACTTCCAGCCCAATTACTTGACATATGAAATCAAGATCCGTTGGCCTTATTGTTTGCATCTGGAGCGCTGCATCCACGCATACATACTCCTCCTCCTCCGCCCCCCCCCCCCCCCCCCCCCGCTCTGCCGCGGCTGTGCCAGCATCGGCTTCATCTGATTGTCGTTTACCACAGCTTGGCATATGGGAACATATCAAACATCATAAAATTAGCCCTACACAACAGCAATTATCCACCGCACCTTCGGAGAGGAGAAGATGCACTATTTCCCAGCCCTCCTTCCTCTGCCGGGCTGCTGGGAGAGGAGCTCACTGATTTCCCCACCCCCCCGCAGTTCTCCCAAGAGAAGGTTTGCTCTCCCGGCAAGCACAGAGCAAGCCCAGGTGGATCACACCACAACCTGTTTGCAGCTCTAGTTTAGCAGGCAAGCCACTGCTGTTCTACAGACTGATGTTACACAAAGGAATAATTATGCTTCATTTCTACCCATTAGCACATTCGGCAGCGTTGAGCTTGCTTTAAGTGGAAAAAAAAAGAAAAATTGCATCAGAAATATTTGAGGTGCTGAAGTCAGCACGCAGGTGTCGGGGCTGATGCAGCACCAGGCAGCGTGCCAGCACCAGCCCAAGCAAAAAGCTCCTAATCCCGGCGATTACAGCCCATAAATGCGTGCGTGGCGATGGGGCTCACACCCAGGCAGCACCGGCCACCGCAGCAGGTGGGTTTGGCTTTGCCCCAGAGCCTCCCCGGGGGCTGTTAGTTAGGGGAGAAGGGGTTAATTCCTGCCACGTGTCTCCCACTGTGCTTTGCTCCTCTCAGGGCGCTGATGCTTTACTGCGGCCCCTGCTCTGCTGCAGGATGGGGACACAGGGTCTCTCTGGAGGAAGCTCCCGGTTCATGGCTGGGGAAGTGGTGAGGGTTGGCCATGGGCAGAGAGCTGGGATGGTCCTGGCTGCTGCAGGGGCATCGTCCCCACTCAGCATCATCCTGAGGGCAGAGGCGCTGGTACCCCTGCCGTGGCTCAGCCAGCATGCAGGAGGGTGCCCATCCAGCCCCATGGCCAGCAGAGAGCTGCAGCGGGGATGAAGGGCTGCCTTGGAGGCAGGCACCAAGCAGCAGAAGGAATTTGGGTTTCTTTTTTCCCCTGTAACCCATCTGTCCTTAATTTCTTTGGGGGTTTCACTCCAAATTCTTCAGATTCTATGGCAAATGCTTTGCAGTCCTCAGCTCAGCTCGCCTCAGCGGCTGGCCAGCTCAAAACTGCCTGCAACCAGAGGAGAGGGAAGGGAAAAACACAACCCCACAAATTCACCAAGAAATAACCCATGTCCCACCAGCATCACCAGTGGCAGCACAGAGGCACTGGGAGTCTTTACTGTGCCAGCCCACGCTTCTGTGCAGCAGAGGGGACACTGGATTTTGTGGCAGGGGACACCAGCCTGTGCACCAGCCCTGGTTCCAGCCCTTGTCTGTCCATCATTGTGTGCTGTGCTCCACACACAGAGCAGGGTCCTGAGCTCCTGCACATTTTTGCCAACGGCTGGACCAAGCGGTGCCAGTCCTGCCTAGGAAGCACAGGCATGGCCACGCTTTTGCTGTACATCCCCTCCCCTCCTGCAGACCACAGCGCCAGGAGGAGATATCTGCCTTGCCAGAGCTTTGGTGGGAGGTGTTTCCATTTGCTCTTATAATTTGTAGCAACAAATCACTTGGTTTGCCCTAATTTTGCAATTACAAGACTCTGGGCTACAAGCAAATGCAAATGGCTCAGACTGGGGAGCAAAAGAGTGTCCCCACACAGAGCAGCAGCGTGGTATGACATACACCACAGTCACTAATTAGCTGCTAATTTTACAGACTTCTTTACGGTTTGCAGTCATTTAATCCGTCTCATGGCCTGAGCCCTGCAGCCAGAGCTCTCAGCAGTGCTGGCGGTGGAGCAGGACCCCCAGTGCCAGCCCCAGCCCAGGATGCTGGGACAGCCTGGGAAGCATCGGGACGCACCCACAGCCTGGCTGAGGCCAAGCTCAAGCCAGTCACAGCTCCCCTTGGGTGCTCCCTTGGGACACCAGGATCCGAAATACCTCCCCTCTGCTGTCATGCAAAGCAGAAGTTCAGATCCGGCACAATATCAGGTAAAACCAGTCCCACTCCAACACTGACCTGCACAAGCCCACCTACAGGTTCAGTTTGGGTCCAGTTCTGAAGATTTAAGCAGTGCCTTGGATTGACACAAGCTGTCTGCGAGGGCACATCTCCTCCCCAGAGACTACATCCAAGCCACAGGTTTGATAAGCATCAGGATATGGCTCTGGCCCCAAATGGAGAAATTAAATGAATACTTTGCATATTTTGGCGACTCATGCACGTGAGCAGCTGTAATTGAAGACACGATCCATCTCGCCCTTCAGCATGTATCGGCAAATTACAGCCTTTCGTTATTTCCCCCAGTGTAACCTGCACAGAGGCGCCCACATCACATTCGCCCCTTACATGGAGCTCAGCTCCCAACGAATCCCACAGAAACCAGAAACCCTCCAGGCTCATCTTTGCCCATCGTGCAAACACCGCTGCTGAGAAAGCCCAGCACACAGCGGGGTGGCTGCCCTGGCTCCAGCCTGGTCCCTTGGCACAGGGATGTGCCGCACAGGGCTCTGCAGCGCACGGAGCGCTGCCCTGGGGACCCCGGGTACGCAGCAATACGCGGCCACTGGGGTTTTCTTTCCCCCCCACAAATACCGTACCTCCAGGTTAAACTGGAGCAAGGCAGGCAGCAAAAAAATAATAAAATAAAATAAATGCCCAGCAGGGCTGCAGCCCTGTCCTGTCCATGTGGCACAAGGGCCCCACAGTGACCAGGCTTTGCCAGGAGCATCCTTCAGCCCCAGGGAACCCAAGATGTGTCCCACAGGCAGGGTGGGCTGCACCAACCACCACGCTCTGGAGAAGCCCCCCTCACAAAGAGCCCGAGGGACCAGAGCAGCTACTTTCCCATGGGATACCCAGCTGAGAGCTGCAGCTCCCTCCTTCAGGGCTTCCAGCTCTCCTGGCAGCTCATCACCATCCGCATGGGTCCCACCAGGGACAGGCACAAGCTCCAGTAATGAAGTTTCCTGGCAAAGACCGGCTTAGGCTCACAGCTCACTGGAAGACTCGTGCGCCCACAAAACAAGGTGCTCATTAGGGGTTGCTGGTGTGTTCAGGGCAGGGAGTGTGGGACCCCTGCTGAGCAGCACCCCCAGATCCACCACCCAAACTGGGGGCTCCACACTGTGGCTCCCACCCCACAGCCAGCATCCCACCCTGATGTTTACTAGCATTTATGCGACATCTATTGTTCAATTTTTTAAATACACAATAAAGCGCAGAAGGTGAGGACACAGCTCAGAGCTGACATTTAAGTTGGGTCTTGGGGATTTGCTGTGTTCAGCTGAAGCATCCACTCACCAAACGGGGCCACCAGGCAGAGGGTTTGCTCCTGCTGACTCCAACAGTCCTTACCTGGAGGATTTTGAGCTCAACTGCATTGGCAGAGGCCCCCAGGCAGCCCCTGCCTCAACCTCAGCTCAGTTCATTCCAGGAGGAGCTGGGGCTGGCTGCTCCCTCCTTTAAGCCCTGCTCTGAGCAATGCCTGAGCCAGGTGGAGCAGCTCAGCCCCATTAGTGTCCCCAGACCCAGCCCAGCCCATGCTCCCCACTGCACCGCCTACTCGTCCATCAGCTGTGCAGGCAGGATCAGGCCCCCTGGTGCCCCATCTGTGCTGGGCTCCCAGCAGCCAGGACCCCGCAGGCTCCAGCATGGGTCCATGCACTGGTGAGCCAGGCACATGCTGGGGCAATGCCTCCAGCTCTGCAGAGCCAAGGAACAAGCAGGGCTGAGCTCTCTGTGCCCATCAGCCCCGTCTGGGCTGGGGAAGGATGTATTTGCCCATTGCTCACACTGAGGCTAATTATCAGCAGGTCATTAATGACAGTGAGTTTTAAAGAGCCAGGAAGGTGGAGCCTGATGAACTGGCCTTGTGAACCCTGAGGAACAGATAAAGATAAGAGCTTTTTGGCAGTGCAGTAGAGGAGGGTGTCTCAGAGGCACGCCAGGAATCATGGCTGAGGCCAAGCCCAGTGGTGGCACTGGCCGAGCCTCCGGCTCCCATCCCACAGCACTGCGGGGTGACAGGACAACCCAGACCAGCTCCAAGGGGGCTGCCAGTGCCTGCCTCGCTTCGCGGGTGAGCTGGGGGACAGGGAGGCTCAGATCCCCCGGGTACCGGACAACCAGGAGGTTCAAAGCTCTTTGAGTACCAAACCTGCAATCCCTCCATGCCTGCTTCCATCCGAGCCCCATCCAAGCCGGAGGGCGCAGGGAGCCGGTGCCCACCCATCTCCCCCGCATCCTGCCAGGGCGGCCATGCCCGGTGGTTGCCATCCCTCTGTTGTGCATGGGCTGGGCAGGAAAAGCAGACAATCTCCAGTATTGCATCTTAGAAGCCATCCGTTAAATGAGCTATTTTAATTAAGTGCAATCTAAGTTATGTGGTAATGTCAGGAGAGATGATAGGAAACACTCCCTTGGCCTAGCTGGCGGCGGAGGATGTATCTCATGAGCTTCATCAGCCTGTGACCCACCACCGACCTCTCCCCACACGCACACTTGTGCACACTTGCACCCACGAACCCTGCTCCCTTCTAGTAGGATTTCCCAGGAAAAGAGCATGCCACCCAGGTTTTGTCCTGCCATCCAGGATAGGTGGGTGGAAAGCCCCGCGGCCAGGGTTAGCTCGTCCGGACAGACGCAGGGAGCTGCAGTGTGTCCCCTCCCCAGATGGACAGATGGACATGGGCTGTGGCTGGGAGAGGCAGCACCTCCTGCCCGTGTTACATGCCTGTCAGAGCCTCGATGTTTCACCTGCTGGAGCCAGCGGTTTAAATTAATCCGAGATTAATTAGTTTGATCTCCGCGTTTGAATTTTATGCCTATGAGATTTTTTTTTAAAGCACGGAGAAGTTAGTTTCCAGCAGAGCTGTCATGCTGCTGGCAGGCACAGTCGTGGCCATAAAATACCAGCCCCGACTCAAGACGTCAGAGGGGAACAAAGATAGACTGTGATGCAGAAAAGATGCACGCATTTAAAATAATCTCCAAAGAATGCGGCACAGCCCTGAAGACACATGTCCCCAGCATCTCTCCCGAGCCGATCTTTTCCTCTTTAAATAGACTGCACCACTTATTCCCTCCTGATGGCCTTCCAGTCTTTATTTTGCATCTCATAACAATGCAGTTCAAAATCACCGTACCCTGCCGGCCCCTCTGGCAGACACCGCGCCGGGTGCCACTTGCCAAGCGTGCGGGCTCCTCGGAGGTAGCCCTCGCATCGCCGCCGCAGGGACCCGCAGTGACAGCCCGCAGCCCCGCAGAAAACGTGGCTCTTGCAGAAATTCTTGGCAATCCTCCCACAGCTTCCCTACTCCCAAAATTAAAGGACTGAGCCACAGCAACCCCTCCATCTAAATTAAAACGAGTTATATTTACTGTTCACGCTAATTGAATTATATGAACTCCAGGCTGGATGATAAGCAGAGTCGTCTCTTACAGTTCCTGGTCTTAATATGTTCAGCATTCAGACAAATGCACGCCAGCGTGCCAGTGTGTTCAAAGTGGAGGAATTTGGTCCTGGGCTGTTTTCATCCTGCCCTGACAAAGTTGGCTGGGAACTCAGGGGGTTTTGGGGGTTGCGGTGTGGAAGCGCTGGTGAGTCCAGTGCAAACGTTGCATTTCTTCTTCTAGCACCGGGGAGCAGAAACCTGGCCGGGGTGGCATGGGCAGTGCTGGATGGGGATGGCAGCACTGAAGTGGGCTTGGGGCGGTACTGGTGCTGTGTAGGCACCGAGCAGGGGGTGGTACCAGGGATGGGAGCAGCTTCTCATCCCGGTCCCTATCCCACATCTCTGCAGGGCTGCAGTAGGGCAACATCCAGCCTCACCCTCCTGCTGCTGCAGGGCCTGGTCCCCGCGGTGCTGTCCCCACTGCCCCCCACCCCAGGCGGGTGCACAGCCAGGCAAGGGGGGGCACGGGACAGAGCACTATGAAGCCACAGGACAGAGATATCAGTGGAGAACGTGCCAGCCACCCTAACGCCATCAAGATGAGCTTAATTCAAAAAACTCAGGCAGGAGGCTTCAATAAGACCAAAGGACCCTGCCAAGAGTCACACTTCCTATATTGAGGTGCATAAAAGCTGGACATGTAAGACATGAAGAAAGTACTGTCAGGGTAAGCCAGTGCCAGCCAGCAAATATATAACAGTGGGAACATGAAATATTAATCACTGGTGCATAAAACAATAGAAAAAAACTGATTTTGAGGCAGCCATCAATCCTCACTCAGCAGGGAACATCAAGAGACGCTAATACCATACAGGTTCGGCTTAAATATTTGCCTTCCTTAATGCTCATGCAAGAAGCATTTGCTTTGAAGTTGAAAATAGACTGTAAATGTCTTTTGTATGAGATGAAACATGATAAGACATGAAACCAGGAGGCTAAACTGTAGTTAATCACGGTGGTTTTACAAGCAACAAATCACTATTGTAGACAGTAAAGTGTAACGCTTAAAAGCACACGCCACGAGGATCTCAGAGAGGAGAGCCCCAGCCGGGCATTACCCACCACTGGTGGCTTTTCAGGTCATGGCCCACTGGGGCAGCCATGGGAGCAGCCATGGCACTGGACCGATGCTGGCACAGGGCTGGACTGATGCTGGCACAGGGCTGGACCGGTGCTTGCAGGCTGAACCGCTGCCAGCACAGCCTGGAGCAGCTTTCCCTGATAGGCCCCTTCCCCAGGTCCATGGGGGTAATGTGTTTTGGGGGAGGCTCATCCAGCTCGGGGAGGGCAGGAGTGCTGTGGGCATCACCGCACCGACACCACCGTTTCTGAGGCTGGCACCGGCTCTGCCTGCACCCACGGCACGGGATGGGGTTTTGGCTGGGGATGGTAAGTCCCACCCAGGCAGACTCTGGGAGAGCCACACAGGGAAGCCAACACTGAAAACTTGGGATGCACTTGGGCTGAGGATGGAGCCCCTGGTGGACATGGCTCTCGGGCATGGGAAGGGCAGCACCGCCACCAGCCCCCATCGTGTCCTGGTGCAGCTGGCAGCCGCTGCCGAGAACAGGAGTGTGCCTGCACTGCAACACGCGCAGCCGGCCCAGCACTGCTATCTCCTGTATCAAAAATGAAGCTCATGATTAGAAGTGATGTGCACTTGAAAGCATGAGATAAGACCCCAAAGCAAACATATAAGTATGACTGATTAACAAATAAACCCTCACTAATTGCCTTAAAAATTTAGATCTCAACAGCAGGGGAAGGAAAAAAAAAAAAAAAAAGATTTAAATTTTCCTTGGGCTAAACATTTTTCCGGCGCGCTCAGACTCGTTCTGAATGGTTCCAGTCATTATCTCTCTAATTAATGCACACTGCAAACCAAAAACAAATTTCCTCACCTCGTGGCTCTGGGAGGTTCAGCCGAATTCAACAAACCTCAGCAACGAGGTCAGGGATTGCCCGGTGAGCAGCGTCTCGGTGTGGGATGCAGACTGGAATAGGGAGAGATGAAGTTATTACCGGTGAATGAAGTGGAATAAGCCTTTAATTTTCTCCAGGTGTTGCTGGATGCACTGCGGGACAGGTGAGCTCCCTGGGACAGAGCAGGCGAGCCGGGCGATGGGGAGGCACCCTGCTTCCTGACAGTGTCCCCATGTCAGGGAAATCAGGGGGGTGTAGCGTTTTTTTAATTACCGTCACTTTATTCTCTGTAATGGACACAAACCAGCTCCGGCTCTTACTGCACTTCCACAGCCCCAGCAGGAATTCAGAGAATCCCTTTTAAGCAAACCGATACTCCAGAGCCCGCCACCGGGATGGGACCCTGGCATGGCTCGGAGCCACAGGCAACCATTTGCCAGGACCGTACTGCACAAGAGCACCCCAAATCAAGCTGTGCTCCCTGCCCCAAGGGATGCCCCAATGTGTACAACCCCAAAAGCTCTGCTCTGGGGTCTTGGTGCATGTTTACACCCAGGTGCATCCTCCTGCCCTCGGCGTGCCACCATGCCCGCAGCCCTGCCGGCATGAGGAAGCCCTCGGGCTCCGCTGGAGTGGGAAAAAACTGTTGCTCAAAGGGTAAAACTAAATAAACCAACACAAAGAGAAAAGACAGAGCCACCCCTGCGACGCCAGGCAGCCTACTTGAAACACAAGGGAAAATTTCAGGTGAAAGCAGCCAGTGCAGGCAGAGGACTGCCCGGCCAGCCGGCTCGCTCCTCCCAAAACGTTGGCTCCAAGGAATAAGAGTAATTAGAGCTTCCTAATGCCTCCAGGTCATTTTCTTTTTCCTTGCGTAACGTAATTTCTATAGGGCTTGTCGTCTTTATTAGAAGAATTAATCTAAATCTCGCTGTGCTCTGGCTGCTTTGCCGTCCGCTGGAGCTATCCGGAGAAGGGTCAAAGAGGCAGGTCCTTTTTATGGCATGCAAATAAAAAAATTTAAAAAAATTAAGAAGGGAGGTCAGCTGGAGGCTACAGCGGAGGAAATTAATGATTTTTTAAACAACCAGGGAAGTTTGCGTTGGCCTGGTAACGTAATTCAATTTCTGTCATTAAACCCGTGTCACTGATACGGGGCCGCTTTTGCTCAACTAAGCAAAATCCTCTTATTAAGCCAGAATTGTCATTATTGTAATAATAAAGTAAGGACGAACGGCAGCAGGGAGGGACTGGCTGCAGCCCAGCGGAGTCGACGGGGATGCCTGGTGCTGCAGAGCAGGTTTCCTCCCACCCTGAGCACCCACAGTGCCCGGGGAAGGACGAGCGACCCTGCGGTGCCAGGGGTGCTCAGCGGAGCTGGGAAGGGGCAGGGATGAGATCTGCTCTGCAGGGTCACATCCTGGGTCCTCAGCACCAGGCACTGCCTGGAGCCATCCAGCTTCAGGTCTTTAATACCCCTGCCAAAATCCCGGCTCCGGATGATTTCCAGGAACACGTCCCATCCCTATTTAAACCATCCTGAGGTTTTTCGGCTCCGGGTGATTTCCTTTCTCGTTGCTGCACGGGTGGATGCCCAGCAAGGCGCGGCCACTGCCATGCCCACACCAGCAGCATCCTTCCCTCCCTGCAGCGCCGGGAAAGGGCTGGGAAAAGCACGTGCACCCTCCCGTGCCTGCATCCACGAACTGCAAGGCAGCGTGGCCGGGTCCCCCGTGGCGCCCGGTGCTGGGCAGCCCACCATTGGGGGGAATCACCACGGTCCCCTCACCGCTGCCACCCCTGAGGAGGTTTCCATCCACTGCAGCATCTCAGGGGACACCACCCCAAAGCACCTTCTCCTTGCCAGGGCCACCGGCGAGGGGCAGGCGGTGTCCCAGGGACGGATGGATGGATGCTCTGGGGTGGGAAGCAAAGGGGCAGCTCCTGGCCCTGGGGCTCACCTGGAGGTCACTGGATCCGGGGCAAAAGCAGCAGATCAGAGGATTAATCGGTTGAAAAGCAGCTTGAACCTTCAGGCTGGAACCTGATTAGTAATTAGAGCTGGAGGTTGGCCCGCACAGGGAAGGTGGCAAGGGTGACAGCGTGGGGCACAAGCCAGCACCGGGGTGGGAGGGAGATGTGGTGCCAGCACAGGAGCTCCTTGCAGGAGGGATCTGGAGTCAGGCAAAGCCCAGCGCAAGTCTCCAGCCTCCACGAACCCCAGTATCCAACTCTGGTGGGGTAAGAGACCCTTGCGAAGCACAGAGGGTTGTAGCTTCCAGTCCTGCAGGCAGTTTTGTGCAGGGAAACTAGTGAGGCACTGCTAAAACTCAGGTTCTTCTGCCCAGCAAATCCTGCCAGCCCAGAAGGTACCAAGAACACGCTATGAAGCATGCTAAAACCAGCTACAGTTGGGCAAAAATGCTAACTGGAGAGAACAGGAAACCTTCCCCCATTAAATTTCTGACCCCAGGAATGTCTGAGGGCCTCCAGTGCATCAACATCCTCCTTTCACACAGCAAAACCTGGGGTAACATTAACAGATACAGGATCTGTTCACAGATCACACACACCGGCCCAGGCTAACCCTTTGGGTTGCCAGACCATGGTGGGTGCATGACAGCATGTCCACACCTTGGGTCTGCAGCTGGAGACAGACTGCAGATGCAACCTGCTCCCAGCCTCCTGGCCAGGGCTCTGTGCCCGCCTCGCACGCATCCCACCACCGGCACTGCCTCCCCATCCCTGCGACCAACACCGGGCAAACCCAGCAGAGCAGGAATCCCACGGCAGACACACCAGGGTACCATCACCAGTGCTTTTTAAAAGAGATTATTTCTCCAACACAGTGAATCAGTGCTTCATTTTCAGTATTGGAACAGGTACAAGAGCAGCAGTGAGCTTCAGGTAACAAGCCGGCACATTGCACTTTTTATCGGTGCCCTCCCAACAGCAGGACTGAGGCAAAATGCACATAGAAAAAAGCCTCTAACGTGCCCCTGAGCGCAGCTGCCCCATGACAGCACCAGCAGTGCAGCCCCCCAAACCACCCACGTGTTCCACCAGAGCTGCACCTCCGCACCCAGGGGTCAGCACAAGGGTCTGTGGTCTTCAAAAAACCTTGTGTATTGGTTTCAGAGGAGGATTTGACCTCTGGGACAGGGAGGGAAGGCAACGAATCAGATGCTGAATTAAGGAGAAATCAGCGTCGCAGCCCTTCCAAGCAGAGAGGGAAGGAAGACGTGATTCCTAAAGCCTGAGTTGTGCAAAGTGCAGCCCATGAGCCCGATTCTGGCCTCCCCTGCACAAGGGTACAGCAAGGAAGAACCATTAGTGCTGCTGGAGTCTGTAGCACAGTGATACATCTGGTGTAAGGCCAAGCCAGAATCAAGCCCAGAGGACAGGGGACATCTAGAACCGCCTCTACTGTGTGCAAAATGTGTAAAGGGTAAATACCTGTGTGCTATCTAGCGAGATCGTAAAATCATCTTTGCCCTAGCACCCTGGAAGGGTTTATATAGGGCAATTCATACCATGATCGCAGCCCAGAATAGCAGCAGGGATTAACCCAGACTCTGACCTCGGCTAATCCAGCACTGCTCCCTGCAAGTGCCAGCAGAGCGACCCTAGATCACCTCGGTGCCACATCAGCACTGGGCCCCTCCTGGCTGTGTATCTGCAGAGTGTCCTGCCCTGGCTGAAGGCAGCAGCCAACCCACCCCAGAGCCCAGCAGAGGCACGACTGCAGGCGCACAGGCTGCTTTTAACAGCCAGAACCAAAAGGACTTGGCAGTAGGTGCTGCCAGTAGAGGCGAGGATGCTGGGGAGAACAGAGGGGCTAAGGGTGGGTAAATGCAGAGCTGCAGCCTTTGCATCACCCCAATTCGTGTGGAACACCCTCAGGCACAGGTCATACAACCTGCCAGCCGGCAAGCACAGAGCTTCAGCAGCTCCATTTTCCCCTCGCCTCTCCCGTTGCTCCCCCCAGAACCCCAAATCGCAGCAGCCCCAAGAGGGAACCGGGCCAGGGACACCAGAAGCTTCTTTGGAGTTCCTCTTGCTTGTGGTGCCCCCTTGACTGCTGATGCACGCCGAGGTGTGAATGCAGGATCAGCCCAAGAGCAGCGTGTCAGTAGAGCAGCTCGCTTACTTCTCCGTCAGGTTCCTGCCTGTTTTGCCTGAGAGAGGGAGTCAAAATCAGGACTTGTGCTTCTTGCTCCAGAGCCATCAGCCCCTTCTATATGGTTATTTCGCTATGCACCGCTCACATCTCACAGCCATTGCAGTCCAACCAGCGGAACAGCAAGTGTGGCCAGAGTGCTGCCCCAAACTTGGCTTCCCAAAGCCTTTTTCTGACTTGGGGGAAGTCAAGAGCAGGATAACCACAGCAGCAAGAAGCCCTGCCCTTCCCCCCAGCCCCACTCCCAGCTGACGGCCCAGGGAGCGAGCCAGCGAACGCCCCCAGCCCCATCTGGGCCAGGCAGGAGCTCCCTGCCCTCGCTTTGCACCCCCAGCAGAACCCCCCCAGCGCTCAGCTGCCCCGCAGGCACGCAGAGACCTGCGGCCGCATCCAGGCGCTCCGGCACACATGGTGAGAAGCCAGGGAGCCCCTGCCGAGCTGGCAGCTGAGCAGGCTGATGCACGGAGAGTTATTTAGGATACAACGGCAGCGCAGGGCAGGCGGCATGGCCTGGCTGTCCGCCGCTTCTCCAAAAATAATTATGTGGGCTGAAACAGCTGCCAAACAGCAGCCTGTACCTTTCGGGAGGAACTTCAGCGAGCTGCTGAATATTCAGAAGCGGGACTGGCCCCTCTTTGGCCCATCGTTGAGGAATTCGTGGCCGAGCCCGTTGCCACACTTGCCGCAAGACACCTGGAAATGCAAGGAGAGGGTTCGAGAGCAAGCAGCCTTTCTCCGGCAGCTCAGCACCACGGAGCCGCTCGCTCATCCCCTGCCCTGCAGCGGGACTGGGGGGACAATTGGGAAAAAGGTAAAACTCGTGGGTTCAGAACAATTTACAAATGGAAAGAAAATAAAATGTAACAACAACAATTACAGTGAAAAAGGAGAAGAATAAAATCCAAAAGGAAAAAATTTGACAAATAAGTGATGCATGATACAATTGCTCACCCCCCAGCCTGCTGCCCAGGCAGCTGTTGGCCCCCCCAGCCAACTCCCCCTGGTTTTTATATTCAGGATAACGTCCTGTGGTACGGGATATCCCTTTGGCTAGCTCAGGTCAGCTGTCCTGGCTGTCCCCCCCAATTTCTTGTGCCCCTCCAGCCTTTGCACTGGCAGGGCCCAAGAAATTGAAAAGTCCTTGACTTATAAACACTATTTACCGACAAACAAAACATCGGTATGGGATCGACATTACTCTCATCCTAAATCCAAAGCACAGCATCGTGCTAGCTGCGGGAAAGAAAATGAGCTCTATCCCAGCCGAAACCAGGGCACAGGCTCACGAAGAAAAGCCTGTGGAGTTTGAGGGGGTCGGTTTTTCTTGGCTGCTTCTCAAAGGTTTCAGAATCGTCACCTTCAGAGCCCCCGGGCGCTCCTCGTACTTGGCCACGCTGTCCTCGCGGATGGTCTGGGTGAAGGCCGGCCACGGGGACGAGTGCTCGTACTTGGCGTGGCTGGAGAACAGCTCGTGGCCGCACATGGCGCAGACGTAGATGCCTGGGGAGGGGAAGGGTCAGCATGGGGCAGCCCCCGGCCCCTCAGCTCCTGGCAGCGTGGCACAGGATCGGGGCAGCCGGGGGGACACACATATGTCAGCAGGGTGACAAGGGACACCCAGACTGGACTTTGCCTGCGTGGGCCCCTGCCAGCTGCTGCTGCCAGACCCCGGGCCAGGCTGGGCAGTGGGAGCTCTTGGGGCGCGGGGTGGGACCACATCCCCTACAGGGCTCACCTACAGCCCAGCCCCGCAGGGCACGGTCCCTATAGGGACCCCCACCCCAGCCCCAACTCTATAATCAGGATCCCACTCTCCCCATGAGAGGGATCCCCAAACAAGGACCGTGGCGCTGGGACCCCCAGCCCGGTCCCCACGAGTGGAGGATGCCCCATAGTGCAAGCCCCCTCCCCAGCCCCCCCCCCCGCCGCGGGGAATTCAGCCATTTCGGGGACCGCGCCCCACACGCCCCACGGCGGGGATCCCGCAGCCGCACGGGTGCCCCCCCAGCGCCCCCGGCCCCGCTCACCCGGCTGGAAATGGTCCTTGAACACCTCGCTCCCCAGGAACGAGCAGAACGACATGGCTGCGCCCGCCGCCCGTCCCGGTTCCGCTCGGCTCGGCCCGGCCCGGCCCGGCCCCGCCCCGCCCCGCCCCCCGGGCCCGGGCCCGCCCCCTGGCCCGTCGCAGCACCGCCCCGCGGCCGGCAGGGGGCGCTGTGGGGCAGGCGGTACCGGGCGGGGCTCCCGGTACCGGGGGGCGGTCCGGTACCGGGGACAGGCGGGGGGTCCGGTACCAAGGAGGGGGTCCCGGCACGAGGAGGATGTGCCAGTATCGGTGGGGGTTCCGGTACTGGGGGAGGGGTCCGGTACCGGGGGTGGTCCCGGGCCGGGGGGCAGGGTCCCGGCAGAGGGAGGGATGTCCCGATCCCGTTGGGGGTACCGGTACCCATGGGGGAGGGTGCCGGTACCGGATGGGGGGGTCCCGCACGGGGGGGTGTTCCCGGCACGGGGCGGGATTCCCGGTACCGGGGGGTCCCGCTCCGCCCCGTGCCTCCCCCCCGCTATGGGAAATCCCCGGGCCGGGCCCCGCAGCCCCGGCGAAGGCCGCCCGGGGGAGGAGGGGGCGACGGGGGCAGGCCGGCGGGGTGCGGGGCTGCGCGGGGGGGGGGGGCGGGGCGGGGCGGAGCGGGGACCCGGCGCGGTCCTGCGGATGCTCCGCCAGCGCCGGCGGGAGCGGGGCGAGCTCCAGCGCGGCACCGGCCACCCGCACCCGGCACCGGGACGGACCCTCCGCCTCCAGCACCGGCTCTCCGCCACCGGCACCGGTCCTTGGGCCCCGGCCGGCCTCCTTCCGCGCCCGCACCGGCTTTTCTTCCCCGGCACAGGGTCCGGTCCGCCCCCGGCACCGGGACGGACCCTCCCGTCATCCCCCCCCGCCGCTAGAACCGGTTCTCCCCCGGCACCAGGACCAGCCCGCCCCCCTGGCGGCACCGGCACTGCTCCTCCGGCAGCAGCACCGACCCTTCCCGGCTCACCGGGACCTCCCGCCTGTGCCAGGTACCGGCGCTGCGGCAGCGGGGACCCGCGGGGAGGGGGCCGGGGCAGCCGCAGCCCCCCCAGCAGCGCTGCTGGGGCGGGCGATGGAGTCTGGGCAGCTCTTGGGGTGCAGCGGGGGCTCGCCCAGCACGCACACCCCAGGGGCTCGGTGGATGGGCTGCAGGCGCGGGGACCACCCATCCCACTACCCCAGGGGTGCAGAACCAGGGTCACCCGTGGGGACCCCTCCACGGAGGGCAGCGCGGGTGGGGGGTGTCTGAGCTGTGTGCCTTCGTGGGGTGCGTTGGGGTCCCCGAGGAGGAGGAGGCAGCAGCCCGGCATGTGGCGAGGTAAGGGCTTTGAAGGTGAACCTTAGCGGGCTCCGTGAAGGGGTGAGCTGCATGTGGCTTCCTTTTCCTTCCCAAAAACCAGGCACCACGAGTCCCTTCTTCCTTAGTTTTATCTGAGGGGACCCTTGGATGGGTCCTCATCCAGCGGGCTCCCGTGGAATTTGCACCTTCTCGGTGCAAGAGCGAAAACGCCTGCACCCTTCGGACGGAGGCCAGGGGCTGTCCGGAGCAGCCAGCCCCGCTGCCGGAGCCCTACGGTCCGCAGCAAAGCCCTGGCCCCGTCCCCACGCCTTGATGCCGACGGACGTGCCCGCCAGCCACGAGCTCGCCCCAGAGCTGTGCCCGGCGTGGAGCCCCCAGCGTGGACCCCCAGTGTAGAACCCCGGCGTGGGGCCAGTGCTGGTGGTGCTCCTGCCCGCTGGGTGCTGACAGCGTGAATTAGGTCAGGCTTTCATCTCGGGGCAGGCTGAGCTCCCCGCTTCAGCCCCGGGGATTGATGACCCGTGGCAGGCGGGGGGGGGGGAGGACAGGGCTCCTGCTGCAGCACCGTGGGGTGCCGGGGAGCCGAGGACACGCTGTGGCACCGTGCAGAGAACGGGTGACGTGCTGTTTTGAAAGCGCCTCCCTTGATGACCCACCGCGATCAGATGAGCGGGAAAGGCTCCAGATAGACTCCAGGGCTGCACACACCTTTGGGGCACGGATTTTCAGGCGGTGGAAGGAGCCACGGCGGCCGCCAGGAGCCTGAGCAGCATCATCCACCCAGACATTTACTGCTAACCAGAATTCAGAAGGTGAAGCTGTGCCCGTGCTAATGAAGTAGATGGGCGAAGCAGCTGGGTCCTTCCCCAGGGCTGCATCCTGCTGAAAGCGGGTCTGAGAGCTCTCCTGTGAGCTGCAAGGGCCATGCCACGAGGGATGCGAAGGTCTCAGGAAGACGGGCAGAAGATGGGGATGGCTGAGACATGGGGGTGAAGCAAAATCCATAGCAGAGGCAGGGCTGAGCTCAAGCCCTGGGAGAGCACAGGGTGCTGGGGAGGCTTTGGCAGTGGCTCACTGGAGGACCGGCGTGGGTGCTGGGGCTGGGCGCTGAGGCCGGCTGGCTCTGAGCATCCCAGCAGGCACAGCCACCCCCGGAGCCATTTGCGTAGTGCCAAAGCCTGCTCCTCACTCCCCCAGCAGCATGAAATCTGCCCCAGCATCCACCAGTAAGCCCCCCAAGCAGGAGCGATGTGATGTGGAAGCGGGAGCTGGGATCCCACGCTGCCCTACCCGTTGCCTGAAGTTATGTCTTGAGACTGCAGTGAGACTTCCCTCCCAGCCCCGCGCTCCTTAATCACAGGATAATGCAGAGAGCTCTCCAGTCACAGCGCTAATAACCACAGCAATTTGGTTTCTGCAGCGGTATATTGTGGAAATAATTAGATGAGGGATTTCCAGCTCGTTTGGCTGAGTGATGAAAGCCTGCTCTCCACCCAGGCAGAGCTGTGCCACCATCCCTGCCAGCAGCGCCAGCCCTCCGCCCCAGCCACCGGCATCTCTAATTAACTGGAGAGGGCTGCTGGAAATTAATTTTTCAATTAACTCTCCTTGATTTCACAACAAAAGCAAACACCGGTCGGGCAGCGCCCACCTGGGAGCGAGCAGCGCAGGGCACTGACGGGGCAGACCCCAGTGTGGGGAAACTCCTTCCAAGGGGGCTGTAGGTGTTGCACCCTGGCATGAGCTAATGCTGGGGAGCACCACACCATGCTGTGCCGTGCTGTGCCGTGCCATGCCGTGGAGGGTCTTGATGCCTTTGGCATGAAAAGGGAGTGTGCTGGGGGGCAGATGCTTGAAGACACTAGCCCGGCCTGGGCTGCAGCTTGTCTCTGTGTCAGGTCAAGTCCAAGCCCTGAATATGAACCAGAGCTGAGTGCAAGGAGCAGGAATTCAGAGCCTGGGTCCAGCAGAGAGGTTTGCTGATGTTCACGGCTTCGGCGTTTCCAAGAGCAACGAGGAGGGGCAGCCGGCATTAGGGACCTTGCAGCCCAGCCCAGCTGGGTCACAGCTCTCGAGGTTCTGATGAGATGTGACCTTCCCAGGCAGGGTGTCCCAAGCACGGCTCCTCAAAGGGACATCCCACATGGCACTGATCCCTTCTGGGTGCCACTGGGGCTGGGCTCGCAAAACTCCGCAAGGCAGGTGGTGTGCGGAGGCTGTGGGGAGCATCCCCTGAGAGCTGTTGGTCATCCCCATTGCTCTGTCACCCAGCCGTGCCCACCCAGCTACCCCCCAGCACTTGATGGAAATACTTGCAAGGACCTTCCTCTTCAATTTATCCCATAAATAGCAAAAAGATTCCCCTGCCCTGCATGCCCCGTAGTCACAGGCTGGGGGGGGAACTCTGGGCTGGAAGGTGGGTTAGTGCTGGCACCGAGGAGCCGGCTCTGGGGGCAGCTTTGGGCTCGGTATTTGCCCTCTGAAGCCTGAGCCAGCAGCGAAACCTTCACTGGGGCTGCCCATGTGGACCCTCCACCTTGGGGTGCTGGCGGTCCAGCCATGGTCCCAGCGGGGTCCATCCCTGGTGCTCCCCACCCCCCCAGGCACCCACGCTCCCCAGCGGTGGCTGCGTTTCAGCAGTGTATCTATAGCCCCCGCTGTACTTGACGTCCCTGCCAGATGAAAACTCCCATACAAGCCCAGGCTATTATTATCTCTGTCTTCCACCGTGCTAATGGTCTCTCAGGAAACAGTCATCTTCTTTTTTTTTTTTTTTTTTTAGCATTTAAAGCCCACGAATGCTGGAGTGGTGGTATGGAAAAAGCAGGCATGGTGGAGCCAAGCACTGAGCCCTCGCCGAGCACAGGGGAGCCGGCATCCCCCTGACCCAGTGGACACAGGGAGCCGTGGCTGGGCAGGACCAGCCGAGGACCAGCCCCGGGGCTTTCTGGTAGGCACTGCTGAGGGCTGGGGATGGCAATGGGCAGTACAGGGAATACTGGGGATGGCTGTGGCATGGGGCCACTGAGAAACCCACATGATGAGGAGCAAGTGAGGTCCCTCTGCCCCCCACCTGCCATGCTTGGGTGGGAGGACTACAGGGTCCCGTGGCATCGGGGAAGGGGTCCCTTCTCAGGTCCATCTCTCCCACTCATTTCCCTCTCCTTGATCCCCATTTTGCTGTCCCGGTGCTTTGCCTGGTGCCTTGGACGGCTCCATCTGCCAGGAGTGCCAGCAGTGCCGGCAGCCCTGCCATCGGATGGATGATGCCAGCCCCACAGCCAGGGTTTCTGTTGGGTGCTGGGTATCGCCGGGGTAATCACCCAGGGATTATTTGGGGTTAACAAGTGGCTCCTGTAAAGCAAAAGCCTCGAAACGTGAGATTATATAAACAGCACTGGAGGCAGCTGCAGCACAGCCTGTAATTAATTCGTGGCAGTAAAGTGCTTTGAAGATCCAAGGCGACGTGGATGCCGGGTGTAAGGCAGCCCGAGGGACAGCACCCACCAGCAGCAGGGTCCTGCTCAGCTCCAGCTCCCCTGTGACAGTGTCCCCGCTCCTGCTGAAGGGATGCTGCGAGGGGAAGAGGCGGGGGGTTGAGCTCGAGCACCCCATGAGCCTGCTGGGTGCTGGGCTCAGCCCTGCGATGGCCCTGCAGAGCCCATCCTGCAGCATCCATCCTCCCTCCCAAAATCACGGAGGGCGCACAGCCAGGAGCAGGCTCAGCCCTGTTGCTTTGGCCGGGGTGCAGCAATGGAGGGACCACAGTGGCTGGTGGGGATGGGACAAGACATTGCCACATCCTGGAACACCCTCAGGGCTATGGAAGCTTTGTTAGGAAAACTTTTGTGCCCCTCCAGTAAAAATAGGGATTACCGATTCCATGGTTCCAGAGCATCCTCATGCTGAATTGGGGCTGCAGCTTGGGCTTGCTTCGTTCCAGGTTCATGCAGTGCATCAAGCAAGGGCCAAACCTCCATCGCTTAAGCAAGAAACATTTCGAGGAGTCAGAGTCCTGCCCGCTGTCCTTGCATCCCTCCTCACAGTGCCCATGCTTGCACTGCGACCAGCGTTAATGTCCTCGTGAGGGACGATCCCCCTTGTTTTGCTGCAGACTCATGGCTCCAGGGTCTCAGAGGCCCCATTGCTAATTGCCTGGCTGCGGTTTATCTTCATTATACAAGCGGTTCCCCGCACGTTATCATTGAGCTCATCTCACTGTGGTGCCTTCTGCATCCCATCCCTGCCATGAAGCGTAGGGAGAGCCACGTGCCTCCCATGCGCTGGCAGCTCCATGGCCCCAAGAGTATCCCAAAATAGGCTGGAAGGCTGCCAGCCCGCGGTGACGGGGTCCCCGGGGTCCCCCCCTCCTGCTTGGTGGCTCATGGCAATGCTGCTGGGGAAGGCAGGACCGTGGCAGGGACACGCTGTGCCTTGAGGCAGCAGGGAGCTGAGCTGCTTTCTCCCATTCTCTTGGCAGCACCATCACCGTTGGCAATGCGAGCGATGGCAGACCAGGCTGCAGTGGCGGCGGACGCCTCTCCAACGCTGGCACCGTCCCCAGGCTCCCCTCAGCATGGGGACACCGATGGGCTCACAATCCAGCCCACCAGCTCCAGGGAGGACGGCGGTGGCCAGGACGGCTGTGGGCTTGTTTTCACAGTGGATGGGGACACAAAGCCTGTCCCCTCACCCCAGCCCGGGGGGATGCTCCTGGCTGACGTCCCGCGGGCCCCCCAGCCCCGGCTGAGCCCAGCCAAGTCCCGCACGGCCCCATCCTCCCCCAGCGTCTCCCCGTCGGAGAGCCGTGCCGCCTTGCTCCGGCTGCGGGAGGCCAGGCTGGAGGACACCAAGAGGCGGCTGTCGGAGGCCATGCAGGAGCCCCTCAGCCGGCTCAGCCGGCTCATGGCCGAGGAGAGCAGCCCCGTGCCCCGCGCGAAGGCCAGCACCGGGGCGCAGGAGGTGGGGGGCAGCCCTGGGCCGGCGGGGGGCCGTGGGGCTTGGGGACGCCGGGCACGGGACTGGAGCCCCTGGGAGCCCACCCTGAACTGCCGCTATGAGATCTGCTCCTACGGGGACGTGATCCAGGTGGTGGAAGTGGCGCAGCAGGATGCAGAGCCCCAGCCGCCCCTTCCCGAGGAGCTGCCACCGGCGCGGCCAGGGGGCACGGTGCCGGGCAGAGCTCTCGCCTCCATCGCACTCCTCGCCTACGGCTACTTTGTCCTGCCGCTGCCGCCCTACGCCGCCGGCCTCTGCCTGGGACTCCTCTGTGGGCTGGTGCTGGGCTTCCTCGCTGTCCTCGTCCTCCTGCCGAAGCCTCTGCCGGCACCACGGGCACCACGGGACCACCCGCGCCCCAAGCTGCTCCCGGGGGAGCCGTGGGAAACCCACCGCCTCCAGGTAGGAAGGAGGTCCGGGATGGGGTGCTGGGGGGCAGCTGGGGGGGAGCCCAGGGTTGGGATGCAGCGTCAGGGGGGTGCCCAGCCCGCGGCAGGGGCAGGCTGCCACCCATGTGGCACAGTGGGAAGCAGCTGGGTCCCTTTCCCCACACCTAGGGCTGGATGAACCAGCTGCACACCTATGACCCTGAGGTTTTCCACCCCTCGCTCACGCACTCTGTGCTTGCCATGCTGGATGGAGCCACCCTCAAGCTCTCCTACCCCAAGAGCAACATCCCGCGCCGTGCCACCTTCGAGGAGGAAATCCTCGAGGCCGTCTTCATCAGCCACCGCTGCTACGACCTGACTGATGCCAAGGTAAGCCTGGTGATGCCAAGGACCCTTCCGTGGGGACCCCTGACATCCCACGCCTTGGCCCATCCTCACCGCTGCTCTCGGTGTTGCAGGTCTTCCTCTGCCCCCCCAGCTTGGCCCGAAAGCGGACGTGGAACAAGAAGTACCCCATCTGCATCCTCCTCCCTGACCCAGCGGAGGTGGAGTGCCGGAGCAGCGAGGAGCACAACTTGGAGCTGCAGAAGGATGAAGGGACAAAGAAGACGCTGGTGCCAGGGCAGGATGTCCCGGGGGACTGCAGAGAGAGGTGCCTGTACCTCTTTGGGCGGACGGGGAGGGAGAAGGAGGAGTGGTACCAGCACCTCGTGCAAGCCTCCCGTGGGACACCCAGCAGCAGCCGTGGTGAAGCCAGGGCAGGTGAGAAGCATCATGGTCTCTGCTCTGTGCCGGGACTGATCCGGGGTGGGAGCCGCGTGTGTGCCGGGAGGACAAGCCCTTGGTAGAGAGCAGTGAGCATGGGGGGCCACGAAGGAGCCCAGAGCGTAGCCAAGAGCATTTGCAGCAGCAGGGAGAGCCCAGAGGATCCCTTGCCAGAACAGGGTGGGTGGCATGTCCTTGGCACCAGAGATGGGCAGCCTGTCACCACGTGTGCATCACGGCACATCACCACACCCGCATCGTGGCCAGGCAGCACATCACCCTGACCTACTCGTGTCCCCGTGCCCCCAGGTGTGGGACCGGCTCTGCAGAGCAGCGGCAGCAGCAGTGGAGGGAGCGCTGAGGACATCCCCTCCACTCTCCCACCCAAAGACCTGGCAGGAAGCATCCGACAGAAGATTTTCCTGGATTACAGCACCTACATGGCCCGATTCGTGCCAGCGCAGGTGGAGGGCAGCCCGGACCAGAGCCCCTCTCACAGAGCACTGGGCAGCCCCACACCCATAAAGGTGAGTGGGACAAATCCAGCATTGGGAGAAGGACACAAGTGCTAAGTGGAGGCTGAAGGACCCGTGCGCAGCCACTTCCAGTCCTGTGGTTCATTTCCTCCCTCCCGGCACCACAGTTTGAGCAGCCCAGCCGTGGTACAGGGGAGCTCCTGGCCAGTGGGTCCCACCCCTCGTGGGGCCACCTCACGCCAGGGGCTCATGGCTTCTGTCCCTCCGCAGCACGGGGAGGACATGGCCGGGCGCAGCAAGGTGTGCATGGCCTGGATGAACGCGCTAGTGGGGCGCATCTTCTGGGACTTCCTCCGGGAGCAGTACTGGGCTGAGCTAGTGTCCAGCAAGATCCAGAAGAAGTTGAGCAAGATCAAGGTGAGAGGCAGGAGCATCACAGCACCCCAGGGAGTCTCATCCCCAAGATCCCACAGTGGGTGCCAGGCTGCAGTGACCATCCCCGTGTGGTTTCCCCCATCAGCTCCCATATTTCATGAACGAGCTGACACTGACGGAGCTGGACATGGGCACATCCATCCCCTCAGTCCTCAGCGCCTCCAGCCCCACCATCAATGAGCGAGGTAAGAGCCCCCGTAGAGCAGCGGGGACCCCAGGGCTGGCTCCATGGCAGTTGTTACCGAGGTGCCAGCCCAGTCCCCGAAGCAGGGAGGTTTTGGCAGGCACATGAGCAGCCCTCGGCCCCTGTGGTGCTGACAGTGGCTCACCCCATCCCTCTCCCCGGCAGGGCTCTGGGTGGACATGGAGGTCACCTACAGCGGCTCGTTGCAGATGACGCTTGAGACGAAGATGAACCTCTGCAAGCTGGGGAAGGAGAGTGCTGCAGAGGAGAGCAGCCCCGCAGAGGCAGGCAGAGAGGGGTAAGGAGACTGTGCATGGCTGGGTTTCATCCTCCTCTTCCTCTTGCCTGAGTGAGGCAAGAGGGTGCTGGCCCCAAGGCACCCCTGTGATGCTCCTCGCGTCTCACAGGGCCAGGCCACGGCTGATCCTGCTGGCAGACAGTGACGCCGAGTCATCCAGCGCTGGCTCCTCCGATGAGGAAGACATCGCCACTGCAGAACAGGCGGGAGCCCTGGGGGAGCGGGTCCTGCCGCCTGGCACCGAGGGGTAAGGGCTGGTTCGGGGTCCGCACCACGGTGGGCTTGGGGAGATGCTAGGGAGGCACGGTGCTATGCCAGCACAGTGGCGCGTGGCCGGTGTCCCCAGGAAGGCACACGCAGGCACCCCAGCACATCACGGCAGCCTCTCACAGGGGGCTCCTGTCCCTGCGGGGTGCTGTGGCAGATGGCTGGCGGACACTGAAAGCCACCACAGCGCTGGGTCTCACCCTGCTGCTGAGCTGTGGCTCCTCTCACTTTAGCCACGTCAGCGGCAACAGCACAAGCCGGAAGATCTTGCGCTTTGTGGATAAGATCGCCAAGTCCAAGTACTTCCAGAAGGCCACTGAAAATGAGTTCATCAAAAAGAAGATCGAGGAGGTTTCCAACACACCGCTGCTGCTGACGGTGGAGGTGCAGGAGCTGGCAGGCACCTTGGCTGTGAACATACCACCACCACCAACAGACCGTGTCTGGTACCAGCTCTCCTTCCTCCCACACGGGGACACACACACATCCTCCTTCCCGCTCCCCTTGCTCCCTACAGCTCGGCCAAGGAGCCAGCTCAGGGGCTTTGGGTTCCTCCGTGTGCACCAGCAAGCCAGGGCTGTTCTCCCAGAGGGACTCACAGACCTCAGGCTCATTTCTCCTCGTCTCCACAGAGAGCTCCCCCTGCAACCCAGCCGCCTCCTCCCAGGAGGCAGGTCCCTAAAACCCAGCAGAGCAGGGCTACGTGGGCTGTGCCACATATTTGGGATGTGATGCTTTCTGCCTCTTTCCTTTCCCCTTGCAGGTACAGCTTCCGAGTCCCACCCCAGCTGGAGCTGAAGGTGCGCCCAAAGCTGGGCGAGCGGGAGGTGACATTCCTCCATGTCACTGAGTGGATCGAGAAGAAGCTGCAGCATGAATTTCAGGTGCCTGGTCTGTTAAAGGGCTCAGCAAACCCTGCTAAGTGTGGGCATTGCTGCAATCAGGGATAAACAGACCTCACTTTGGGCCAGGGATCTCTCTACCAAAAGCCAACATCTGATCTGGTCTGTCCAGCTTTGGACAGTCAAGAAACACAACCTAAGTAACCAGCTGCAGGGGCTGGTGCTCTGAGCACTAGAGCGCTTGAGAAGTGGCTTCCTCCCAGCACGTGCAGCCCTGCCTCAAGTCGGGGGGGGATTAGGAGTGTCAGCAGGCCCCAGGCAGAACCTCCCCCCGCCAAGGGCTGAATTCACCCATCCGTTTTGGTTTTGGGACGTTTGGGAGATTTACCATCACAAGGTACTCGCTGGTTTGTTTTCAGCCTCTCACCTTTGAGACCTCTGGTCAAAGAGCAGAAATGTCCCCGCAGATATTTGGGTACCCCAATCCCCCCAGAGCCACCCATGTGAATGGCTTCGAAGTGCTGGTCCCTGCGCTTGGCCATGACCACCCTCGAAGCCATACAGGTCAGCAGGGCAAAGAAAAACTGCTCCTGCTTGTCCCCACCCTGAGGCATCCAGAGCTGGAAATCTCTAGGGCCAGGCACAGTCAGCTGCTGCGGAGGGGATGGGAGCCCAGGACCTTCTGTTCACAGCCCCAGTCTCTAAGTTTTACATCCTCAAAACCACTTACATGTTATTCTGGATCCCTCTTTTCAGAAAATTTTGGTGATGCCGAACATGGATGATCTCATCATTCCCATCATGCGCTCTGGCTTGGATCTTCAGCCACCCGCTGCGGAACTGCCCGGGGTCCCACCCGCCAAGGGAGAGAAGAGGCTCTGAAGCGCAGCCCCAGGGGGAAGGCAGAGACCCTGCGAGAGCTCAGGGACCTCGCTGGGACATGGGGCCAGCCTGGGCCCCGCCACTGACCGCAGCCGGGGCTATGCCATGGGCTCTGAGCTTCTCGGTTCATCTCATCCTCAGCACATTTGTAGATGAGCCTCCTCCTTAAAAACCGCAAGCACACGTTCAGAGCAGAACCAGACATGGGGCAAGGGGTTTGCTGGAGACCCAAGAACTTCGTGCACCTCCTCCCAGGCTCCCAGGACTCCTGGCCAAGGGGGCAGCTCTGCACCAGCGGAGGGCTGGGCTTTCCACTGTCTGGTTCCCAAAGAGGGTGCAGGACGCCCAGACCGGTTCTGCACTGAAGGAGTTGTTGTCACCGCTGATCCAAGACATCACAGCTCCAAAACGCATCATACCCTCCCTGCAGGCAGCTGGACTGCAAGGAAAACAGGGGTGGGGAACGGGTCCAAAATCTGAATAAACCCATCACTGCCCGGTCTGACCTAGCAGCCATCTTATTGTACCCAAGTTCCCCACCTGCTGAGGATGCCAGCTGCCAGGATCGTGGGGCTTTCTGCAGGGAGAAGTCCACCAGCCGTATTTTCAGCTCAGCCAAAGGCGTACCTGGGGGTGCACGTGTGAGCAGAGAGATGGGCAGTGAGCCTGGGAGGGGGCAGGTAATGGGGAGGCCCTGTATTCCCAGTGGAAACTGGGGCTGAAGTGCCGGTACCTGCTCTGCTTCCCTCTGGAAGAGAGGAAGGACAGTCTTCATCGTGGTCTGGGTGAATGCAGGCAGTGGGAAAAAATTCACCAGGCAAAGAAAAGGGAGGATCCAGAGGACAGAGCAGACACCTGGGCATCCCAGTTAGTCCCCATCCATACAGGCCAGTCCCAAGCGCTAATTGTCCCATCCCTACCTGCTGAGGCGCCTTGAGGACACGCTGTTGCCCACCGGCAGCACCGAATACAGGCAAGATGCCCCCCCAGATGGAAGACAGGGAGCAGGCATGGCTTGTAGCCCCTTTATTGAAAGTGCCCAGATAGGTAGCCTTGCATGTCTCAGTCCTCACAGCTCCTCCTGCACACTTGGCTTCCCTTTCACCAAGTGCTTCTTCTGAGGGCCCTGCAAGAGAGCAGAGAGGAGAGCGCTCAGCGTTAGTAGCAGATAAACCTGGTCTGCAAGGCTGCGTCTGAGCTGCAGGGAGCAGAAATGCAGCTCTGGCCACTTTCTGCTGTGCAAGGCAGCTCCTGGTCTCTGCGCCCCAGCTGGGAGCTCTGTGCGTTCACCAGCCCGCCCTGGGACCTGCCCAGCCCTGCAGGGACCAGGAGCAGAACATCACTGCTCTTGCACCAGGGGTTTGTTTCTCTGGACACCACAAAACCAGCCACAGAGCACCAATGAGTGACCTGCTGCGAGCCAGGTGGGCTGGCCTGCAGTCAGGGGACATGGAGGGGAGCAGTAATTGTGCTGATGAATGCTTCCAGGAGCCCACCGTGGTAGAGCAGCTGCTGTATGAGCCCTGGAGGAGGCAAGGCCTCCCACAACCAAAGGCACAGCTTCTCATCAGCTAATAACTGAGCCTGAGGGGTTTCCACCAGCTAAGAAATGGGGTTGTCCCAAAACAAATAAATCCTACGGGAGCAGATGGCAAGAATTACTTATGTGCCTCTACTTCCAGCCAAATGTAAAGTTTTACCAGAGTATACGTGCAGGAAACTCTCACCCCACGGTGGAAAATGGCAAAGAAAACAGCTGCAACCACGTAAAACCACCTCCTGTCACTCCGATCCCTGTCACAGCTACTCAGGACTTGCAGTGACAGCAAGAGCAAAACACAGAACAAGCTCCTAACACTGAGATGAAGGAAATCAGCTTAACCTCTAAAAAGCTCTGCAAAGACACTGCACAGCCAATCTCCCTTCCCAGGGAGATTGCCAGGAGGCTTAGCCAGTTTCACATGGGAGTTTTAGCTAACAGGCCAGATCTAGGCACATTTTACGTCTGCGTGGCATCCAGGCAGTTGTTTTCTTTCGTTTCTGCTAGCTGAAGGGCTGCCTTACTTAACGCTTCCTCAATTTCACATTCAGACTTACGCACCAGCCTGGTGTAGGTTGCAAAACTATTTGAGAAACTCTGCTTGTTTTGGATTTATTAATACTTCTTTTTTTTTTTTTTCCCCTGGATTTAAGAAAAATATACTGCTTGGCCCCTTTGAAAGCTTCCTGACAAGAGAATCACAAATCTGTGTCTGAATTTGACCCAACCTTTTCCTCTTAAGAACATTAAAGTTATAAATCATTCCAAACAAATCAAAGAAGCACACAATTACGGGTGAAAGGGACCATATGTCCAATGCAGTGCCTGCCAAGTCAACTGCTTGTTTAAAACATCCCGTGGTGAATGGAAACTGGTTGACCATATGGTATATTATTTGCTAGTTGGGTTGTCTTGGATCACTCACACAACCATCATGTTCTTCCTTAGCATAATATCTGTTGTGTGAATTGAATTCATGCCTGTCTTTTATGCAAGACAGTCCCGATCATTCATTTGGCTGTTGTTGTATCGAGAAGCAGATGCTTGGTTGGAGTCAATCAGTTGCATTTAGCCTCAGCTGCAAGCGTGGCCTGGGAGCTGGAGCCAGCACAAAGTATAACTCACCATGAAAGCCCGCTTCTCCTGAGCTGTCTGGAAGCAGCCATGGCCAAACTTGGAAGTAGTATCAATAAATTTGAGTTCAATGGCTTCCTGAGCCCGGCGGCTTGTATGCACCAGAAGGGACTGGAAAAGAACAGTCACAATGCATCAGGCTTATCATTACAGAAAATCTGGACATCTGCTCTGATGGAAGCAGGGTTGAAATATCCTAGTTGCACCTATTAGACAAATACCTCCACAAAAATATGTCCTCTCAGAGAAACAGCCTAGTGCTCATGTGGCAGGTGATGCCTTGGATTGCAGAGCAGCTGCGAAACAAGCCTGCTCTTCACTTAGCGTTTCATTTCCTCACAACCTGCCTATGGCCAAGGTTTCCATTTCTGGCCTTGCATCACAGCCCTCAAAGGCTTGCAGCTTCTGTCTCCAGAGAGAGCCCATCCAAATGCACACTGCCACAAACCACCTAGCACCACACTCATGTGCCACATGCCCTCTGCAACGCAGAGTCAAGGACCGGACCAGTCTCCCTGCCCAGCATTTGGAGGCAGCAGCATTCTTCACGGGGCGAATCTGTTCAAAGAGAGCTACAGACTGTCCCTCCCCAGTGCCAGCTGCACTCTCACCTTACGGAGGGTGAGCACACGCTTCTTTGTGCCCACGACGCAGCCTTTCAGCATGAGGAAGTCGTTGTTGACCTCCCCATAGTGAGGAAAGCCACCCTGCGGGGAGAGACAGAGAGAGGGTTGGCAGAAAAGCTGGATGGGAGCAGACGCATCCACAAGTGGCATTTTCTACGGAAGAAGGTAGTGAGTGACAGTCGTTCCAGCTAACAACACCCTGCACCTTTCAGGTCGCCTGCTTAGGACCGCCACAGCATGACAGCCACACTGACTGCATGATCCCAGCTAAGGAACACCCCGTAAAAGCTGGCAACCAGTAACCCTGCTTCCTTCTCTGGAGGGATGTGGGTGAATAGAGAGCAGAGCTGGCTAGACTCCTGAGTTAACAGTTTTTAATAAGCAAAAGTGAATTTTTAAACCAAGTAATGTTTATCTGTTAAGTATCAGATTTTTTATATAATTTAGACTTCTTTTTCTTTTTAAACAAAGTTCACAGTTTCTGCCCAAGTTATCAACTGAAAGTTAAATGTCTGGGTCTACCAATGGGCCTAAAAAAACACCTCACAGAGATGGTTTTCCATGTCCACGAGGAAAGGATTAACTGCATTTCTTTCAGTGAATTTCCTTCAAACCATTTCCTATGCAGCTGTCACCAGCCAGTGAATTACTTTCTTGGCCTGGATTCCTGCAGCCAGGGCCAGTCACAGCGCTGTTACCCCCTCAGCCCTTACCAGAGGCGTAATGGTCTTCTCCGTGACATCGTAGTGTGTCGAGGCATTGTTCTTCACCACTTTGCCATCCTCCACATGGATCCCATGGCCAATGCGGTAAATCTAGGAACAGAAAGGAAATGGAGACGGCGACTTTCCTGCCCCCTCACTGAGGGATGTCATAGGGATGACGTGGTGTTCACCAAGATGTGCCCACCCCCTGCGATGTGTCCCCTGAGCAGGGAAAAAGCACCGAGTAAGCCACGGAGAGCAAGAGCACTACAGATCCCTAGGGAAACATCTGAGAGGCTGGGGGAACAGAGGCCACCGTACAAAGGGTGGTGACAGCACAAGAGGAAGGAAGGCAGGAAGGTGCAGCAGTGCTCTGAGGGAGCCCATCTGGGCCATACCTTCTTGTTGAGCTCCGTGCGGTGGTGGTAGCCCTTCTGGCCAGCCCGAGCAATGGAGTAGCCAACCCGGGCTGGGTGCCAGGCTCCGATGCAGGCAACTTTGCGCAAGCCCTTGTGCGTCTTCCTGGGGAGCTTCTTGGTGTGCCAACGGCTTGTCACCCCTGGAAGTGTGAACGGACAGGGCGGTGAGAACACCGGGGAGATTCAGGGCTGGCGTCTGAGTGCTGAAGAGGGGAGAGTCTCATCATTCTGCAGTTCTCAGAATACACTGTGTTGGAAGGAGACCAAGAGCTGTCACCACCGTGAGAGGCCAGTGCACAGAACTGTTCTCACTTCCCATGGATCTAATCAGACTGTGATATGTTCCTGCTGAGCACATCCACGCACACACACACAGAAACACCCACACCTCCACACACGTGGGGTTTGTGAGAAGTCCAATGGCTATACGTACTCACGGTGCCTCTGAGCCTCCCGGGAGGACTCTGGACACAGAAGACAACATGGCCTTTACTGAAATCAAGGAAACTAAGCTCTGCTACAATGGAACTGTGTGTCATGACTGAGATCCAGAGGCTCTTTGCTACCCTCTGTGTAATGAATTGGTGGGTTCTCAGCAGGGCTAACACTCCCCTGCCCCAGCGCTCTCGTATGGGCAGTGCCACATGAGAAAGACAGAAACCAAGCCCCTGGCAAGGGTCTCCTCGCTCTGTACCTTTCATCCCATGCCCCTTGGTCACGCCAATGACATCAATCATCTCATTCTGGCTGAAGACATTGTGCACAGAGACCTGCTTCTCCAGCCTCTCACGAACCCAGTCAACCTTTTCAGCCACTGTCCCACCATTCAGCTGGATCTCCATCACGTGGGCCTTCTTCTGCCGCAGTGGGAGCAGCTTCATCTGCATTAGACAGGGCGTTAGGGCAAAATGTAGCCCCTTGCCCCACAGACATGAACAGGCAAGCAGGGCTGCATCACTCACAATTTGTGAGGGGCATAGTGGGTGAGCAGAGCCAGCTCTTCACCACCCCTCTCTACCATGCTGTCAACCCCTTTCATATCAGGCAGCCACCTGGGTCAGCAGGTCTATATATTTGGGACCTCTTGGAGCCAACTCCTTGTCCTTGAGCCCAACCACCCCATCTCCCAGTGCTCCCATTCCAGGCAGGAGCTGATGCACACCCTCTCTCCAGGGAGAGCACAGGAACAGACCAGCCTACCCCAAGAGTTAAGCACAGTAGCAACAGCCATGGTAAAAATCCCAGAGGAGCCCATCACCAGGGCACCGTCTGAGGCTGGACACTGCAACCAGCCAAGACGCAGCTCTGGCTCCACACCAGAGTCAGCACCTCTCCTTTGGTCGTGCTCCACCTCTGCTTCCAGACTGAGCAGTTATTTCTAGTTCCCATCAAGAGATGCCTCCAATCCCTCCCAGTCCCAGCTCCCTCCGCAAAGCCCCTGCTAAATAGCCACAGCAGGACCTTGAGGTTCTGTGCCAGACACAACTGAAGCCTTAAGCAAGCTTAGCTCTGCCCCAGACTCCAAAGCAGCTGTTAACTCCAGGGATCAGCATGAAAATGGGCCCAGTGTATCCAGCAATCAGCATCCAGCAAAACTGTGCCTGCCCATGGGTTATTTTTGCCCAAAACATTTGACACCAGTTGCTAATTTGAGGTGATCATGGGGCCTAAAGGTCCCTCGCTGACACAGGGCTCACCACCTGCTGAGGCTCTGCACAATGTCCACTCTCCTCCATGGAGTGTGTGGGCTTCCTGGCATGCCTGAGCCACAGCTCCCTGCAGCAATTCTGTAGCAGGGAGCTCTGCTGAGTCCAGCTCAAAGCGACAGGGTTGGTGTCAGGAGGTAGCTGGAAAGGTCAGCCAGCACCTCCCATTGCCTGCACGCCCTGTCCCACACCCTCTGACTGGCATCTGCCTGCTCAGTCTCCTATGACCCCACCAAGACACCCCCACGATCCCAGCTCCCAGCCCTCACCACATGCCCGAGCTGAGGAAGTCCCTCAGCCCCCCTTGTCCACCCCCCCAGGTAAGGCTCTGACCTGTGTGTGCACAATCACACGAATGACCTTGCAGTACTTTTTCATAGCTGCAAAATCCTTCTCCAGCTGCTTTTTGCCATCCTCATCCTGCCATTTTTTGCAGTACTTGGTGAACGCCTTCTTCTTGCTTTTGTGCCTAAAAAAGAAAAAAAAGCGTTTAACATCCAGCAGAGCTGAACAGTGAAGTGTTTCTGCACCTTGCTGTGCCCTGACACAGCACAGCGTAGGGGGACATCACCTTGCCAGGCACTTCCCTGGAGGGACAAGGTACCTGTGGATACCTGAACCTCACCTCACTGTCAGGGCCACGACACAGGGCTTTGAGGTGGGAAGAGGAAAGTGAATAATGAGCTGTGGAAAGGGCTGGTAATTCAAACCTTTTTGCATGAGGAATCCAGTTGTCTCCCACTGACTGGCTCAGTGCCATCAAAATACAAGCGCAAAATCGGAGCTAAGTGGAGAAAGGAGAAAACAGCCTCTGACAGAGATCAGAGGCATGTGGTGGGTGGATCTCAATGGCACTTTCACAGGAGACATGATTCCTACAGTTATGAAATTCACATTTCCATTTTCCTCTCTGCTGGTGGGGTTTGGGGTGTTGATGTTTAGAAGGACCAGGGGTCACATTCTGCATCAATTTTCCCTCTGACAAATCTGGTTTTACTCCATTCTTTGGTGCCTCAGCTCAAATGTTCCAGTTTAATGGAGAGTTGATGAACCTGACCTACACAAAGGAAAACAAACCTGCAGCACCCGCTGCCATATGATATTGTGGAGAGCTAACTTAGTTCAACTATTGGAATAAATTTACATATGCATATGCTGGTTCCCAGCATCAAGCTGTTTGCAGTATCTCTGTGCATGACTAAATAAATAGCAGTTTCACTCCACCCCAGAGCCAGCTGCCAGCAGCTGAGCTGTTTGTAATGGCTGGGCATCTCAGAGAGCCTGTGGGAAAGACCTGCGAGGGACTCCTCACATGCAGTGCCCCAGGGACCCTCCCCAGCCACGGAGGCACGTACCAGTTCTTGTAGAAGCGCCGCCGGCACTCATCGCTGATGTGCTCAGCAAAAACAGTCTTGAAATTCCTCAAGCCCTTTGGTGTTTCTACATACCCCACGACTCCCACCACCACCATTGGGGGGGTCTCAACGATTGTCACAGCCTCTACCTCCTCCCTCTTGGAGACCTCTGCAAGACAGCGAAGGGAAATGCTCTAGGATCAGATCATTCCATGGTGCCGTGGTGACCCACACCATTACAGCGAGCGAGCAATGTGCTAGGGGAAGGCCACGCTCTGGTCCCACAGCCAACCTCAGCCGTTCCATCTCCCACCCGCTGGAGGACCACACAGGGTTCCATTCCACTGAACAGGTTAGAGTCCGTGGCCCAGGACACTTGAACCCCCTTCCCCAGGTTGGGGGAAGCAGTACGTTGGATGGTTCTTGCCCTGGAGTTTGGCTCTGACCCTGTGGATGTCCCAGAGGCTAACATTATAAACTTCCCAGCAGGATGCTTCAAGCCCAGGATTGCTAAGGCAGTTACTCTTCAAGGTCCTTCTGCCAGCAGGATCCAACAAACCACCAGTCACCATATCACTGCGGGGACTTCCCAGGGACCCCCAAACACAGCTCACGCTGGCCATGAGGTGGCCTTTGGCCATGCAAGATCTGGATGGCATTACAGGAGAGAGCCTGGCAGCTATGTGCTCCACCACCCACTCCCAGGAGCAGCCCTGCCCACCAACAAGCCTGTCCCCTTGTTTCCCCTCATGGATATGGCTCCCTTCCTTCTTCAGTCAAGCCTTACTGAGCCCAGGCCTGTGCACCTCCCGCACAACGTGTGTCATGCCAGCTTTGTAGCCCAGGAAAGCTGTCAGGTGGACTGGTTTGCTGGGATCATCCTTAGGCCATGTCTTCACCTTCCCTCGGTGGCGACGGCTTCTCTTATGGGGGAGAAAGCCCAGGTGGCCATGCCTGGGAGCAGAGAACTTGCGGTGGGACTGTGGAGAGGAAGAACAATGAAGATCAGCTTCACTTTCAAGTCCTAGAAGATGCCGGGACACAAAGCACAACAGGAAATCTCCCCTTCAACATCAGTGAATGCTGGAGGGATTCTGGGCTCTTCCTCAATTCCAACACAATAAAAGAACTCATGAAGAATGGGATTTTGTTCGAGCTTCCTTCATGTGCAAGGAAGAATTTAGGAAGTTCCTAGACAAATGATACCAGTTAAATAAAAAAACCACTTGAACATGGTCTCCCTCCTTCTGTTTGAGAACTTTGAAGGAGAAATACATTCTTTAATAGGTCTGCCCTTCTGTGATGTTAATTATAATGACTTATTCTGTATTCTGCAGCACCAAAAGGGCCCGCTCAGAATTCATGGGCCTCGTGTCGTCAAGGCAAACGGCACCAAACAAGCACAGCTAACGATCAGAAAAAATGGGAAAGGATGCCCAAAGGAATCTGTAATAAGAACATGTACAGGTTGAATATACACCTTGAAAACCAAATTAGAAGAGCTAAATATATAAACCCCCATTGCAAGGTCATGCTGAGCCAGACAGAGAGAAAGCAACAGCACTTTAGAGACACGGACAAGTTCTCACACAATTGGCTCCAAGGCAGGGGAACGGGCCAGCACAAGCAGCGCAGGGTTAGTTCCGCATCCACTGCAGCTCCCTCCTTACGAAGAGCAGTCCGGCACCGGGCTGCACGCTCCACCAAGCTGATTTTCCAGCCCAAGCGGAACTATGTGGGGTTCGAGCCCGGTCCAGCCGCACCAGTGGCACCAGTAAGCCAGCCCTGCTCGGTTCCTGTCACACACTCCCCAGACAGCGGTGCCAGCTTTACAAACCATGGGACGGCTTCAGCCCGGCTCGGCAGCAGGAGGCGGCTGTGGCAAGGGCCCCTCCAGCCGAACACTTAAGATGGTTCTCGGTCTGAAGACACAAATTTAGCTACTAACTTCACCCGCTGCTATATTCCTCTCATGCTCCGCCAGGCTGGCAGGTTAGACATAGCAGATGCGGCATGATAAAGGTCAGTTGCCAGTGTCTCAGTTTACACATCTCCCTCCTAAACAACTTGAACGTGGATGGCAGCAATTAGCTCAGCTTCCTAATGAGGCACCGCGCACCCAGAGCGGCCCAGGCCCATGCCGGGCGCCCCCAGCTCGGTGCAGCCGGCTGCGCTGGATAGGGACAGACTAAAACCCCTCTGTAAGCCCAGGTAAGAAAACAGACGGTGTGATGCTGGTGATACTGGCGATTCCGACCGGAGAAGAGGCGGAGGCAGCGGGTGGGGCCCCTGCGCTGCCGCGGCCTGAGCCCGCCGGGCCCGGCCCTGCCCCGGGGCACTGCAGCTCCCAGCATGCACCGCGCGCGGCGGCGCCTGCGCAGAGCGGCGCCCTCTGACCCCGCGCCGGCCCGGGGAGGGGCGCCGCCATCTTGTCCGCGCCTCCCGCCGGGCCCGCCGCCGCCGCCATGCCGGAGGACAGGGACTGGGAGGCGTACAAGGTGCCCCCGACCCGCACCCCCGTCTCCGAGAGGACCACCTCGGTGCCCAACCCGGTCACCTTCTTCCAGACCGTCTTCAACTATGTCGTCGATGCGCCAGTCACCTTCGTCCGAGGTACCGACGGGCCGAGACCCGAGACTCCCCGCTCCCGGGCCCCCTCACTAGCGCCGCTTCGTGATGCGTAGCGGGAGCTGGGCCGCGACGTAGCATGGGGACCCGGGCACCGAGGCAAAGAGGCAAGGGCACGGCCATCGGGACAGGCCCAGGGAGATGGGACACACAAGGACACGGCCTAGACACTGGGACACGCGACACAGGGTAGACATGCAGGGCCCAGGAACACCGAGCTGGATGCACAGACTAGGGACAGACATGTGGATGGGCGTGCGGGGGCTGGGAATACCGAGCTGGACACACACAGACCAGGGGCAAACAGAGATGGGCATGCAGGGGACAGCAGCACTGAGCTGGATGCACACAGACAAGGGACAGAAGCACTGAGCTGGACACGCTCAGACTAGGGACAGACACACAGACAGAGCACACAGGTGCCAGGAACACCGAGCTGGATGCAGAGACACAGGGGTGCTGCTGCAGAGCTGCCTGGGAAGGCAGCGGACAGGGCAGCAAGGCCACGGCAGGCACTGGGGCTGTGCTGCCCTTTGCTGGTTGTGGGCTGGGGGTGTCTGACTGCGGGGCTGTTGCTGCAGAGTGGATCGAGCGCCAGCAAGCCAAGAACAGGTACTACTATTACCACCAGAAGTTTCGCCGCGTGCCTGACCTGAGTGAGTGTCTGGAGGGCGACTACCTCTGCTTCTTCGAGGCTGAAGCACAGTGGAGGAGGGACAGGTATGGGTGTCACAGGCTGTCCCCAGGTGAGGCTGCTGCAGAGCACACTGCTGTGGTTAGCCAGCCCTGGGAACTGCAGCAGCTGGCTTGAACTCGCAGCATTTGTGGGCTTTGAGGTGTTGAGGCACCTCCTGCCCACTCCGTTACAGAACACCCGTTCCCTAGTCCGGCTGTGCCCTGCAGCATGCTGGGGCTGAGTAGGGTGGCACTGGGACACATCCCCCAGCACTGCCTGGTGCCTACAGCACTGCTGCAGGACTGACCAGGATCCTGTAAAACCCCAGAGCTGACCTTCTGCAGGGTGTCATCACCCCTTTGTTCAGCTTTTCTATCATCTCTTGGCTGTGGTCACATTCATTGTCACCCTTCCTTTCTTTTTTTGGAGTAGATTATATCCAGAGGCCCCCCTTCCAACCCTGACCATTCTGTGGTTCCTGCAGGATGGTTGATCAAGAAATTGTGGAGATAGTCCGGGAAAGGCTAGGCGCATGCAAGCAGAGGGAAGGACCCAACCAGTTCCAGAACTGCGCCAAGGAGATGGAGCTGCTGGTGCAGGTCACCAAGGCCTACCAGGACAGATGTGAGTACAGCAAGAGCCACAGCAACTCTGCTGCAGCTGTGACAGCACGAAGCAGGTCTTAAGCCACATCTCTGACTTCACCTGGAACAGAGGGGCTTATTTCTTTTCAGCTGCTGGAAGGCACTCTTCAGACGCTTACTTTCTTTTCAGACGGTGATCTTGGTGTCCATGGAAATGCAAGGACATGCCTGATGAAGCAGAAGCACAGGATGATGGAGGAAAGGAAAGCACAAGCAAATGTCTCTGAATAGATCTAAACGGTTGGCACCTCCTGCCGTGGTGCCTGTATCCAGTACTGCATGTTGCATCTCAGAATTTCGATGCTGTTGACCTCTGCAATAAATGTGCAGCCCAGACATCTGCCATACAACTAGAATCTAGACTCATTCTTTTGGAGATCTGCACACACTTAACAGATTTCTTTTTCAGCTTTGCATTGATCTTTGAATTCCAGTTGATTGTTACCATCCTTTAAACCATGGTCAGCCCCTAACTCCAGGCACCCCACTTGCCTTAACTGTGATTTCCCCTCACCTCTGTGAGCCAACAGAAACACTGCTCTGCCCAGCCCTGGCAGAAAATTCCCACAGTTCGGATAAAGATTACATGCTGTCCTGCTGCTTCTAGACCCCATTTAGGATTAATACATGATTAACAAGGATGAGTACAACATTAACACACTATTTCATTCAACAGAGGTTCAGGCTGTGGCCCACGGACATGAACCTACTCACATCCCCAGCAGATATTTAATCCATCTGCCCAGTGCATTAACCATCCCATCACACCAATCGCCATCTCTTGTTCACTGATCACTTTATTGTCTGGTACAAAACCCACTTAAGTTGTTGCCACAGCAGCTGCCTGGGTTCTCTGCACCGAGACTCTGGTGTGAGTCTTCGCTAGATGGTCAGTGAACTCCTGCAAAAAAATAAATACAAGTGTGTTATTTTCTTAAAACACTCTCCTGAGATTCTCAGCAGTGTATCCCTTTCCAACAAGGTGTGTGTTGTGGCAGCTGGGGTAGTTCAGATACAACTTATTTTTAGTTGGTACAAAGCTTTCCTATTTCCTTTGTCCATGAATTGCCATTTTCAACTGCATGTTGAAAGAAAGAAAACCCCATTCTGCCTGGCACCCAGCTCTGACTGCAGCTCTCCCATTTTTGGGAGTACCTGAACTTCAGAGGGAAGGGAGGGTCACACTGGAGCTGCAAACTGCAGCAACACTCACCTGGTAAGGAGACTTGGTGAACACAGTCTCTTTCCAGAGGTCGGGAGTCAGGTAACTGTAGGTCTTGGAGATGGCATCGAAGGTGGCTTTAGCTACAGACAGAAGTCACACCCTGCACGTCAGCACTACAGAGCCCAGCTCACTAGTGCCCACCCACTCCACTCCAAAAATGTAGAATTTAGGAAGGAACAGGGAGACCACAGCAGGTTCTCTCTGATGTACACACAAAACTCGAGTTTCTTTCTCTCTCCATTTACGACAATTACACTACCTCAGACAAGTGCAATCGCGCAGATTGGGAGATTTCTTTTTTAGTATCAATGTGCATGTAAAAAGACAATTTACTGTAACTTTTACAGACTTCAGGACCAAGTACAGCAGGACTAACCTGCATTTTAACAGCTATCAGCAGCAGTCTTCACTTCTGCTTGTCCACTAGAAGTTTTTGTTTTAACACAGATTAGAACAATACTACAGAAATGGATATGTTGTGTCCTTGTCAATGACAAAAGTGGCAATACGTTCAGCTAAGCTACAACACGGAATGCTAGAGCTCACCGAAGTTGCCAAGGGTGGCGGTGCAGCCCCTGGCTGAGGTATAGCAGTCATCGATACCAGCCATCATCAGCAGCTTCTTGGGGACAGGGGCAGACACAATCCCTGTACCACGGGGAGCTGGGATCAGGCGCACCAGGACAGACCCACAGCGGCCAGTGACCTACACAAACACAACAGGTTAGAGTTCCCGAAACATTGCGGCACAATCACCAAGAGCAGGCCTGCCTCACCTTGCACGGCACGGTGTGGGGCTTGCCGATCTTGTTCCCCCAGTAGCCTCGTCGTACAGGTACAATGGATAACTTCGCCAAAATGATTGCCCCACGAATAGCAGTGGCAACTTCTTTAGAGCATTTAACACCAAGACCAACGTGACCATTGTAGTCCCCGATAGCAACAAAAGCCTAGGGTTGAGAGAAAAGTGCTCAGTGGCAGCTGTGCTGCACAAGAACACTCTCAGCAGAGAACAGTCCATCAGGGTCCAACACAGCTCACTCCCAAGTACAATCAAAACATCACCTACTAAAACTTGCACAGCAGAGCTCACAGCTCAAGCAGCCATTTTTCCCCTTAGAGCTCATACTTCAGTCAAAACTTGTTCAGGCTGAAGAACTGGAATTCAATTCCCTGCCACAGCCTTATACTGGGTCAGAAGTCCAGATAATTTCCAAGCAGCATTCCCACCTTACACCTCAGACTTCTCTCTCTGCTATAGCCCCTGAGAAGCCAACAATGCTGTGTAAATATGACTTAATTTTGCACTAGAACCGTTTCAAGTAACATTTGTACATACTGCTACGATTTTGAAGTTAATCCAGCAACTGTCAGCTACACAAGCTGATACCCATACCCATAAATATTTACTAGATGCTACAAAAAAACCTAAAGGTATTTGAACTACTTTATTAATGATACCAAAAAAGCAGCAGACAACACACACCAGGAGAAATCAGAAGAAACAGGCTACCTTAAACCTGGTACGCTGACCAGCACGTGTCTGTTTCTGGACAGGCATGATCTTCAAGACCTCATCTTTCAGAGAAGACCCCAGGAAGAAATCGATGATCTCCGACTCCTGCAAAACTCAGTCATTTCAACACACAAGGCCACACTTTTTTAAGAAGCTAAACTCAGCTAATAAGGCTCCTACAATTCAAGTTCAACAACCCTACATACATATATTTGAAGTAATAGGTAGTTAAGTATGTCAGATTTTGCAGGCATAAGCTTACTGGAGCTTGTTAGGCAGGCCAACATAGCAAGTTAATTTCCCACCCCCCATCACTGAGCAGAACTATTACAGAAACACTTCTGCAACACGCTGCCAGACAAGGCAGAACACAATATACAACGCACCACACTTCACTGCAGGTGACTGCACCAGCCTTCTGCTTCTACGGGTTTGTGTCTCCAACACTCAACCTAAGCATCCCAAAGAGCAAGTACAGCAACTACTGCGACCCCTACAATTTAGATTAAGGCCGTGCTGCACGTTGCTGCAGTGTTCGCAGCAGCTTACCTTGATGGGAAGCGAGAATAGATAGATCTCCTCAAGAGACTTGATCTTCATATCCTTAACCAGGCGACCAAGTTTGGTGACAGGAATCCACTAGCAAAGCAAACCGTGGGGAAGCGTCACCGGCCGCCGGCACCAGCGCACTTTCCAGGGCGGCTGCAGGCCCAGCCAGGACCCGCCGCCCGGGGCGGCCCCGCGGCTCGCTCACCTCCTTATCCTCGGCCTTGCCTCCACGAGCTCCCCGGCCTCGCCCTCGGCCCCGCCCGCGGCCGCGCCCCCGGCCCCGCAGCCCGGTCCCGAAGCCGCCGCGGAAGCCCCCTCGGGCCGCTCCTGCACCTCCCGCAGCACCGGCGTCGTCCGCCATTTGCTAGAACAGAGAAGGAGAAGTTAACTGAGGCACCACCACCGCAGCCGGGCAGGCCAGCAGGGCCCGGCGGCCCCGATGGGTGCGGATGGGGCACAGGCCGCGCCGCCATACCGCCAGGCTACCGCACTTACGTGTTCTCTCAGCGTAGAAGGCCTTGCTGCCCTCGCGCTCGCTATTTATAGTCCCTCGGCTCTCGCGAGAACACCGCCCGGCTGTGCCAGCCCCGCGCTCTGCATGAGGAATACACCGCGAGGCAGAGCGGCGCCTTCCTTCTCCCTTATACATGGTGCGGGGCAGCAGCGCGCGTGCGCCAGCCCTACATAAAAGGCGCGCAGGCACGTAACGCTCAGTCTGAGGTTGTCTGAGGGTAGGTGAGGGACTCTGGGCATACTCTTGAGGGTGGGCATGTGGTCTCCCGCTTTCTGCAGTCCTTAAGCTTTTAAAAACAAAAATAATCCTGTTAAGTTTTTGCGTTGTCTGAGGTGGTGGCGGTTTGGTGTGGGGGAGGGCCTGGTTTAGCGGCCTGGGGAGGTGTTCCGTGGGACGTTAGCTGTAGGCGCAGTCGAAAATCACTTGAGGTCTCTTGTGGCCCCTGGTGAGATAACTGTGCCGACAGTATAGGGAACATTAAGCTTATTCCCCACAGTACCTTGTGGGGAGTGAAACCCATGTTCCTATAACTCCTGTGCTGAGCAGGTATTGGGAGTAGGGTGTACTTAAGTGAGCGCTGTTCCCCGGAGACTCCTGCCCTCCAGCAGCCGGTGTTGAGCATGGGCCTGGCTTGCCCGAGTGCGAGCTGGCAGCCTGTGGTAGATGGCCTTGTCTTACACCTTTGTAATGATTCTGTCATTTTTGCTTGTGAAGGTCAGCTGTACAGAGCAATGGGGATGTTACAAGGGACCTCGGACGACAGTGCGCCCAAGGATGTAATTCTTGCAACTGTGACTGGCGCATCCTGAAGGATGGCAGGTAAACCAGCAGGAACCAGTCGAAGCCAAGGTGAGGAACTTGAGAAACTCTGGAAATGGAGCGATGAGCCAAGACGAGACCACGTGTAGAAGACTCGGAGTGCATGGAAAGGATACTAAGAGATCTCTTCAACAACCACTAGGGACCGCCAGAGACTACTGAAGACCCCCATGGGGTCCCTTGGAGACCTAGGCTGGATGTGTATTGACACTGTAAATATAACCATTAATTCCAGGAAATGGAATGAATATGTAATCATTGTGGGAAATTTAATGTGTTACCTGACAGGCTGATAAAAAATGTTGCCTGTTGTGGCATGCATGCTGGGTGGAGTGATCTCTGTGCATCTAGTGCTGCAATAAGAGCATTCCTGCTTCCTAATGCATCTGTGCTAAGGTTTATTCCCGACTTTGGTGGTAGGGATGTGGCAATAACTGCGTGTTCACAGCTGGAACACTTTGAAATTATTCAGTTCCGTATCCTTACGTGCAATAAAAGATCATTTGCTTGAAAGTTGGTTTGTCAAGTCTATTTGTTGTGCCTGTGGTCTGAAAACCCCGCTCGCCCAGTGGCTGGGGCCGGGAAGCCGTGTTCCTGAGGCGGGAAGGGGATGCTGTGCTGGAGCGCCTGTCCCGCGGGTACCCGCCCGCACCAAAGATGGCGTCGCCGCCGGCGTGGGGCAGACGTCACTAGACTGCGCCGGAAGTGGCGCCCTTCTCCCGTGGCAACCGGGAGCGCCGGAAGTGGGCGGCACGTGGAGCCGGCATGGAGGGGGCCGCCAGCCCCGTGCGCTTCAAGAGCAAGTGAGGGGCGGCGGGGGGGCTGGGGCCGGGGCTCCCCCGCGGGCGGGCCGCCGCCGTTCGGTTTAACCGCCGCTCTGCGCTGTGTCTCTTTCCCTTCCAGCTACGCCGTGTGCCGGAGAATCGAGCCTTTCTACAAGGGGGGGCGAGTGCAGGTGAGACCCGGCTCCGCGGCCCGGCCCGGTTGGACAGTACCCCGGCTCGGTAACGCTCCACCTTTCCTTTCCCTTTTCCCCAGATAAGCCGAGATGGAAAATTTATGTTTTGCCCCTGCGGGACCAAGCTGAACGTCATCGATGTGGACACAGGAGCTCTCCACAGCCTCCAGCAGGTGAGGAGGCCTGGCCTCTGCTGGGTGGTGGTGAACCGCTGCGGGTTTCCAAGGGCTCCTGGGGTGTTCCTGCTGTCGCTGGCTGTTGATCTAAAGCTCCCAAGAGTGAGAAGCAGAGGGGAGGGTGAGAATGCTTCTAAACACAGGCAGGGATTGGTCGTGTTGTCCCCAAGCACAGCTGGGAAGCTGCTGGTTGTGCTTAGCATCAGCAGAAGCATGTAGAGAAGGGTGCTCTGAGCACGCAGTGCCTATGGTGTAACTGTGGGGCTTTTACCTTTCATTTTTCTAGGATGACGAGGAAGATATCAGTTCGTTTGTTCTTAGCCCTGATGATGAGGTATGTGTTTGCTTTGTGGTCTTCTGCACTGCTGTGTCAGGCTCCCAGATAAAGCCAGTGAACACCAAAGGCAGCTCTGCCTGGAGGCACCTTGTGTTCCCAGAGAACTCTGCCAAGTCTTCTCAGGCTTCCATCTGTCTCTCCTTCTGGGTTCACCTTGGACAGAGGAATGCTGAGAGACTCAGCTTCACAAGTGTCATAGCAAGTGTCATTCTGTGCTCTGTGTGTGGGCACTGAAAGAAATTTAAATCAAATTAGTACTTAATCATGCTTTCCTTCACCTTGCTTTTGCGTAGAGCCTCGTGACAGGGAGCCGAGCCCTGTTGCTGAAGCAGTGGAACTGGCGAGAGAACAAGTGTGTCCGCACATGGAAAGCCGTGCACATAGCGCCAGTCGCTAGCATGGCCTTTGACTCTACTTCAACATTGTTAGCCACAGGTACGGCCCCATGTCACTGGCACATGGTGGGAGTGATAATGGCCCTTCTGCTTCTGAGTAATTTGGCTCAGCTGGACACTGAAGTAGTGATGTTCTGAATTCAGCTGTAATCAGAAGAGGTTTTACTTAGAAATGACATCTTGACCAACAACAAGGGGTTCTTTCGATGTTCTCTCTGAAATATACTTAGTAAAATGCTGACAAATGTCTGGCATCTATAGGACAGTGCACTATAGTTGTCCTGGTGTAGGACAAGGACTCGTGGAGATGGAGGAGGTCAGCCATGGCCTATAACTTAATTCTATTTCAGGTTTGAGTGTGAGTAGTCAGATTTTTCCCAGCTCTCTGAAAGCTTAGGGTGTTCCATGGACTTCTCTTGGTGTGGGTGGTGGTTGCTGGATTCATTTTTCTTTCTGCTGCCTTTGCAACCCATGAAATGTTAAACTTGCTGATACGCTGGACCTCCTGCATCTCCTCTGTAGTTCATTCTTACGTGCCTTTCTTTTCCCAGGTGGCTGTGACAGCACCATTAAGATCTGGGATATGATCAAACAGTACTGCACACACAACCTAAAAGGATCTTCAGGAGTTGTACAGTAAGGACGAGCCATATTTGTCGGTTGCTGGCATTAGTGTGGTGCTTGGATGCTGGGATTGATGTGAAATATCTTGAGTTAATGGAATATAAAGGCCCATTCTGAGTGGGTTCTGAGCTCTTCTGCTCCATGATTTTTGAGATGTCTAGTGAAGGAGCAGAGTTGTGACTGACTAGCCCAGAGAGGAAAAAGTTTGGTCAAGAAATCTGTTGGAATCTAAATGGAATATCTGTGCTTGATAACTGATGTATTTCAAGAACCTGGCAAGAATGGCAAAGATCAATTGTAAATTTTGCTGGTGGGTGGCAGAGTCATGAAGCCCTACAAAGAAAGTCCTTTTACAAATTCATGTCGATTGATCTGTCAGACTCTTTGTGTAGAATGTATATTTGTTTAAATGTTGGGCTAATGCCAGCATGCATTAAACATATAGTTTAATAAGCATAAACAGATAGTTTACTCCTGTCCTGCTCAAGTGCATTTCCTTCTGTCCAGCCTTGTTGAGTTCCACCCTGATGTCTCCCGTCTGCAACTCTTCTCCTCCTCAATCGACTACAAAATCCGCATCTGGGACCTGAAATCCAGCAAGTGCGTTGCTACGCTGGACGGCCACTTCAGTGCCGTCACCTCGCTGGCGTTTGCAGATGGAAATACGCTCGTCAGGTAAAACCTTGCAGAGGCTTAGCCTTTCTCTCCTGCCAGAGACTGGGTGTTTCTCTAGGCTCTGGCAAGGTTCTCCAGTGAGGAGGAGGACTGCTACAGGTGTTTGTTCTCTGCTTGACCATGCAAGTGTGTAACTGAGGCTGTCGGCACCTGTGTTTTGGGCAATGTACCGTGCTGCCACGTGGAAGGCTGGTGCTTTCTTTCACATGGGCCTCTTCAGAGAGGGGGTGAACTCCCACAACTCCAGATTTGCACTTACAGCTCGAGTTCTCAGAGCCCAAATTGAATGGATTTAGCACTGAAACTGATCTTTTAACTTGCAGTTCTGGCCGTGATAAAGTCTGCATGGTGTGGGACCTGAAAACTAGAGAAAGCAAACGAACCGTCCCTGTCTATGAGGTAAAATTGCATTTAATTTATTCCTTTGAGATCCTTTGTACTTTCTAGGTCATGGTCCTACGGTACCTCTGCCTCTTTAGGTTCCTGTGTACTGTGAAATCAGGTTTCTCTCCCTTGTACTTTCCAGAGGCCTTAAAACTCTGTGCCTAAAGCTGTTTATTTTCTTTTCCTCCTTGCTGGTGTGGTTCTGCCTGGGAAGTTTGAGCAAATAGTGCCACCACTGCTGTCTCCACTGTCTCCCCAGTGCTGGAGGAGGAAGGAAGGAAGGATGGTCATGTAAAAACATTGTATCTGCCCGCCTGTCTTCAGCAGCCACGTGGTCCGGGGCAGTGGAGTGTGGTGTGCCCACGCCTGTTGGCACTAGCGGGCTGTTGCACAGCTCTGGTTGCTGAAATGGGATGCTGGTCCCATGCGCTCAGCTGGTGTTTGGCCAACTCTCTTGCAGAGCGTGGAAGCTGCCGTCTTGTTACCTGAAAAGGGAGATTTCTCTCGACTGGGTGTGAAGAAACAAGGGTTGCATTTTGTCACAGCTGGCAGCAAAGGTGAGTGTCCTGGCATGTCACTGCCAGATCTGGAGGCTGAGGAAGGACAGTATTTAAGGCACTGCACTGCCATTATTCCCGGGATGTGCATTCTGTGTGTGGTGGAAGCCTTGGGATGAACGAAGGGCTGGAGAGCAGAGCCTTCTGAGTTCCTCTAACAGTAGTGGATGAGCAGGACTGATCAGGCATGCTGTGAACCTTTTAACTATATATGTTCTCAAACTGCAATAAAGTTTGATTTGGATTGAATAAGGAAAACTATATGGCCCTTCATGCCACTGTCACTGAATCTCTTTGAAGTCCTGCCTCAAAGCTGTGTAGCTTTTTCCAGTAGGCGAGGCCAGGGTTTGTTCTATATTTCTTGGACAATCGCTGTCTAAACCAGTGGCTTTGACAGATAATTTATGTCGTCATTTTTGTTAGGCATCCTGAAAGTCTGGGAAGTTGCCACAGCTGCATGCGTGTATACCCAGCCTGTGCCCTTTGAATTGAAGGAGGAGGCGAGCGAGCGCAGTGTCACCCAGTGCATGCTTGTGCCTGCGAGGAATGAGATTGTCACAGTGTCCGTGGAACACAACATTGTTTTATATGATGCTCAAACTCTTCAGCTCAGGAAGCAGGTAACAACCCTCAGCCTCCCTTTCCCTCTTCCTTTATCCATACTTTAGGATCAGCTCTGCTTCTGGTGGAAGCTTTGTCCAGGGGTGCCCTTGTCTGCTGCCTGTTCTTGAGTTGTTGGGTACAAGCCAGAAAGCCAAGTTCACTGGTGGAGTTATTTGGAGGAATATTGCACAAATGTAGGAAAAAGCAAGCAGAACAGGCCTAGCCAGAAATCCTTCCTGTGCTCCAGCTTGTGTGTAAAAAAATATATTTGTACACGCAGTATTAAATGAAAAGGCACAGTAATGCGGTCTCAGTGAGCATGGCGCCATTCAGTGCTTCTCTAACCAGCTGACTTTTCCCTGTTAAACTCTTTATGTCCTCAGCTTGCAGGTTACAACGATGAGGTTCTGGATGTGAAGTTCCTTGGGCCCACTGATTCTCACATTGTTGTGGCTACCAACAGCCCTCAGCTGAAAGTGTTTGAACTGGCAACATCGCACTGCCAGATCCTCTATGGCCACACAGGTGTGTGGTCAGCTTTGATGTGGGTGTATGGGGGATGTGCGAGTATTTCTTTATCCAGCTTCTCTCACAACTCTTATGTGGAGACTGGAGTCCTTAAGTTCTCTCTGGAACAGCATCACAACGGGTTTTGGAGTTGTCTGGAGAAAGGATTTACCGTGCGGTCCTGGTTTTGCAAACACTAGTTTTCTTTCTCCGGGCTTGTCAGTTCGGACCCTTTCACTAGCAGCAAGATCGATATTGGAGCTAGAGATGTAGATACATGAGTGTGAGCGCTCTGAATGCAGCTTAGTGGCTGCAGGTGACAGGTTCGCATCGATGCCATAAGCAGCAGGTCACTCCATAGTGAGTGTGGATGTGTTGTGTCCCGAGTGTCCCCCACCTGTCTCCCAGTCTGTGAGCGGTGGACTCATTAATTCATGCATTTCTGCTGTCCGGTGTCAGTGTTACTCTGCATCCACTGTATTGTATTCTTCCATTTAGAAACAATTCTTGCTTTGGATGTCTTCAGAAAAGGCCTGATGTTCGTCAGCTGTGCTAAGGTGTGTTAGTTTTCCTCATTTAATGAAACTTTTCATTTCTAGTGAACTTTATGGGCAGAGTCGTATTCCTTTTTGGCAATCCAGAAAGGGCTTTTGTTTAGATGGAATTCCTGTCTGCTATAACCCCCAAATAAAAGGTTCTTCCACTATCCCTTTTTAATGTTGTCCCTGGGGAAATGCAGTTGATTGTATTTTATTAGCCTGAAGGGAGATGCCTTGTTCTCCAAGCATGTTCGTCTTGCATTAGAGTTCAGAGGTGTCATTAGTGTGAGACTAATGGGGAGCCATGCATAAGAACCATGATGGAAGAAAAGGTGCTAACTGCCCTGATACAGCCAGAAATAAACCTCCATGCTGGAATTCCAGACTGCAGCGCATCATGCTTGGTGGTGTCTGCCCTCACCCACTCTGACGAGTGCAGGCAGAGGTTCAGGCTTGAACATAAGTGAATAGTCAGGCTCACAGGTGTGCTTAATGCATGGGGAACTGATCACTTGTCAAAAAAGCACAGTGGTTTCTGTCCTCTCCCATTACAGGACAAAAGCCTTCGAGTCTGGCGGATGAACAAAGATGGAAGGGTGACCTGTATAGCCCAAGGATTGGGTCATGCACATGGGGTAGCTGCTGTCTCTTGCTCGAGGTAATAAAAATTGGACAAGGGTTTCCCTTTGCAAGCATGAGGCATGGCTGCTGTGCTGATCCTCGGGATGAATGTTTTGGTGGATGCCTGCCTCTGAGCTGTGCTGTTTCTCATTCCTGGTCCCAGCTTGTCATGGTGCTCTGAGTGTCAAGGAAGGGTAATTAAAAAAATATTTTTTGGATGCATCCATCTGTGCATAAGTTGTGAAGTTTGCATTTCTTTTTTAGTCTAACTCCTGTTTGCCTTAAAGAGCAGCAGCTGGGTAAGTTGCCAGATAAAGCTTGAGTGATTGGGAGAGGAGGGTTGGGAAGTGAAGGGAACGTATCTATGAAGTTGTTTCCTTGAATAGCCTGTCTGTTTGTCAGCTCTTCTCCTTCCTTTGTGCTGCCTAACAGTCTGTAAGCCCAGCTTCCCTGCTCAAGAGCTGCAGCATAGCTTGTCTGTAAATGAAGAGAGCTAACTGCTCTTGCCTAATGTCTGAATTGCTGGAGGCTATGCCAGGGACCTAAGTAAAATGAAAGACAGTTTAAAAAATGTTAAAGCGCTCTGTTTCACATCCCAGCAGAGTGACTGAATGTGTGTAAATCCCAGCAGGGGAGGAGAAGGCCATATTTTTTCTGTGCAGGGGAAGCCACTTTTGCTTCTTTACACTTAGCATCTTTATTCCTTTCAGACTGAAAGAAAACTTCATAGTAACCAGCAGCCAGGACTGCACAATCAAAATCTGGAATATCCCAGAATCCCTCACTTCCAAAGCAAAAGCAGCCTTGATCTCCAGTCCAGAAATCCTTCATGCAAAAGTGACTGAGAGGGGTCATGACAAGGTAAAGCTCCCCCTGACGTTAGAACATGCTTTTTAATACTTAAAACTTTCTTTCCTTGTGTTGCACCCTACATTTATTACCTGTCTGACAGCTGGAGCAAAGGCTTAAATGGCTTTGTACTCTCTCTACTTGCGTGACTTCTCCAGGACATAAACAGTGTGGCGGTTTCTCCAAACGACAAGCTGATTGCCACAGGCTCGCAGGATCGGCTGGCCAAGCTGTGGTCCTGTTCTGATTGCTCTTTGCTGGGTGTCTTCACTGGACATAAGCGTGGAATCTGGTGTGTGCAGTTCTCTCCAATGGATCAGATTTTGGCCACCTCTTCGGCAGATGGGACCCTGAAGCTCTGGGGAATCTTGGACTTCAGCTGCCTGAAGGTAATGAGAACTCAGAGTGCCCCTTGCTCTAGGCAACCCTTGCATGCTACAGGGATTGGTAAAAACTTCTTCAAAAAGGTACGTGCTTGTTAGTGCAGCTGACATGCAGCAATGTGGCCATACTGGAAGGAAGAGCTATGCAGCTCTAGCTGCCTTCTCCAGGATCTTGGTTCTGAGCTGCATGCAAAGCTCCGTGACAAGAGCTTCTGCCTGGTGCTTTCTTTTCTAACTAACCAGTGAGCAACATGGTTGATCAGAGGGGAAAAGCACATTGATGCTATTGAAAGAAAGCTGGCTTTGCCTGTCACAGCTGTGGCCGTGAAGCAAACCCACACAAGTTTAAATTTTAGACTCATTCTTCATAGAAAAGCTCTCTTTCCAGCCCAGCAGTGTCTCACTAAGACCCTGAGAGGGCAGTTGCTAACTCTGCCGCATTCTGCCCAGCAGTGGTACCTCACTGACCGCTCCACGTAGTGACAGGGCAATCAGCCCTCTGGGGAGACAGCCCGTGGAGTTGGCCTCACAATTCAGACCATTTGCCCAACAAGTTTAAGCAAGCAGGTTGTTTGCAAAAATGGTATGAGGACAAGTAATTTCCTACTTTTCCCTTTTAACCTGCAGTGAAAGTCCCAAGGATAGAGGCTGCTTTTTGGAATGTACTTATTAGGGCTTTAGAAGTAAATATTATCCTCCTGAAAGAGGACTCTCTCAAAAGGCCTGGCAACAGCTCTGACACTTTCTAGCTTCCTTTCTGTTTTCCAGACCTTTGAGGGTCACGATGCCTCTGTACTGAAGATCATTTTTGTAAGCCGAGGAACACAACTGCTCAGCAGGTAAGTGCCACACCAGGAGCGTAGGGGAAGATGCAGAACTAATCAGAAGGAAAATCTCTTAGCTGATATCCACAGCAAGAGGGAAGAGTTATACAATGGATTTAGTTTTGGAAAGACTGATAGGAAGATGCCACGTTTATGCCAAGCTTTCTGCAGGAGCTAACCTGTCTCCCTCTTCTGCAGTCGTGCGGGGCGTTCTTGTTAGCTGCGGTGATGTGGCTGCATTGGTGACATACACTGTAGTTGGGCAGAGCTAAGGGTGCATCTCACACTTGACATTTTTGGTTAATTCTGCTCCTGTTTGAAAGGAATGGGACAAGTTTAGCTGATATTTGAGGTGGGTGACAGAGTGAGAATGGATCTATCCGGTGATTCTTTTTGTTATGTTTCTTTCTCTTCCAAAAGTGGTTCTGATGGTCTCTTAAAACTCTGGACAATTAAAACCAATGAGTGTGTGAAAACGTTAGACGGTCATGAAGATAAAATCTGGGGTCTTCACTCTAACAAACAAGACGATATGGTCGTGACAGCATCCAGTGACTCCTGCATCACGCTGTGGAAGGTACGGTACAGGTCTTTCTGTGTTTCCTCTCTGTGTTAGTAATCAGAATGCAGCTGGATAGCTCAGGGTCCCAATGGTTTGTTCCTCACTATTCCAGCATGACATGTGCTCTCCTCATTTTCTGCACTTTGAAATCAAGTCAGTAAGGTATATCTTGGGGTTTGGGGGGCTTTTTGGCCATACTGTATGTTCCCAGTTGATGTTGTAAAAAGAAGAGCCGATGGACCTTAGCAGCCTGCCCAGTGCTGGTGTTCTAAAAGTGCTTTGGAGGGAAGTTGTGAGTTGCTGGATTTCACACTGAAATTACTTGACCTAGAGATCTTGCTGCAGAAATTGGTTTCCTAATCACTTGATGGCTAAATAAAAATTCATCTGTATTACAGCAAGATTTGACAAAGCTGTATCCTGTTTTTTTATAGGACGTCACTGAAATTGAAGAGAAAGAAGCGCAAGCTAAACAGGAGGAGCAGATTATGAAGTAAGTTGGTCTCGTGCAATAATAAGCTGCGAAAGGCCAGCTCTGTCGAGTGAAACTGGCCACGCCTGGAGCCATCCAGCTCCATCTAATCTGAATGTTACATCATTTAGCTATTTAGAGGCTGTCAAGGCACAGTAGTCTCTTCTACTTTGTAGTTTATCTTTAGCTCCTGCAAAGCCTTGCTTGCTGTCAGCTTGACAATTGATTAGTTTCATGTTTATGCACTGTTAAGAAAGCAAAGTCAAACATCCCAAACCTACTTTCACTTTTTCCCACTTCACCCAGCACTAAATAGTTCAGGGAGCCCCTGAATGTGCCAGGGTAATTATCTGCACAATGAGGGCACTGAGGCATTCATCGGCAAACAGTATTAACTTCTTGGCCTTAAACCTCTGCACACTATTTTTGCCAAATCTGCTGCTTTCTGTGTAGCGTTTTTTAACACCAAGCAAATATTTTTCTCTCTCTGTATAGTGGTTTTTTTCACCAAACAAATATTTGTCTCACTCTTGACCCTGACTTGTTTTCCAGAGAGCAAGAGCTTTCCAACCTGCTTCATGAGAAAAGATACCTCAAAGCTTTAGGGTTGGCCATCTCTCTGGATCGTCCGCACACAGTGTTGATGGTGGTCAAAGGTGAGTCCACCTGGTGCCCTGAAGGCATTTTTCTGCCCTCTCTGCTTTCCAGAACATCTCTCCCAGGACGACGGAGACTACAAAGCCTAATTGTCTGAAAGCCTCCGTTTTCTCTTTCTCAAATGACTCCCTTTTTCCTAAGTAAAATCACTGCAGACAACAAGTGGTCTCCCTGCTCTTGGCCCATGGGTGCACGGGCAGGACTCTTGCATGGACTGTTAGTTTCTCTTTTCTGCAGCCATCCTCAAGGAAACTGATGGGAAGAAGCACTTGGAAGAGAACATCATTCGGCTCCGGAAGGATCAGAAAGGTTTGTTACAACACTGTTTAAGCGCTAAAACCTTCCAGGTCAGGGACTTGTCCTTGTTTTCTTAACTGAAACTGAAAGGAGAATCTCCTTAGACTCAGTATTTACCACTGTGCTGCCACCGCCCCGGAGCAGGACTGCTGCCTGGGGCCAGCTGCTTTGTTGCAGTGCTACACCAGCAGCTGCTGGGAGCTGGTGTGAGTGGCTTTGCCGCCCTCGTTGGGGTGTCCCTGTGAGGGCTCCAGGAGCAGTTGTGTGCAGTTGTCCTGCCCCTCCGGGCTCAGCATCACCGTGTGTGGGAGCTGCCCCGTGCTGCAGGACAGTAGAGATGCTTTCCAACGTGGCGTCTCTGTGCGCCCGCGGCGCAGCCAGCCCATACAGATCCCCTTCCTCCCTAGAGGCGGTGTTAACGTTCTTGGTGACGTGGAACACGAACTCTCGAAACTGCCACGAGGCCCAAGCTGTCATTGAAACCCTCCTGAAGCACGAAGCACCAGACAGCCTGTTGCAGTACTCGGGCATTAAATCTGCTGTGGAGGCCCTGCTGCCTTACACCGGTGAGTCAGGCTGCAGGGACAGGCGGTGAGCCTGAGGTCTCCCCCTGTGCTGTGTATGTTCCCTGTTTGCTTGGGTCTGAAGAGAGGAGAGATTTTTGTGCCCTGTTTTGGTGAGCTTTCTCTCTTGTGATGCTAATCATTGCGTTGCTCTCGTTGCAGAGCGCCATTTTCAGAGACTGAGCCGACTGCTACAGGCTTCCATGTTCATTGATTTCATGTGGCAAAACATGAGGCTGGCCGATGCAGCCCAGCAGGAAGACAGGACTTTGTGACCCTCCTCCCACCAGTTGCTTTTTCCAGAGGGGAGAGTCTGAACTGCTTTTCCACCAGGTACGGCAACTGGACTATTTTTCCTTTATTTTATAATAAAATCTTTAAAGTTTTGATTTCTAAACCAAGTCCAGCATTCAGTCTCCTTGGGGCTAAACAAGAGGGAAGGGCTGTTTCTTTGGCCAAGCTGTGGTTTCCCTTTGTGTATTTTCACACCCTGAATTTCCAGGCCCAGACACTTGAACAGCTCTTAGTCTGGAGAAGAGGCAGAACCTGGCTCTGAACGAGCAGTTGGGCTTTACTGGGGGATTTAAAGACTTTATGGAGCTGGGAGACACTACAGGCAACGTCACATCCCAGAGCCCAGTGGGGCAGTGTGTATGGATCAGTGTTGTGTCGTTGAATGTTTTCTTTGCTTGGCCGAAATGCAGCCTGGACCAAGGTAGGTCTCTCCCCTCTGCCCACCCCAAATGTTGACACCTGGGAGGGAGATAAACACCTTTTTAATTCCCCAGCTAGCAAATTTTTAAAGTATAAAAACCCAAGCAGTCTTCACAGATATATTTATGTGTATTTTGTTTCAGAGACAAAAACATACAAAATTTGTAACGACAAACACTTCACAAGTTGGTTAAACTGCTTGTTTCAAAAGAAAGATAAACCAACAGATACCTGGAAGAATAACTAAAATTGAATGTAGCGATCTATATAAGTGTCTTAAGTTTTCCTGTAACTGTTTTTCTAACTCAATTCTAACAAATGAGTTTAGGATGAGAACTGCTGTGAGTTTCAGTTACTATTAGACCCCCTTGAAAGAGGAATGTTTTAGTCATAAAAATGAGCTCTGGCCCCACTACTCAGTTGGGAAACAAGCTTCATGCGAGTCTGTTTTGCTTCACAGCCATGGCTGCAGGGAAGGCTCAGAGACTGAGGTTCCTAGCCGCCAACAGGTTTTTTTGTTCTCACAGCCATTCAGCAGATCTAGCCAATTCATATATTTGATGGCCAGTTCTCCACTGCCAAGCTGATCTAGCCTTTAAAAAAAACCCCAACCTAATAAAAAACAACAACCCCCGTGCCAGAAAACACCAAAAAACAGAAGAGTTTTAAAAATACGTATAAAAAAACAGAAGAGTTTAAAAAATATGTATAAAATGAGAAGTTCAGATAAGTGACATTCACATGGCTGCTTCATCCCATCCCTACCCCCTAGCAATAATTGTAGCTCCGTGGGTGACTCTTAAGTCAGTGACTGTGTCTGGTTTCCCCGCCTGCTCCCTGGGGCAGCAGTGGCACTCCGCCAGCTTGCCCTGGTAGGGGGAATAACACAAGAATGATTATGAAATTTTCACATAAACACTGCAGGATAAACACCTGCCTGAGGGAGAATTAACTGAATTCAAAGTGACCTCAAACTTACACAGGAGCTGCCCGATGTGCAGCTGATGTGACTGCCCTGATAGGTTAAACCACTAAATCCTCTCCTGCTAAGGTCAGTACAGCCCCTCCTGGCTCCCCGGCCTCCCTGTGCAAGCTGCAGCAGGAATAGGTGTTACCCAGGGAGGCAGCATCTGCATGCATGTTCCTCGGGATTTAGCAGTGTCCTTGGAAAGTGACGGTCCCAAACCCTGACACCCCGTGTGCCTCTGCCCACGGCTCCTGCGGGACTTTGGTGAGGGGGGTGCCTGGCTATGGGTTGAGGTGTTTGGCCAGGGCTGGGTCCGTGCCCCCGCCTAGGGGGGCACTAGTGCACATTTGGGAGAGGGAGCAGTGCCTGGAGAGCTGGCCGGGAAGCCGATTGCTGCACAGCTCGCTTCGTGACTGTGCTGCACTTCTGGAGGATCTCGTGGGCTGAGGGGCGCACGGGCACCTTGGGGACACAAGCAGCCAAGTCTGGGTCAGTGAGGGAGTAACTTAGATCAGCTGCAGATGACTCCACAAAGCCAGAATCATTCCTGTCCTTGTGGGTGAGGTGTGGAGACTTGCTGCTGTGCGTAGCCAAGGCATGCCCCAGGGGAGAGTTCCTGGCCTGCTCGACTTCGGGCAGAGATCTCGACAAGTCAGGCTTCCAGCTCAGCTGGCCGTTGTGCTCGCTGCTGCTCCCCGAGCTGAGGGACGAGCTGTCTGACTCCAGGTCCGGGGTGGAGCTGGCCCTGGGCAGAGACCTTGATCTGCCTCTCACAGAGCTCGTGTCCCCCTCAGTCTGGTCAAGGGAAGAGCAAGCCTGCACCCTGCACCAGCCCGCAGCCTCACCCCGGGGCTGGGGAGCAATCAAGGAAGAGCAGAGGTTGGGTGTGGAGATGTTGAGCCCACAGTTTATGATCGTTTGGAGCTTGTGGTGAGGATTCTTGTAGGGCTGGAGGCACATGGAGGGCATGTAGCCAGTACAGCCATTGTATCTGAGGGGGGAAAGGATGAAAAGCAACACTGAAAAGAGCCCTTCTCCCAGCTCAGACCAAGGAGAGGGAGCAGAGCACCCAGGGGAAGCAGGTGAGGACTCAGCCCAGCACTGTACATGGGGCATAAGGAAGGGGAAGCCATCCGTAACCGAGCAGTCAGCTCTGATTGCTCCTCCGCACCCTGCTCAGGGAGGAGCAGGCAAGAAGCACCTGCAGCCCATAACGTGCTCCCTCAGGGAATAAGAGCTTCAGAAAAGCCTCCTTACCGGATCAGCCACCAGCCATCGTCAGATTTCCTGACCACCTCCACGATGACGCCGTTGTTCAGCGAGAGCTCATCTGCCTTCTGAGACTCATAGGCCCGCACAACAAAGTACAGGCTGGCTGCAGAGGGAAGAGGGAGGTTGGTTTTGCCTTGTGGAGAAAATGCCTCCATCCCTGTGCCAGACCAGCTCACCAGCCCTGGCGAGCAAGCAAGAGCGGCAGGGGGAGTGTCCCTGTGAGTGACTGATTTGCTCAGAGACCCACAGCTGGTGACAGAGCTGATCACAAGTCAGAGCACCAGGGATCCAGGCAGGGACTCCAAGCAATGGTTAAAGTGGTGGGGTTTTGCAGAATTCATTTTTTGAAGGAGGAACATGGAGTGTCCCAGGGAGCCAGAAGCAGACTTACCCTCTTCATTTGAGCTCAAGGCGTTCTGGATGTTCTTGTGGACGTCAATCTCTTCTAGGTACGGGGCTGGAAACCAGGCTATCTGCTTGTCTGCATTTTCCACCAGCCACCATCCTGCAGCAAACAAAAGAAAGAAAAAGTTTTTAACAGCCTGCAAGTAGATGACCATAATCCCTGGGTTGGGGCTGCTCTGCCACAAGAGGCAGGAGGGACATTCTGCAGAGCAGCTCGGTGCCCCCCTGATGCCGTGCTGAAACTTTGTTCTTTCTTTCTGTGTAAATCCAGGTAAGCACATTACACGTGCAAGCACACACCCACACCCGTGATGCTACTAACTCGGTGTTTGCCAAGCTTTGAATCAATCTACGCTATCCATCCCTGAAACTGAAGAACCCCTATCAAACATACCAGTCATGTCCTTGATTAACACTTCAATAATCTCCTTCTTAGCGACTTTGAAAGTCTTGTTCTTTGTGTCTTTGGTTTCAAAGGTTTCAATGCATCTGTAGCTCTGGGATGCCTGGGGATGTGTAATAGAGGAGAGCTGCTGCCGTGGCTGGCTTTTCTTTTCCCCTCCAATTTCCGATGGCATGATCACAACACTGAAAAGTAAAGTTTAATATCTGTTTACTGAAAACTCACATGGAAGGCTGAGTTTAGTATTAATTTTGGCAAAATTGTCTATGCAGTAAGGTAAGAAAAGCTTAGGCATCAGAAACAACATGAAGAGGCATTAAAGCATTCTGTAGAATTTCCCTGCTCCGCTGCCCTGCTATGTAACTTGTTCCTCTTCTACCCGTGTTCTAGAACATTTCTGTTTCATGAAGACATAAACAAATATGATTTCATACCTGTTTTCAGGAAAGGAGGGATCTAGGTCTTGGGTCTGTGCCTTGAAAAACTGAGTCACATCTTCACCCTGGGAGATTTTAGCATCCATTTTCAGCAGTTCCTGGGAGTAAGTTTCTAGCAGTTTCAGTATCTCCAGGCACCTGTTCAGCTTCCCACTCTTCCTCTGCTTCACATTTGCATCTTTAAAATAACCAGAGCAAAGCTAGACAACAACAGATCTGGATGCCTTGAGAGCAGCATCTTTTGCTGGGTCACAGGGGTGCCCTCACCTACTATCCCTCCCCACCCAAGCCCAAACTGTAAGAAGCCGAGACAGCAGCTGTCTTTGCCTCCCTATCATTTTTAATAGCTCCTGATAAAATTTTTTTAATACCTAAAATTTATCTTTGCTCACATGTAAATGTTACAAGGAGTTCTGGGCCAATATTTAAAGTGGAATATTAATTAAATGATTAAAAAGAAGTCTGGGTTATTTTAAGTCTGTAATAGACCCAAGCATGTTGATGTAACCCAGCAATACCATGCCATGAGCTGTTAATCTGTTCCAGAGGAAGGTCAGACTTGGAGACTGAAGTCTATGACATCACTGACAACTGTGTCATGTTTGTTGGTCCATCAGAGATTTATTCTCCTTACCTTTAAACCTGGGTATTGTTCGGTCAGATCTCCTGAGGGAGCCGCTCTCGATGGGGAATTTTCTCTTCAGCTCTTTCTGAAAGTGAAGAGAGAATAGTAGTGCCTTGCAGCCCTGACACACGGCTGCACTCCTTCCCCCCTCCCCAGAACAGGAATCCTATTTTCAGGAGATATTTGCTTACATGGAATCTCTTAAAGTCTTCAAATGTCCGATAGATAAGAATGTTGTTCTGATCTGACCAAGACACAAACATCATGTAGTTCTGGAAAAATAAAAGAGAAAAGAAACACATTTTTTTAATCACATTGTTCAATATTGGATGCTTTCAAGCAATCAGCATTTGCCAGGACCTGTGGTTTAGTTCCAGCTTCAGGCTGCAAGACCGTCACATTATTTCAACATTAGACCTACAAAAATATTTCCTTAATTTTAGGGGCCCCAAATGGATAATCATTGTTGAAACCAGAAGAATTTGATTACACTGTGAACAGAAAGACAGCAGAATCCAAGATAACCATTTTCTTAGGATATTAAGCCTATTAAAAAACAAGTCTGAGAGGTCCCTGTCCTAGATCACAAGGTTCTAATCCCAGCACTGCAGGGAAATGAGCAAACATGTCCCTGTAAGAGTAACTCAAAGAGCCCTCTAGTTTCCCAATTTGTAAATAATATTTAAGGAGGGGGGAAAAAAAAGCCTAACAAAAAAACCATTGAAGTACCTTCTGCTTTCTGCATTGCATCAAGCCTACAGCCTTCACGTCCACTGGGTACCTGCTGCAGCTCATCTTCCCCAAGCCTGCTTCTTCCTCCTCAGGGCAGCTGGAGACTGAGCAGAGATGCAGCTCCAGACACAAGTCCCATGGTTAAATACGCTGGAGTGAGAGGCAGGGCACAAGTGTTCCTGCACGGCACTTCCTCCTCCGCCTAGTAACGCCGGCAGAAATTCCATAATTTGGCAAACTACCACGTGCCTTTTACCTGCCCCTCTGCTTTTAACATGCAAATATTCCCCAGTGCAGATGGTGGGGCATAGTTCAAAGAGTCAAGGAGGAAAAGCATCTTATCACATCCTTACTAGAATAACACCAACAAGCGAGCCTGGCCCTGCGGCTGGGTCCGTTTATCATCCCTATCAGGGTTGTCACTCGGACAGCAGCATCTGCTGTGAACTGAAGTACATTTCTGGGGATGGACATATTGTCTTTACAGCTATATTGCACAGATGTGCCCATCGGAGTTGCCTGTGGCTTGGGCTGTGCTCACACCAGTCCCAAAAACTAATTAAGAACATGCCTTTTGTAAAGCACAAATCAGGCACAACTTGATGTTGTGTGTTTGTTAGCTAGTTACTAGTGTGAGCTAGCTGTTGCAAATCTCTTTTCTTTACTGCTTTGTCCCATCTGCTAATTCATTTTAAATTCATTTTAAATGGATTTCTGGTAACTGTATCGATATTTGCACACTCTCCGAAATTAGTGGGAGATGCTGATGCCAATATTGCCAGAGCAAAGAATGAAAAAACACATCCCTGAGGTGTAACTGAAAAAGTCCCAAAGCTTCTCAGGTGTAAATACATGATGAAGACTCAGCTCCAGGTGCCCTGTGCTCTGTTCTGCATCAAGCCAGGTGCCACCTAGGGCAACCAACAGCTCTTCCCATGGCACAGCTCCCACTGCCCAGAGGCACTGCAAGACCTGTAATTACAGCCCTGGAAACCCTGTCCTTTCACCGAACTGCTGCCTTTAGCATGCCTCAGGTTATGACTTGGCTGATAGGCATCCGTGTGATCAAACCGCCTTCTCCATCCTCCCTCCCCTTCTTCTTTGATGAAGCCTAAATTAAGTCATTATCATTATTGGAGCCCAAATTGAGAGGCTCAGCCCTGCCTTCCCTTTCATTTTCCAGTTACACCTGGTGTCTCAAAACCCTCAGCAACAGATGCAGATGATTTTTCATCTTCCTAAAAAACCTCCAGGATCTGAATAGGAAGCCAAACAAGATCCCTTCTGTGTGGCCAGAAAATACAAGTAAGGCCTTGGTTTGCGTTTCACAAGCACGTGAGGCTGCTCCTGTGCAGCAGGATGGCAGTTTCTGGGGGAAAAGGAAGTGGTTTCATTGCAGTTTGATCTCCTGCTGCTGGACACCCGTCCTCCTTTAAGAATGGAATATTACAGAAAGCACCTCAGTCCTGTGCATGCATTTGGTGGGAAAACCCCTTTGATGGCATCTCCAGGGCACTTCCTGGCTCACGAAGCCAGGCAGGAGCTGCCCTGAGGACAGGTGATGCAAAGCAGCTCGCTGCCCTCAACAGCCCCAGAGTCAGATGCTCTGCCCCTCTGTTCACAAAGGGTCCAGCAAAGGCACGTGCTGTTAAAATCTACCTCACTCAAAAGGTAAGGTTTTCATGGAGACAAAGGAAATCACTTCAACCAGTGAGTTTATTCTTTACGATCGTGCTTATCTAGAAACTACCGGTCTCTCAGGTGGCAGAACCCTTTGCCGAGTCTCTGTCATCATACCCATGCTGACAGGTTTCTTGGCAGCCAAATTGTGGCCAAGCTTGCCTTTACATAGCTCTTTAATGTGGCTCAGAAATAGTTGGAACCAAAGCTCTCAACAAAGCATCTTTGATTGGTGCCCTGTCTCAGAGCAAACACAAAACACAATGTATTTCCAAGAGCATAAAGGTTTAAACATATTTACCCTGAATGGGAAAAGCCAAAGACAATGAAGACCTTAGAGGAGCTGCATTCTGTGCACAGGAGCCAGCCAGGGAGGTTCAGACAGCACATTGCTCCGTGTCAGCGGGTGTCAGTGAAGGCAAAAAGAGTAGGAGACAGCCTTGTTTTTGGCAAGTGCTAGTTCCAAAGGCTTTGCCTTACTTTGCCATTCTCAGGGAATACAGGCAGAAGGGGGGCACGGAAAACATATAGTTAGATGTTACAACAGGAAGGTGAAACTACATGGAGGTTTGCAAGTCACCTGAGGCTGAAAAGTCAGTTTTTTGGGGGAGATTGGTTGGTGACAGGGATCTCAGATAACGTGAAGCATGAGCAAAACTGCTCAAAACTTGGTAATTAGCTATTGAGGAAGTGGTATTGCAGAAGTGAAGGTCATTGCAATGCAGAACAGAGGTACAGAGGAGGAGAACGGGCAGGCACTACTCAGCAATGACAATACTTCTGGTGTCATGCCGAGGAGCTCAGCGCAAGGCTCTGCAGTTACGGTAAAAGTATTGTTGCCTTGTTGTCAAGTCCGATGTCAAGAAACTGGTCAGGAGGCTTATGTAATGAGTCACGTCATATTAAAGTGACGCTATCTGTGAAACTGAAGGGAGGGCCATGCCAAATTGACTCTCGCTCAGCACAAGTGCTCCTCAACAGCATTAATGCACCTCCTGGCAAAATCCTGGCAGGGCAGGGCCATTTCTGTTGGGAAGGATGCATAACTCATTAGAAGAGGCCATTAATTTGATTTCTTTGCCGGGTACATTTGAGCACACATATAAAACCCAAACCCATAATTTTCCTGAGAGTCAAATTTACTTTGTGCCTTCTACTACTTCCATATCATCCTGTCATACATTGGTACCTCCTTATGTGTAATTATTAACTGAAAGGTAGGAGTGGTCTACCTGGAAAAAGTAGAACTAACAAATACTGCCGGGCACTGCTATTCTATCATCAGTATTTATGTACATAGTTTCTGAGGACAGCAATTACTTTTTTCTTCAGTCGTTTTACAAGGTACAAAAAAGATCATAAATTAACAGGTAATATATAGGAGTGAACTCTACAGCTTTGACAAGACTGAGGAAACACAAGATACAAGTTTTCTCCAAAATAACTGCAGTCGTTTTGCAGCCAGCTTCAAGAAAGCCACACACACCTCGTGAAGGTGAGGCTCTGCCTCCTGCTACTCGAGGAACATCACTACCGCCATAAACAGCTGCTCTGGAAATGTGAAATACTGTTTGTGTCACAGACAATGACTAAGGGGTAGTCAACGGGAGTCACACTAGAGTCCCTGCCCCAAAAAGCCCACAGCCTAAAGGACAGGGTAGGTCATGCAGTGGCTTCAGGGAGTCTCTGGGCTGTCCCCTCTGTTATTTCCATTCCAAGACCAGCTTCCCTCCATCACAGTGTATAAAATCTCCATGACAAATAAACACTGAGGGTCTGGGTTTCTTTCCATTTCAGTATGGATCCATAATAACTTAATCCAGTGTGTTTAACCAAAGTATGGCAGCCTAGGTGGGACAAGTGCCTGGACCAATCCTTCCCTGCGTCCAACAAGAGCCAGAAGAAGAGTGAGTGTGCAGATGCTTGGGGGTAGCCAAAGACATCTCTTCGCCAGCTCCACCACAGCCATTTTCCAAGAGTAAGAAGTAATGGCCTTGTCACAAATGCCCACAAGTGAAAAAGAGGGGGAGCCGTGTTATGAACATCCTTTACTGCATACAGAAGTCAGGCCTGGGCTGGTTAGTGACCTGTACATCTCAAGGCTGAAGATGTGTCACATTCTAAATCAGGCATTTCCCTTTCTATGTCCAGAACAAGAGGGACGCTAGAGGTTAGACTCACTGACCTCTTGCAAACTCACCAGGGAAAGGCAAAGAGAGAAAACGTCCTCAAACTACCCTTGAGATACTACGACTGCAAGAGATATGGAAAGGAGCCGTGGGCACAGGCAAGGGGGGCCCTCACTTGGAATGATGCCGGTAAGAGTTTCATCTCTTCCCACCATCACTGTCAGGATCAAAACCTGCCCTTTACTGTTCTTGAAGGTCACCTGCGATAACACATGACCTATCAGCACCTTTAATGAAAAGCCCAGCTGCTAAAAGCTGATTTTTTAAGAGTACAAAGAGGTTTTGGACTTCCAATAAAGAGAGAAACAGACCCTTATTTGAAAAAAAACTATCACATCAGACACTGGAGTTGACAAAAATACCCTTCACATCATAAACAAAGGAAGCAGTTGAACTTTCACACAGGCTGGGATGAGACAGTTTGCAATATTTAATCCAGAAGAAGGAATTTCATTTCCTCCTAATTCCAGCAGCTGCTGCAGGCACTAAAGCATTTTTCAGTAGCCAATGGAATCCGATTCAGAAATACTTTGAACATATGCAGCAGTGCAGCCCTTCTCCACCCCCCAAAGCAGTGGCGTTGCACAACCTTCAGAAGATGCATGTCCATCTTCAATGCAGGGGCTTCACTAACTCCTTATAGGAAGATTTACTTCACAATAGTTAGGACTCAAGCGTGAAGAGCTGTGGTAACTGGCACTGTATGTACAATAACGGGAGCCGGACAGTAGGTGTGTGCACCGGGGCAGTGTGCAGGACCTGCCTTTCAAGGCCGTGAACTTGCAGTGCACACACAGCACTGAGAATGCATTTTGCAATACCTGTGAGCCGAGTTTTCACTTGGATCACAGTGAATTGCTGCAGCTTATAACAGTTTTCTCCTGCTACGGAGACTGAAGATCCATTACAGCTGAGTGTGTTTCTCTGATCCCCACCAGCTCAGGCTGGTAAGGCAGCGTTTGCTGGAAGAAAGAAAAACTACTTTTGCAGTGCTGCTACTTGAGCTGTCTCAGAAACAGTCTCAGCCAGCAAGGCCTCCTATGGCAGTGCTGGGAAAAGACAGTGCTCGTTTTCTACAAGCCCTCAATTCGCCTTTTCCACCAGGCAACTGCACACGATCACCGTGGCTTCATGAGTCAGCACATGGAGAGGGGCTTGTAGCCATCCCCTTGGCCATCTTCCTTCTCCTCTCTGCTCCATGCCTGTCTCTGCTTTCCTCTGCCACCCTCTCATTTCAGCATCAGTCCCACTCCTTTTAATCTGCAATCTTTTGTGAGGGACTCATGCCTGTGGCATCCCTGGTTACTGCCCCCATGCAAGAGACCAGGTCTCAGGACACGGTGGTGCCTGCTGGGTCACTGACAAGGTGGCCACAGCCAAACAGCTGATATAAAATTGCAGCACCACATCAAACTCTTTGAAACCTCACACCGGCCAGCTGAGAGGGGTGAAAGCAAAAGAGCAGATCTTCCTTGGAATGCCCTTGGGATCCAGCCACCCAGCCCAGGGAGAAAGCTGCCTTTCACAGGAGACTTGCCTGCCATCTGAGGCATGCTGGATGGGCCCCTGTTTACCAAGCACATGTTACAGTTATTTCATAGCTCCTTTGTAAAAGTGGCATGTTTTTCTAAGGTTGTGCCAAGGACAGAAGCATGATTCAAAACATAAAGTTCCAGGAAGGATGAGAATGTTACTTAAGCTGCTGCAAGCGAAAGTTTACTGATCATTTCCTACAGTAAAATAGCCAAAAAAAAGTGTTTGATGGGTGTGTTGAGTGGTAAAGGTCAAGCAGTGTGTGTACATGCTGGGACCCGGCTAAGGGATGTGAAGGGAGATGGAAGGCAGGGTTGAGTTTCCAAGGGGTTTCAAGCCTCAAGGAGGCTGTGCCTCTGCAGTGCACAGCCTGTCCTGCACTCTCCAAAATCCATCAGGGGAAAATCCTAGCAACACAACCTGTACAGCCAATGGCAAGCAAAACCAATATCGATGAACACATAGAAATAATGTTTTCACTTGGGCAAAAGCTATTCTTACTTCATGCTAAATACAGTAAAGTCTGATCAGAGACAAGACTGTTGTATTCCTCACAAATTACTCCGAGAAATGCTCAACCTATTTTTACCCTTTCCTCATTCCCCACTGCCATTGATAAGCAGAATATGCAAAGTGCTTTATCTCTCCTGGGGTTTTCACCAGCGCTGGTCGCTCAAGTTAGAAGTTCACCTTTCTTTCAGATCAAAGGCAAGCTTTCACATTCCTTGGCCCCTTCAGAAAACAGGGAAAACAATATTTACTCTTCACTCAAAAGTCTGGAGGGGAGAAGAGTAACGTGGAAGGAGAACTGTTGTTTCATTAATGTTTAATCCTTAACGATTCAACACATTCTCATAGCAATTGTTATCTGAGAAAAATATCTTCCTCCACCACTGGTTGAGACTTAATATTGTCCATTTACTTTGACCTACTTCTAGAAAAAGGAAGCACGCCAAAATCAGGGAGAGCTGCATAAAGATGAGGAAAAAAACAGAAACCACCACGTGTACCTGTCCTGTACGGGACAAGTGATTTTAATAGCACAGCTCTCTCAACAACATGGTCATTAATTTTCAGGATACAAAAATGGGAGTCTCTGATAAGGAAGGACCCTCAAAATCCACTTTGCAAACAGCATGCTACAACATTTTTTTAATAAACTGCAAAGAGCATCTTTTTACTAAAACAAAGGGTGCTCTCACTGTGCAGTCAGTTCTGCTGCAGCAGCAGCAGAAGCCCTTGGCCACACCGGAGACCACTCTGAACTCTCCTGGCCGTCACAGAAAGCAGTTGGGCCAGTCTCCTTTTGCGAAGTCAAGAGGAACAGGAGCCGCCTGCTGAAGATTTTGTTTTATTTTTCAAAAGAACAGAAGGAAACCCCCAGTTTTGCTGTGTTTGTGCTCAGAATGCATTAACATTAACATGGATGCTCAGAGAGAGTCTGGGATGTAGCAGACAGACTGGAGCATGACAAGCATCAGACAACTGCTTGTATCAACTTGTAGAAAATAATTTAGTTTCCTCTCTATCCCTGCCATTGCAATATAAACACCACTACTTCTGAATTCCCATTGTAATCAGAGGAGGATCTACACATAAAAATGTCACGAACTTTAAAATAACATACTGCAGTCTCTGGGGATAGACCTTGGTATATAGATAGACCTTGGTATATATATTGGTATATAGTCTCTGGGTGTAGGCTGCCTTGGTATACTGTCTGAAAGGTCTTAACCCTCAGACTGTTTTGAACACATTTTAATAGTTTTGGATGGATCTGAACTGAAATTGGTGTCTCACCCACTCACTGGAAGTGAAACATGTCAGCATGGCAGCAGGCTCCTTCCTGATAACTGGGAGATAAGTTCATGCCTGGGGAAACTTTGCACGCAATGCATTTCATGTATACATGCAAAACCATTCAATATGATTCACTTCCCTGGAAGTACACATTATCTTTTTCTGCTGCTATTTCCTAGTTGACTTTAATTTCACAAACAACTGAGTGACTAATTCCTGATGTAACTGGTTGACACTTCAGGCCACATCCTTATCTGCAAATACAAATCAGCTTCCTGTTGGTGTATTCCCCTGGAGAGGGCAACACATACATTCAACTGGAACTATCCGCAAAACCATCACAAAAAACATGGTAAGAGTTGTATATCTGTAGTATAATAATATATATAAAATATACCTAAGACGTATAGGGTAAAATTTTCTAAAGAACTTTAATTAATGAAAAGTCAGTGGTGTTTAGGTTCCCAAATGAAGCAGAAGGCTCTGAGAATATTACTCCTTGTTCTCTAGTCCAAATTTAACTTTTTTATTGCAGTAATGGTGAGAAATGCATACCAGCAGGCAGTGTGGGCTCACTGGCTCTGCAGGCTGCTACACTTCCACACAACTCCCTCACATCCTAGAAAGAGTTATCTTTGAAAATTAGCAGCCTTTCCATAGATATAATCATACTTATACATAAATGAGCATCCTGCTGTAACTTGGGGGTCACACTGCTGGGAAAAAAGCTGTGTGAAGCCTCCTGGGGTTTCCTGTCCTTGGGGACACCGCTCCTTGAGGTCACCCCTCCTTTGCTCAAGAGCTGCATTTAAGCTCAGGCCTCGGTCCTTGCCTGAAGCCCACTGTGGGTATGTTTGTGCCACGCATTTTGCCTATCCTGACTCAGTTTCCTGGGCATGGTGCAGCAGGGTATAGACCTTGGTATGTGTATATATATATATATCTCTATATATATCTAGCTTGCTCTACTCAAAGGGGTGGGGGTTGTCTGGCCCCAGCTGCTTCCCTCACGCTAAAGAGCAAGCAGAGGGATGCATATCTGGCCTCAAATATGGGTCATATCCCGTTGCCAGCCTGTTTCTTTTTCCTTCCCGTCCTATGTCACCTGCCATTTCCCAAACTCTTGTTTAGCAAGTGCCAAAGATAACAGCAGAACATCAAACAGCAGTCTTCCTCTGAGAAAGGCAAACACACCCTTTTAATTTTCTCAAGCGCAGGTTTTACTAATACTTCCTGGTAATTACCATCATTGCTGTCCTGCGCAGTACCCTATTCTAGTCACAGATTAAGCAGCTGTTAGGAAAAGGCACCTATTCAGTAGACTTCAGTGAGCCCAGTCTTGCAGATGTAAGTAACTGAAAAAAAGGTGCTTTGTTGGCAGCGCCCACACCCAGGATCACTGCAAGGTGCCACTGCCAGCAGGTGCCTGGAGGACACACCAAGGAAGCCTGGACTAGGCATCACGGGATGGAGCTGTGCTTTGCTCCCTGCCCCCAGGAAACAGCCACTCTTAGGAGGGGTCTTTGTTAGGAGCTTGTTTGGTAACAGGCTCTAGCACACTGCCAGCTCCTCCATCACAGTGCTGGGACCAGAGGGCCAGGTGGGAGCATGCAGCACGGCGGCCTGCCAGGGCTCATCACAGCTCCTTCAGCCCTGGAGCTCCATCCCCACTGAGCTCAGTGTTGCCCACCCACGCTGCAGCTCCTCTGCCTGCTCCGAGCGCCCTCGGGCAGAGGGCAGCAGCGGTGCAAGGACCCACGGGGATGCTCCAGCATCACACAGTTGTGGTGAGGGACACGCAGCTGAACACCAGCACCTATTGGGACCCTCCACGGGGCATCCACCAGCTCCGGCTGGGATTTAACAGAAAGGTTGTCCAAGGGTGAGCAGGAAGGAGGGCTACTGTGTCCTTCCTCTGCTCTGCACTATGTTCCTTCCTTCGTATGGAATTAATTAGGCTCTGTACTTGGATTCAATTAGACACAATAAAGTGGATTTCCTTGCTCTGATTTGAATCTGAGCATCTCCATTTTTTTACCTTTGAAACAAGATGAAGCTGGCCATGGGGGCAAATAGAGAAAACTGAATGCACCTTTTCCTAAAGAGCCAGCTCTGCTCTTAGAACTGACCAGAAAAGGGGCAGGGGGAGCAACAATGACCACAAATCCCTCTGTAAGCAACAGCTTCTTTCCAGGTTCTGACCTCTTTTTTCTTTTAAGCAACAATAAAACATGCTTGTATTTTAACCAACTCAATAAATGAAATCACTAACAAGAAAGCAAACAGACTGTTAACAGCCAAACAAGGAGATTGCTTTGACTTAGAACCATCTCTGCAACTATTTAATTGCTTGAAGGCTAAGCAATAAAGCACTGTAGGAAATTCCCCGTGTCTCTTTGAGATACCAGCATACATTTTTTCCTGAATTAAAAAAAAAAAATGTCATCAACGTTATTTAAGCATTTATTGGTGGGCAAGGAAAACAAACATAAAGAATGTCTTTTCCTTTACTTGATCTTTCCTTTGTGTGTGAAATGTAGATATATAGTTGTCTATAACTTTAGACAAAGACATTTCATTAGTTCCTATCAGTTACTCCTGTCTCTTCTCCCTCCCTCCCGAATATCTGCAAAGGAATGTTCTCATTAAATTGCAAACAAAGGAAAAAATGGAGCACTGGTAAATAGGAGGCCCAGAGATGGAGATCCAGATCATCAGTCCAGTGCTATGGAGACCAGGAGACAGATCAGCCATTTCCACATAAAGCACACTAAGTTTTGAAAACTTTTCAAAGGCAAGTTTTTGAAGCATTTCTCTGAAATGATGCATTACCTACTAAACATTTTACACCATGCTGTGTTAAATAAATCAGAGGATAACAGCTGAAAATGAGCAGTATTTTTCCAGCAACTTTCATACAAATTGTGTCTTTGCAGAATTGGCAGCACAACAGCACTTAACATCAGGCAAAAGACTCAAGATGCATTTCAAATAGGCTACAAAACAGCCTGGAAGGAATAGGATGTGTAGAAGTACAGCTATTTGTAGGGGCAGGAGTTGCTAAGGGGAAAGGTCCCAGGCCATGACTGCCTGAAGGGACATGAAAAGGGTTGGTGCTGCCTGAAGGGGAAGAGGAGGAGGGAGGGGTGGCAAAAACCCATACCAGCCAGCCAATACAAGATTTCTTAAGATGATGTTTTGGTCCACCTGAATCCCAGCCATACATTTGTTTGCATTAAACAAATAATCATATTTTTCACTCAACCTGCAGGACATTAAGAGGTGAAAAGTGGGAGTGAATACAAAATTCACATTCTAAGGTGATCCTCCCCCTCTACACTGCATTGGTGAGTCTGTGCCTGGAACGCTGTGTCCAGTTCTAGGCTCCCCAGTTCAAGAGAGACAGGGAACCACTGTAGAGGGTCCAGCAGAGGCTACAAAGATGATGGGGTGACTGGAGCATCTCCCTCATGAGGAAAGGCTGAGAGAGCTGGGCCTCTTTAGCCTGGAGAAAAGACTGAGAGGGGATCTTATCAATGCATACAAATATCTTCAGGGCGAGTAGCAGGAGGATGGGGTCAGGCTCTTTTCAGTGGTGCCCAGCTAAAGGACAAGGGGCAACAGGTGCCAACTACAACACAAGAAGTTCCACCTGAATGTGAGGAAGGATTTCTTTACCTTGAGGGTGACAGAGCGCTGCACAGGCTGCCCAGAGAGGCTGTGGGGTCTGCTTCTCCGGAGACATTCAAACCTGCCTGGATGTGATCCTGTGCAACCTGCTCTAAGAGAACCTGCTTCAGCAGGGGTTTGGACTGGATGCTTTCCAGAGGTCAGTTCCAACCCTGATCATTCTGTGATTTTGTGAAAGTGCCAAACCACAGCTAATTAACCCTTCCAAGGGGTGAGAGACCCAGCTCTGAAGCCAATGCCATGCTGGCTCATCACTCAAGGGCTGGGTCACCATCCTCATGTACTCGCAAGCCTGAGGCTCACCAGGAGTAGAAGGAAAGCTGCTGAATGTCCACTTAAGACCAAAGAGCTGGAGCAGGGCCTGGGCTCTCCTTCACTGCGCCGCCGCCGGCCCCCGCCCCCCCCCCCCCAGCAGCCCACCCAGCTGCAGGTGCGGGCTCACTTCTTGATATACCTGTCCTTGAGTAACACATGCAAAAGCTTTCCGACAGCTGTGTAAACCCTTCCTCAATATAGTTTTACAAGCACACGGCAGGTATTAAATCATGTAAAATTTGATATGGGTGTGTTCTGCTACAGGTGTATGAGTTAGAATTATCTGTTTGTTCTTTAAATCACATTGTTGAGTGTATTTCTGTGCTGGAGATAACGCTGAAGTGCCCTTCCCTGCCCGAGGCACGTAGGAGAGCTGCTCTCTGCCAGCCACACACAATGTGTATGTGTATGTATACATATATACACATCCATATACACACACAGAGGCAGAGACAGATGTGAGGGAGACAAGCGCTGCCAGGAGGCTCCTGTCACTGTGCCGTGTGAAGGAAAATCCACCCTGTTTCCCTCAGACACCAGACGCAGACCGAGAGCCTGCTGCTGCATTGGCAAAAACTATCAGAAACTCACATTTCTGTGTGTGGTGTTCAACGGCAAAGGCCCGGGCCGACCCTCCTCGCCCAGCCCCGGGAAAGACCCTGTCCCTCGGGGCGGGCCGAGCCGGGCCGGGGCGCAGCGGGACCCCCGGGCCCAGCCGCGTCGCCCGCTCCCGCCTGAGGGAACCCAGAGACCATTCAAATGGCGGCCTCCCGCGGTGGCCGCTCTGGCCCGTGGTGCACCGCGGCGCCAAGATGGCGGCGCCCAGCGAGGGCCGGCCGGGCCGTGGCGCTTCGCCGTTCCCGGGCACCGAGAACGGCCCTTTCACTTTCCCCTTCGCCGTCCCGCACGGCGCCGCGGGCTCCGGGGCGGAGGAGCCATCCAAGAAGCCGTGCCGAGCCTGCACGGATTTCAAGAGCTGGCTCCGCGAGCAGAGGAAGCGGGCGGGTCCGGGCGGCGGGGTAAGACGGCGGCTTGCCCGCGGGAGGGCCGGCGGGAGCCTCCCCCGTCACTCTGGGGGGGCTGTCGGCCCTCGGCCGAGCTGTGAAGTGGGCCTCCATCCTGCCCCCCAAGTGTGATGGGGCTGTGTGTGTCCCTCCTCAGGGTGTGAAGGAGCCGGGGTTTGCCCTCCGCGAGTGTGAGGGGCCTCCATCTTCTCACCAGCGGGTGAGGCGGGGGCGCAGCCGTTGTTCCCGCTGGGGGTGTGAAGGGCCTGCCCCCCCCCCCCCCCCCCGCTCATCCTGCCTCCTGAGCGCAGAGGGGCACACGGTGGGAAACCCCCCACCCAGCGCCACCAGTGTCCCCTCACAACCCTGTCACCTGCTGCAGGACCCGGTGGTCACAGAGAAGGAGCCACCGCCGGACTGTCCCCTGGACAGCGAGCAGCTGGGCCGCAGCACCTGGGCCTTCCTGCACACCATGGCAGCCTACTACCCCGACCACCCCTCTGCTGCCCAGCAGAAGGAGATGAGGGACTTCATCAGCCTCTTCTCCAAGTTCTACCCCTGCCAGCACTGCGCTGAGGATCTGAGGGAAAGGTAAGTTGCTTCGCAGAGATTTTTTTTGTGGTGGCTGCTGCTGAAGAGGCTAGCCTGAGGTGCTGGGCTGCAGCAGCTATTTGCATATCAGCAGCTCTTCTTGCAGTTGGGGTTTGTAGGTTACCTGAACTGGTTTCTTCCATTATTGCATAAATCAGAGATACACTTACTTAAAAAACAAATACCTTTTCTCATGCTGTTAGGTTGTATGCTGCCTCCAGGGGCTTCCGGAGGCGATTTCAGGATTTTCTGGTTCAAGCTGGACTTGTGCACAATTGTGAAATTGGAGTGACTCTTGAAATAATTTGGCTGTCGGGAGGCAAGTGTTTTTCTGTCCCAGAAAATTCCCTTTATCAGCAACCTCAGCAGTGGAGGCAAAGACCAAAATGGGCTGAGATGTTTGATAAAACTTTTCTACTGTTGTTGCTGTCAGCTTGTTTCTCAAAAGTTTTAACTCTTCTCAGGGATGATGAACATGCAAAAAAAAGTTTGAAACCTAATTATTGACTTAGCAGACATCACATGGCAAAACAGCTGCTCAGGTTTTTTCATTTATTATTTCTTTGTTTTTTTTTTAATTTGGTGTTTTGATGTATTTGAGTACTTCTTGCTTTTTATTATAAACTGTTTGACTTCTGCGTCTTTTCCAGTTGACAAGACTAGGCAGTGAATGAAACCCAGCCAGTTGCAGCCATCAGTATTTTATAGTGGAAGTTTGGCCTCTGATAATTACCAACCTGTGTGCTCTCTTCCGTGTTCTCTTTGGGACTCAGTTTGCCATAGCACGCAGACAGCCAGTCGCCTTTTCTGCTGTGTGCCTGCTTTGGGTATTGAAGTTGGTGACTGTAAAGAAGTAACATTTGTTTCCTCTTCCCTGTTTGCAGATTACGTACAAATCAGCCTGATACTAGCAACAGAAATAACTTCTCCCAGTGGTTGTGTCTTCTTCATAATGAAGTGAACAGGAAACTGGGAAAATCTGAATTTGACTGCTCTCGTGTGGATGAGCGCTGGAGAGATGGTTGGAAAGATGGTAGTTGTGATTAATCCATAGAGACTGCTTTGGAAATCTAACAGACCTATTCAATCTGGTGTCACAGCGTGTCGATCACTACAGGGAGATGTGCGAGTCAGTAACGGTGTGTTTGTGTGCTTGTGTGTGTGACTGATGTGGCTTGTGGAAATAAAGGTAAACCAATTCTAAAAGTAAATTTGAAAATTTTATCCTAATAATATTTTGATAAATGATTACGTAAATGTATTATCTGAGGGACTGAGGCCTTCATTTGACATAAGAATTGATAGAAACCTGTGGAATTAAGTCACAAGTGGAAACTTTTTCATTATGGCATTTGTTTTTTTCTGTGACTACAATTTGTTTTACCTGAACACAGTTGTATAGGCTGCTCTGTGGTGTTTTACGTTTATCTGCAGGCCTTATCTTGATGTTATAGAAGATGCATCGAATTAATTCAAACTTTTGTTTCTGTTGTTCTAATAGAGAAAACTCACGCTGTGTTTTGTGCCAAGCCTGTATCCCCAGATCTCTTTCAGAGGTCACCAATGTTGTTAAACTTGAATCCAGTTCCTTTGATAAAAGGCCTGAAGGCAGGTACATTTAATTTAAATACTAAAATCATGGAGCCCAGATCTCTCATTTTATTTTTGTGTTTCAATTTGTCTTGTAAGAGGACATTGTAGAAAGGGAAACTAAAGCAGGACAAAAAAACCACCCTCATTTGATGAATGGAATGAAGTATCAATGGGGTGAAATTCAAATGTTTTAAATTGATTGCTGATTTTCTTTGGATCCAGAAGTGATATGATGGTAAGTTCTACTGAACTACTTAATCTTAAAGCAGATAACCTCTTTGTCTCTGCTGTGAACTTCTGTCTGTCGTGAAAATAGCTTGAGACTGCTAACTGTAATGAAGCATATTCAGCTTTGTTTAGCACACAGTATTTCTTAGATGTCACTTGAAATTTTTGATTGATACTCACTGACCCAGTTGATATTCTGCTGTTATCCCCTAGCTAAAAGCCTCTCTAGAACAAAAGCACTTTACAAGCTCCCTGCAGTATTTGAGTCCTGCCTAAGACTGTGGCGTCAGCTTTACATAGTATTGTTGCACAGGGGCCTGAAGGGAGTCCCTAGGGTAAATTCCCTCTGTAGAAGCTGATCAGAATCCATGCTCTGTGTATTTTTCCTAGATCAGCTATACTGCATCAGAGTACTGATACTAAGTGTGAATTTCAGATTCAAGTGAAATAGCAGCATAAATGGTTTATACCACAATGCATGTAAGCACATCTCTCTATAAGAAGAGACAGTTTTCACAAAAATGTCCAAATAATTTCAAATTCTTAAAGTAAATAGTGATGTCCTGCCCTTACTGCATTTCTGTCTGTGAAGAGTTTGCAGGAGCTCACACAAATAGTGACAATAATAGCTTTTTCTTTCTGTACTTCCTGCTGAGGTTTTCTTGCATGTTTCAGTGAACTTAGTTACTTTTATGCACTACAGAACGCCTGTAGATTTACTCTTGTTGATAGAGTGCGTGTTGCCTGGACATGTTAACAGTACTTTTATAGTAGTGGTAGAATGATGACAGCTTGTATCTAAGAACTCTGATCTTCAAACCAGTGTGTGTGGCAGCTCAGTGTTTAGAAAGCAGTAAGAACTTTGGAAATACATTTTAATATTTTGTGATGTATTTCAGTTCTTTTAAGTTGGACCTGTTAAAACCATATGAGACAAATTTTATGGACCAGTTATTCTTGAAGTTTTTTGCATCATAGGATTTCTGAACGCAAACCCAACAAAATGTTGGTAAGGTACTTCATCAAGTATGCAATCTGACTTATGACTCGAAGGTATTGTTATGGTTATTAGAAGTGCTCAGAAAATTTCCTTATTAGCATGTTGAGGTTCTTGGAACAAATGAATTCCAGCCCTTGTTTTTTGTCTTTTTGGTAATAAACTCAGTCCCCAAAATGAAGGACATTGATATCCATTAGTTGGGAGAGGACCAACACAAAGACTGTAGCCCTCTGCTTTTGTCGGGTGCAAAATTACCCAGTTCTGTCAGGATAGTTTTAGTGGCTGGGGGTGTGGACAGGCATTTTCTTCTGGACTTGGTTGTGCTGGAGGAGAAATTTACTGTTCTTCCTTTCCAGTCTGCCCTTGACTATTCTCTGCAACAGTTTCATCGTCCATGGAGCAGATGATGAGATTTCTTCTAGTTTGTTTCAGTGTAAGTGAGCAAGTTGGTACAAGACCCATTTTAATACTGAAAATGGGCTGGGTCAGTGAGTTGCACTTGATCTCTGCTGCAGAGTCCTTCGACCACTGCTGTCTGGCGCTGGCAAGCGGTCACCGACAGGTGGGTGCATGGTAACCTTCTACCATACTGCAGCATCTGTGCATATATTCAGTGTAGAGAGGAAGATAAATGTGTATCATGCTCAAAATCAGGTGGAGCAGCTGGGGCAGCACATTTTGTCACTTTATGTCATTCAAGGAGGCTGCAGAGGCGTGCAGAAGAAAAAGCCTTTTCTGCCAGCATGTACTGTTGTGCCCTGGCAGCGGCACAGGGGTAGGGAAAGAGCCTTAAAACTGAAGCCAGTGTCTTTAGTAAATGCTTCCTAATAATGAGGCCACCAGCTGTGGCTACTAGATGTTATTAGGGCAGTTTGTAACTTTGTCAAGTGGCTGTTTGGTGAAATCTATGCTTGCACTCTTGTTCTCTTGTGTTTATGGCTTTGCAGAGGAGCTTTGACTTAGATGTTTCTCAGGCATATCATTGTCTCTGGACTTGACTATGCAGGGGGGGGGGGATTTTTTTTTGCTGCTCATTTGTACCACATCTCAAGTTTTAATCTTACAAAAGGAATTTTTATTGAAGATACTTGTATTTGTGTACAGAAAATTGTAAATTCTAAATGCAGTTGATTAAATCTGTTTTTAAAAATACCTGTATTCAAATTATATTTCCTGTTGATGTGAAAATAATAAAGCAACTGAGGTAATTCCTGGCTTCCCTACTGGATGAGACCTTAGGAAAAGGCATTGTATTGTGCTGGTGTGTCTAACCTTCTGCGTGCCAATATATGACTGTCTGAGCTTAATGGCTCAACTGAGGTTGTGTGATTCTCTGTGTGTATTGATCAGACAAGGTGGGGCTACAGCCGGTGATTTCCTGTTGTGCTAGTGAATTGACACAGTTCTTTGTGGGCCAAGAAGCTACAAAAATGCAGTAAATTTGTGCAGCAGGTGCTTGCCCATCAGATTGGAGTTTGGTTTTATGTGGGGATCAGTGGGATTTTTTTTTTAATGGGCTTCAAACATTTTGTTGTGTTTCTAACAGTATTAAGGATAGTGTTACAGTTGGTAGTAGCTCAAATCTTGCTGAATTTGAGCAGGGTGGCAGAGGAGGATGTCATCTACTGAAGGGCAGTGTTTGTTAACTGCATATTCACCGCACAACCCATCGCTTTTGCCAGAAGGGAGAAGCTGCTTCCCAACAGGAGGAGCCTATGCAAGGCAAAGCACGGTCAGGAGCAGGTGCTGCCTAAAGAGCTTGTGGGATCTTACTCAAGAGCTGCTCCTATGTAATAGGCACCTGGCTAACCTTTCAGCTTCACGAAGAACTTAACTGTTTTCTTGCATGGTTTGCATTCATAGCTGTACTTCCTTGTGGGTGGGTGGTTTTTTTTTCCGCTTCATTTCTCTCCCCCCACCACCAAAAGCAACGAGCAGGGACCCACGAGGGAATCATCCGCTTCATGAATGGGAGGCAGACTTGCTTAAGCAAGTTACAAGTGCAGATGTTGGCAGAAGTACTGCTATGCCTTTGGCATTTTTCTAGGGATTAGCTGTTCCTTTACAGTATGTGGGGCATATACAGTCTCCTTTTTACAGTAAGATTCCCAAGAGTTGCTTTGCTCACATGTGTCTTTTGCTCCAGCCTGTTACAGGCAGTATCTACTATTTCTTCCTGTTGGAGTTTTACAGGCTTGGAGAGGGTAGGGTTTAGATTGTAGTTTGTGAGGGGTTTACCCCTTCCTATCAGCACTGATTTCACACACACACACGCATCCCTCCATTCCCGGAATGGCTGTTCAGGGGTTTTTGTCTGAGTGATGGTGAGGAGTTGTTCGGTATTTTGTGTAGTCAGGAACAAGCACTTCAGTAGGAACTGCCAACAAGGTTGTGGGAAATCAACTCTTGATTTTTGTAGGCTAATAGGAAATAACAATAAAGCAAGTAAAGCAAAACCACAGCTAATAGCATGTAGGCAAATCAGCGGTTAGAATGCAGAGGACTGTCCGAGGGGATGGGGGTCAGCGTTGTGATGAGCTGGAGCACTGACCTGGTTTGGCAATTCCCTCAGGAAAGTGTCCATGAGCAACATGTGCCAATTCCAGGCTGGCTGACGCAGCCAGTTCAGGTGTGTCTGCACCAATGCACAGTCAATTGACAGTCGAGGGAGCTGGGAGATGGTCGTAGCTGGCATGCAACACTCATCTACTGCATGTCAGAAAACTTGCCGCAACCCTCAGCTCCGGAACAAAGGTTGGTTCCTGCCAACTAAGGATAAATGGGACTCAGTACCTTTATCTGTGCTGATGCTGGGGTATCTATTATTGCTGTCAGGTCTTAGTTTTTTTAATTGCTCTTAATGTTTCCAGAGGTAAAGTCTAACAAGCAACACTAGCATTTGCCAAGCTTGAAACTGTTCTGTTCCCCTTGGTGTGTGACAATCCCATCTGCACATACTGGGCTAGCGAAGGGTAGCTAATAAAGCCTGGAAAGTTATGCTGGCATTTGGGCTCACCGCATCTGGCACGGTCTAGCACTAGACAGTGGTGCTGGCACTCAGGCCTGCTGAGCTCTGCCCCTGCCTCCTGTGACCTTGCTGCATTGCTTGCTGCGTAAAGGTGCCTTCTGCTTCTGTGTGCTGTGCTACTGCGGGCTGTCGGTTTCCCTTTCGAGCATTCCCGATGCGGAAGCCTCTTCCTGCTCCTCGGTTTTCCCTCCCGTGTATCACATCGCACCGCGCTTCTTGGCTTCTGTCGTCCGTTACTGCAACGGTGCTTCGCAAGGGTGAAACTACGGGGAAAATTTGCTTTGCATCTTAACGAAGCAAGCAGTAGAGGGCAACAAAGCATGCATTTCGTTGACTTTCCTGTCTTAGGCTTCCCTGGAATAGCGGACTGCTCCAGGTATCAAATGTTTACCTCATGCTAGTCCCTTTTCTGTGGTTTTGGGAGATTTTGGTGACTTCAATTATATTTCAAACTAGTGTACGATACCTCTCATATAATTACCTAAATGAGGGACGTGTTATTTTTCTGCCTGCAGCTAAAGTCTGCACTTGGAAGTATATTAAAGCCCTGGATGCTATTTCCAGCATGTTTCCTGCCTGATCATATATGGAGAAATTCTGGCTTTTTTATCAGGTCACTAACAGATTGGAAAGGGTGAATGAGTTTTATCTGATAATTTTGTAACGGTGGCTTTCTTTCACAGAGCGCTCTGTGTGTGATATAGGGCATTGCTTTGCTTGTAGGAAAGCGACTTCAGCTGTGGCCAGCCTTCAGAGGTTCTCTTAGTGGCAGGGCTGCTTTGGGTTAGATCCTGTGGCTTGTTTTGTTCCTCCCGTGGCCAAAGCCAACAGCAGATGGGAGCCAGGTGTGTACCTTGCTTAAAGATGAGAAGGTCTCTGCTGGCACAATTCAGTTGTGCCACACACAATCTCTTTAGTGCATGTGCAGACATGTGTGGGCTCACACAGACCAGACGTAGGTAAGGGGACTGATACACAGCAGTCATGAAACAAGCATCGATTTTAGAGAAGGAATCAAACTTACTTGGCATGGTTGTCTGCTCTGGATGCTTTATGGAGGAGAAAGAGAATTTGGAAGGAAGATCACAAGACAGTCACGACTTCAGCAAAGCTGTTTCTTTTGAGATACAGGGATGCAACCCAACCTTTCTGCATGGGCCGAGGTAGGAAGAAATCCCACAGAGTTTTACGGAAGCATTGCTTTGAATTAGCGGATCTGTGAGAAAGAAAACAGCTGAGTTAAGTTAATGTGTTTCCCACAGCAGATATCGGGCAGTTATTTCATGGAGTCCCTCAAAGTTCTGTTTTTCCCAGAACACCAAGCTCTAAGTCTAAACTCAAATCCCAGCTGGTGCTGGATGGGGACTTCCCTTTCAAATGCCAAGTACGGTCAGGCAAAGCTGGACTTTCCCTGCTTCTTCCACTCTTGACATCTGGCCCAAGCTACTAGTAGTGCAAAAAAGTGGATTCTGTGACTATGCCTCTTGCCATGCTTCTTAGATGGGATAAGAGGTAGGCAAGTAGCCTATATGGCTAGAGCATGTGGCTGGAGATTCAAGAGATTAAAATTTAGTTCTTTCTTAGTCGTAAGCTTGTTGCTAGCCTCCAGGTAAGTAACTTCATCTTCTGTAGCCATGCTTCACTTTCTGCAAAATGGGGATAAAAATAGCAGTTTCAGCAGCCTTTGCCTGTATTTCCTATTTAGATGAAAATCTCTTTCAGGGAGGCTATTTTAATGTGCTTGTACTGCACAGTCCTGGGCCTGAGATCGTTCGCTATAATAAAATCACTCATATCAGTCTGTCCCACAAATCTCCTTTACATCTGGTTACATCTTGCTTTTGAATCTGAGGACCTGCTCAATATTTGCTATGTTTGCTTAAGAAACAGTGGAGTTTATTTTCCATGTATTACTACATTCATTATGCAAACGTCGTGGCCCTTATTTCCGCAAGAACTTGCACTGTGCATCTTGCTTTGTGGTGTAAGATGAGCAGAAATGATAAGAACAGAAGGAGGGAGATGGGAGAGCTCCTTTGGCAGCAAAACGATGTAGCTCAAATGAGAATTGTAGAAGCTTTGCATGTCAGAGCATGCCTTGAGCTGCTCAGAGGCTGCCCCGTGTCCTCATAGCTGTCAGCTCTGCTTGCATTACCATACCTGCTTAGCTGCAACACCGAGCAGGTAGCATATGACAAGCACTGAAATCAACTTGTTGATCAGGCCCTACACGATGTGACTTGCTGTTGTGATCCTAAGGAGTTTGACTTGGAAAGCAGCTAGAGATCTTATTTCCCTTTTGCCTAGCTCCTCCCAAGGTGTTGTGCACTTTTCTGTAGTAGAGTTTGGCCCAGTGACTGAATCAGATTAGATTACTAGTTTGCCAAAACCCCCAAACGCTTTGTGCTATGAAATATTTTAAGAAGCAGCAAAGAATAAGTTAACTAGATGAGATGTCAAGCCTGCAATTGCACCACTGGAAAGCATTTTGAAACCCTTTGGGCGTTTTGTTTGGTTTGGTTTTTAAGCAAGTACTGAGATATTAACTCTTTTGTTCAAAACAAAAGCTATTGCAATTAATTGAATTCTATTATCCAAATCTCCCCCTGGCAATTTCAGTTAGTAAACTTTACTGCATTTTTTTCTAATATACTTATCACATTTATACTTGCACAGTAAGTGCTGAATTCCACCTGAGAAATGGCTGCATTTCAGAAGTGGATGAGTTACCAGCTAATAAATGATTTTCCAGATATTTTTGGATCCCTTAGGGCAGAAGGCATTAAGGAGCTTTCTAGTGATAGTGTGCTAAGGTATTGCTAATCGGGAAGTCTGTTCTCTTGCTACTGGGCACTGTGAATTGCTAAGCACCTCTCAGTATTTCCATCAGCTCTTGCTTTTCTAGAGACTAATGGCTGAAAGCAGTATTAGCCGAACTCTAATGAATGTCAAGCAAAGCATTTCAGAGCAACAAGTGAATGAACATATATTGAAGTGTTGTTTCAAGCGTGCTGCCCAGGGAATGTGAAGGGCAAGCCATTTTACCACCCACGCCGATGCAAAAGACAGTGTCAGACCTTGCGGAGCTGCTGAAGTCGGTGGGCTGTAAAGCGTGGCTGGAGCCTGGCTGGCTCCCTCAAGCCGTACGCTGCAGAGAGCCTGCGTGCTGCTTATTTGGGTTGCTTGGCCAAAGCTGCTTCACTATAAATACATTGTCAAAGCTGTTCTGAGAGCAGGGCTGTTTCACATCACTATTTTGTGTTAGAGATGTTAAGCAGAAAGTGTGGCTGATTGTTTTGCCTACCAAATCAGGAGCATCCCACTGCTACCCTCTGCCACAGAAAAAATATGGTCAGTCCTGCTAAAGAAATAGTATTAACTCATCATCTTCATTTCTGGGCTTCCTGTGGGCCAGGTCCTGATCCTAGTGATTGCAGCACTGAGGCTGTGAAGCCAGGTGCGATGGCCTCAGCCATCTGCTTGGAAATTTTTGCAGATGTGTTCTGCTTCACAGAGTGATGCTAGCATCGCTTACAGTCGTTCAGCTGACAACAGGTAACTTGGTAAGCTTTCATGAATTGGTTATGTTCAGCCATATGCCCTTGAAAAGCATCGCCACTCAACTCTGTAGAGCTAGTTGAGATCAGCCCTCAGCTGAGTGGGTAGGGCTGACTTGAGCAGGCGTTGAAGAAGGAGAAAGCCCCACATCTTGTCTCCTCAAGGTTGTCATGTCCATGTACTTACCCCTGGGTAAAAACCTGATCGCTTTTTTGTGTTGGAGACAAAGATTAAGACGTCAACGTGACTACAAGAAGCAGGAGGCAAATTCATGTTTTCCACTACCTTTAATTAAACTTATGTAAAATCAAAACACAGACAGATTTCAGGCACTTGTCTGCATGCTGCTCTGTTTGCTCCCTGTCATTGAAATCCAGGGGGAATGGTAAATGCAGATGGAACTTGTTCAAACTGAACAAATGCTCTGGAAAGTGCCATTTCCAAACATTGTTCTTTTCCCCCATTTGATGGGGAAGATGTTCAAGATGCAATATCCTTTCCCGTTATTGGCCGGCTCAGTGTGTCTGTTAGCTTATTTGCAGCAATAGGAAGTGAAACAGAAATACAGTTTGCATGTCAGCTAGAGATAGCTACTGTCTGTATCTGCACCATAGCAGGGGAAAAAAGCTAGCACAACATGATGTGAAAAATGATTGTGAACATACTGCACACAGCAGAAGTTGGAGATATGAACCTCCAAGAAAGAAGACAAGATTAGAAGCGGGGGTTTCAGTGGGAATCTTGCCCCCTGCATCACAGTCATGCCCTGAAGCGAACAAACCATGTATCTGTCTGGAAACAGTTATGATTTGTCCTACAGTTGCATTTGAAAGATTCAGGCAGCATCTTGGTCCCTTGTGCTTTGTGTTGTCTAAAATATGCCTGTCCCAGTCAGGACAGATGAGCTGGGCAAGACATTTTAGAAAGGGGGAGGACTGAAGTGTCTTTCCCCATGTCATCAGAAAACCAAGAGCAGACCCCAGAGATCTAGAGGATTCCCTGTGCAGTAGCCCTGGCAGCACGCAGCTCTCCTGTGTCTACGTCCCACGGCACAGCTTTCTTAATTCTGTTGGTTTTCTGAGGGTCTGTCCACAACCTTTTACGTATGCGAGCTGCTTGTGTTGCACAGACAAACCTGGGGTGTTTAGGGTGGCAGTGGTTGTACAGGGCACCTGCTTGTGGGGTGAGGTGTGGGGTGTGCTGAGCCCAACCCAGACAAGGGAGCTTCCCTGGCACCAGCCCCCCCTGGAGAGCAGGGCTGCCTTTGCTGTTGTACATAACTCTGGGCTGATGGATCCAGGACAGTTTGTTCTCAAAGCATGAAAAAATTATTTGTGAGGACGCTTGGACAACTGCTTCTAAACTGCTGCAGGTGTTTGAAAAAAAAAATCACCTATGATAATCCCTTCGATGGTCTTTGTTCTCAACCTGCAATTCAGGGATGAGCTGGCAATGCTTTTGACACTGGAGTGCAATCCTTGGTCAGCCCCATGAGACATCCTGCCAGAAGAAAGCAGGGGGGACCAACCTGGCATCTTCTTTGTAGCCATTTCTTTTTTGCATAGTAAAATGTGGTTTCTACTGAGCTGGTGACACTGAGGAACGAAAGGCTGAATTCTGCTTTTCCTGCTGAGAGTCAGAAATAGATCTGGAGAGATGATGACTCACCTGTAATTGAGAAAAACTGAATGGCATCATCATGAGTTTTAACAGTTAAATTCTGATTCCACCTGCTAGAAAGAACAGACCAACAAAGCTGCAAAAGGCCAAAACGAGCCAGAGACAGGGCCCAGTGCATGGAAATCCTTTGCTCTGTTAGTGTTCTGCATGTAAGAGGTTTAACGCGCCTGCTAGACGTGTACCCTGTGCGATCTGGCAGTGGCACCGGTCCCTCACATGGGGAAGCAGCTGTATGGACAGCAGGTCGGGAGGAGAGCCAGCGGTGCAGCCACGAGAAGCCCCCCAGCCCCAACTGGAGGCCTGCTCCATACCAGCGATGCATGCATATTCCTCTCTGTGACTTTCCCTGCAGTTCCCATCTGAAGCAGAGATGATGTCAGAGTTGTCATGGCATCCGTATCTATGGAACCAGGATCATCATCACGGTGCTACGAAAACTAACTCAAGAGATGGTCCTGGAGCCTCGGGGGGGAACTCCCTTTGCAGTAATAGAGGGTTTCCCTTGAAGGTTCCTTTTTCCTCCTTCCTAGTGTCCCTGAGGCAGGAGCAGGGACGGGGCTTGACCTCCTCCTGTCCCACGGCAGCTCTGGGTGCCTCCTTTCCTGCTCGAGGAGAGCCAGAGCTGCAGCCCCATCAGGCTTCACCCCTTTTCTTGCACCAGCTATCGGGTGTGTAGCAGCGTGCCTTGCTCTGGAGCAGCCACCAACCCCTCCCCTCGGTCACGCCAGCGTGGCAGCTCTTGGCCAACGGTCCCGTGTGAGCTGCCTGTGGGCACCCAGGTCGCACTGTAAGTCAGAGCCCTGCCTGCACTGCGGTGGTGCTGCCTGCTGCACGGCCCCCAAGGCTCTCGCTCCGCAGAATTGGTGACAGCGGCCCTTTCTGCTGTGACATCTGCCTGTCCCCGCTGTCAGCAGGGACACCCCTGGGTCTGGGCAGGGAAAGGGCATTTATATTAGGGGGCCAAGGTGTGCCTCTGCAGCAGAGGTGCGCTGAGCAGTGTGCTGACCCGTGGGGCTCTGTGCCATAGCAGCTCCTTCCTGCCAGCGGCCCAGGCACTTACAGCCACGTGGGCTGCCCTGGCCCCAGCACAGGTAGCCCTTGCCATTGCATGGTGACAGTGGCACAGCAGGGTGACCCTTGCAACAACACCATACCCCTGGCCTTGGCACACTATCTCCCAGAAGCAATGTGGTGCCTTAGGATGGCAATCCTTGGAATAGCACAGTGACCCTGGCTTGTGACAAGGTATCCTGGCTGTACCATGGTGTTCCCAGCCACAGCGCAGTGGCTGTGCCTACGGCATGGTGGCCCTGGCTGTAGCATAGTGACAATGGCCGTAGCATGGTGTCTCTAGCTGCAGCACAGTGACAGTGGGTGCCCGTGGCTGTACCGTGGTGACACTGGGTGCCCATGGCTCTACCGCAGTGCCAATGGCTACAGTATGGTGACAGTGGCTGCCCACGGGCACAGCACGGTGACACCGGGTGCCCGTGGCTGTACATGGTGCCCACGGGCACGGCACGGTGACACCGGGTGCCCGCGCCTGTACCACGGTGCCCCGGGGCGCAGCGCGGACTCGCTGGGGGGCGGCGCGCCGGGCGCGTGCACCTGCCGGTGTTCCCCCCCACCCCCCCCCGGCCTGGCGGGTGGTTCCTCCCGCTGCCCGCACGCGGCGCTGCGGACGAGCCCACGCGGGAGGCGCGCGGGGGGCGGCCAGGCGCGCGGCCGGCGCGGGGCGCGCGCGGCTGGGCTCGGAGCGGCGCGGAGCGGAGCGGGCGGCGGGGGAAGATGGAAGGAGCCTCCTTCGGAGCGGGCCGGGCGGGGGGGGCCATCGACCCCGTGGATTTCCTGAAGCAGCCGCAGACCATCCTCCGGGTGACGACCTGGGTAAGGCAGAACGGCCGTGCTGGCCGGGACACGGGGCCGCGGGGCTCGGTGCCGGGCGCTGGGCAGTGCCCGTGCGGTGGGCAGTGCCCGGGGAAGGCGCCGTGCCCGTTACATTGTGCAGCGTGCCGTGCGGTGTGCGGCGAGCAGGCGTGCAGCGTTCGTGCAGTGTGCGGGGCTTCTGCAGCCGCGGCGTGTGGTGGCCCGCCGTGGCGAGTGGGGCTGGCTGGGTCCCGGCCGCGGCGGCAGGGCTTGCAGGCTCCCGTGGGTGTTCGCAGGGAGTTTTCTCGGGAATGGGGCAAGGTGCGGTGGGTGGATGCGCGGCAGCACCTTCGCAGTTTTGTCTCTTTGCTTGAGGAAAGGGCAAAGGGATGGGGTGTAAATCAGGAGGCAGAGGACATTTTCCTTCCTTCCACCTTCCATCCATCCGTGCGTGTGACAGAAGAAATCCGACAGCCCGCCCTGCCCAGCTCTCCATGGTCTTCTGAAAGGATGGCATGGGTTTTGGCCGTTTCCCATCGACGAGTCCCTGCCGCGGAGCAGGGGGCAGGAGGTGGGATGCGCTGTGCAGCCGCTCGGGGAAGGCTTCGCTCGCCCGTGGTCCGTGAATAAGCAGCACGGGGAGCTGCTGCCCGACGGGTCGAGGCAGCCGCTGCTGTGCCACCCCCATCCTGGCTTTCACCTGCTGAGATCTGCAAGTGTTCATGGCCCTGGGAGGTCGGCAATGCCCGGCCCTTCCTACAAGGCCCCGGTGGGGAGGGTCTGCCCGGCTCTCACCGCACCAGCTCCTGGCTCTGGTGCTTGGCTGGAGGCTGCAGATGAGCCAAACCCTGGGGGGTTCATCCTTGCCTATGTCACCACTCTGCTGTGCACGGAGGCCCTTGGCCACCTGTGCTGGCTCTGTGTCACCTTCAGCAGTGCCAAATCAGGCAGTGAGTGAAGGAGAGGTGCGATGAGAAGGTGCTGCACCCTTGGCTGCCCTCCTTCCAGCTGTCATGGCAGGGGCGTTTGTGGGGCTCTCCGGGGTGGGGTGCCCCAGCTGAGCCCCGGTACAGCACAGCATGGGAGCATGTGCTTATCTTTAAGCACATGAGCAATTCCAGCTGCGATCACACGCTCAAAGTTAAACCACATGCTTAAGTGTTTTGCCGGATGGGAGCCAGTGTGCTTGCCAGGGCTTCGAGAAAGCCCCCAGCACCATTACTGGAGAAGGACAGAGGCCAGGTACAGATCTGGAGCATCCAGCTTGGGGTGGATGGGGTGTTTTGGGCAGGGTTCGGGTACCTGGCAGCAGTCGTTTCCTAGAAGCGTTGCCTCAGCCCAGAAAACTCGGTCTGGATCCACCTGGATCCTCCTTAATCCTCCTCAGGTGGCAATGGCCAACTGTTGGTATTAGTGTTGGGTTTGGGTAGAGTTAGACAAATTGTTGACAGATTGATGGTGAGTTAGGTCCCTCGTAAAGAGCTCACCATCCTTGTCATACAGAAGAGGATAGGATGCTGCTGGGAAGCACGAGCAGAATACTGAATATAGAGATACAATAAAAACTGCAGCTTAGAAAATATTTATGCATTGATTCGCTGGCTGGTTTATTCAGTGGCAAAGTCACTCGTTTCATGGTTCTGCGTTCACAGGGGATCTGTGAAGACTGAGTGCTTACAATTACATGAATGCATGAACTTAACTCTAAACAAGTGCAGGGGGCCACTGATGTGACAAATGCGGGATGCGCACTGTGCTGTCCCAAGCATAAATGTTTGCGGTATTTGGGGACGACTCCAAACCCCACTGAGCTTAAAGGGAGGGGTTTTGCTGTTTTCAGAGGGCTGGGGATCAGGCTGTGGAAGGTCCCGTTACAAGCCCTTTGGACCACTTTTCCCAGGTCTTACATTTGCTGGCAGATCTGTCGGGGACCCTTCTCCATTGCTGCTCCAGCTTGGGGGTTCAGAGCCCCAACTGGCCTTTGCTGGGCTGCTGCACTCCGGTTACCTGTGTTTTAAGCCAGTTCAGTATTCATGGCTCCTTTCCAGCGTGAGCAGGGACTACAGCTGGGTGAGAGGTATGAGTGGAGGTTTCCTTCCCATCTGCCTGCATGGCCATTGCTATTTCTTGCAGGTTTTGTAAAGTAACATGTGCCCAGGCTCCTTCTGAGCGGTTGCTTTGCTGCTCTTGCCAGATGGGACCCATGTCAAGATGGAGAGCCTGGATGGAGGAGGCAGCCAGGAGGGTTTGCCCGTGAGGTCTCTGCTGCCTTTCTGCTTTGCCCTGACACTCATAATTGCTGTCCTGGGAGAGTGTGGCACTGCTGTGGCACGTGGTGGTGACTGCTCCTTATCACACCGTGCTGGCAGCTGGGTGGGTGGCATGGGCCGGCGCCCCACCGTGATGCTCCCTGATTCACAAAGCAAACAGAAACCTTTCCCGGCTTTCCTGCCTGCCATCACGGGGGAGGTGAGCTGCCTGTGCCTGCACGTAACAGCCGTGGATGGTTACTCAGAAAGCCCTTGACTGAGGCTTTGAGGATGACTGAGTTTAGGTGTTGGAGTGGGTTTTCTTCATGTGGTTTTCCTTCTGGTGCTTTGTTGTTGTGTCTTTTCAAGTGCATTTAACCTGTACAGTTGGATCAGCCCTTGGAGATGTAACCGTTGTTGTGTGTATGACGTTATGTTCCTTTGGTGAGAAAAGGAAGGAGCTGCCTCAGATGTGCTGGTTTGGGTGGGAGTATGGGCGAGGGAGAACCACTGTGAGGCTTTGGGTGGGAATGTGGGTGATGGAGAACCACCATGAGGCTTTGAGTGGGAGCACGGGTGGTGGAGGAGCAGCATGAGGCTTTGGCTGGGAATGTAGGTGATGGAGAACCACCATGAGGCTTTGGAGCCAGCCTCGTGCACCTGATGCGAGCCGATGGTGCCGATCTGGGTGATGACCATTGCTGGGGTTTCATGATCAGCTACCACCAGAGGAGGGTCCAGCTCCGCTCCATGACTCTGGTAGCTGCTTCAGGGCCACAGATTCAGCCCTTGTGCTGGCAGACATCTAAGGGACTGGAGGGTGAACGGTGACTTCAATGCAGAAATCCCCAAATGTAAGTGATGACAAAAGGAGATTCCTGATTGTACCTCACACAGCAACCTCTCCCTGACAGATAGAGTAATTCTGAGTATCTGAAGGGAAAAACGCACTCCTGGGTTGAGCTGTAAAATCAAAAGCTGGAAAGAACCATTTAACAGTTCCTCATTCATCTCTTCCCCCTCCGTCTGATGCAGTTTGTCAGATGAAGATGTGATCACTCTTGTGGTTTCCTTTTGAGACATTTTTTGCAGAGCAAAACAAACTCGATATTCACAAAGGATGCCTGCAGAACCATGAGTTCCTTTCTCTGTGACTGCCAGCACCAGCTAGACTTTCAAGTGGTCACACAGCTTTGCAGGGGTATTGTTCATTTAACATAGCTTTAGGTTTCACTTTTAAAAAGCAGTTCTGGAAAATACTTTGGTAAAGTAAATGTTTTCAGTAATTCCTGTGAATCTCAGTAAGAGCAATGGTAAAAGTACAGTGCCTGGTCCCACCAGCACAGCCAGCTCGGAAGGGCTGGGGCACTCTGCCTCCTCCCACCACCCAGCCATTCCCTCTCCCTCCGTGGAGCTCAGCAGGAGATCGGGTCCTGATTTTGCTATGACTTAGAGGAACATTTAGGTATTTTCTTTAATGTGGTTGTTTCTTGCTCCAGTGACCCCCCTGTTGCTACCTGCATGACCTACGCACCTGGGACAACCTTGCCTGCAACTGGCACATCAGCAGCTGCCTGACCCTTTCTGCTGCCTTTTTCTCTTATTTCTTAAAGTTGAGTAAATTTGTAGTTCATCACCTGGATCACTGGAGAGAGCTTTTCCTACGCAGTATTTTATCTCATTAGGCTCAGTATTTTGTCTGGGTTTTCTTTGCAGCGGTCTTATGCTTTTAAGAGCAAAACCTTTTATTAGGGAACTGGACAAGGGCGGCCAAATCTGATCACTTGGCAGAGGCATGGCAGTGGAGTGGTAGTCCCTGTAGCCTTTGATATGCGGTAAGGAACTTTGATGGCCAGAGGTTACTTCGGCTCAGATCCAGCAAAGTCTTAATGTGCTCGGCTCTGCACTGATCTGGGTCTCAGTCCACACTGCAGCAGATCATTGTCTTTCAGCAAGGCAAATGTGCTTTGCCGAGTTGTGACTTTGGTGAGGGATGTGCCGGGCAGTGGTTTGATGTATTAGGAATAGCTGGTGGTTCTTGAAGGGAGGGAGCGTGCCCTTTCCGTCCTGGTCCGGGTTTGTTTTGTTTCTCCAGAGGGATGGAAAAGGCGCTATTTGTGTTCATGGTAAAAGGTGTGTTTGCTTTTATTTGGAAAAACAAGCTCAGGAACAGAAGAGCCAGGCAGCAAAGAAGTATATGGCTTCAGGACTGGTGCTACCTTGCACCCTCAGGCCAGAACACTTCTGAGGAGCTTCACACCTGGGGTGAGGCTGGTTTGAGGTGCTGTGGAGTGTGTACGATTGGGTTTGCAGAGCTACAGCACACAGTTCTTGTAAAGGGCTAGAGTTGGAGCCTGGAAAGCTCCCTCACTGGAGCAGACCTTGCCTGCTCCAGGCATCCTGCACATACAGGTGGACTTGGCTGCTTGACGTACCCAGCACTGGGCTGAGAACTCCCCAGGGGACATCACCGAGAAATACAAGGTAGGAGCTGTGGTGCTGCAAGATCCAAACAGCTCCCATGGCCTTCAGGGGTTTCACTGACCCTGGAGCACTTGGGGCTCTTGGAGAAGAGCTGCAAGGCTGGTCTGGCACTTAAGGAGCCTGCAGTGATGCTAAGAATCATTAGTGTGATCTCAGCTGCTTTGGACTTTGTCTGGTCTTGGCTGCTTTTCAGTAGGGTCACCAGATTTCCATCTTAATTCTCTTTTTCTGTGGGCTGTAGATTAAAGGCAGAACTTAAATTTAACATTTTTGGTAATGGAATTATACAGAACTTTCACTGCATCTGAGTTTAAAATGCTGCTAAATTATCATTTTCCTGTCATCACTGGTTCAAAACACTGCTGGCTCGCCATGTGCTCAGATTGCATTACTAGATTAGGAACTTTGAATGGGCGCTGTGTCTCAGCTAGCATCTCCTGCCACATTAGAAAAAGTAATTCAGTAAAAATTGGTCATGTGGTCATCAATACACATCCTTCCCAAGCTGACTAGCCCAGTCGATGTGTCCATAAACCTGTTACGGCCAGCATCATACTGCCTCTTTCTGTGCCAGAAACTGCGTCAGGTCTTTCCTTTGTGGTCATATCCACAGTCCTTGTGGGAAATCTGGCAGTGCTTAAAGTAGTTCTTCAGTCTTCACACCCTCCAATAAATTATGCAGATCAGTGCTGGAAACGTCCCCGTGACTGACAACTGTAAAGATAAACTGGAGAGGGACCTGGGACCCGATTCCCCCAGAATCTGAGCTTGGTGGGTGTTGAAGGAGGCTGGCCCTCTGCCAGGGGTCTAACTCATCCATGAGCGGAGTGTCTGCACGAGGTACAGACATGACTCAAGACAGGGGTTTAACTGGGGTTTATGAAAGCGCTCAGTGCTAGGCAGGATTGGGCCTGCGCTGATTTGACCTTAATTTTCTCTCTTCCCATTTGGTAGGCCATCCTTCACTTGCTGGGTGATGGCTCGCGGAGGGGAGGGTGCTGGGCAGGGAGGCATCTGTCTTACTGATGCTCACGTTAGAGTGGTGAAGCATGTTGGTACCGGCTGTCTGTACGTGCGGTTTGTGCCCAACGCCATTGATAGTGAGCTTCAGCAGAGGAAATTAGCGGTAGATTATTTTTCTTCATGCATTAAATTTCCTTGATGTCGACATTAATGGTTGCTTGCATGTGTAATCAAAGCAAGGTTTTACAGTCTTCTACAACCCCACACCTTCTGGTAATGTTTTTTATAGGTCCCAAATCAAAGTACAGTGCATCAGCAGTGGAAACATCTCACCTTAAAATGGCTGACAGTTCACACACTGAAGCTTTCAGCTTGTGCTCTCTTGCGTTATTTGCTTTTTGTTTTCCTTGCGATGGCTGTGCTCAGACTGTGAGGTCTCCTGAAGGAATTTTAGGTGCCTGGGCTACAGAAGGCTAAAAGCAACGGGGATGAAAAATGTGCGTGTCCTGGGGTCCAGCCGGCTCAAGCCCTGGGAGGGAACGTGGATCTGCAAAATATAATTACAGAACTGCGCCAGGCAGCCTGGCCAGCCACATTCTTCCAGATGGTAGAAATCTGGTGCAGAGAAGGCAGACGCAGGTCTCCCAGCTTTATGCACACCTAAAATGGTGTCTCTGTCGTGGGGCACACGGGTGTCCCCAGCGCCCTGGGTTCCTGCGAGGGTCTGACAGTGGCTGCAGGTCCAGCAGCCTGGGCATGAGTGCCTAGACACTGCTGAGCAAGGAGCCTCCCAGGCTCCCCTTTTCCTGTTTTTTTGGCGGAAGAATGAGATTTCACTCCGTCTTCTGCTGCAGGGCTGCCTGCACGTCCATGCTGCCAGCAGCCTCCCCACCATGCGCCATCACCTCCGTGCCCCACCAGCACAGCCTCTGCCGGGGCAGCCATCAGCACAGGGCACTGGGCACTCGGTCACGGTCCCCTGCACTTACCAGAGGGGACAAAAGAGGCAAGAGGTCTTGCCTCAGATAGGGTGAGTGGGGAAAACGGGAGGTGGGCAGCAAGCAAGGGGAGTGGGCAAAATGTGCATCTGGGTCCAACACTTTGGATACTGAAGGCAGCCTTGGAGCTGCAGGCTCCTGCCCAGACGCAGCCTGCAGCCTGCAGCCTCGGGTGAGCGGTGGCCCTGGGGTGCTCTCCCAGGTTTTTAGGGTGATACTCAAAACCCCTCTGGTTTCAGCTTTGCGCCAGCCATTTGCCAGAGTCTATCACGGCTGGCGTACCCCGAGCCTGTCACCGGTCACTGCCAGGACCTGTCCCTTTGTCCTGTGTTACAGAAATACTTGCTGGCCTGGAGAGGTGTCCCCTCTTGCCTGGAAGCAAGCTTTGAACTGGGGGAACTGGGCAGCTGGCTTTCATTAAGAAGTGAGGTCTCTGGCTTCTCCCTGGTTTGGTGTAACACGAGCTCACTTTGCGCTTGCACGAGCAGCTGATCTGCATCATCGTGGGTCCAAGCACTTCATGCATCTCCCTGACCAGCGTTGTTCTCCCTCCCAGGGCGTGACCAAGGCACAGAAGCTCTTTTGTGTGGCTGAAGTGCAAGCCTTAATGGGAAGGATGGGAGAAGACAGCTTTCCTCCTTCACATCCCTCCCTGCAGCTGAGTGCAGAGAGGAGCACTAATGGTCTGTGCCGCTGGAGCTGCCAGAGCCGGGGGCTCCCAGTTGTTCTCTGACACTGGGGAGAGGCAGGGCTGGGCAACCCGCACACCAGGCTGCTGGCCAGGAGACCCCGAGCTGCAAGCAGATTTATGTGAAAGCTTTGGCAGGGGGGATGCAATTTCATCCTGGGGTGGCTGGAGGTAATCCAGTTTGCTTATTGTGCCTTGCACGGGTTCACCCAGCAAGAGCAAAATTTGTTGCTGGTTGTGTTGGGTTGTTGAGATGGAAAACGGGGTGTGCTGTGAATGCTCAGGCTCCTTTGCAAAGCCTGTGAGATATGGAAGAGCCCCGTTAGAAGGGTGGCTAGGCTTGGGATGCAGTGGCTCACACAGCAGATGCCCTGGTGCTGTGCGTGCCAGTGACCTTGGCATTTGGTCCTGAGTGCTGTCACTGCCGAGCCTGCTCACGGGGACAGGTTCTGGGGACTGACCTGACGGGCAGTGGGAGTCAGAGGAGTGCCTCTGGAGAGCAGGATTTCTGCATCCTTGCTCAGACCTGTAAAATCTCACTCGCAGTGGAAAATCTGACCTTGTATTTTCGCTTTCAAGTCTCTGATGAAGGGATTGTGGGTTTGAGCAAGTGCAGTTTGTAGAGGTGATTGGAAAATGCCACTTGTTTTGCATGAACTTTAAAAAAATCCTATGGGTTTTATTTTCCCCCATCTACCCACATTTTCTCAAAAAAATTTTTTTCTCATTTATACTTAGAAAGGCAATGCCAAATCTATTCTCATTCAAATCTTTTACCAGCACTAGGTTGGGTTTTTTTGAGAAAAACTGTAAAATTTCAGTCATGGGGGGAGGAAGATAAAATCCATGGAAAGACTTGTTTTCACTGAAAAGCATGTTTTGACAGGAGTGTTTCAGCCAGTGCTGATGTTTTGAGCACATCTATCAAATACGTACGCTTGCAATTTGTTACTGTTTTGACCTCCCGAGAAGAAGCGGAATGTCCCGTGTTGCCCACACCGAAACGCTGCGGGCAGCGCCCAGTCAAGGGGGTCTCGTGGGGTGAGCTGCTCAGGTCATCTTGCAGCAAGAAGGATGCTTTGCTTTGCAAAACCCTCTGGAGTTCGAAGTTAAGCAGTGAAACATCTTTTTTCTTCCATCTCTGGTAGTACATGCGCTTGCAGCCATCCCAGCAGCATCCCCCGTGCGGGCAGCCAGACACCCTGCCCTGTAGCGTCCTTCGTCGTATTTACGGGAGCCCTCTCTCACCCCCTGAAAATGAGCTCCCGGTCGGCACCCGAAAGCACAGGGAAGTAGACCAGGTGGTTAATCCTGGGAGGACTAACAAAACACTTATCGAAGAAGCTGAGTACAAGTTCGCTGGCCTGCCAGGGAAATAATCCCGTGGAATCAGAGGTTCTCAATTATTCATGTTTTCCAGAATCACATTATTTCTTCCAGGGCCTGTTTTATAAATGCTGCTGCTATTTCTGATGGTAAATAACAATTTTGCATTATTTATGAACAGATTTCTACAACTGCTGATATTACAGCTGCTGCCAAAGCACTGGGAAAATTATTATTACTGTTTGTTGTTGTTTCTTTCTTACAATGCAGCCCTCTTGTTCTTTGCATGGTGATGATGTGCCCGTTGCGGTGTGACAGCCGAGTGCTCCCGAAGTGCAGCGCCAGCGAGGAAGAGGGTGCAGACGCACTCGGGTGACTTGGGTGGCCGTCGAGCTCATGGCTGGTGCTCAGAGCTGAGATGAGCCAGGGATGGACGGGGGACAGAACCCCGGGTTGTGGTTAAATTAAAAGAGGAGGAAGGCCTGATTGTCTCCCTGTGCCAGCCGTGGAGTGGTCTGTGGGAGACAGGTACTTTCTGTGCCCTGTTCGCGCTCCAGGGGCAGTCAGAGGTTGCGTCTGAATTTTGCAGATGAGCGTTTGGAAACCCACATTTCTAGGAGGGTGTTATTCAAGAATGGGCTAATTCCTGGGGCTGAGGAGCGTTTCCAGGGCTGAAACCCACTCCTGCTGCCTGTCGCGTAGACAGGGATGCATGCTTGCCTCCACCGGGGTGGAGATGCTGATCCCCTCGGCCAAGCAGGCCATGGAGAGAAGGGGCCAGCGCAGAGCTGGTGGGGGTCTAGGGCAGCATGGCAGGTACATGAGGTATTTTGATGGACAGAGTCCCAAAGAGCTGCTGCTGGGACCTGCGGGTGAATCCTGGGGGGAATTTTGCAGGACCTCACCCACTCCCGACTGAGCGGGGCAGGAAGGCTGCTCCCTCCAGCCACCCCAGCAGCAGCAGCGGGTGCTTGGGCGAGCTCTTCTCTCCTCACCCCACAGCAGGACCTCCAGCACGCCGGGTACCTCAGGGATGCCAGCTAAATTAGCAAGCAGGTTTCGGAGCATCTCTGCTGCTCGATGCAGGCCAGCTTACTGCTGGCCTGAATTTTAAGTGCTGGAAGTAATAGGAATCTGCTGTCACTAACAGAGCTCCTGGCTAAAAAGTTTTAATGAAGAGCCCTGCCCGTGGCTGTCCTGCTGGCAGGTTTCTGGAGGCGGGTGTGAGCATGGTGCAACCTGCTCATCCATCACGTGCTTGCAGATAACAGCATGAGAAGTTGGTGGCAAATTCCTGGGCTTGGGGTGCTGGGGTAGCTGCGTGCAGGAGCTCCTACATGCCTGAGGTAGGATGTGCTCCAGAGACTTTGCTGCTTCTGCTCATCATTTATTTCAGATGACACCGTACAGAGAAAAAGAAAAAACCCTACGCCCTCACCAATCCCTTCACATTTAGTAGTTCAGTCCCTTGCAGATGCATTTCTTTGGTCTCCAGTTTGGAGGAGGCTTGGTGGGTACGCTCTGAGACAGGTTTGCTAATGGGACACTTGTGTTTCTAAGTAGCTTCAGACAGAAGCAGCTCTGGCCCAGCTTCACGCCGGCACTGGAAAGAGTTTGGAGAGCCATTTGGAGAATGAAATCCTTCAGGGCAAGCAGGAGTGAGACATTTGGCCAGTGCTTGGGAGAAAACCTCTATCACAAAGTTATGTTAAAGAGTGCTTAGAGCTGTCTGAATGCTTTGCTCTTAGTGCCTTCTGCTCCATTTCACCCAGCTCTGCTAACGCGGTGCTTCAGGGAGCTCGGGGCTGTAGGAGGTGGCCCACAGCCCGGCATCAGCCATCGAGATGCAGGTGACTTTGCAAAGGCCACTGGCTGCAGTTTATCATGTGGCTCTTCAGCTGCTGCCTCTGTCTGCCGCCTGTCTCGGTCTTGTGCACTTCATGTCACAGAGAAGAAGTAGCGGGGTGTCGGGGGTGGGAGCTGCGATGTACCCCGAGACCCCAGCTGCTCCCAGGCAGCCACCACGCCGGGGCATGCTGGAGGAACCTCTTATCTCTCCTCTGGATAGTGGCCTCCAGCTGTGTCCTGCAAGGCAGTGGGGCAGGCATGCAGGGAGCCGGTGCTGGCAGCAAGGGAGGAGATCAGAGGTTCACAGCTTGATGGAGGGGCATCTGCACGCTTTGCTTCCCTCCCTGCTCGCAGCCTTGAAATCCAAACAGCAGTGCAGCGCTTTCTAGGCTCTAACGGAGCAGGCTCCAGAGCAAATTGTAATGCAGCTGGTCCCGTGGCTTCCGCTTGCTGCCTTTGGTGTTGGAGAGATAAGGGAATTACTTTAGCATGCAGCATCGTGAATGGTATTAATTTAGGCAGCTGGCTGTGTGCTGCCATCCGGCTCCTTCCCTGCCTGCAGGGCTGTGAAACCCCCTCGGGTCCCAGCGGTGGGACCTGGGCAGCCACCAGCAACCCCCCACCCTTTTGTTGTCCCTCTCAGGGCTGAAACCAGGTCACTTGATAATGGATGCAGGCGCTGCATCCTTCAACCCCTGCTAAGCCAGGCGAAAAATTGCCCTGTCATTCACAGAGCAGCCTGTCCCCCTGCCTCGCTGTGCCCAGGTGAGCTGCTCCCCACCTCCCTCTGCTGCCATGTCCTGTCCCCCTCCACTGGGCATCCAGTCCCTCCCCGGGTCAGCCAGCTCAGCAACTCAATTATCCTCTGTAACTTCGTTTCTCTGCGCTCCGCAGGGACACAAGGGGGTTTATCAAGCGCAGCCTGGCAGTGAAGAGCAGCGCAAGCAGAAAGACTGTGCAGAAACCTGACCCATCTATTTATTTTTTCCCTCCCCAGCCTATCTGGAGAACAACATCTCTTAAAATACCCTGCACACCAAGCCACTGAGAGGCAGACAGGCTCGCAGAGAAGGAAGACCTAGGTACCATCCACCAGCCCATTGCTTAGGGCCACGAACCAGACGAGAGTTGGGATCTGTCTAACAAATGCCATGTTGCCATGGAGTCAAAGACAGGATTGAATCCAATTATGTTGCTGTTGGAAAACAGAGTTAAATGTAAACAGCAGCAAGTCGTGTTTTCTCCTTCCTTCTGCAGATCTTCTCCATCGTGGTGTTTGGCTCCATCGTGAACGAGTGCTACGTGAACAAGGACAGCCAGCACCCTGAGCTGCTCTGCATCTTCAACGAGAATGAGAGTGCCTGCAGCTACGGCATCGCTGTTGGCGTCATTGCCTTCTTTGGCTGTATCTTCTTCTTTGTCGTGGACCTCTACTTCCAGCAGATCAGCAGCGTTAAGGATCGCAAACGGGCCGTCCTGCTGGACCTTGGCTTTTCAGGTATGTCTCTGGCTTTGCTGTGCTTGCAAAGGATGATGCTGGTTCTGTGGGCAGCGCAACGCCATTGCTGTGCCCTGCAGCTCTGTGTTTGAGCCCTTCCTTCTCCTTCCATGGTGTGGCACGACTGGTGTGCCTCAGTCAGGGAGCACAAGGGTGGTGGATGGATTTTCCCACCCAGCCATGGTGGGAAAATGGCAGCAGCGAGGAAGCCGGGGTGTGGTGGCTTGGGAACAGGGTGTCCTTCTCGTCTGTGTCACTTCTGCAACTGTAGACATTTGCTGAGCTCGGTTCTGTGAGGGCACCCAGAGAAGTGAGGCTTGGTGGTTGCATCTCAGAGACTAGGTGGGGTGGTTTAGCCTCCCACATCTCCTGTTTCTGGCTCAAGCAAATGTCGTTTTATCAGTTACATCTGTGTCTGTTTTCACTTTGTATATGTGTGTTTTGGAACAAAGCAGATACGTGCTTCTACACAGCGATGTGCAGGTAGGTCTGGGGCTCCTCTGCACCACCTTGAACCCCTTGACCTGGTGCTCATTTATGCGAACACGAGCAGGTGGGATGCTTGAGCCGGGAGAGGCCATCCTTTACTCGGCTGCTCTGGGAGTTGCCTGGCTGAGTTTTCAGCTGATGTTCTCCATTTCCAGGCTCTTGTGTTAGCAAAGTCTGAAGGTGATTTATCCAGCACAAGCATTGCTGATGGCTCTCTGGTCCCAAATGAAAATATCCGTCATCGCCTCCCTGCACTTGCCTGTTGTTAGGGATGTTCTCTCCTTGCTGGAAAGCTTATTTCCATGGTGCTAGAGCAACGGCATCCAGACCTTGTTAGATGATATTTACAGTCCCTTCTGTGGTGCTTACTGCCTCCAACCCTTCGAATCAAACAGGAGGGGAACATCACATCCATCTTCTGGCTAAAGCTGCATGTCGTGGTGCGAGGCTGTGATCCTCCATGCCTTCCACCTCCTAACAGCCGTTCTCTCCCCTGCCAGGCATATGTGAAAAGGTACCGCTCTCAATCTCTGCCTCATTTCTCTTTTGTACTTGTCATGCATTGTGTGTGCATTCATGGGCTTCAGCAGCAAGCCGGAGAAGACAGGTTCTGCCCTGCAAAGCCTCTGCTGTGCTGCGCTGCCCCGGGGCCAGGCCGCAGTATTGCACCAGAGGTCTGTGCTGGTAAATCCACCCAATGCAGCTGTGCTGCCAGCGGTGACATTTATTACCCCAGCATCGTTGCGTGTGCTCCAGGTACAGCGTGTCCGCAGCCTGTGTCTGGGCAGAGACGTCCTGCTCCCTCAGGCCATCCCCTCTGTGGGCTTCTTGATAGAAAACAGGCAAGCCGCTTCCTTGCTGGGAAAACAAATAAAGCACTTATGTGTGGGTGGTGTGGATGCACGCCTGTGACTGACAGTCACCTATTGGGGTCTGCAGAGAGTGGTCTTCCACAGCTCCCTTCCAGCCTGGCATTGTCTCTGTTACTGCTGCCTGGTACATCTCCCTGCCAGCAGCTCATTACTTTCCTCGCTGCTCTTATGCAGTCTCCACTTTCCCCACTTAATGAACCATTTCCCACAGGGCGCCCTAGCGAATGCTGCGCTGAAATCCGGCTTGGTGCTCAGATAAAGAGGAGCATGGTCTGGGGCTTTTGTAACAAAGTCCATTGTTACAGGTGAACGCATCTACCCCTAGTTCCAATTTTTACATCTCCTAAGCCCAAATTCACTGCAGCACTTGTGACCCTGCTTGGAGCCGTGGGTTGGACATGTGGCATCCAGAGGTCCCTTCCCACCCAAATCGAGCAGTGGCACGAGCTGTTAGCTGCATGGATCCTCGGTGTGCAAGGCAACCTTCTGCTGTGCAGACAAGCAGTGGGTTCATTTTGCTGAGAGACATCAGGGCGGGTTCCTGCCCAGCGTATTTCCTCCAATTCCTGTAGCTGTGCCTTTATGTTTCTAAAATTATGGCTGCCCCAAACCTTTCCTACAGCCCTACTGCCGTAGCCTGTACACCCACTCACACAGAAATGCCAGGCAGTTGGTTGCTCACAGAATAAGTGTCGATACAAGCAGATCCGACAGCAGAGATGAAGTGCAGGGTTTCACTGGCACATGAAGCCTCCCCAGCGGCAGAGATGGCAGCCCGATGTACCCCCCTGCTCTGCTCCTGGCACCCTTGGGCACCAAACCTGCCAGGAGGCAGAGCTAACCTGTGTAATTTGCCTTGTTAACTACCTCCGTGTTAATAACCCCTGGAGACTTCCCCTGTGGGATCTTCCTTTGCTGTCCCCTTCTTTCCTCCCCATCAAGGATGGGATTCTTAGTTTCCTCTTGCTTCTTACAGCTGTTTCATCCTTTCTCTCCATGTGTGATCTCTGCATTATTGCTTGATATAAAAGCTGAACATGCATCTGGGAGATAACCGGGTGAGAAACATGCTGGGGTACAAGGGAGTATTGCAGGCTGGGCAGTGATGGGGGGTGAGAAAAGCAGGTCACTTCTGGCCCTTTGCCTGTGTCACCCAGGAGCCTGATGCCAGCTGCCAGCGAAGCAGATGTCAACTGGCGGTTGCTGTGTGGAGGTTGGGGGGGGGGGAGTTAATGAAAGCGTTAACTTAAGGCTTTCTTTCGCTTGAAGGAAAGAGGGCTTGTGCGTCAGATCAGGGGCAGATCAGAGCCACCAGGCTGGCTGGGAGGTGACGCTGGGGTGCAGGCAGGGGTGCAGGCAGGGGTGCAGGCAGGGCTGCCGTGCTGTGCAAACGGCATTTGCAACTTTCTCTTCCATCTGCTCTTACAGCTGCTCCTGTAGACGTGTGCTTGCTTGGGACCAGGCTGTAATTATGGCTGTAACACATCTTTCCTGGTGTTTGCACTCTGTCGTCTTGCAGAGCCTAAAATGATAATTATCTACCGGCTCTTGCCGTGCTTCCTGGCATTCTCCTTTTCCCCAGGGTGTCGGAGGGTGCAGAGCTGCTACCGTGCCCCTGGCTGGAGCTGGGGCCGGCACACGTAGCCTCACCATGCCACTGGCAGCTCAGCCCTCTTTGCGAGGTTTTTAAAACTCGTGGGTAACAACAGCCGCCTCCAAAACAGCCACTTACACCTGATGCTGTGAATACAGCAGGGGCTGGGAGCAGGCACTGCCAGCCCCTCCGCAGGACCGGGACCGTGCGGGTGCCGGATGAGGGCACAGCCACGTTCCCCGTGAGGCACCGGTGCGAGGGCAGTCAGTGCAAGCCTGCGAGTCTGATTCTCATGACTGGCTGCAAAGCTTCATCTCAAAGGAACGCCAGCAGAAGCTGAACGTGATCACAAATGAAAGTAAGTGCTGGTACAGAAGCAGAGTTTCCATACAGTTCCCATAGAGCTGCCTGGGAGGTCCAATCTCATAGGCGGGCATGTGTCAGTCCTGCAAACTTTGAACAACACGTGGCTTGTGTTTCTGGAGGTACCCTCCATGCCTGACCCTGTCTTCTCTGTTGGCAGCAATACCTGCCTTCTCCCTTCCCCAGGGCACTGGAGGGAATCCTCCTCCTCCTCCTCCTCAGGGATCCAGGCAGAGCTGGGTGTGGAGGGAATGGCTTGTCTATGCATTGTAAAACCTCCGGGGAGTCCACATGGGTGGCAGCAGAAGCGGCCGTAGCTAGACATTTCTGGCTGAAGAAGCTGATGGTTTTAGCACGGGGAAGGTCAGCATCTCGCATACCTCAGTGTTGCAGAGGAAGCCGGTAGCTGCAATACCCAGCGCAGCCGGTGCACATTCAGGGATGTGCATGATGTCATTTTAACTCTTGAAAACCCTTAGAAGACAGCAGTGATAGATGGAGCTTTATGGCACCCGTCAGTGGACAACCCCGCGTCGCAGCTGTGACTCCTGCTCTGTGTCCTTGCCCAGGAGCGGTATGAGGAAGGACGAACTGTGCTAGACAAAGAAACAGTCCCCCCAAACAAGCTCACCCCCTACAGACCAGTGACAGAGCCTAGTCCTGATGGAGACCCCCATGTCCCTTGGTGCCAGCACTGCACAGCCCCAGAGCTTGTCCCTGAGCATCCCTGTGCTCCCCACAGTGCAGCTCAGAATTAATCTCTTGGGAACTGCTCTTGTTTCATTTCTGGTCTTTTGACTTGCAAACACCGCTGTCTCCAGCAAAGTGCGTTCTTGAACAAGAAAGTCCTGACTGAGGCTTGCTGCTCAAGCCCGGGAGGGCAGTGCTCCCCACTGCCCTGGCATTTGCTCCCCAAGTACCTGGAGGTGGGAGCACTGCAGCAGTGCAGCATCTGGAGATGTGGTGCAGCATCTCCTGCACCGAGACCCGAGGACTGCTACCCACCATGCTCACCACATACTGCTCATCTGAGCTGCAGCCAGTGCTGTATCTAGGGCATGCATCTCCTTGTGTCCGCATTTAGGGGTTGGATCTGCTTCCTCTAACAGGGGCCAGCTGCTGATAAAGCCCCATTATAACAGAAGGGGACTAGAAGGCATCTCTAGCCCTGAGGATGACCTTTAAGGAGTAACCCCAGAGGTCTCTTTTCACATTGACAGTGGTCATCCCAAGGGGAAGTGAAAATGTCTGTGCAGAGATTTGGGGCAGTTTTGGTTGCAGGCATTAGCTGTATTTGGCAAAATGAAGCTGTTGTATTAGTCTGTGATTTGGAAAAGGAAAGCCTGCATGATCCTCGCTGGAGGTTGTGTTGCTGTGAGGGCAGTTCAAGGGCTCAAATATGACCGGGCTGATAAAAGCATCACCGGTCAGGAAGCCCCAGGCCCAGTCATGCCAGAGAAGGAGATAAGGAGTGTGTCTGTTTAAACTGCAGGTAGGAGCAAATTCTGAATTAAAGGTGAGGTGTGCGATGAGCCCTGTGACTCACACTGGGTGTGGATGCACGCGTGCATTTTGTGTCGTGCTTAGGAACAACCGGCAAAATAAAGGGGAATAAAGGAAGCATCTTTCCTCTCCCTACCGTCAGACTGTGCTTTGCAGCTGGCTGCCCCATGGGACTGGCATTGTGGCTGCTCATACTGATGTGCTAATGATCCTTGGGAAGGTGCTGGGCAACTCAGCATCCCACCTGCCAGTGCCCAGCATGTGCACTGACACCCAGAATTGGTGGGTGAGGAACCTTTGTGCTGGGGGTGCTCAGGAAGGCTGGAGACCCTTAAAACAGCATCATGGAAGGCTCCAGGTTGTGTGACTTCTCTTCCCAGCACTGGAAAGCATCACTGCTCCTTACACTGTGTGCTCGTGGCTTGCTTCTTGGCTATTTTCTGAGCTCCTTGGCATCAGGCAGTGCTGTTGGCTGGTGATTGAATTAGGGGAGCTGCAGCCCTATCTTGCTCAGCCAGCTGTGCTTCCAGTAAGGAATAATCACCAGAGCGTTTTTCCTCAATCCCGCAGAGCCCAGAGAGGCTGAGAACAGGAGTGCCGTCAGCGGAGGGTTGCAGGGGTGAGCAGAGCTCTCTCACATGAAGCCCGTGTGCCCCTCGGCTCCATGGGCAGCCCTGCCGTGTCCCTGCCCTTTGCTCATTTGCTGCACTCGTGGGGTGCACTGACATCCCAGGGTCACTCCTGATCCCTGTGTTCAGAGCAAGGCTTCATCGCAGCCTGTCTGTGTTCCTGGTGACTGTTACTTGCCTTTTTTTAAGCTCTCCGGCTGTATCCTGGACCAAGGCATAGCCCATCGCAGGACAGCTGTACAGCCACCTCCTGCAGCAACTGAGCAGCCTGGTGCTGCTCCCGGGAGTGCTGGCTTCTTGCTGGGTGAGGATTGCAGTATCCAGTCCAAAGTCTCTAAGAGCTGCTGGTGTCCAGAGAACTGAGGGGATGGGGTGCTGGAATTGAGCTGATAGCACCTTGACGCCTGTGAGCAGGCTGAAACCCCACAGGCGGTGAGGACCGCGTGTCCAGAGAGGGTGTGCTGTCCCTGTAGGTCTTTGAGATGAGATTGAGAGGTAGGTGCGCTGAACTTCAGGCTGGCAACACATTGGATGACCCTACAAGGTTCCTTCCATCCCTGATTTTCCAGCGACCGCGAATCAGCCTCTTAAAATAGCTCCTTTTGGGCCATGCCGCAGGCCAAGGCACCCAAGATCACTGTCGCTATTTGAAAATCTTGATGGCAGTGTGTTTGTCCGTCAGCAGACGGGGGTCCTTGCAGCAGCGGAGGCGGTGGGCAGGGGCAGCACTGACCAGCTCCGTTCTCTTTCAGGTTTCTTGTCCTTCCTGTGGTTTGTAGCCTTCTGCTTCCTAGCAAACCAGTGGCAACGGACAACAATGAGCAGAGGGGTTTCACAAGGAGCAGATGCCGCCCGGGCTGCCATCACCTTCTCTTTCTTCTCCATCATCGCCTGGGTGAGTTCAGCTTCAGAGCTAAGGTGGGGAGAGGAGAAACGAAACCTGCTCTGGGCTCAGCACTGAGCTGGGAGGAAGAATCGGGGGCACAGTTTGGAGAAGTGAATCCTGGTGCTCAGCCAGGGGCTGTACGGAGGAAACCTGCGGTCCCTGCAAATAGAGGTGAAACTTGTGGCTTCTTACCCGGGAAGCATCAGCTCAGCCCCCTCTCGCTGGGGAATACCAGACTTCCCTTTCTCCTGCGGCTGGAAAGTTGCATTCCCATCGAAAACGTGTCGCCAGCCACGAGCCGCCCTCATTTCAGGGCCTCATTAGACCCCCGGGAGCAGCTTGGTTGGAAGCGAGCAAGTCCCCAGGAGCGGATCACTGCGATGAGCTGCTCTCACGGGGTGGCAGGGTGATCTGGGGAGCTCTCAGGCTCACCAGCTCACCCTCCGGAGAAGCCAAACTGGCTTCCCTGCTGCCCACCCAGAGGCAGGGGCTTCCATAAACCCCCTTTTGCTCCCATTTTTAGGCTCTGTGTGTCCCCAGAGCCACACAGTGGCAGAGGGACATCGCTGGACCTCACCCATACCTGGGGGTGCCTGCGCCACCCAGGGGATCCTGCTCCAGAGACTGTGCATGGAGAAGCAGGGATGGCCCCTGCGTCACATCCACCCCTCCTCTGGCTTTTCGTGGGCAGAGAGCGCCGGAGATGTGCACTCATGCCATATTGCCTTAAAAGAATTGGGGCAAAAGCCAGTCTGAGGCTTTCCGACAGCAGGCCTGGCTCCAGTCACTCACCAGTTTAACTGCTCCCCCCTCTATTATTATCCAAATAAATCTCTTTTAATCCCAGCTCCCCTGCAGCTCTTCTCTGTTGCTGTATTGCCAGACTGCCTGTTTCACACAGCTGCCAGGGAAGGGCATCAGGTGGGATGCTCTCCCCCATCCCACCAACGTCCGCTCCCACCCCGGAAGGGCACTGGGGACACCGGTCCCCTGCTAGCAGCATGGAGGATGACCAGGGTGTGTGGACACACCAGCTGCCCCTCCACTGGTACCATTAATCAACCCGGGTGCTCCGTGGGGTCAATAGGTGCGCACAGCCAGCGCCCGCTCTGCTGCCGCAGCCCCGCCGGCACTGGTCAGGGAGTGGGCGCGGGACGGTGGCTGGGAAGCCATTCTTGGTGTCTGCGGGTGGTTTTTTCTCCCCCCCGCTCCGAGCCTGTCATTTATAAACTAATTGAATTGTTAATGAAACCTCCTGAAATAAGAGCAAGTGTGGTGCGCTCGCAGCGCTGCCGCCCGCATTTCCCACGGTTTGCGACCTGAATACCGGCAACCTGGAAGAGGGTGAAGGAGTCTCGGCAGAACTGACCTATTTTGCTGGCCCAGCACTCGGCAGCTTTCCCACCCCACAGCAGATGGGTTTATTGGTGCCAGCAGTGTCAGATCTGCACGGCCGGGGACCCGAGCACAGACTGGGACCCCCACCCCAGACAGAGCTTTGGGGGTCAATATGGCATGCAGAAATTACTTCTTTGGCATTAGGGGCTGTGCTTTGGGGTTGGTTTGGCTCTGGGCTGTAATGGAGCAGGGCCAGCAGCCGCCTGGGATGAGCTCAGCGCCTTGCAGCAAGCTGGGGGGGATGCAGGGTCTTGGGGGGAGCAGGATCCTGGGGGGACATGGGGTCCTGGGGGATGCGTGGTCCTGGGGGATGGGGGGTCCTGGCCACGGAGTTGCCATCTCCCCCTAACCTTCCCCCATCCCGTGGCAGGTCGCGCTGGCAGTGAAGGCGCTGCAGAGGTACCGCCTGGGGACGGACATGTCACTCTTTGCCACCGATCAGTTCACTGCTGACCCCAACGCGGCGTACCCCGGCTACCCCACTGGCAGCGGCATCGAGAGCACAGAGACCTACCAGAGCCCCCCCTTCACCGAGACCTTAGACACCAACCCGAAAGGTTACCAAGTGCCAGTGTACTGAGGGGCGAGGGCCGCGTACCAAGAGACCGAGTCCTACGGTGCAGTACTCTTAACTGGTTGATTGCAAATGTATTCAGTCCCATTTCCTTAATGTGGCAAGTCAGTGCTGGGTTCCTTACTATTAGCTAGTTGTGCAGTGAATTCTGTACAGTGGTATTGGTTCTTGTCTTACCTGTCCAAGGGTTTTATAAAAGCAGTGTTCCCTCTAAGTCCGAAGGAAGGAAGGTTGCTACCGCATCACCTACACGTGGCGAAAGGTGAATAAATGCCCTCTCTGAGGCTTGACACTGGGTAGTCGGCGTTGGGTTCTGCTGAGCGCCCGGGAAAGCCCAGAATAACTTTTCCTGTTAGTAGTCACAGTAGCTGAGGAGTTGCTATTTATCTCGTTCTTCCAGAGCTAACACAGAATCGTTCTCATGGTGGCAAGGGTGGGTGGGTGGGCGGCGCTGGGGAGGTTGGCCCCACGCCGCTCCCGCTGCACAGCTTTCCTGTACGCGTTCCATGGAAAGTGCCAGATTCACAAAGAAATAAGTGGCATCTGTGTTACTTTTATTTGTATATATTTACTGTACAAAACAAAATCCAAAAAGGTGTTTCAAACTTAGCTTAGGATGCAAGCGGCATGGCGGGGGGCACAGTGGGTTGGGGTGATGTTGAATATCCAAATTGCTTCTACGCTTCAGCAGGGTTCTGGTTGAGGGTGTAAAAAGTTACTGTTTGATACTGGAAACCAGTTCAGCAATAGTTGGCTGCTAATTAGGAATAGCCTTTTATCAGTGGAAAATACGGCGTGTTGCGGTTCCACTTCTTCACCGAGGGATTAGGAAAGTTTGCAAATTTACAAATAGTTTCTGGTTGGCAACGCTGAACACTTACTCACGCTCAAACCCAGAGCTGCCAACACGAAAGGGGTGGGCGTCTAAGCGACTTAAAGTCCAAGTCAATTAGGAGCGGTATTGAACTTGTATTTTTATACTGGGAGCAGCCACCATCTGTCATCAGCTGCCGCAGAGCCTCAGGTGTGAACGTACATTTTACCCCGCCGTCCCTAGAAAGGAGAAATTCAGGCAGAGAATTGGAAAGACTTTACAGGCCATGGAAGTCCATCGTGTGGGGGCTCACGGCCCGATGTTTGCAAATAGCGGGAGAAGAGGGTGAATGAAAAGGACCCAGGAAAAAGAGGCTCAGGTCTGGTTTTCAGCTGCAAAATTCCTGTCTTGTCAAAAACAGCTGAATGTGTAAAATCCAGTAGCTCCTTTCAGCAACCTGCCTGCTTGCCCTGCCTGCCTGCCTGCGCGGTGGCTGTGATCTGAGCTGTTTGTCACTAAAGACTAAGCAGAGGAGCTGAAACTTGAATTCCTGACAGCTCCATCCTTAGAGGCCCCCGGTCCTCCTGGCTCCCGGCGAGCTGGGGTTTCGCCTTGCCACTTTACACCGGCAAAAGTTGCGTGCTGCCTTCTGACCTTGTGACAAGCAATAGTGACCCGACTGCCCCAGCTCTCCTTGTAGCAAAAGCATCCAGCAGTTATTTTGTCATCATTAACACGGCTCATTTCTGCTGCTAAATTGCAAATAAATGCATTAATTAATAAGCAGCGAATCTCATCACAAGCAGTCACTCTCCGTGACAAAGTGCATTACTTGACTCCCCTCCTGCTGAGGCCAGGATAAAGGTGCGTTTGCAGCGAGGGCTGGCTTTGCTGGCGCTGCGCTCCTCCTGCTCGCCTGATGGCACCGGAGCCACTGGAGCTGTGCTGGGATTGTTTGGGCAGCATTTCCCAGCTCGGACACTTCTCCCGCGCCACTGTAGCATCCCTGCTCAGCGCAGCCGCACGCGGCGGCACCAAGACCTGGCGTTCCCCCGCAGTCCCCACCATGGGCTTTCCCCATGGTGACAGCAGAGATGTCTCTCCCTCTGGACACCTTTGCACCCACTTGGAGGTCCAAACGCCGTCGGGGTACGTAGCTCGGCCCCGCTGCCTGGCCCTGTGCCCGCGGCAGAGGCAGGGGCGAGCAGGGGGATGCTGCACTGCTTTACTGGAGTGTCCCCTGCTTGGCTAATGCAAGGAGCAAGGAGGTGACCCAGGGGCATCTGCTGGTGGCCCGTGCCGGCAGGGCTTGGTGAGCAGGGAGACAGCTTCACATTAAGCAGACCAGGGATACCCAAACCCCAGTACGGTCTAAGCCTAAATTAGTGACGGGACCCTTGTGATTTTTCTAGAGTCAAAAAAGAAAAAAAAAAGGCAAAGGATTTTAATACAGGGTACGGTAGAACTGTAGCAATATTTTCCTTAGAGGGAACACTGAAATCTTAGCAGCACAAACAGTACTTGTGTTAATATTTTAGCAAAATTATAATCAATTTAAATGTTTAAATTGATTGTATGTGAGATAATGTTTGTTCAGTACATTGTATTTTTTCTAACTATATAACTGTTCCAGAGTTTCCTTGTAACCGTAAAGAACTAAAGCTCTGTCTGACTGCGGGACGTGTCCTGACCCCTGGTGTAACCATGCTGAATATTACAACATCTGAATGTACGCACCGAGGCCTGCATTGCCTTTCTTTCCTCCCCACACTCCCACCCGCCAGCGGTGGGACGCAGAAGGGACACACATGCACCCCCCACGCACGCTCTCGTGCCACGACTGACCTTAAGAGCAGCAACGGTGCAACGGGGACGACTTTCAGCCTGACTCCAGCCCCCGGCCGAGACCCCGTTGTTCTTCTCGAGGTCAGCGGCTTTTTCCAGCTCCCCCGAAGTCAGTGTTACCGTGAACTTGCAGTCGCACGGTCAGCGTGCAGGGACCCGGCTGCGTCGTGCTGGGCAGGAGAGGAGGAGGAGGAGGAAGGGACTCGGGTGGCCGAGAGGCTTCCTGGCAGCGGGAAGGCAGGACAGATTGCTCCTTAATTAAACCGGGAATAACGTGTCCAGCCACATCAACAGGCACCTCAAGGAAGCTTAACCCTGCTCCCTCTACCACCACAAATGCCTGTCCCGGTCGGTGGAGACCAGGGTGGCACTGGGAAGAGTCGGCTCGCAGTGCTGGGCTGCTCTGCAGGCAGGGGCAGGCAGCCCACAGCGGGTGGATGTTTTTGGGGCAGTAGTGCTGGGTTTATAGATGTTGTTGCCCCACCTAGACTGTGTCAGCCGGGCAGGACGGGATGAGCCGTAATTACCGTGCATCACCCGAGACACACACGCTGGGACGAGCAGCTGCCCACCTCGAACCAAACCCGCTGTCTGGCGGCCGTCGCCCTGCCGAGTTACAACGTGCCCAGCAGCAGGGTGACACCAGCCCCGCGATGCAGCGTCCTCCCCCTTGCATGAAATCCTCTTTCCATGCTCGCCCCCGTGAGCCCCCGCAGGGTCCCCACGAGCCCCGCGGTGCCGGCAGTGCTGTGCAGCGGCTGCTGGAGCACATCGGCGTGTCCAGGACTCGCCAGGCAGGCCAGTGTGGGCAGGCACGGGCTGTAGCTAATAGAACCTCACGGGCTTATGGTTAGAGAACTAGATCCATCGGTGTAATAACTGTAGTGCATTATTTGGGGTTCAGGTATTTGGAACATCAGTCCTCGGACGTCTTTCTCCCGCTTTTTTCTCCCCGCGTGTTGGCCGGGATACGGGCGCGCTGGCTCCCTTCGAACCCAGCCCACGTCCCAGAAGCGTGCCCGGCGTGCGCGGGGGCTGCCGTGCCAGCTGCTGCCCCGTGCTCCCTGCCAAGCTTCCAGCTCTTCTCCCAGCCATCTCGGCAGTCAGCAGCTGACTCGAGCTTGCGGAGGGCAGGAGTTGCTGCTCCCAGGCTGGCATTAGCGCTGGATTTGGGTGTAAAGAGAACCCAAACCACCCCCGCCTGTGCCGGAGGTGTGTTCTGCCAAATCCTTGTTCCATGTTGTTCTGTGGCAACACCAGGCGTAGTTCTCAGAAGTTAACCGCACCATGGGATTTGCATGTTTTAATTTTAAGCATATTAAAAGATTTGAAAGAATTAGGATTTTTTCCCCCATTTGAAGCTGTTCCTAGCGAGGTGGGTTTTGCTTAACTGATACTTAGGGAAGCCATCTCCCCCCTTACACACTTCTGTTTCTCGGGGGTTTGAGCAGTTAAAGCCTGTTAAGCCATGTCTACAAGCAGTTGGGGTTTCACCAGCTGTTTTGCCTGGGCGCTTTGTAGGATGAGTTCCCCCCAGTTTATGCTCCAGCAGCAGCAGCTATGGCTTTGCTCTTCTGCTTCCGTCGGGCAGCAGTTCCGCACAGGGTAACTCGCCCCCTCCTCTCTCCACAGAACAGCGTAGCTGTCTCACTCTTAGCTCTGCCTGCTGCAGCGAGCGGTGAGGTCACCTAAAACCAAACCAAGCTGCCTGTGGTCACTGTCCACTCATGCGTAAATCACACCGTTCCTTTTCATTCCTCTCCATAAACACTACTGCATGTGCTCACAGACTTCCTTTCAGCCTTTTTTTTCCCCTGAAGCTTGATGGAGAGAGCGGATGGGTCTGGTTCCACCCTTGTTTATTCCCAGTACTTTCCTCAGTGGCATGTTGAAGTCGTGCGTGGCAGAAGACCCTCTCCCCCCACCAGCAAGGCTCAGACACAGCCTTCGCTCTGTCAACTTGAAACCCAAGTTCAGCTGCCTGTACTTTGTTGCAATACGCGTTTAAACCTCACATTCCTGAAGAGTTTTAATATCAAACTGATACCAAATGTGGTTTGCAAAATTTAAGGGTTTGTTGGTTTGGGGTTTTTTTTCAGATACCTCTGTATAAGCAGACCGCTTCAAAGAGTTGCAGTTGTCTCTAACCTTATGTGCATTGTAGTATAAAGTGGACTGTGTATGGAAACAAGTTAAAAATGTTTACAACTTTTGTATATATTATATATATAAAAATATCTTTTGAGAGAACAATCTGTGACAATGTATTTTCAGTGTCCGTGTACCAACTGCAACTTATTTTCAATAAAGAGTTAAAAATGACTAGAAGCGGCCTAAAAAAAAATTTGGTAATACTTTATTTAATCAGGTGAGCACAAGGAACAAGGAAAATGCATCATCAGGCCAAAGAGATCGATCGCCTCGAGGACACTTGCAGCAGCATCCGCCCGGCGGGAACTACCTATCTGCTAACGCAGAAGAAATTAACTGAAAGTCAAGGGAAGACATGAAGATACTCCTGCAGACAACGCGCTTCAGTTCCCCTGAACTTTACAAACCAAGGGCAGAGATGGGGAGAGCTGCCAGCGCAGAGTGACTGCTGCCTAGAAGCACTGGGGGCAGGTGGCCCCGAACCAAAGCACCGTGGCCATCACATCGGTGGTGGCGTGGTCGTGTCACAGGCATCACACCCTGCTCCGCTTGAGAAGAACCCAGCTCGAAGCAGGAATGTGGAAGCATCACTACTTGCCATGTATTCATGCATTTTATAAATAGCCATGCAGCCAAAATAATCTTCCCAATCCCCATTCCAGGGTGTGCAGCCTGGCCCCCGTGCTGAAGACAACATGTTTCAGGTATTCGAAACTGTCTTAATTATTTGGAAAAGACACCAAAAGCACTTTGCAGCCTGACAGCAAGCAGAAATACAAAGTGTAAGGCAAGGAAAACCTTCTGTAGCCAGAACTAGCTCTTCAGTAATACTCCGAGCAAAATTTCATAGAAATGATGCTTATATAAAAGCAGTGTTTTGTCACTAGAAATTACATAAATTAATTTCAACTTTATCCCTACGTGTTAAAAATAACTAAACCTGGTCTGCCAGGATGGGAGAGAATCAAATGCTGAATTACAGCCACGAAAGTGCGCTGCAGGGAGGGCTCCTGTCACTCCACCACGTCACAGCTGCTGCTGGAGGAGTTACTTCAACCGATGAACGGATTCCCCTCGTGTCTCCGAGAGGTGGAATTCCAAGATGCCAAGCAACACAACGCAAAGCTACTTCAAACCGGTATTACCAAGGGAGGTACAGGAGGCATCACTCCGTACAGTCTGAACAAGTTATCCTTGTTAGTGCAGACCACTGTAAACAGATAAATGCACTTAAAGGCACTGCAGATAAACATCATCAGTGATCAGCAGCATTTAATGTCCCAAATATGCTGTTGGTTGGAGCTACCACCATTAGTACATCCAAGAAATTAGAAACATGGCAGTCATTAAATAAAATTACTGTGAAGTGTGCTTTACGGAAAGTAAAGCCTTAATGTTATTATTCTACATGCAGTGCTACAAAATAAGTTTCTTTAAAGAACATGTTACATAAAAGGTCAGAGGCAAGTTTAAATCTCACGTTCCAGTAACTGCACAGATCAGTCCAATTCTTCAAGTAGGAGAATTAATTTTGTTTTCAGACAGGAATATTCTTTGCTGTGTGAGCAGCCCAGTGTTTACAGACACGCAGTAACGGTCTGACTCACCAGCCAGTAGCATCTTTTCCTTTCCTGCACTTTCGTACCCCTGACTACCATGATCTTTGTGGCCTCAGAAATAGCACAAAAAAAAAAGTATCAGATTATAAAGGAAGCCACTTTTGCTTCCACTCATTTCAGTGATTCATAATCTTCCCCCACCCCCCCAAAAAAGAAAGAAAACCCCCAAACCAGATGCTTATTTCCCTATTGTGTCCCCTGTCAGTCATCAGATCAGAAAGTATTTTCTCAGCTATTGCATGTTACAGGAGAAAGGTGGCCCCCTGCCCGCCCACCCTGCGATTTCAGCCTAATTCTACTCAGGCATTTTGGAAGCTCAGACTTTGGATGTTAATTAGCTACGGCGCAGTCCAGCGATCCCTTTGCACGGTATTTATGAACAGCACTGAGAGGGCTCTCTACGTTACCTGCATATGACTATTCAACTGGCACCGGCTCTCAGACACACTACACTGCCAAACCTCATTCCAAAAAGTGCATATTCATAGACAGAAACTGGTTTATTGGTTTTCAGGAAAGCTAACTGATGATTCTGCTGATTGCTTGTAAGGAAGGGAACTCCTCATCCTCAATATGCAAAGCTTTATGGGTGACAACGTCCTGCTGAGTTAGTACTTGCTTACACGTTGGGCAGATACAGCAGTCGAGATCAGAGTTGGAGTCCGTCTGCCAAACGTTCTTTTTGTTCTTTTTGGGTTTGTTTGAGCTTTGTTTTTCTTTGATTCTGAAATCATTGTGAGCAGAAAGCAGTTCTTGTTGCTTAACTGTGTCCGGCAACAACACCAACAACTCGTTAAAAATTTTCTTGAAGTTATCTCCAAGCAGTTCTCGGCAACTTTTATAATACTGTGCTGCAGAAATCAGACCCTTCAGTGAAAAGAGAATTGGAATAGTTAGAGGGGGTGGGGTGGGGGAGTGGAAAAATCCCACCGGGACTCACTTTCTCCAGGAGAGGACGGTTTTGGGAACCCAAAGGTTCTTGCCCACTCACCTGTCTGAATTGCCCAGAATGAGTTTTAAATTTATTGAACTTGGACTCATCACTTTGAAGGAATTCTTTAATGGATTGTATTAGCTGAATGTTCCTTTGCTGAAAGTTTTCAGGTATCAAGTACGATCCGTGACAGGATTTTGGCCTGCATTGAAAAGACCAAAAATGCCTCTGACATTGGTTCGTGCTGTACAAAGACGCTGCGGGATACATCTTACATGGCTATTCTCTTCTACAGGATGCGCTCCCTTTCTCCACCCAACTACACATGCAATTACTGTAAGTAGCACACAGCAATCTTGACAGGATGATGAAAAGTGTCCTGTGGGATTACTCTATTGTATTCCAGCTTTACCTAGACAGAATATTTAAAACACAAGCCTAACATAGTCTTGACTAGCTGTTTTGTAAGCTAGTGTCACGAAAGAAAAAAAAAACAACCAAGACATGAGCAACAAAGACCGCACCTGACTAATATAGATGTCTGTATTAAACTTACACAAGTTTTCCCCTCCCCTTTTCCCATACAGTCATCTCTCTAGCCCAGAAGGGCCCTGGCCAGAGACCAACTGCTGGAAAGATCAGACCAATGAAGGCATTTAGAGGTCACCAAGGAAAACACAGTTCAACACCTTGCTTCTGGGACTCAGAATCAATGGAAAGGTTAAGGAATATGTTGAAGCTCCAGATTTTCAAATAAATCTAGAAAAGACAAAAGTCTGAGCTACCACAGTACGCAGGTTTTCATTTCCTTGGCCTTGTATTCACACAACACTTGTGCTTTTTACACAGCTCGCCTGAATCCAGCCCACAACAGCCAGGGAGCCAACTCCCCAACGGCAACCATCAAGTGGCTGGCCTCTGCGGCAGCACCTGTTTAGAGTAATCCTCCGAGTATTTCATGTGTTGTTTGAAGCCCGTATGACATAACCGCGATGTAAAGTAACTCTTAATTCAAAGGATTTTACTTACTCTTTCAAAGATGTAGTGACAGGTTCAGAGATATTGGTGGATGGAATAACAGCAAAACCTGGAGGGGGTTTACTAACAGGCACCGACAGTCCCGGAGGTGGCGGAGGACTCTTTAATAGCACCACAGTGTTAAAGCCTAAATGGAAGCAGAGAACGGGCAGGAAGTTAGAGCATGTATCTGTGGCACCCACATACCACTCTCTAAAATTAACGCTAGTGGTCTGACGTACTCTCCAGAAGCACTAAGAAGTAGGAGTCAGCAGCACAGACATCACTATATTGGAAAAAAACCCAAAAATTAGAAAGGTAGAATCTATTGCCTTAGCAGTCAGATCAAGAAGCACTTCATAGCGGCTGATGTTACTCTACAGAGAAAGTGCTTTAATTATTAACGTACTTTTTCAATAGAAAACTGTGTTTTAAAAACCCACTCATGATGAAAACCACACTTTTACATTATTAAAGCAAACAGAAATCGCTCCAGAAGTCACAACAGCACTAGACATCACACATTCTAGCATACTCCACCTAGCAGTATCTGCAGAGCAGCACAGAATGAAACAGCTACGCAAGCATCTCCTGATGCGGTACAGACTTTCATTAAAGCCACTGTAAGTCACAGTTTGTTGCTATGTTACTCCAGTTTTACAAGATTACGGCACTGCTAAAAGCAAGGGCGTTAAATCTGTGCAAACACAGAAGGGAAATGACCAAGCGAGCCAACCGACAAGTCCCAGCAGGCACAGGTTGCAGCTAGAGATTCCCTTTGCCTGCAGGGTCTTCCTAACTAGATCTTAAAGCACATATTTGTGTCGGCAGTGACTCATCAGAAAAGCAGCAAAAGGTAAATATCAGCTGCTCATGTGAGCCACCCTCAGAAGGCAGAGACCTGCAGCTGCATGGAGCAGAGGTATCCCAACACAGCCACCGCTTCAGCCATGATTTACAGAGGACATTCAAGCCCACCTACCTCACCCTAACTACCTTTTTCAACTTCAAAGCCTAACCTAGAACGTGGTGGCAGAACTGCTACTCATGTAACAGCCAGAAGGAGCCATTTACACATCTCATCTCCGTGCCACACTTCTCTAAGCTACCTCCCAGCAAAGCTGGCCGTGCCCTGCAGCGCCTACCTGGTGGCGGGGGCATTCTAGCTGATCCTGAGCTCCCAAGAGCTGGGAAGTCTTCCTGAGGTAAAGGGCATTTGTTAGTCACTGTGGGCTTTTTAAGGCCAGGGGGCTCTTTGGGTGTACTACAGATTGCTAATGATTTTTCCGAATGACCATTCATGACAGCTGCGGATCTGTCAGGGGCGTGAAGAGCAGAGGATGCATTTGATGTCTGCTCTGCTTCTGGCAGCTTTTCAGTCGATGACCTGGGGAACGATGTCTCTTGTAACAGGCGTGGGGATGACGGTCTCTGCTTCTCAACCCCCATCTTCTTTTTCTTGCTCACTTTCGTAAAAGTTTGTGAGGTAGAAGCTGCCAGCAAGGACGACACATCAAACATCGTCGGTGCATTTCTGATCTCCTGGGTTGTCAAGCCACTACCGCTGTCTTCATCGTCTGAATGAGAGAGTTTATTGCTCTTCTTATTTCCTTTAGTGCTATTCAAGGAGGGTGGCTTTTTGGCTATCTGGTTTACACAGGGGTTGCTAATGGCTTTGACCACATTTTTGCTGGAACCATTGTTCCATGCAGATGTGATGTTAGTTACTGTTTTATTGTTAGGCCTCATTTTGGACACCAGAGCTGGAAAATCCTCCTCTTGGAAGGCTGTTTTCTTTGCAGTCGCTGTGTACGTCAAAGACATCCCAGAAGAGATGGTGGGTGCTGCAGAGGATGACAAGCTTGGGAAATCTTCTTCTTTAAGCTTAACCACTGCTAGCTGGGCAGAGCTGTAAGAAAGGAAAAGTACATCCCATTATACCAGTGCTGCAGAGGCAGCACAACTCCAACAGGCAGAATAAGCTCCGCACCTGTCTGCATTCTTCCTCAAACTATCCCTTCGGGTGGCACAACTGGCCCACTGTTAACAGGATGCAAATGCATTCAAGCTTATAAACCACGTCTAGATCAGTACCCTCAAAGAAGTCACACTAGCCTTGCTGAGGTATCCGCACTGCCTCAGCACATCTCACCTCGACCAGAGCTGGACACACAGGCACATTTGAGCTGCCACAGCCTGCAAAGACGCTATTCTAATCATCACCAATTTCAGGAGATGATGAATTTTAAAACTCTCAGCATACAGCTTCTTCAAGATAAGCTATCGAGTTAAAGTGGCTGGAACACAAAATCTTGAGAATTCCCCTGAAATCGCACCACCAAAAGATCAAGCCATGAACTGAAGCAACAACCGATGCTGTTCATGCAGGTGACCAGCACAGAAACAGCTCGAGGCAGAAGGGGACCAGGGCAGGGGGGAAGCATTTATAGCTTAAGTGATCTGTAAAATTATTTTCTCCAGACATGCAGAACTTAAGTTTCTAAATCTGCTTTCTCATCGCGGCAGCCTTGCACAAACTTACCCTTGTAGAGGTCCTGCTGCCGAACCAATTGCTGGAAAGTCATCTTGGCTTAAAGCACCATTAGCAGCTGCTTCTTTTGGAATATTGACAAAAAGAGCAAAGAAATGTTTTCAACTAAAATCCATTTATTTCAGGGTAGAAGCTATCACTGAACATGACAGCAGCATTAACAAGTCCTATTTTCAGCAGCTGATGACGTCATTAAGTGTGACATTCCAAAAGAACAATTTAAATCCATGCATCGCTATTTCCTTCCACTACTGCTTTCACCATTATGTCACCGTATACTGGCTGCAGCATACAGGAAATTCATGACAATTAACACGAGCAAAACATTGGTTGAGAAGTACTTTGTGAGGGAACCCTTTAGAGACTGAGATGCCAATACCCCCAGCAATCTGCTCCATGCTTATACCAGGTTAGCCCTCCACAGCCTGCCCAGGGTCAGGATGCTCATCAGAGCCTCAGCGCTCCACAACTGACATATGCTAATGCTGCTTCGTTTGGAAAGCTGCTCCTCCAAGCAGTCCATCACACCTCTGCTGCGCAGATGCCCAAGCTGCTCTGCAATTAGTTCTGCAGTTGGTTTACATCAGAACGTAACTCATTCCCAGTGTAGATGTGCCCTAAAATCCAAATCCTGCGCTGTGGACTGCAGGAGTTCAGGGACAGATTGATAACAGCTTTGACATACATGCAGCAAAAGCTGGGGGAGATAACCTTGCCTGTCACCCCCAAGTGAACTGTACCATTAAGCAGAGCTCTCAGCAGCTCTTGGTTCATCATGAAAGCATATGATCTTTAAGTGGAAATCCTGTTGCAGGAGCAATTAAAACAGTGGAAAATGGATTTGGAGCAACGGTAATGTTAAACACAGTTAAGTCATATTTATTTGACCCAAATTGGACCTGGGTCAAAACAGTTAAAGGTTTGCTTTCATCTTACTGGAAATGTTCTCAAAAAAAGGGGAAATTCAGCTAGAGCATCCCAATAAATCAGTTCTTGCACGTTAGAGTAGGAAATGGCCCATTCTTAGATTATATTGACTTGGATGGAACATCACACATACCGTCATATATTAATTGCATTTGATATTTCTACCCAGCTCCATTTCAAGTATAACCTGCTGCAGGAACCCCAGAGCACATTTCACTGAAAATCCCTGTTGCTGGACTGAGATTCCGAGCAGCCCTATCCATGTCCACCAGATTCCGAGAACAACGCCTGACGACTCCCTCTTTCACCAGGCTGATCTCCAGCCCCACACTGCCTCCCTGCAGCTGCAGAACGCGCTCAACACTAACCTGCAGTATCATTTGAAGACTTTGGCACACGTTTGGAGCTGAGCACTTCAGAATCCCTCAAGTCGTCCTTTTTACCTCTACTGCTGCTCTCCTCTTTGTCTTCTACCCGTTTTTTCTCTTCTTGCCGTTTAGCTGCTACAGACGCCCTGACTGCTGCTGCAACATCTCTGTCTTCTTCTTCCCTACAGGACAGGACAGATTTTCTCGGTTAAACAGTAAGGATTACTGAGCAGATTTGTCTCGCTCCAGCTCTCACCTCTCCCGTGTCAGCTCCGATGACTGTCCCTGATCTTGTGATGCCACCGGCTGAGAAGGCTAAAACAAACCCACTGCTCCAACACACCCTGGGGCCGGCTGGTGAGACAGGCAACATTCACCCCCTGGATTTGAAAGTTCTACAGGTGGTAATAACAATCCAGGCCCCAGGAGAAACCGGGCTGAACTGGGAGAGACAGTACCAAGGATGCATGGGGACACCTGTCTCTCCCATTCATTTTCAAACGTATGAAATCATACTTGTAGGCCACAGTAATTCTTTGGAACATGGTTTGTCACAAACTCTCAACACATGCACGATCCACATGCGACACCAACATAGAAGTGTTTAGAGATGGACGTTTTCCCCCAGTGAAATCACCAGTAATGAACCGGCTGATCGTCCAGTGAGAAAAAGAAGAAAAATAGATGTGCAGTATGTATAAAGCACTCAGGTCTTGTGTGGATGACGAAACATATAAATGCAAAATTTCATTTCAATACTTAACCCTCTTCTTTTTCCAAAGCACTCAGTCTGGCCACAGAGAGATCTGTTAGTTCAATGAAAAGCATGGTCCTTAGAATAGGAACATCACGATTACCCAGACCAAAAAGTCCATTAAACCTGCAAAGACTTGCCACTTCCTTCAGAACATCCTATTTAGAAAAGTTAGCATAGAAACAGTTGCTGAAATCAATTTAGGATTCTGAGTTCATTTAACCCACAAGTTGCAGATTACACTGTTTGCTTCCTGTGTCAACTCCAGAGAGCTGAAACTTCGCACAAAACAATTTCACTTTGACCAAGCATGTAGTCAGCACACAGGCTTAGACCGAAAGCTAGTTCTACTCTCAACTAAGGGTTCACTACGGTGGCTTCCAAATTTTGTACCAAATTCCTTCCTACTGGTCCACCAAAACAGTGTTAATTGGCAAGTGAAAAACACAACACTAAACAGCAATAAAAATCCACAAAATATTGTGCTACTCACCTCTTGTATCTCCAGCTGCCTCTTCTGTTTTGCTGACTTCCTCGGCCGCTCACTCTGCCTGACCTCCCTTGCCTGTTATACCTGTCAACTTCTTCATAGTCCTCTCCACCTATAACACCTAAACAGGAGGGATGGTTGATCACTCTCAGATATTTCTGTAATCTGGGTATCACACTATGCCTGAAGAAAGCAAAAATATTCTAGTACAAATAAATCTATCTTAATTTATTTCTGATGATTAAGTAGTCTGTATAACCTTCAGGGTTGCTACACTAAAATGTATTTTGCAGTATAAATTCCATGTATTGTAACCTGTGACATGAGGTTTGAGTAATTCTGGTTTTATGCAGAGATCTCTCTACGTACAGTTCCACACGGAAGAGAAGTTCATACGTATGTCGATCTCTGCACCCCTAAGCGGATATGCTGCTCTGGTCTCATGGTCTATACCCATCACCGGTTTCTATTAACTGTAATTACAAGTTGGAGGAAAACCAGCAGTTTTCCTAAAAGTTATATATCACCATTAAATCCACGCATGAGGGGAACACCTGTAGAACAATTTAGGCAGAAAGAGACCTCTGGATGTTGTCTGCTCCATCGCCGCACTCAAAGCGGGGCCAACTCTGAAACTGCTTCAGGTTGCCCAGGGCCCTGTCTGGTCGAGTTCTGGTTACCTTCGAGGACAAACTCCACAACCTCTCAGGGTCCTGTTCTAGGGTTTGCTCGCCCTCCATGTAAAGAATTTCTTCCTGGCTAGGAAATGTTCACCAGGTACTCCTGAAAGTCCTCAGAGCAGTAAGAACGAGTATGTGTCTGCCCACCTCCTTGCCCAGCCACACTTACCCTCACTCCTCCTCTGGTGCCTCGGAGCATAGTTAAACTGAAGGTCTATCTGCCGGTTCTGCCTGGCCTCCGCCCTGTTCTTGCTGTGGCAGGCTGTTTTGTGTGCTTTATAGTCTATTTCCGTGTGGAACGCGTGGGTAAACTGTTCTGTGCTGCACCGTCCCTCTTCGCAAAGGAAGTGCTTTTCACGGAAGTGTTCACGAAGGTATTCATAATCACTGGAAAGAGACAAGAGTCTGAGCTGCAACCTTCCCGGCGTATTTTGCTAACAGCATATGGCTACTTTTCCAAGATGAAGAAGAGAAGACGAGCCTAGGCAGTTGATTCTTTCTTTATCCCCAAGCAAGCTTTCCAGCTGAAACCACTTGTGTGCAGTCAACACAGACCTTCATGCATGATCCCAGATGTTAAACTAAACCTACTGGTTGACACTCACCACATCCAGCTGGACATAAGGCATGTATTTAATATAAGAAAATTGACTTTATCTGCTTTGCATGTTAATTTTGGAGCAGTAGAGTTGACACACTAGGCAGCTGCAGACACCTGCTGTCACGCAGCAAAATGTACCTTTTAACGTTTAACACTAATGAAGAGAACTTTAAAACATGAACTAGACAGAAAGTGATTACCTCAGCTAGTGGTTTGAGGAACAAGAGAGACTGCAGCCAACCTGCTCGTATTCTTGCAGTGTCTTTGAGCACTACTTTCCCCAAAATTCAAAGCAGACCCAAGCAACTTTCCCTCAAAATTTAAGCTACAGAAAAAGGAATAAACTGCTTGCACAAACCTGTAATATTCCTGAGCACCATCGGAGTCACAGAAATGACAAAAATAATGATCTCGTCTTAAGTGTTTCAGTAACTCATCATTATCCAAATAACGCTCATCACAAAATTTACACAAGGGATGCCCACGATGAGATGTGTCATCTGGATCTCCATGGATTCGATGACGGGCGAGGTCCTTACGAGAATACCATTTCCGTTCATAAGTAAAAATCTGAAGAGATATAAACACATGTATTAATTATTGTGGACAGAGAGCAAAATGGAATAAATTGGGTTGTACACAACTTGTTCATTTGTAGGAGTGGAAGATTTGCTTCAGAAAGATGCAATTTGACAATCGACCCCTAAAATTTTCAGTGAATAGGAAACAAAATTCAAGTAAAAGATCCAAATTAAATCTAACTTGCATTTCACTCAGCTTGAACATTGGAAACAGATCTAATTCACCTTCTTCCCTTTCACTTTTTTTTTTTCTTTCTATTAACGTAATGCAACAAACTTTAAATTATAATCTCTGGTGGGGAAAAAAATCCTAAATATATATGTATGAACATACAGTACTTTGCATACTTGGAACTAAAAAAAAAACCATGTAAACCAGAAGCAAGCTGTTTTACTTCCCTCAGCTAGCAACTACCCCAAGATAGCCACATACAAAGGATACAGTTCAGTGAACAAATTTCGTATTATAAGCCAATCTTCTGTCCCTACTAAGACACAAGTTGTTTTGGTGGGTAGGGTTCTGAAGACTCCAAAAAGGTTAACACAGTCTGGAGAACAGAATAACCTTTATTTTTCACCTAGACAGGGACTGTTAACTTGTTCTGGGAAAAGGTTCATCTGGCTTAGCTACAGACTGAAGCTTCTGCAAGTGTAAAAACTTTTTTGCAGTGGGTAATAGTAATATGGAGCTTTTTTCAGTGAAATAAAAGTCTCTGCAATATTCTGAAATTAAAAGCCAACAAGTTCTACTATGATTCATGAATACTCTGGGACAGACAATGACAAACAAGTCCCCTTCGTGCTAGCTACTGCAGCTGACCATGGAAACACGTCTTCACCAGAGCTCAAAGGACACTGCAACCAAAAGAAGCGGTCTTTCCCTTCTCTGACCATTTCCCTTGCATTAGCTCTAGCGATTCCACAACCACAGGAAAGAGTCAAACCAGTTCACTGAAAGCTAACCCTGCAAAAAAAAAAAAAAAAACAAACCAAAACCAACCCCAAATCAATGTATTAGCATTCATTCAGATCAACCTGATCACTTCTGCAGCCTGTCCCTTTTGGCAGTAAGCTACAGTTCAGTTGGCACAAACCAACTGTGGCGCCACAGAAGAAATGCGTTTCTCTGATTTGATATTTAATTGGTTTCAGAGTAAACACACACACATACAAAACAATGTGTAATGAGTTCTAAAAATATGCGTTCATGCATTAAATTCCCTCCTACAACAGTAAGGAATGCTGACAACTATTAGACACAGGGGTTCACAGTCCCAGTAGCTGCTAATTTTGTCCGATGTACAATTTGGAAATACAAAACCCACTCTAGCTCTAGGGAAGGGTGGAATTCTGACTTTCAAACCATGAAAAAACATCACCTAACACCAGCCCTTTAAGTGAAAACTTGGGTGAGATTAAAAGAAATAATAAAGGATGAGGATGGTGATGCTAAATAGTTTTGAGCTTACTACACATCACCTTTTCAGACACAGACAACTCAGCTTTCCAGTAACTTTTTAATCTTTAGTAGGTTGTAAAATACATTTTAAAACAGCCCCATGTCACATCCTACGCGTGTACATCAAACACAGCAGACTTCAATTGCAGGCAACAGTAAGTTTCATTTTCCAATCAAGTCAACAAGATACAGGAAATTTGCTCTGAACAAATAAACAAGATAATGAAATATAATTATATTTCATTAAACGAGCAAGATAGATTATCATCCTGTACATGAACCAACTGTATATGCTACGTTGACTCTAATCTGAGAAATATATGCATCACTCCATGATGCATTCTGCTTTCTGAGCTGGCACCAAATATTTTCTTAAGTTACAGTTTTAGCTTGTAAAGTCATTACGAGTATAAGTCTTAATAGACATCAAATTTCTACCCTTACAGTTGTAACAAAGTCTGCCTGTGGCTCAGGATTAACTGGCTATCAGTTAGGGTTTGACATTCACACATGCTGCGGCAAAGCAGCTAACATTAGAAGGTTATTAATATGGTTGGGTTTAATTTTAAAATGTAACCCACCGAGAACCTCCAGGCCTTCTTCATTAATCAGTTTATGGAAGAAGAGAGATTTAAAACAAAGGAACTGGCCTCAGTCCTCTGGCAGACAGAGGAAACTTAAAAAAATGAATCAGTGCTGTTCAGCTACCCTCTTCTTCCAACCTCCCCAGGTACTCTGGTAGGTCACGCAAGGAAGCACCTCTCCTTCCCACACATTAAAACGTAGAACTAGCTCACCTTTAAGTGTTTAACACAGAGTTTGCAACAGAAGAGTTCATGCTGCTTCCTCATGTGCTGTTCCAGGTCTGCAAAGGTGTTGAATGGCTTCAGATCTGGACACAAAGAGCATTCATGCTGCAGCAGCTTCCTAAAGAACAAGAAAGATTTCCTAAAAATTATCTGATTTCCTCTCACGAACCCAATACCGTTACCAAAAAACAAATCAGTGGCAGAAGGCTGCATTTTTATAGCTCCTCCAGCAATGTGTAATGAGGTTAGCGTCCTGCTTATTCCAAGAATACTTTGTCTTATGTCAGGAACAGAACAAAACCGAATTATGCAAAGACTTCAGCTGTAAGATCTGAACAGCCACAGTGGTAGTAATACACTGCCACTATAAAATTCAGAGTGGACTGTAACACACCCATGCAACAAACCCCTTGCTTATTGAAGATTCAGCTGGTATCTGCAACATTCACTTCCAATTTAATTACACTTTCTACTGTCGGAAACTGAAGAATACAGTGGGGAGAGAAAGAACTGGAATAGAAAAGGAGGAGGGGAAAAAAAAGAACAACCCAACCGAAAACCCACAAGGTTCCCCCCCGCCCAAAAAAAAAAAAGAGCTGAAAGAGCACTAGTCTCAGTGGGAGACCCCATTCCCTCACACTTGATTGTTGCTCATGGAACTGTAATCTCAGCAATCTCCAGAAATCGTATCATCAAAAGCAATTCCCAGACCTAGTGTGTAATTAATCAGAACATGCTTCCAACCGATTCTGCTCCCTAAACCCATTGCGCAATTCCATCAATATGAAGTCATGCAAAACTGTAAATGTATCAGCAAAGCTACACTCTTAGCCCAAATCAGGCTGGATATAAAGCACAATTCTCCAAGGAAAAGGTACTGCTATCTGCATGGTTTCATGTTTTTTCACTTTTTTTTCGTTTTAAGTGCTTTTAATTATCTTAAAGCCTCCCAATTAAGCACATTATGAAAAATATTTTCAGAACATGATGCTGATGCCACATTCTTTTACCCTGCATTGTTTTTTTTACTTCATTTTCTCTCCCATTTAGAATTAAGGTCTTTGTAGGCAGACAAGGTTGCTCTTCTTTTCACACAATATTTGGTACGATTGGTTTTGATTAGTCCTTATGCAGCACAGCAATAAATACAATTATAATAGTAATTCAGTCTTTACCAATTTCCACAGTGGCCACACAAGGAACCAAAAGCCTTCCAGCAAGCCCGCTGTTGCTAAAGAAGCAAAAAGCAACTTGTATTGACAGAGCAACACTTTTGGGTTATGTGTCCGTGAATCTAACACTCCAGCCTCGAGGAGCTGCTCCCTTTGTCAGCCGTGGTACTGAGCGCTCACACCAGCCGCGCTGCTCCTGCCTCTCACCCTACCAATGCCACCTGCACCGCGCGATGACTAATGGACGCAGAAAACCACACTGTTCTATTAAAGCACGCATTTCCTGCCACACAATGCAGATAAGAACAACCTGCTTTAGGGGCATGTTCCAGAAAGGATTCCAGTACTTACCTGTACAGTGCATAAACATCTCCATCCGTAAAATAAATGTCGTATTTCTTCTCATGCTGCAACTGGTTAAGTGCTATTGTTGAGAAAGATGTAAGCTTCCGTCCGAAGACAACCTGCAGGCAACACAACATAAGAATCAGCAAAAGCACACTCAGGCTGCACAGTCCTTGGGATTCCAGCTAAACTCCTCAACACAAATTTTGCCAGGGAACTCACCATAGCCTGAAGCTTGGATTGTACCAGCCCCAGCTGCTCATCACCACCCCCACCCACTCCCGGTTACTGCCCGCCCAACTGTCAGCAATGCCACTGTGACTTCTTATCAGCTTCCAACAAGTGAGCCAGCTCAGATGAAGGTGGATTGGACTAGCCTGGTCTTTGGATTTTGAACTAGATTAGGAAACTCTTTTATGGTATGTTTTGCTACCACAGCTGTGCTGAGAGTAAATACTCCCAGCCAATTCAACCTCTTCTGCAGCAAATGCCGGTCATGCACTTGGCTCCCTCCTAACTCCTGGTAGATCACACAGAAACCTACAGTCTGTAAGCAAAAAGCAACATTAGTCAAGAGTCTGACTGGGAAACCACTGTTTCTTCTCTCCTTAACTACCAGGAAAGCAAGAAACATGATGCTACATCGTCTCCCAAATGATGTGTACCACATACCCCTTCTAAGGGAACCTGCTTGCTCACAGCTGCTGCCGCTGACCACCTGGCAGCTTGGGTCTCATGCTGCAGCCGTTCACGTTATCACATCCTTCCTCAGGAGCCACCTACCACCGCTCTGCTCCAGCACGTGTTCCCCATCTGGGAACTGCTGGGGTAGCAGCAACATTTGTGAAACAGCTGGAGTCACCTGCACCAGCCGAGAAAGGCTGAGACACAAATATAGTAAGTGTCTTTCAGTTCTTACAGTAACCATTATAAATCCAGAAATACAACCTTAATAAAAGCATTCAATTATACAATACACATGTAGTTTAGTCTTGTTCAATCACTCCTCTACCCTTGTTGGGGTGAAATACCATGGAACAAGTCTTTTGTCTGGTTTTGTGGGGTTTTTTAAAGCTTTCTTTACAGTTGTGCTACTTTTAAGTTAACCAAAACAAAAAATGCACTCAACTTGCTGAAATAGCAAGCTTAACAATAAAGAGAACACAAGTTTAAGTTTCAGTGAAATCATATTGACATTTAATTTCAGCCAGAGTGAGTTTTAAAGAAGAGGAACGGATTGCTGAAAAGTAGATTTTATCACAGGAGTCTGGTCTTGGAACTGCTGTAGAAAATTACATCAATCTCACACACACACACACGATGAGTACACCAACAATCCTCGGAGCCTGATCCAAGTATACGTCACGGTTAGTTTACAGGTCAACAAGTAATCCTTCCTAACTCCACTGCGACAATTATGCATCACTGAAAGCATGTACTACCAGAACAAGTATATCCTGCTTTCTCCTCCGTCATGCCCTGGGCTGCCACTCATCTTTATAGTTACATTTCCTTTGGATGTTCTGCTGTGACACTGACCGGTTCAGTCTACGCTACTCTGTTCGACACCAGCTGAGATTTGGTAGTGTCACACTTGCCTCTGCTAATTCCACACACGCTATGCAAATCAAGAGGCCAGGTTTATGTCCTACATATAAGTTCAGTTCATTCAGTGGCAGTTTTGATGTGATTTATGCACCCTGGTATCTTTTTTTCTTTCCTTGGGGCAGACGGGTGAACAGACAGAACAGTATTGTAGTGGCACTTGGGGGGGGGGGGGGGGGGAAGCACAGCCATTAAAAATGACCTCTCAGTCAATTATGATAAAAGGATCATTTTAAACAGTTAATAAAGGAGGGAGAAAGATGGCTGAACGAACCAAAGTTCAAGCTGCATAATAAAGCACTATTACACAATTTAAAAGCTCTTGAGATTAACAGTCCATCTGTGACCCTAAGACAAGCAAGTTTAAGGATGAAGAGCAACATCTCAGCTTGCTTCTTCCTAAGATGAGACAAGTGGCACAGCAGCTCCCCAGAGGATGATCAGAGATAAAATTACTTTCACAGAGTATCTTTCTGTACACAGAGGCTACTCATGTGCCAGTAAGCTCAGTCTAAACACCACAGCAACCCTTCTGGCCTCTACAGGGTCTGAGGATCTCCAGCACACAACCAGAGATCTTAAGTCCCTCAAATCACATGAGCAACAAGAAAAGCAGCCAAAGCAAACAGTTTAGTTGGGGTGGGCAGGGAGGGCTTTCCTTTCGCCAAGGGGAGAGCCCCCTCCTATCTGTTTTATTTCATTTCCTAAACCATCACAGTATATTTCATTCCGTGCTAGTACCAATTCTTTTACTTGTAAAAAGTTTGGTTTTCTCTGCATCAGTTCCGCCAAACAAATTCATGTACGAAGAGTAGTTTTTACAAATATCCTTCAGCAGCCTTGCTTCACGCAGCTCACACCGCACTGAACCCTGGCTCCATCCACACAGCCCAGCCACCACAGCAGCTTCCCCCGACCTCTGCCACAGGGCCCCGTGCTGTCGCACCAGCGGGCCGCAAGAAGAACAGAAATCCATCAGAAAAGTTATAACTGAGGGGAAATTACTTTTTACGCATATGCCCGACAGACAGCTCACGCTAACAGGAACGGGAGGCCAATGCAGCGCAGGGTGCTGTCACGCAAGGCACGAGCGAGCCCTGAAAGAATACAAAATATGTTCTCCCCCATGCTTAAAATGAAGTCAGGAATCCGGCAGGATGATAGAGTCATCCGAGATCACGTAATACTCTGGAGAACAAGCCCCGCTGATGTAACAAACAAACAAACAAAAAAATATTCCCTTTAAATTCTATTTCCTTCTTATTTTGTTTCCAATATGCCTCTTGCCTCCTCTGACCAACCGTCGCGCCACCGGGAGGGAAGCTGAGGGCAGATAACCCCGGAGAGCTGCCGGGGGGGTCCGTCCCCCTCCCCCACGGAGAGCTGCCGGCCGGGAGGGCCCGTCCCCCCCGCGGCTCCACTCAGCAGATTCCACGAGCTGCTCTGCGGCCCGACCCTGCCCCGGCCCAGCCCCAGGCCTCCCCGCCCCGCGGCCCCGCTCCCCACGGCTGCCGGCCCCGGCCCAGCCCCGTCGGCCGCTGACAGAGCCCGGTCCCGGGCGGGGGCAGCGCCCCGGGCTCGCCGGGTGCGGGGGCCCGGTCCCGGCCTCACCTGGCCCAGCTCCTCCCGGCACACCGCGCAGTAACGCACGCCGCACAGCGCCCGCATCCGCACCGAGCAGCGGTAGCAGATGGGGTGGTCGCAGCGGCCCAGCGCCACCACCTCCAGCTCCCCGCAGCACAGCACGCACGACCCGTCCGCGGGGCCCGCCGCCGCGCCGGAGGCCGAGGCGGCCATGGCGGCGCCGACCCGCCGCGGCCTAGGCCCCGCACCACCTAGCAACCGCCCGCACCATCGAGAGGCGGCCTAGAGCGCCGCCCGGCCCGCCGCGCGACTCTCCGCCCGGCTCCTGACCATAGAGACCCGCCCTCGCGGCTACCCGGCGTCGCACCGGTCTGGCTGACCGACCACCGAGTTTCTGCCTAGAGCGGTGCCTCACTCCCCTAATCACCCCCCCACGGCCGCTAGAGCGCCACTCCTCCTGACGTCACCCCCGCGGCCTCCAGCGCCCGACCGTCGAAAAACAGCCCAGAGCGCCCACCGCCCCGCGCCGCGCCGCGCCGCGCTAGCCTTCCCCTTGCAGGCCGCTGGCCATGGAGAAGCGCTGCTCGGAGCGCCTCCGCGGCAGAGCCCCTCTAGCTGCCTCTCGCTCGTCTTGCCTCAGGTGGCGGCGGCCCGCGGGAGCCATTTGGCGGCCCCGTGCCCGGTGGCAACCGACCCGGCCCTGGGGCCGGGTCAGTGCGGGGCGGCTGCGGCTTGTGCTGTGTCACCTCAGGGCCTGCCCCCGGGGCAGCGGGAGCCCCCGGGTGTGGGAAGATGAGGGACCCAGGCCACTACCCCAGCACCCCCAGCTGTGGGGAGATGGGGGGCCCAGGCCGCTACCCCCGCACCCCCAGCTGTGGGGAGATGGGGGGCCCTGGCCACTACCCCTGCACCCCTAGCTGTGGGGAGATGGGGGGCCCAGGCCACTACCCCTGCACCCCCGGCTGTGGAGTGAGTAGCCCCCCCAGGACCATTCCTGGCACCCTTGGGCGCTGCCGCACACCATTCAGCCCCACAGTGGGGGCTCTGAGGCCACACAGCACAGGCTCTCCCCTGAACAGGGTGTTCTGGCCGCTGCGTGTGCAGTGGGGTTGGTGTCTCGCAGATGTGGCAGCGCCGTGACCTGCCATCTGTGGACGTGGCGGGATGGTGATACATGTGGGAATCTTTCGGGGCAAACACCCACCCTGACGGTGCAAACAGCCCCGCAATGGGTGTATCGGACCCACCGCTCTGCCTCTTGATCTGATTTTATAACGCAACTGTCTGGTAGCCTGTGTAAACTAGGTGTGATAGGGGTGGGGGGCGGGGGAAGCATACTTGAAATGCTGTGGAAAATAGGATGTCGCACCCATTAAAACAGCACCACAAATGGGCTCTGTCAGCATTGGTATGTTAAGAGCACAGTCTGTTAGAGAAGTCTCTCTGCTACAGGTCATGATTCACGCTTTCAGTATCAGAGCATGTGACAGCTGTCCGGGGTTTCAGAGTGAGTTAGGCAAAGTAGAGTTAATCATTGATATGCCTGGTTGGCTGGCAAAGAAATGTGTGTTCCCACACTTGCTTTGCAGGCTGATTTAGTATTTTAGAGGTCTGTGTGTTGCTGGGGCTCGGAGATGAGAATTGTAGCTCCTTAAACAGAAGAGGGTGCTCCAGGAGCATGGAGAGCAGCGTTAATGCCGGCTCGGCAGCCATGTACCTCTGGAAGAAAAAAAGAATAAAAGCTTGTCTGGGGACAGCACAGGGGAAGAGACGGAAAGATTTTCAAAATTTAGGATCTTCTGCCTTTTTTTTCTCCCAGATTCTCACTAAATGACCGATGTGGGGTCGCTTCCCTTTCCACGTGTGAAAAATCAGAGCAGATCCCTGGTCAAACATAGAACTTCTGCTTCTAGATCTACCCAAAAAGTCTCAAGAAAGCCCAAGATCTTGGCATGAGGTGCTCATTCCGCCACATCATCATATGTGTCACCAGATGAGTGGCACGTCACTCCACTTGGCAAACATTCCTGGAGTCCTGTCCCCTGAGTCAAGAGCTTCCATCTGTTCCAGAAATGACAAAATGGCTCAGTTTTTCATGGGTGTCTCCAGTGACCTGTAGAGCTGGTATAAGAGGATGATCGAAAAATGATTCTGGGACACACCATCCTCAGTGAAGCAGGTCAGTGCTCAGGTTACTCATTGGCATAATATGATAACCCTTAAAGGCAAAACATCTCAAAACAAATTAAATTTTCTAGGAAGGAAAATGGAGACAAACCACATTAATTTACACATTAAAACATACAGTAAATTCCTAGGATCTACTCGTGTGCATCACGGCTAGGTGGAAGATCAGATGAGCAGCATCCTTATCATTCAGATTGCTTTCTTTTCACTGAATTCCTTGTCATTTGAGTTAAAGATGCTCTTGTTTTCTTTGAGGCATAAGTGATCATTTTAAAACAGAGGGGCATATAAAACATAGCAAGTTAATTAAAATGTATCATGGTGTTATCTTGTCCAACATAAACATCTGTGCCATAAAATAAATTAAATAATAGGTTTGATAAGAATTTTGGAAAACAGATAAATGAAGTATTTCAATGTTTTGGATCATCGGCTGCAACAGGTAATATTTGCTTTCTTCTGAAGAGACCCGTGTATCATACTTCAAAGCAGAGTAGATAATACATGTCTTTCTGGTAATCAACATTAAAGTGTGTTTGGGTGGGGCTCTATTAAATAATTAGGAATGACTGAGGATGTTGGCTGTAATTATTTCAGGAAATGTTCCCCCCCTCCCCGAATTAATGATACTGTTGAAAATGTTTTTTTGTCAAAACTGCATCACACAATTTTGGAGAGCAATTAGCATGAAATGAGATGGAGGCTGCTGACAGTAATGTGCTGTCTTAAGTGTCACTCGTCTGTGAAATTACGCAAGTACCCCAGTGCTATGGCCAAGCATAGGGTAATAAATATACCTGCATAATTAGGCTCAAAAATGACATTACTCATCACAAGGAACGTGGTGACAAAGTGACCGGGCAGAACCGGAGTTTGTACTTTTCAGATTTCAGTTGTGCAGGTGGGAGCTGGCCGGTGACACCGCTTTCTCCCCACCCAGGAGCACTGAGGACCTGATCCTGCAAAGCGTGTTTGTACCAACATGCTTTTCCCACCAGCAGCATGCGTGGTGTTCCAGGTGAAAGGAAGCACTGGCTGTCTTCCAGGGTGCTGTAGGCAGGCAGGATCGCTGGCAGCTCGTCAGCTGGGGCATTTTCTGCTTCTCGGATGGTATTTGCTATAATTGGTGTCTGAAGGGGAAAACTGCTGAAGGTTTCGTGTCCTTTCATGGTGCAGCTAAACTTCCATCAGCAGTGAAAGCTCACAGCAGTCAGATTTCTCACTTTCACAGAGTTGTCAATTTTAAACTAGATCCAGGAAATTTATTTGGAACAAAACCCGGGTAAGGTTATCAATCCTTCCAGTTGCAGGCTGGGAGGCCCAATCCAGCCCTGTCCTCTACCAGCAGCCATATGACAACCCAAACCGGCCCAGATCCCCAGCTCTGGCACACCACTGAGGCAGCCTTCGGCAAAGGTTGGATTTCCTTAACTCCTGCCTCTTGTTCTTGCTACCCCCACTAGCGGGTCTGAACAGCCACGTTCCGCAGTCTGCAGCTCTGTCTATAACACTGCAATTCCAGTGATGTGCCAGGTCTTTCCACAGGTGTAAAATGCCAAAAAACCACCATCCCTCTGTGCCATTTCGATATCATTGCACAAGCTACTCCTGCTTCCCTCATGTCTGCACCTTCCACAAGCAGAACAAAGAAGTGCTAAAAAGCCAATATTCAAACTATTCACCAAAGACTGTTTTCAACTCATCGTCATTCTGAAAAATCATCCTGCTGGTGTATGTGAGTCATGCGTTTAGATTAATTTATTTTGCAGTGCAAAGAGGTTTTTATAATACTCTTTCAATGGATTGAATCATTCATTGCTGATGACTTAAGGATGCTGTTTTATTTCTCTAGTGATTGTAAATGGAAGCTCGGTCTTAGCACCGTGACCCCAAAACATAAAGAAATATGATCATATATAATTAACTAGGCTCCAGTGCGTATTGTAAATATCTTGGTTGGTACTTAGTTCTACGTGTTGTCAGACAGGAAATGTGTTCTTCCCAAGATAAAGGGTTAATATTGATGCTAGGGATAGTTAATTTCCATATTTACTTGCTAAATATCACATAATAACAGAAGAAAAAGGCACTTTTTAAGTCATTTAACCAGTAATAAATATACTTTGGAATAATTGATAACTGCAGATGAGCACAACAAATCCATTTCACTCAGAAGAGCAACAGATCAAATATTTATAGTTCAGCACTAAAATATTGTCAAAGTGTAGAGCTAAAGGTTATGCCTTAGATTAATTTCATGTTCACAGCTTGATGCGGATGCGGTTCATTTGCAGCCAAGATACTTCGTGCGTAATAGTGAGATTTGCTTTCATTTGACAAAGTTTCTGTTAAAAGTGATAATTTTCTCAGGGCTTCTTTTTTTTCGTGTAAGTCTCAGATCGCCTCTTATTAGCAGTGGCTTCACACAAGTACCTCATTTAAGGGCGTGTTTAAATCTACAGCCTTGACCATTCATAGTCTTTAGAGACTGGAGTTTATGGTTCAGAGTTTAAGGCTTAAAATAGCATTTTAGGCTGCTGTAGGATCGGCGTTGCTTGTCCCAGACATATCACACCCCTTTCCTCTGAGGCCTCCCATCACTGTGCTGCTGTGTGCAATCAGACCAGTTTGTGCCATTTCAAACTGCCCAGGGGACAGCGGGGTCAGGGTTTTCACGAGGTTTTGGATCAAATATACCAACGGCCCTACCTGTGGGACTGATAAGAAGTCTGTCTGTTATTTTCCTGCATTTAAGAAATATCCCAGTCTGCAATTATTAATCACATTAGTTGTTCACCGTTTTTTTCAACCAAAAGATGTTTTTCTATTTAAAAGTTCTGTTGCGGAGAGGCATACGCATACTGCAGTCCTTTGATCTGTCAACAGGCACAGCACACTCTGCACAAATCCATTCAGATTTGGTGAGAGAATTTTCCTCCAAGATCTTTATTTGTGAAAAAACGTAATTTAGTGATACAAGCTTTTCTGAAAAGTAGTGATTCCTTAAAGAGGAGGAGGATGAATGGACAGGGGCAGGATCCTGAAAGTCAAAAGAGAGATTCATGCTGGGAAGCAGAGTTGTATTTTAAGGCATTCACAAACATTAGTTTGGTGATAGAGTTTTCTTTAGCAGCGGCTTGTTGGAGGATGAGAGCAGGGTAAGTGCAGCTTACAGAAAACGCAGTACCTAGATGGGAACTCAAAGGAACAGTGGGGGAAGGAAACGGCATTAGGCTTTCAAGGTGAAGTGCCGATGTGCAAATTCCCAGAACAGGATGAGCTCGATTTTCAAATAACATTACAGGAGCTAACATCAACGGACAGAGGCAAAGCAACTCGGCAGCAGGCGTGTCCAGTTTTCATATGGGGGGAAGAGCTCATACTGGGGCACATCGGAGAGGACGGAGCAGGCAGAGAAGGGCACTGCGTGATGCCCGGGGCAGGGTGGGAGCCTCGGGAGCATCTGTGGAGCTGAGTTGTGACCAAACCTCACTTCATCTAACCTGGCCTGGTGTCAGACTCAGCAAATGCAAGTTCTGCCTGGTGGTCGGGGCGTGCTTTTCAAATGACAAGATACCTTTTCATTCCCATTTCTATATTCAGCACTGCTACAGCTCAGGAAGCTGCAGAGGTCAGATAGGCAATAATTGATAACTTTGGGAGTGCAGCTTGGAGCCCCCGACTCTCCATTTGGTGCCCTGCCAGCCTGACCACCCTGCTCTGAATAATTTGATTTTTTTTGTCTGCTGCTAGATTTTAGGGGGATGTCAATCTCACACCTACAGGGCCATCATAAACAGCAGTGAGAATTGCATGCTGTCAGCGGGGACGTTGGGCTTCTTGTAGCCTTGTACTTCTTGCAACGCAGTTGTAGCATATTTAATGCTAGTTGTTGTAGTGATGGTCCAGGAATGAGACTGCTAATGTGCCTCCTTTTTGATATCACAGAGTGTTTTACAAATATAGCTCTTAGTCTGGCAAAGTGTTCATGCCAAGCAAAACAGACTCCACCTGTGCAGATTTGCTTGAAGACAAATCTTATTCTCATCTACATGCCTTAGAACCCTCTACTCCAATTATCCTACATGTATATAATTGTGTGTACTGTATTGCCTCACCTAATTAAATTTCAAGAAATGGGAGAGCACTTTGGGGTTGTGTGGGATTTGTTTAAGAGATCTCAGAGCTGTCAAAGAAAAGATTAATCTCACAACTCTTCCTCCTTACAGTAAACATGCTTCAGATTGCAGCCAAATATACTCTGCACTTCACACATCTGGGTATTAGCTCGCTTTCGGTATTGTAAATTACTTCCAGGAGAAGGACTGAATCATGGACTGGAGGGGTGTGAGAAGTCTGCCTGCATTAGAGAGAGCTATCTGATGGCATCTCCCTTCCCTGCTTCTTGGATTTTTGTCTTTCCTGCTTACTTGCTACTTTTCTGAGGCAATGCTGTCATGCCTCATCATCGTGATTTTTTTATCAAGATTCTTTGGTGATGTTATGTCATGTCCAGATCCCTCTATGATGACATCGCTTCAGCCCTTGAGATGTTTAGGGACTCTCTTAACATTCTGCCAGCCTCAACTGTTGGAGGGAAAATAGGCAAAATGCAGGGCTGGATGAATGGGCAATGTGATGGGTTCTGACAGTTCATCCTTTCACCCAGTAACCCTGTCAGAGTTGGGTTCTTGAGTTGATGAGTCACGTAAGAAGTGAAGGATCACGCCTGTAGCTTGTAAGATGATGGACTGCTTCATTAAGCTTGGACAGGCGAGGACCTATTAGTGGAGTTTGGTGCGTAGTGCAGAGGACCTGGGTCTGTACCTCGGTTCAGTTTTGGTCTCTCATCAGTGATTCAGTTATTCCCTCCTCGTACTGCAGTTTTAAGCAGAAATAATTCCACTGACTCAGCTGGGTGCAATGGGGCTTAATTATTGTCTGTAAAGCGCTTTGAAATCCTAAATGATCGATGCCTTGAGAGTGTGTGTGATTAGTACGCTGGATGCTGTGTTGTGAGCTCAGCTGCAGACTTTGAGTGAACAAACAAGTTCATTTGGCTTGGGGCAGCCAGCTCCACGAAACTATGCAAAAGTATCGAGTCTGTGTTGTTGTGTTTTTTTTGACTTAGCACTAATGGATCCATTGTTTCATGTAAAGGTTTCTACCGCTCTTGTAATAGTGTGTGACATTTACAGTACTCTTTGTTCCATTAGCAAAGTAATTTGAGATCTTTATTATCCTTTGGAGACTTTACTGCTTGCTGTTTAACTTCCATGTGACTGGACCCTGGAAAAAAATCTCTTAAAATAGTACAAGAGTCTAAAAATAGGGAGGAATTAATCATTTCATAAGGAGTAAAATAATTAATCTAGTGCACTTTAATAAGATCTGTAACATTAGAAAACACTACTTACTGTTTCCTCTTTCTCTTCAGAGCCACCAAAATATGCAGCAGCTCTATCGTGGAGTCAAGGTGTGTCTTGCCTCACAGTTTGAAATCATAATTTGTTTGTATCAGCTACAGTTCCTTTATTTCAGAAGAACAAAGAAATAGCATTTAATCAGCATGTTCTGAATCACTGGTGAAAGGTATTGCTCCATAATCTGAATTTATTACACGAGGACACACTCTAGATGCAAGAAAATGGCAAAAGTTGTTATTCCTGGGACTATCTTCCTGGGGTGCTGTCACTGCAGTACCCGAGGGACTGAGCCCGTTTGGGTCCCGCTCGCTAAGTGCCTCATCCACACTCCTTAGCAAAACACACTCGTTCTGATTCACCAAGAAAGCTCAGCAGTGGGTTGGGTGTTGGAAAGCATCAGAGTTTGCTGAGCCACATGTGTGGGAATATCTTTTTCTTGCCATTAAGACATGACTCGCTCCTGCATTGAAGTAATGCAAGAGGCAGCAGGGATGTGAATCTGGGAAAGTAGGTGAAGGGTGAACTGCAGAAATCTGGTGTGCAGGCAGAGATGGAGCGGCAGGGAGCTGGACCACTGACCTCCTGGGCAGCCAGGCAGGGTGTTTATCACGTTCAACTGTTCAGGTGGGATTTTCAATATCAGGTCACTCAGGTGCTGAGCTTCAAACCTTGCCTGAAAGACAACTGCCTGCAGTGGGCTTTGCACCGGTTCAGGATGAGCATGGTGCTGCCTGGTAAGGGATGGACAGCAAAACTCATCCCTGCTGCAGCCTCTGACTTCAGCTCCTTTGCCAGTTTTGTGCCTCCAGCTGATTTCACGGCAGCCAAGCCTCTCTTGCCTTTTGGCTGTTTTGTGCCTGTCTCTGCAAGGTAAGCTTGTGCCCTGCATGGAAAAGCAGAGCTTGGCAGAGTCTCCCCATGAAGGACCTCAGAGCAGGAGGCTCCATGACTTGGCCATTAGCTTGCGTGGCCTTTGGCAACTCACTCGAATGCTCTGGGCCTCAGTTTCCCAGTCTGAAAAACAGGATGATCACAATTACCAAAGGTGATGTGAGTTTGCCGAGTGCTGCACAGCCAGAGGAGGAGGGCAGGCTCTGCACCAGAGTGCATGAGGCTCCTTGTTCAAAACGATGTTGCCTCCACCCTCTCATCATACTCCCACGGGAAGATGCTGTAGAGCCCAAATGGCCAAAAACCTGTCATGTATAGAATAAGCATTAATGACCAAGTGTGCCGAGACCCCATCACAGGGCCGACCTCCTCAATTGCTTTGTTTTCATGCTCGGCTGAGTCGCAAACCTTCCAATAAACACCAGAGTCATTATAATAAAAATGTGGAAAATGCTGTCATTAAACCACACCGGTTTATTTTTCAAGTGCCTCTTTCTGGGACATCAAATTCATTTAGATCATTCTCAAAAGCCACAAATCCTGAATGGGTGCAGTAATGTGTGTGGTGGGAGGTGAGAGCACAACAGGCATTAAATCGGGTAAAGAGGGCTCTAAGGGAGCTCGGCTGGGTTTATTGCAGGGGTCTAAGACGTGATGCCTCCAGCTGCTCATCCCTCCTTCCCCCCAGCCATGGGGACCCCTGGGCAGTTTTTCAGACTGAAACTTTGTGTTTTTTCAGCAGAAACCTCAGTTCATGCTCTGATAGCTCAGAGCTGTGGGGGAGATGGCTGGTCCAGCAGAGAAGCAGCAGTTACCTCCTGGAGAGCCCGAGCATCCAAAAAGATGGGGAGCTGCAGCTGGATCTTCCTCTTACAGAAAGACTGGGTTTGTTCCAAAATAATAGATGACCTTAAATCCTTTCAGCAGCAGAGCCATATGGTTAGATCGCACTCCACCTCGACAAATTAATAACATTGTGAAGGGTTTGTCCAAGCACTGGGGTAAGCTGAGCAAAGTCTCAGCTCAGTGTCTGTGTAGTTGATAAATGTGATGCTGGAGCTAATAATGTGTTTATTAAGTGAAAATGTAAAAGTGGGGTTTTCAAAAGGGCTTGAGATCAGCCGGATCCTGCTTGGGTGAACCCAAGTACCTGCAGCTTATAGAAGTGGCCCGAAAGGCTGAAATCTTACCCTCACGGGGTCTGTAGAATACTTCCACAGGAGCCAGGATTTGTTCAAAAGATTTTTATCTGTAAAGAAGGATTTTGTTCCTCTGGGGGAGTTCCTGACACGAAGACCACCTTGGAGCAGCACGGTGTGATGGGTCCGCTGACGTGCTGCAGTGTTTGTGGGAGCATCGACTGCTGTGAGGGGAGCAGGAATCCTAAAATTATATTTTAGTTACTTAGAATATAAATAGAAGACAAACTGCTTGTCAGCTGTTTTGTTCTAAAGATGCGTAAAAATACTTGGGAGAGAAAAAAACATGCACTCTACTAGAGATCTGGAGCCCTACTATATCATCCTGAAGGGTCTCAAAGTGCCTTGCAGACACAAGAGGCTGGCTGTGAGCAGGAATCATTCAATGCACTGGAAGGAAAGAGTTCAGTTCAGTTCCCAGAGAGTCTATATGTGTGATAAGTTATTCAAGTTACACCAAAAATACACATAAAAGACACTTTAGGCAGATCTCTAGGAATGAGAAAATCTTCCACTGCTGGGTGGGAAGGTTGAGCCCACGTTGGTGTACTGCTGCAGCGAAACATCAGCTCCTAAAACCTGTTTGCTCGGGAATGGGGGCAGAGGTAGGAACGAGCCTCTGCCTTCTCCAGGCTGAGCGTCAGGTCATTCAGAATTGATCTGGCTCTCGGGGGGAGAAGGAACTGTAATGGCTTATTACTGAGTGGAATAAACCTGGCAGTGCGTGTCCGGTTGTGAACTGGGATTTGGTGACCAGGGCAGGCTGCGATGTGATTGTCTGTGTGCTGTACCGATGCCATTCATTAATGGCTCTGTTAAAACGTGAAAGTGGTGAGGCCGTTTGTAATGCTCAGAGCACTCAAAGGGTGATGAAAATAGCCCACCCATCAATGACCTGCTTGGTGGGAGACGGGAACCCAGCTTTCTCCTTACCGTAAGCCTGGGAGCCTCCGAGAAGTTGGGCCATGGGTGAGTTGGACACTCTGGGTCTGGTTCATTAACAGAAATGAGTCGTGCTCCACGCAGTGTAACTTCCAGTACTCTGCTCGGGAAAAGGCCGGGATCTCCTTCTTACCAACTGGGATTTCACTCGCTCCCAGCCTTCCCAGAAGAGGAGAATCATGAGGCTTTTCACTGAGACAGACCATCTTATACCTCCCCATGTCTTATTGCTGCTTTGCACTTCTCTTTTCCTCCTCCTCCTCCTCCTCCTCCTCCTCCTCGCAGCCCCGCTGTCTCTGGCCCTTGCCTAGCCAAGGGGCTGGCTCCTCCAGCAGGAGGTTGTCGCTTGGCTGAGATGAGCAGAACCTGCTCCCACACACTGAGGGGTCCCCAGCGTGGGTCTGTCTCCTGCTTACACGTGCAAACACGTCCCCATGCCTGAGCAGAGGATCACAAAATGCCGGTGTGGGCAAGCTGGGCTGATGGAGAGAGCTTCGCTGCTGGGCGGGATGGGGGAGGCTGGCTGGATGCTGGTAAAGAGCTGGGCAGCCTGGTGGTGGGAAGCAGGCTGGCCACATTCCTTGGGACCATGCTAAAATAATCTCAAAAAGAGAAATGGGCACCCAGATGCTGAGAATAAAGTCAATCAAGTTACTGTGTGGCCTGAAAAAAAAAAAAAAAAAAAAAGAAATTAGTTAGTCATAGTTCAGTGTATAAAGCCAAGAACTTGGCTAATAAATGAGAGGAACTGGAATTGCTCCCTGATGAGCATGAATTTTACCTGCTTGGTTGCATTAAGGAATCTGAGGGGAAAAGTCATCTGACTGGAATGGCAAAATTTGCAGTAATGTCCTATTTAAGAAGACCTGAGTTGCAGAAAAGAAGGGGACGCAGCCTGACAAGCCCACTGCAAATGGTCTTGAGCACTTTGCTGCAGGACAAAGCCCCTGTCCGCTGTGGGCTCCCGCATCGCGGCGGGTTGCAGAACACAGCGGGGAGCTCCTCACATCTCTCCAAAATATCTACAGGCAAAACATCGTGTGGTCACAAGATTTGGATCCAGGCAACATAAAGTGGCTCTCAGCAGGAGGCAGCAGGGATGGTGTCACCAAATCCCCAGTCCTCCTGTTTGTTAAGAAGTGGCACCAGAGGAGTGTTGGAAGGGGCTGGAAATACCAGGTCCTGTGATTTCTCTGGATTATGGAGGCAGCAGGCTTTGGTGAAGAGGAAGACGAGTTGGCAGGCATCCCACGGGAATCAGGTATTCACCTCCTGGGTCATCTTTTTTTTCCTAAAGAAGAGAGGGAAGAGCAGGAATTACTGAAGGAGCTGTTCGGGTGGGAGTCAGGCAGCTGGCCGCTTTACACTGCGATGGACAAGTGACCAAGAGCAGGCGGTGATCCCGGGGGTAGCAGCAGTCTGAGCCCCCCGCATGGGTGCGGTATCTCATCTCTTCCTATTGCTTTGCACCTCTTACGCAGTCGTGACTTTGCCCTGCACCAAGGCAAGTTCATGGGCACTAGGACCCACAAACCACAGGTGGGATATTAATTGAGCTGAGCGAGATCGGAGTGAAATCTGGGTCTCAACGCTCCGTGGGTGCTACGAAGGTGGAGAGCACAGCAGGACACTGAGCTCCCTGGGACACATGGGCCCTCTGCACCCCCCAGGCAGCAGCAGCATCATCTCTACGCCAGGGCAGGTAACCACAGCAGGGTTCAGTCTCCATCACTCACCTCCATCTGGTACCCCACGTGGGATGAATTTTGTTGAAAATCACTGCAATTTGTTCTTACAGTTGGTTCCTCCAGGGCATGTTCCTGCTGCCTTGCTGTTGGTCCCACTCTAGGCAGTGAGGCTGGGGGCACAGGACCTCCGAGGGTCCTCACTTGCAGTCAGTTTGTAACATCTCTTCCTCCAGCAGCAAATCCTGCCGGTGTCAAGCAGGTGCTGAGGGGCTGGAGAGGATGCTGGGCTGTGGGGAACTTGGGGGGCTGTGGGGAGGTTTGAGGGGCTGTGGGGAGGTTTGGGGGGCTGCAGGAAAGTTTGTAGGGCTGCAGGGAGCTTGGGGGGCTGTGGAGAGGTTTGTGGGGCTGTGGGAAGGTTTTGGGGGCTGTGGGGAGCTGTGGGGTGGTTTGGGGGGCTGCAGAGGATGCTCGGTGCTGTGGCAGGATGTTAAGCATGGTGGGGAAGATGCTCAGCGCCACGGAGAAGGTATTTAGGGCCACGGGGAAGGTGCTGGGGCTGCAGAGGGCCCCACTGGGAGGTTTCCTGGGCCATGAGGAGGATGATGAAGGTAGCGGGGAGGATGCTCAGGGATGCTGGGGGCGGCGAAGGGGGGTGCTCAGAGACGGGAGGACTGCTCGGGGCCGCGGGGGGTGCTGCAGGGGGAGGGCGGGGGGCCACTGGAGGCGGCAGGTAGGAGGTGGGGGGGCTGGGGGCTGCCGGGGCGGGGCCGCGGGGTGCCCCTCCCGACGGCGCTATAAACCGGCGGGGCGCGGGCGCGGGGCAGAGCTCGCTGGGGCGGCCGGGGCCGGGGGCTGCCCCTGCCCGCACCCTGCCCGCACCCTGCCAGCCCGGCGCCATGCCGAGGGGGCGGCTGTCAGGGGGCGCCTGGGGGGCCCTGGTGCTGCTGGGGCTGATGCTGCCGGCCGGCGCTTGGTACAAGCACGTCGCCAGCCCCCGGTACCACACGGTGGGGCGCGCCTCGGGGCTGCTCATGGGGGTCCGCCGTTCCCCCTACCTCTGGCGCCGGGAGCTGCCGGCCGAGCCCCCCCGGCGCCCCGGGGCAGACACCCCCGCCGCCCCCCCGCCGCCCCCGGGCCGCCCCGTCGGGGACACGCCGCCGGCCGCCCCGCCGCCGCCCGGTCCCGGCCGCCTCCTGCAGCGCCTGCTCCGGCGGGGCTGGGGGGTCCCCGCGGGGGTCCCCGCCCGGCCCCCGCCCGCGCCCCACCCGCGCCCCGCCGAGCTCAGGTAACCCCGGGGCCCCGGCGGGCGGGCGGGGGCGGTGGAGCCCGGGGGGTGTCGCCCGGGGGGGGGGTGTCACGGCCTCTCGGCAGGATGCTGGAGGGGTGACACCCGTGTGCGGGGCGCTAGAGCCGTGCTGCGGTCCCTCGGTGGCACCACCGCGGTGCTGGGGGGGGGCGCCAGGGAACGGGGATGCACGGAGCCTTGGAGGGGGCTCCCCAGGGAATGGGGGTGCACGGAGCCTTGGAGGGGTTTCAGCAGAGAAACGGGGGTGCACAGAACCTTAGAGGGATTCCACCAGGGAATGGGGTGCACAGAGTTTTCGAAGGGGTCCCCCAGGGAACAGGGGTGCATGGAGCCTTGGAGGGGTTCCCCCAGGGAAATGGGGGTGCATGGAGCCTTGGAGGGGTTCCACCAGGGAATGGGGGTGCACGGAGCCTTGCTGCGGTGTCCCATCCTGCAGGCCCTGGGGTTTTGGGGTGCTCCAAGCAGTCAGCTGGGCTGCCCCATGGCATCACCCAGATATGGGGAGCTGCCCCTCAACACCTGCACCACTTCTGCACCCAGCCCCGGCTGGGCTGGGAGGGTGTTGGGGGGTGAGGGGAGCCGTGACCCCACAGGACAGCCCAGGTCCGGGGGGTTCAGCCCCGTCACCACTGTGTGGGTGCCACAGCCAAAGTTGTGGCTCTGCCACGGTTTTGAACTTGACCCACAAGGTGTGTGGTGCCCCGCAAAGCGGCCGGGAGGAGGGGGCAGGTTCCTCCTCCCCAGGGGATGTCTGTGGGGGAGCTGCACTTTGGTTTTAAGACTGAAAAAGGAGGGGGATTATTTCTGTGCCCCCTGTTTGGTGCATCACAGCCCTGCACCCTGCAGGACCCAGCTGCCAGGGCTGGGAGGGTACCCATGGGGGTGATGCCGCGGTGCTCCTGGTGTGGCCCCTCTGCCGGACCCCTCTCCCTGCCCCCCAAAAGGGGCTCAGCCAGGCTGCGTGGGGCTGGCTCGGGGCTGGCTCCGGACATGACATTTCTTTCCTCTTATGTCACACTGGAGCCAACATCCAGCTGAAATCCACGGGGGCTGTTAGCTGTTGGAGCAGCCCCTGAATCATGTAGCTGTATTCCTCCGCCCTTGCATTTTTGGAGGAAATAACGGGATTAGTATCTTTTTGGGGAAGCCCGGACGGGTCAGCTCAGCCCTGCGTCATGCCTGTACTGTGCCGTGTCCTCCCGCAGCCTGGCTGCATGCGGGGAGAGCGGTGCTGGTGCCATGGCTGGGGCTCCAGACCTTTGGACATGCGTGTGTCCCCCCCGATGTCACAGCCACATTTCCAGGGGAGCTTGGCAGGCAGGGCCAAGCTCGGCGTTCGGGAGCCTGCAGCCACCCTGGGCTGGATCTGAGCCCACAGAGAATATTAAATGAGGACCGCGAATGCAGCGCTGGTTCCGGCGCTGTACGGTGGGGAGATGCGGTCCCACGTGGGCAGGGAGGTGGTGGCAGGGCTCAGGTGTGCAGCTGGATGCTCTGCAATAACCCAGCCCCTCTCCTTACAGCTTCTCCCGCTTGAAGACGTGGCTCTGATCCACTGAAGGGGCCCGGCAGAGATGCTTCAAGCGGCGGAGGAGCATTGACTGCCCAAGGTGGAAACCATTCACCCTAGCTGGCGAGGAAGACTCTCATCGGCAGATCTCCCGGTACTCTGACCTCTCTGAAACCATATAGACAATTGCATTCCAAAAAAATTCTAATTTTTCATGGCCGCTGTCCAGATGCAGTGGTAAATTCATCTTGTTTTCAGGTCAACCTAGTGCTATAAACTTGGGGAGAAATAAACAGGGAAGATATTTATTTTTGTTTATTTTTTTTAGATTTCTGTACTAGCTTGTTTGCAATATGATACAAACGTACTGTTTGCTTCCTAGGAACCTGCCCTCATTAAAATGAGAATCGATCAAAGGAAACTTTGGCTTCATTGTACTGTTGTGGTGTGTTGGGTTTTTTTTAAAAGCAAAACCTGGTACGGCTCTGCACGGGGCAGGCACTTCAGTGGTAGGTCACTCCCAGATTTTTCTGACATGATTTAACTCCTTGACACATTTTCTTCTGCAGCTTTACAGTAAATCTCTTTTACTACCCGTCAGGCAGTTACTGCCAGGCTAAGCGTCAATTAAGATGACAGAGTTAGACATCTTTTGTGGACTGGGCTGAAAAAAAGCTCTGTGACTCCTCACTGCTCTAGCTGGTTTTTTGCTTGCTTAAGAGCTTCATTTTTTATTATGTCTGCTGATGAAAGTAAGTGTTATTCCCCATTTAAACGGGGAGAAGCCTCAGGGCCGGGCAGGAGCACATAGTGAGGTGTGCTGGAGCAGGTGGGATCTGGGCTCTAGAGAAAACTGAGGTTTGGGGGGCTGAGTCTGGCTCCAGTGGATCGCTGAGCCCTCGCCTGCCAGCGCTGGCAGATTTTGCAGGAAATCTGGCAAAACGAGACGTTTCCACCCCTCTCGCCTGAACCGCCTGCTCCTGCCAAGCCCCTGCAGCTGACTGTGGAGTGGGGGCAGCAGGGTTTGTGCTGCTTTGGTTCAGATCTGAAAGGAAAACCCCCTCGTGGTGTTTGTTTGGGAGCCAGGTGCACACCAGGCCCTGCCTGCCGTGCTGCCCCTCGCACCTGCTGGGCTGCTGGCACATCTCGCTGGGTCTCAGGGAGGATTTGGGGTTCTGTAAGATGTGAAGGATCATCCTCTCCCAAATGATTCCCAACGGGTTACTCCTCCCTGTCCCCACTCTCTTGCCCCCCATGATTTTCCAATTTCTGCTCTTCATTAGAGCAGCATGGTGCTCAGATGGGCCAAATAAGACTCGATTGCCAATAACCCATTAGGCAGCTGCACTTGAAAAGGGACATACCTGTCAGGGTGCCAATCAGCCGGTGGAGTGGCCACCGAGGCAAATTGCCCTTCTTGATGGAGGTAAGTGATAAAATGAGGTAGAAAATGTAAAGGTCATCGTTGCACGGGAAGATGAGCAGAGAGCAGGATGAAGGGTGATGTGATGAGAGATGTGACTCAAGCGCATGCTTCTGCCCTCATCTGTCGGAGAGAAGCACTTGTACATGCCAATTACTGGGGCAAAACCAGCAAGACACGTAGTTAACCACAAGCCCTTCACTTCCCATCTTGTAAAATAATTTTTCCTGTTGCTGTTGAAGAGCATGACTGATTCCCCAGCAGAGCTGTAAAATAATTTCCTCTGTGCTCCCAGCTCTCCGGAGAGGTCTGGGTCTTCCCCAGAGGTCAACAAGCCCAATAAAATGGAAGAAAGCTTAAGAGGGTGTTTAATTACCCCTCCCGCCTCAGGGCAGGACCCAGCCATCCCTGATGGATGTTCAACTGATCCCTTCTAAAAGATGGTCCTGGGGGAGATGCTGCACTCCTCACGGTCTGCCTCCCGTCCCCCTCACTCCGGGGGGCTGCATGCCTGGACCACAGGGACCCCCTGTCCTGGCCCCCATGGGTGCCCCAAGATGAAATGCAGCCCCAGGGAGGGTGCTGGGTCCCTGCCCAACACAGGCTGGGATTGCAGCTGGGAGCAAAGCGGGGGTATGAAAGCTTTCGGGGGGAGCGTGGATGGGCCCAGAGCTGCAGCTGCACATCAGCTCCTGGCCCCGCTCAGGGTCCTGGTGACCCCTGACCCCCACGGAGCAGCTTTGAGGGGGGTAAGTGCAGCCAAGGAGGTAAATTCTGTCACTTCTTTGGGCTCTGGGAGATGTGGGGGGCTCAGAACCCCCCAGGTGACAGTGGGACACATCACCCCTTCTCTCCTACCACGTCCCACCTGGTCACTGAGGCTGTGGGGCGGTGGGCAGGGGTGCCAGGAGTGCCGTGGCACCCGGTGGCTTTGCCGTGCCCTCTTGTGGTCACAGCGATGCCAGGGGATGAGGACGGCTGGGGAGCTGCAACAGGCGTGAGCCCTGCCACCATGTCCGCATCCCTGCGCCCTTGCAGAGTGGGGAACTGCCCCCACGGGTGCCCCTCCATCTGCACAGCCCCAGCCGCGACCACGGGCCCAGGAGGGGGTGGAAGCTCTGGGCTAAAGCCTGTCCCGCTGCTCCATGTCTGGACCAGGGCGGCCCAGGGATGTGGCTGCTCCCAGCTCTGGGTCCCCGCGCAGCACGTGGGGTTTGGACCTGGATGTGGCCGCTGGTCCAGGGCCATCTCCAAGGTGCCACCTGGCAGCTCTGCAGACCCAGTGCCGCTGGGCAGAGCCGGGGCCAGCTGACGCAGCAAGGCTTTCCCGGATGGGGTGCGCCATCACCCAGCCTGCTGTGCCAGCGGATGCATTTTATCCCAGTCCAAAAGGCAAGCGAATCCCAGGGGCTGCGGCGGGCAGGAAGACGTCCCACCCCAACCCACCCTGAGCCTGGGGCGTCTCCTTTTCCTTCCCGGCTACCCAACCTCTCCCAGGGGGCCAGCAGCATTCACCGAGGCGGCCGGGCACGCCGGGGCTGGGGGCTTTGGGGGGGCAGTGTCTGGGGCAGGAACCAGCAGCCTTGGGGGAGCCGGCGTGAGCTCACACCCGTGCTGGCCCATGCACTCACACAATGACTGCAGGGCCCTTGCATGTACCAGGAGGAAGAAAACTCCCCAAAGAATTTCCTCCGTCGTCTGCTCTGCCCAAAAGCTGTTCCTCACCCTGCCGGGATGCAGGCGGCTGGGGCTGAGTCCCTCTCCGGCGGGTGCTGGGTGCGGTGGTGGCTGGGGATGGACAGTCCTTGGGCAGATGGTCCCTGCAATGGCCCCAAATGGGGGGCCCAGGCTGCGGGACCCAGCACTGAGCTGAGGTCTGCCAGGGGTCCCGTCCCATCCCACTGGGCTGCCCACAGCTTCCCACTGACACCACCCGGGGGAATTGACCTTGGCTGGAGATACGGGGTAGGAGCTGCAGAGAGTAGGAGATAACAGTATCTCTGTGCCTGCTGCTTTGCTGATTTCCAAGATGTCCCGAGTGCTGACAAGGCGCCTGTGGCTTACAGACACAGGCAGAGCCCTCCCTGGCCGAGCTGCAGCAGCCCAGGGCTATTCCTGGGGAGACGCAGGGTCAGGATCCTCCCATGGGCCCCATGCTGCCACCCATGCGTCCCCACCGGTCTCCCGAGGGCTGTGCTGGCCCCACATGTGGCCACCCTGGAGCTGCATCCTCGTGTTGACTGTACACAGGGCTGTATTTGGGGAGCGCCCGTGCCGCCTGGTTGGAGCAGCTCACCTGCTGCGGGCACGTGCCGCAGGGAGCAGAGGTGAGCCATGCCAGCGCTGCCCTGCCTGCTCTACCTGCTCCCCGGCCATTCTGCTGGACGTGCCCGTCTCCTGGGGATGTGCAGGCTTGCTGCTGGCTCTGGCACAGTGGTGGCAGGTGGTGCAGCAAAGGTAAAACGTCCCCTTGGGGTCCCCTCCTGAGTAATGAGGTGCTGGGATACAGGCACCTTCCCAGCCTCGGACATTTCCCCTGTCTCATTTTCTGGTGGATGTTCCTTCTAATGTTTGCAGGAGAGAGCAAAACCCAGATGCATCCCCCACCGGGTGGTGAAGGGGACCTGCTGACCCCCAGCCCAGCCATGCAGCTGCTGCAGGAGAAGCAGCCCCACAGACTGCCCTGCACAAACCCCATCAAGAGCTGCCAGCACCCCAGGGGCCAGCTGAGGTCCCCGGGGATGTTCTGGCCCTTCTGCTTATGCCAAGAATCACAGAATCATTCAGGCTGGAAAAGACCTTTAAGATCGAGTCCAACCATTAACTCAGTGCCGCCAAGGCCACCACTAACCATGTCCCTAAGTGCCATGTGCCAAGAAAATGTTGCAGGAGTGGTCCCAGCCCTTGCAGTGTCGCCTGGGTGCTGGGGTGGCATCTGGGGCTGGACATGCCAGCAGAAGAGCTGATGCCTCCAAAACCCTCAGCCTGGGCCACGACTGTCATGGCACAGTAGGATTAAACCCAGGCACAGCCGGGCTAAAACCCCGGCACGGGCCGGCTGCACTCCCAGCCCCCCGGGCTGCCGCGGCTGGGCTGGTGGGGGGGGGGGGGGTCCCAGCTGGGTGAAGCTGGGAGCCCCACCATCTCCATCCACCTCCAGCCCTGAAAGAGCCTCTTTGAGGTGCTTCTGCAGCTCCCTGCTGAGGCCACCCTCACCCCCTGCCCTGGGGCTTGGGTCCAGCTTCCATGTCAGCACATGGGGACTCCGCTTTTCCTGGCAGGACAGGAGCCAGCCGTGGTGGAGCGTGGCAGGAACGAATGCCGATGGCTCCTTGGGTGGTAGCGCTGCCCGCCTGGCTGGGCACTGGCAGGGACCTCTCTTTGGAGCACCTTTGAGGTCCCTGCCACTGCGCTGGCACTTCTGTGGACCTGCTCACCAGCGCTGCTCTGCCACCAGTCTCACCCAGGGTGGGTGCTCCTGGGGATGGGTACTCCCAGGGATGGGTGCTCCTGGCGATGGGATGCTGTTGGGGATGTCTGCTTCAAGGATGGGGTACTGCTGGAGGTGGGGTACTGCTGGGGATGGGTACTTCCAAGGATGGGATGCTGCTGGGGATGGGATGCTGCTAGCGATGGGTGCTCACAGGGACAGGGGGCCTCAGAGCCAGCTGCAGGGCTCACTGATTCTCTTACATCCACATCCTTGCTGCGGCAGGCACAACGGCACGCCGGTGATGGCACCGGCACCAGCTGGCATCCAGCTCAGGAAACGAGCTGTGCCAGCATCGGCCTCTCCAGAAGCAAGTCCCTCTGCAGTCATATTATCCGTATGGTTTTCCCATAGCTGTTAGAGACATTTAGCTTTTCCAGGGGAAAATGATGGGCAGAGGCAGCAGGGTGCCCGTGCCATGGGGACGCGGCGGGTGTGGAGCAGGGAGGTTTGCACGCTGCCAGGGTGCAGGAGCAGCATCATTGCTTGTACTCTTGTCTGTGGGTGTGCTGGCATGTGGGAGGTCTTGGGTTTGCCCAGCCGGGCTGGGGACCATCGCCAGCTCCATGCCTGCACAGCACCATGTGCTGCCGGGCCTCATCCAGCTTGGTAGCCATAGCGCTGCTATCTGCTTGCAAATAATAAAGGACCTGGGCAGATTCCTACCTGACAGCTTGTGCAAGAGCAGCATAACTGAACTTTCTGGACTTTCACAATCCACAGAGCATATAATTAATCCTCCTAATGATCAGTTCCCCTTCTATCCCCATAAATCTAACCTAGAAAATGTTTACAGCTCAATAGTGCCACACACAGAGGCTTAGAGAAAATGAGACCGTGCCTTTTATGAGCTTTCCTCTCGTTCCCAGTTCCTCTGGCAGCACAAATAAATCATTGGCCTTTCCCCGCTCCATGAGAGCTGCTGCTCCCCGAGAGCAGCCAGGACCCAGCAGCCCCACGCTGAGTGATGGCGAAACAAATGAGGAATGAGCACGGCCGCATCCACGCCAGGCGGAAAGCCCGAGACTTCGTTTATTAATAGTCACGAGCCAATTACTGCAGTAGCAGCAGCTCTCTGCAGCTCCCAGCAAGGACTGTCCAACACCACTGCTGACAAGGGTACATCCCTGAGCCTGGGCAGAGGGACCCGGGTCTTCCTCCACACCCAGGCAGAAGGTGCTGTGGGTGGCCAAGGTCTCTCAGGATGTGGAGCCTGGCTGCAACCAGCCCAGTGAGCTCTGGCTCCACGGTGGAAAGCTGGGTGTGGAGCAGGCGGTGGATAAACAGCAGCCAACGTGTGCTGCTGGGGAGGAGGAGGCTGAACGGGAGGAAGAGCATCTCCCTGCCAGCTGCTCCCATGGCTGAGATGGAAACCAGTGTCTCACGAAAGCTGAAGGGAGGGGTGTCTGGCAGCACCCAGCCTTTTCCTCGTTCTCCCCCTGCCTTTGGCGATGCTCCTGTCGCCAAGCAGGACAGGCACAAGGAGAGACCCGCATCCCAGGGGAGAGTTGGGGAGAGGGGGGAAACAGAGAAGCCACAAGATCTGCCCAAAGCCATCCAGCAGGCACGATGTGGAGCCACGAACAAGACATGGGGCTCCTGGCATCTTGAAAATGTGTGTCCTCTTTGGCAGAAGATGGCCCAAAGGCACGTGCAAAACCTTCTTTCTTTGGAAGGACTAGCACAGCCCAGCGACCCCACCACCACCATGGCAAACCATCCTCCGAATCAAAGAGCTCCTCACCCTGACGCCCTGACCTTAGAAATGAACCATTCTCAACAGGCTCAGGTTATCAGCCAAGGTTTTTCCAGTTTCTGAATGAAGATGGGCTTCATGGGCTCCAAAAATTCCTCCCTCAGACACCACAGGGAGCCTGCCGGTCCAGCCCGCTTTCTGTGATTGTGAAACTCCTCACAGCATCTGTGTTTTGCCTGAGTGATGCAACAGGATCAGGCCTAAAGCAAACAGGGTTCAGGACACAGGTGTAATTCTCGGTCTCTGCTCAACCAAGTGCAGTGAAGGAATTAGAAGCAGATGTCAAACAAAAAGAGCTTCAAACGCTTCCAAGCCAGTAAGCACACAGTGAACTTCCTCAGGCTCCAGGCTGGCCCAATTCAGACTTAAATATGTGCCCAAATCAAGACACACGGAAGTTTAAGTGGAAAAACCTTGCCTGTGCAGTATCTGCCAGATTTAATCATGGCTCTGTTATACCAGCAAGCGCAGGAGCCCTCCTGTGCTCTCTCCTTTTTTCCCACAATGGGCCACAGATGGGAAAAGGGAGGACAGCCTTGAGCACCGCAGGGGTCTTGCACCGTGTGAGGATGCACCTTCGCACAAAGCATTTTCAAGTTTGTTCCAGCTTCTTTGCACAAAGGAGCATCCCCCACCAGCTGCACTAAGAAAATACAGCGTTTCTCCTTGCACCATGCCGGTGGCAAAGCGTGCGCTGAGCTGTGCGTCCCAGGGCAGGGGGACAGCCCCCACCCCTGCACTGTCTCAGCTCCATCGGTCCGTAGAGTGGTGGGATTGTGACAGAAATGCTCTGGTTTAGGCTCATAAGGTGCGCAACCAGGAGCAGCCAGGCAAAACTGCTGTGCTGAGTCGGGGCTCTACCAAACCCTCCGTGTGTCCCTGCAGGAGAGGGGACCCAGCGGGGGCTGGGTTGGGGGTCCCGGTGCCCCCAGGCAGTGGGTGCTGGGCTGCTGCTGCCTCCTGCACCCAGCAGAGGTGGGCAGGGAAGGTTTGCTAAAGCCTTCCTGGGAATGGTTTGCAGATCCCGGCATCTCTTTTGGGTTACATCTTCTTGCTGGACAGCTGACGCTTGGTGCCTGACCCTCCTTAATTTCGCTACAATTAATAGATGTTTTTTTGGAGAAAAAAACACCTTTTGGGGACACTGAGGTTGGAAAAAAACCACAAGTCCAGGTCACACTTGAGAAAATGCTTGTGCTCAAGAAAATAAGCAGTTTTGAAAAATTCACCTCTTTGAAATGATTTTTTGTCCCTTTTTTTTTTTATTTTGCAAGCTACCAACTCTTTTAAAGACATTCAAAAGGGTTAAAATATTCTGTCTGACCACCCAAAAGATTTTGTCTCTCGTGTTTTTATTGCGCTGAATAAAAAGAAACTTTTTTGTTCAAATAAACTTGAAACGATTCCTTCTCCTCCCCCTCCTCCCTCCAGGTTTTTGGTTTGGCCAGTGAGTGGAAAAATCAATTATTCGCACTCCTCCAGCCTGATAAAAAGCTTCAGGACTCCACAAAGAGGCTCAAGGGACTACTTGTGTCGTACAGCAAATAAAACAGCCTCCGAATTTCCCGGCTTTCTGGCCTCCTCTTGTGTCACCCAAGATTTTGTGCCGAGATCAGCACTTCTGCTGCGCCGCGGAGAGCAAAGGACCCCCGGAGCAGGGGCAGCTGGCATCATCCGCGGTGCGACCTCCCTGGCTGCAAACGGTGCTGGAGCCGGGGCTGAGCCCGCTGCTGGCTGAGGGTGACAGGCACCTCGAGGGCCAGCACCGAGTGCCCGTGGGGGCCAGTGCCCAGCACGCGGCCGTAGCCACACTGCGCCCTCTCCTTGGGCACAACACCCAAGTAGCCACATTGCCTGTAGGAAACAAGGGTGGGAAGCATCGCCGGAGACACGTAATGCCATTCTCTTCCAGAACAGTGACTCTCCTCTAAGACACGCCGCCGAGCAGCTTTTTGGTTCAGACACCTTCCCTTTGAAGAGTGACTTTATGTATAACTGCAGTGGGAGTCTTTCTTTGTTGGGTTGACTGCAAATTAAAAGAGAATCAAGATTCATGTCTGGAGTGGTTTACTTACCATGCCAAGCTGGGTGCTGCATTTGCTTTAGCTCTGTAAAAACCGGGTAGGAGAGCAGCTGAGGAGGGAGAGGTAGTAGAGGAGAGCTAGAAAACCTGTGAGAGGCAGGCAGCACACAGCGGCAGCACTGCCCCGGCTGAGCTGGGTCGTTTCCTCCTTGTGAAAGATTTCAAGGAAATGAAGACTAGGAATGCAAGAGGGTGAAGACGAGGATCTCGGCGTTTCACCAAAACAAGCTGATTCCAGGGGAAACCTGGATGGCCTCTCTGCCTGGGCACCTGGGATGGAGCCGGGAATGGCCAGGACCAGCACAGCGGAGCTGCCCACTAACAAACCCCAGCCTGGTGTTCAGAGGGTCACAAAACATTTCTGAACCCCTTGGCATGGACGAGCTCCACGTGTGACATCCCACAAGGAGCTCCACAGCTCCTGCCGTCCCAGGCTGGGGCTGCGTGGGCACAGGAGCCGCTGGGCTGCATCCTGCCCTCTCCGGACCCAGGGGGCTCCCAGCGCATCCCATCCCTTTGGGATGAACCCTGGGGATGAGGGGCCCTGCCCCCCATAGCCTCCCCTCCACGGGGTGCCCCTGGCCTGTGTCCCGCTGCCCCATGGATGAGCCCAGGCCCAGGTACCCCTCCCCGGTGGGCAGCGGTGGGGGGTCCCGGCCAACAGATGTGGGGGGCAGCATCCCCAGGCTGGCCTGGAGGGTGGTGGGCTCCAGTCCGAGGGGCTGCCTGCTGGCGTGGCCCGGGGGGGGCTCGGTGCTACACCGGAGAGGGGGGAGGGGGAGCAACACCAGGAGGGGGCTCAGCACTGCACGGGGTGGGGTGAGGGCTCAGTGCTGCCCTGAGCGGGGGTTCAGTGCTACACCAGCTCGGTGCTGCCGCAGGGAGGGTCGGTGCTACCCTGGGGGTCTCAGCGCCGCTCCAGGGGGCCTCAGTGCTGTTCCGGGGGGGGCTCAGTGGTACACCAGGAGCGGGCTCAGTCCTGCCACGGGGGTCTCGGCGCTGCCCCAGGGGGGTCTCGGTGCTGCCCCGGGCGGGGTCTGCCCTGGGGGGAGGTCTGGCGCTGCCCCGGGGGAGCTGGACCGGAGCCGGAGCCGAGCCGCAGCGCCGCGGATGGCTCCGATCAACCCCGGCCGTTCCCGCACCATCGGCCGCGGGGGTCCCTCGGCTCCGTCCGCCCGGTGCCGGTGCCGGTTCTCCCCGCCCCGTCCCGAGCTGCGGCTCCGCCCCGCCCCCGGCCCCGCCCCCGGCCGCCGCGCTCCCGGCGCCGCGGGGCAGCGCGCAGCATGGCCGCGCTGCGCAGCGCCCCGGCCCCAGCCCCAGCCCCAGCGCCGGCCCCGGCCGCGGCCCCGGCCCGCCCCCCCGCTCCCCGCCGCTCCGCGCCCGCCCCGGGCCGCGCATAAAAGGGGCCCCGCGGCCGCCTGCCCCCGCCCGCCCCGGCCATGGCCAAGGACCAGCTGAAGCCGCGGCTGTGCCGCATGCTGAAGGGGGAGAGCGGCTACGGCTTCCACCTGCACGGCGAGAAGGGCAAGAGCGGGCAGTTCATCCGCAAAGTGGAGCCCGGCTCGCCGGCCGAGGCGGCGGGGCTGCGCGCCGGGGACCGCGTCGTCGAGGTGAACGGGCTCAACGTGGAGCAGGAGACGCACCACCAGGTACGGGCAGGGCAGCAGCTGCCTGCTGCTCCCCGGTTCTGCCCCCCCCCCCCCCGGCTCGGCTGTGCCCGGCTGCAGCCACCCAGGGCCGGGCTGGAGCCGTGCTTTGCTCCCCAAAACCGCTGCGCTGGAGCATCCTTGGCCTTGGCATCCTGGGGGCTGCAGCGGTGGGTGCCCCCCAAACCCTGGGCCTGGGGCTGTGGGGGTGTGCGCCAGGGATGCTGAGCTCCCGTGGTGCATGGGAGGCAGTGTCCTATCGGGTGTCGTGGAGCTCGCTGCTGTGCCGTGCTCCTGCTGGGATGGCATTAGTGTGTGTGTGTGAGCATGCGAGTGGTGTGAGCAGGAGCAGCCCTGCCCCAGGACGTGTGCTGGGATCACCCTTCCTCCTGCTGGGTTTCTGGGCACGGGGGGGGACAGCTAGAGGTGTTTCAGTGGGGCAGGGCACTGCTGTAGGGCGCAGCTGGGGGCGGAGAGGAATGGGGGACCCAGGCTTTAGTTCCAGCTCCTCTGTGGCTTTTCTTGGCCGCCTTGGGTGAGCTGCTCGGGCTTGGGCAGCCCCCAGTGTGCAGGGGTACCCTAAAACCTGCTGGCAAAGCTCTCCGGGTGCTGAGCAGTCCGGTTTAATGGAGATGGGGCGTGTGTGGGGGTAATGGTTGTTCCTAGACCGTGGCTGTGGCTGGGGGTGGGGTGGGTCCAGGCGAGCTGTTTCTCAGCCCTGTAACAGAAGCTGCATGCTTCAGGCTTGTCATTTTTCTGTTTATAAAACTGAAACTTCTATTTGTTAAACAGTTTAGTTAAAAAAAAAAAAAAGTGATGAGATTGAAGCAGCTCTTGTCCCACCAGAGTCCAAGAGCTTGGCAAGGCATGGCACCGAATGTGCCCATTGCCTAATGGCTCATGGGACGCTGCGGGGTTTGGTGCTTCAGTAACTTAAAACATGTGGCCGAGCCCCCCTGCCAGCGCGTTACCGGGGCAGGGCAGGGATGTGCCTTGCATAGCTCGGGGACCTGGCCGAGTTCTGGGGGGCTGTGGGTTCCAGGGCTTCACCCCCCAGGTGTGGATGCTGCTGTGCTGAAGGTGAGGCAGAGCCTTCCTGGTGGCTCCAGTAAAGCCTTGTGAGCCCCTCTCCATGGGCCTGGTGGGGTTTTGTGGTGAATGGAGCCTGTTTTGATGATCTGAGCCAGCTGTGTAAAAGTTAATGTTTGTCTTGAATGTGATTTCAAAACCCTTGAAGGAGGATCCACATCTTTGATCTGGTTGGGCAGAAAGGAGGGCTGCGTTCCTGTAAGGCACCCGTCGTACTGGAAACCATCAGACCTCCCTGCTGAGACTGGGATGCTGGGCATGGGTGATAGCGGAGCTGAGGCAGCCAGCTGTGTCTTTGAAAAGTGCTGGGGTCTTGCAGTAGGTGAAGTGAAATGGGAGAAATCTTTCTGTCTTCCATTTTCTGTTGGCGGAGGCAGGACGGAGCTGCTGGCGCTCGCTCCCCGCTGCAGAGTGGTGCATGGGAGGCAGTGTCCCATCAGGTGTTGTGGAGCTCGCTGCTGTGCCGTGCTCCTGCTGGGATGGCATTAGTGTGTGTGTGTGAGCATGCGAGTGGTGTGAGCAGGAGCAGCCCTGTCCCGGGACGTGTGCTGGGATCACCCTTCCTCCTGCCTCAATACAGCAAGAACCTCTTCCCCCCCCCCCCCCCCCCAAAAAAAAATAATGCCTGGCACTGCTGGACGGCGGGAAGGGCAATGCCATGGCGGATCAGGCACAAGGTTAGAGCAGCCGGTTTGCCATGGCCTCTCCTTGCACTACTGAGCTCCCTGACCTTGAGTAAGTAATGCTTCTCCACGTGCATCTGAAGCTGTGGTAGGATGGAGCCCGCAGCACACAAGGCCTTGCTGTTTGGGTGTAACTGTGTTTCGAGCTGAAGCTGGCAGCATTTGTGTCTTTGTTCTCTGTTTTTTCCTGGCCTTACCCAAGGAGCAAAGGCAGAACGTGTTCTCAGGGAGTTTCATGTCTCGGATGTGAAATTGCATCCTGGCTCATTGGTTCCTCACTGGGCGGGTGTCATGTGCCAGGCAGAGTGGTGGGCTCCTGCCCTCCTGCTGTGCCCCAAGCCAGGAAAACCAGGTCCTTGCCGAGCTGGCAGCGTGCTGTGCGGGCAGGGGCACCTCTTTTGGGGTGGGAGGGATGAGCCGAGCTGTTTCGCGTGGCACCACAAGCCTCCTTGCTGGGCAGCTGTTGTTTGGCAAGGGTGGAAGAGCCCGGGCCGCCTTTGCCTGGCTGGTGCTGGTGTAACCAGGGGTGAAAGTCTTTTTGGGTGGAGCTGCGGAAATTATGGGGCTGGGACCGGTGCTGAGAAGGTCCCCAGGCGCCAGATGCACAGGGGAGGCTGTGTCGTTTTCAGAAAAGCTGCGGACTGGAGGCTGTGAGCATGGCTCGGAAGCGGGTAGGGTGCCAGGCTCTGCCTGCCTTGGGCAGGACCTCGCCATGTGCCTGGATGCTGCTTTGCCTTCCGCCTCCCCACTCTGTCCCCCGAGTGATGCGCTGCCTGGGACTTTGTCACAGAAAGCCCCTTCTGCCCATCCCTGCTGATGGGAGAGGGCGAAGGGCTGCCCTGTGCCTGCTCTCCATCCCTGCGGGGCTCAGCCCCTGGCACTCGCAGGGCTGGGGGGATGCTTGCTTCATCGCTGCTCTTGCCATGGCTGCTGGGGAGGTTGGGAGCAAGTTGAGCCCCAGCACCGCGGCGGGTTGGAGTGCTTCTCTGGTCCCTCTGCCTTTTGTTGCGGTCTGTGGCACCCTGCTCCCTGCCTGTGATTAACCGTGCTGCCCTAATGCCTGCAGCACCCAAACCTGGGGTCTGAGGGATGTCGCTGTGCAGGACCTGGCACATTTCTCCTGCACGCTCCCCACAGGTGCTGCCTGTCTGCATCTTGTGCCACCGCACCTTGGCTGCCCACTTGCAGGTCTCCTCTGGGAGAAGGGGCCTGGCGCAGGCATTGCCTTGCTGGTATCAGCAGCACTGTCTGATGTCGTGTGTAAATAGATCTGAAAGCGAGCAGATGGATTTTCTGGGGCTTGATGGAACAGCACCCTTCAGGGCGGTTCCGGATGGGAGCCCTGGGCATGCTGCCGCTCAGCGTGCCACGTGGGGACGGAGGCTGCAGCCTGCAGCAGATCACTTGGTTTGGGGCAAGCAAGCAGCCTGGTCTGCAGTCTATAAATTGTTGGGTGTGTGTGGTTCGTTTTTTTTTTTTTTTGTTTGCAGATACTGGCTCTGACCTTGAATGGAGCTTGCAGGGGAGTAAATAAATGCTAGTTAATTGCACATTAGGCTTGTTTGTTGCTTATAACCTTGGTGGTTGCAGTGTGTCTGGCCGGTGTGACCTAGATCAGAGCAGGAGCCCTGTAAGGAAACCCAGTGCTGCTTTGGGGGGTTCCCAGCACGCTGGGGGGGGTCCCGGGTCTGTGGTCTTCAGAGCCACCCCATGGTATGGCTGCCAAGCATTGCTGGTGGTATGACCCCTCCTCCTCCTCCTCCGGATGAAGGGCTGTGCAGAGAGGAGGTGGCCCAGCAGAGCCCTTTGCTGCCGGGGGGAGTCTGGAGGTGGTTTCCCTTGCTCTGGTGCATGTCCTGGTTTTGCCCTGTTCCCATTGCAGCTCACCCTGGTGTGATCCACCCCCCTGCCCGGCCACGGGTGGGATCAAGCTCTCCCGGTTCTCCCCACCATGCCGACACTGCCAGCTCCTTTCAGAGCCCCTGCCAGTCACCGATCCCCGCCAAGGGACAATGGTCCCCATTCAGCGCTGCCTGGAGCTGGATCCTGCCAGAGATGGGCCCATCTGCTCCCAGCGCTGCCTTCCCTTATCTCTGCTGGCCCTGAGCATGGACCAGGGGTGGATGCGCAGATCTGCTTGTTTCGTTTGTAAATCCACCCAGGGCTGGGGGTACCATATGCTGGTGTGGTGGGGAGCACCTGGCATAGGCAGCCCAGCCACTGAATGCATGCACGGGTGCTTGGTGCACCCTGGCTCTCTGCCCTGCCCCAGGTAAGGGGGAGGAAGGACACCCCAGATCAAGGAAATGAGGGTGTGTGAGGTGGCTTGCATGGTGGGACAGGTTGTGTTGTCCCTTTAAGGGACAAAGCCAGGCAGCAGGGTTTCTGATGCTTGGGGGGCAACGGAGCAGTGTCTGTGAAAGCTCCTGTCTGAGCAGGGTGGGGGAGCCCTGGTGGTCTGTACAGGTGCTCTGGGCAGAGCTGTCACATGGGTTGCATGGTGAGGGCTGGAAGGAGGCATCACCATCATCACCCAGCGCTGCAGGCTGCTCCATCCTGGGGGTCCCCCAAAGCCATGCTCTGCCCTTCTCCCATCACTGCTGGCTGGAGGTGACGGCAAACTCGCACCCTGCAGGAAGACCAAATCTGCAGGAAGGTGTGAGGGAGCTGGTGGTCCTTGGTTCCAGCTCCTGCCACCTCTGAGAGGTCCCTGGGTTTCTTCTCAGTTGTTCTTCTCCTTTCCAGGTTGTGCAGCGCATCAAAGCTGTGGAGACGGAGACCCGCTTGCTTGTGGTAGACAAGGAGACGGACGAGTACCTGTGCAGCCTGCGCCTGACGTGCACAGAGGAGATGGTGCACAGTGGGATCCTGCTCAACTCTGGCATCTCACCCACCAAGTCGGTGAGCAGCGACAATGGGGAGGTCTGGAAGCCGCAGCTGAATCTAAGTGGGAGCAGCATCCAGAGGCACTCGCACAGCTTCTCCTCGCACGGCAGCAGGAAGGTGAGGGCAGAGCCAGGTGGTGCATGGGGCTGCTGGGTGCAGAGCTGGCAGGGGGTGCAGCCACCCTGGAATTACCTCCCTCTGCAAGCATGGGTTGCTTCTGGTTGGAGAAAACCCTTCTGTACACGGCTGTTGGCTTTGGGGACCCCGCTGTGTCCCGATGCAGTGGGCGAGCTGCCCCTTACCCTTGTTTGCTCTTGCTCAGAGCAGCATTGGCTGCCAGGGGCTGTGCTGCTGTCCCCTCCTGTGCCCCTCCAGGGTCTCTGGAGCCCTGGGAGCTGCTGGAGGGCTTGGGGGGTGTGTGTGCTCGTCAGCCCTGGGGAAGAGTGACCCCATACTGCATCAGCTGAGGCTGGTGTCCCAGCCTGTGGGGACGGGCTGCACGGACCAGGGACGCGGTGAAGCTGGAGCTTGTGAATGAGCTTCTCCCTCCTCCATTATTTGCAGGAGGGAGGGAACATATGGGGCAAATGTGTTCTCAGCTTTTTGCTTAAATAGGAAGGAAATTAGCTCTTTTTCAAGTGGCCTGGGTCTGGACTGTGATTCTGCAGTAAGTGCCTTTTATTGGTAAACTTTCAAAAAAGGAAAGAATTTGGTGTGGAAAACATCCAGTTTCCATGGCTGTCTTGCTGCTGGGGCTGGGCTGGTGGAGACGGCGCAGCCTTGCTCTCGGCAGATAGCAGGGCTCAGTCCCGGCGCTGCCCTTGCTCAGGGTGTGAACTTGGCAGGGGCGGTGTGGGCATCGCGTGGCTGAGCCGGTGACTCTGGCACCTCTCTGCAGCCATCTGTCCCCTTCCCTTCCACATCCCCACTCTGCATGCAGCCCAGCTGTGCTGCTAGCCAGGGAGCACTGGTGCTCAGCAGCCTCTTCCAGCCTGGAGCTGCCATGGGCACATGCCTCCACCTCCTCCCCCCTGCAGGGCTGGCAGGGGCTGCAGCGCCTGGTCGGCCTCTGCCCCCTCGGAGGTGGGGTGCTGGCTGGATGCTGGCCCAGAAGGGTCACTGGGCTGCTGGGAGGGTGTAAGTAGGAAAGTCGGGAAAGCTTCGTGTCCTCAGGAGCTCCCATGGCGAAACAGCTGAAGAAATTCCCCTGCAGAGATAAGAGGTGATGCTGATATGGGGTGGAAGGGATGTGAGTCTCCAGCGCTAAGGAGGGGGTCTCGCCCCCAGTCCTTCCCTCTGGCCCTGTTTGGCATCTCGCAGCGGAGGCTCCCTGCTTCCCTTGGGCTGGCAGGAGCAGGCATGGAGGCAATATTTTTTTTTAACTTATTGTGTGGTTTGAAGCTGTTTGAAGGTCTGTGTGATGGTGATGGGTGTGTTTCCTCTGGGGGTCAGTGCGGTGGAGGGCTGGTCACCCACCCCCAGGATGGCTGGTGGGAGAGGAGCCTTTCTTGGGGGGCAGGTGGCTGGCTGGGGGCGCCTTTCCAAGCTGGGATTTCCTATCCTGTCTCCGTTGCGTTTGCTGGTCGCAGTCCAACAGCGCGTGCTGATGGGAAGTCAGGCGAGGGGAATGGGATGGTCCTTTCCGGCCTTTGGGTTTCGGCTCCTCCAAGGCAGGGGGTAGGTGGGGAGGGGAGAGCCGGGCAGGGCTGGGGTGCAGGGGGAGAAGCACCCATGCTTGGCTGGGGGCTTTGCCTGGGCCGGCAAGGCTGCGGCGTTTGCTGTGCTGGGGCTGGTGTTTGCCGGAGCTGGACGAAGGGAGCTGACCCTGGGGGCGATGCCCACTGCATTGGGGACACTGGGGACGGGCTGCTGAGTGTCGGGTGTTTGCGGAGCTCACGTCAGCGGCTGGTTTGCTTTCGCTGCTGCAGGTGGCGGCTCTTTGAAGAGCTGGGTGCTGCGGGTGCTCCTGGCCAAGGTCACTTCTCCGTGCCAGGGCCGTGACTGACCCTGGTGCAAGGTCAAGGGTGGCTGGAGCAGCAGGACTTGCATCCTGCTCCTGTGCCTTGCAGTCCTGCTTGCTTCATGGTAGGAAGACCTACTCCAGGCTTTTGGTCTGGGTGATGTGGCCCTCCTGCTAGGTCCCACAACAGCTGGAGGCCAGGGGAGCGATGGTGTACCCCAGTCCCTGCAGTGCTCAGCCCCCCAGTGCCATGTCCCTCTGTGGAGCAGCTGTAGCCTGACCCAGATCCTGTAGATCACAGGTGCTGGGACCACAGGGGGCATGCAGTGTCTGAGCTGCGGGGCTGTTTGGGAGATTCTGCCCCTGCAGTGGGGCTGTGGCAGCTGGGGCCCAGTCAGAGATTTGTCCCCAGCCACATCTGGGGCTTTTTGTGTAGCTTCCCCGGAGGTACTCTGGGCTACTCCCATGGAGCAGCATTTCTTTGAGCAGCGTTTGTTTATGTAAAGGCTGCAGTTTTCCTTGGTTTGAGGCTGGGTTGTGCAGTGCAGCCCAAAGCAGCCAGCAACTGAAACAGAGAGGAGGGAAATCTGGCACCCAGGGTGGTTGTAGCGGTGGGCAGCAGGAAGGTGGTGCAGCAGGCAGGGTGGGCATGGCCATGCCAGCCTCCCTTGTGCTGCCCCAGACTTATTTTGCAAGAGTGACCCCCCTGCTCCGAGATCTGCTGTGAGTGGGGAGGTCAGTGCACACCTGTGGCAGAGACCTGGTGTCCAGGACCTTGTGCTCCAGGAACCACGGTGATGCCATGAATAATTCAGCATGTATTTAAAATCATGCTGCCTGCCCTGAGAGCAGGTCAGCAGCGCTGGCTGCCAGCAGCTGTGGCTGTCACAGCGCTGCTGGCCCTGGCACCCTGGGGACTTGCACCCTGCATGGCCGTGGTGGCACGGGGAGCAGGGTGCGCTGTGCCCCATCCCACAGCACTGCACTCGTGTCCGTGGCTGGAGGGGTTTGCCTGCTTGCTGCCTGCCCCACGCTGTGTCCCCTGGGCAGGGAAGCAGCAGGGCACGTACCTCCGTGCCATTGATCCCCCTGTCCCAGGCACGTTCTTGTGGCCACTGGGCTGTTCTCTGCTTTTCCCTGGGGCTCTGGCTCTGCCTGGCCAAGCACCCACCATCGAGCCCCCTGGAAGGTCCGGAGGCAGCGGGCAGGGGGTCTCCGTGTCAGGGACTGCCTGGTGGTGAGCGCCTTTTATTGCAAAGGTGCTTTTGGGACCGCAGGCTGAGCTGCTGGTGGTAGTTAATAAAATGCCTGGGCTAACTGTGTATAAAAGGCAGGCGTGCTGTGGGGCTGGGCTGGTGCTGAGCAGTGCTGCTGGCCATCCTGGCAGTGCTGGTGCTGTGCAAGCAGCGTGGCCCGGGGCTGGCAGCACCTTTGCTTGGCTGTCCCTGCTCCTGCTGCGTGGTGCGTGCTGGTACTGGGACCCGTCACAGCTGCACAGGTCGCACCAGCCACGTTAGCAGTGTCCTTGGGACTTGCTGCCTCACTGCTTTCTCCAGGTGTGTTTGTAGGAGAAACAAGAGCAGTAAAGCCACCGAGATGCTTTCGGGGTGATGCAGTTCCCCTCCATTGCTGCTCTGGTCACACCAAAGCAGGGCTGCAGGGAGCTGGTGAGCAAAGGGACCTTTACAACCAGCATTTATCTTTTGGGAAACAAACCCACCTCTTGTAGCTGCTGCATTCAAGCAGCCTGTTGGGTCTGGGAATTTTAATGGGGGGGAATTAGCAGCTGGTTGTTAATTTGCCCCTGCTCTGGGAGGGACGATGTCACCTTGGCATTGCAGCTGGCCAGAACTGCAAACAGCCAGAGAATGTGTGTCCCGCTGCTGACACGGGGGATTGTGGCCAGCTCTGTCGCGACAGAAAGCAGCACTGAGCTCCCGTGTGCAGCCAGAGCCCTCGAGCTGCCATGCCTGGGGACAGACGTGCTGTTTTCTGGAGGAGGATGGATCAGTGCCTGGGTGTCTGTCAGGACCCGCAGGTGTGCGGCCAGCGCTGACATTGAGGCAGTAAATATTTATCCTTCTGTTTGGGTCAGGAATAAGAACTTTTTTCTGTTGCAAAGAAAACTGTGTTGCAACATCTTTGCCAGCTTTCTGCCGGAGTGCTAGAAGGGGAGTAACTCAGGACAGATGTTTTCAGAGAACTTTGCCAGCTCAGTTGAGGCCCAAAATTTAGGGCTTGTAGAATAACCACAAAGATGTAATAAAACCTAACATGAGCAGAAATGTCTGCAGTAATTATGTGATTAAAAAAAAATACCAAACACACACAAAAAAATAAGTGCATGGTTTAAATTAAAGCACATCCCTGCAGCATCCTGTGCTTCCTGGGCCCCCGTGGCAGGCTCAGACTTGCAGGGAGAGGGTGATGGGGCAGGACAGCAAAGCTTGTCCCTGGTACAACCTGGGTGAGGTTCCTCCATGCGGGCAGGGTTTGGGGAAGCCCTCCAGCGTGGAGCTTGAGAAGCTGTGGCTGTGTCCCTGCAGCGTCCCCTGCCCTTCCCACAGCAGCTATTTTTGTGAAAGCTGCCAGCCCGGCAGCACTTGCTGCAGGTCTGAAAGGGCAGAGCTGAGAGGAAAAGCTGTGTGCGTGCCCTGTTGAGGCAGGGATGCTGTCACTGTGCGTGTTCTGCGTGTCACTGCTAAAATAAAAACCAACTCTGAAAAGCTGTTTCTGCACCAGGGCTGCTGGCAGTTTGGGCTGATGCTCTGCTGTGCCTGGCTGAGGGCATGGGGTGGGAGCGTGGCTTCCCACATCCCTGCTGGGGAAGGGGAGATGCCTGCAGGGAGCCGGGAGGAGGACAGCGGTGCTGGAGACCCCCTGCCTCCCCATGGAGAGCGGCACTGCAGCGGGTGGTGGGCTGCACGGGGATGGTGAGCGCTCTGGTTGCTGCAGAAGCTCAGCTGAGGAGCGGCAGCAAAGCTGGGCTTGTTTTTGGGGTTAGGGCTTCAATCCCATCGCAGAGGCGGCTGTTGGGCTGGTGTGTGGGGAAGCCGGCAGCCCTGCGCCGGCACTGACCCCGCTGCATTATTGATAGCGCTGGGCTCGCTGGCATCGTGTGTCATGGGGCCGGGCAGAGTCTGTGCGGGTGGGCTCTGGAGCAGCTGCAGCCTCTGGGGGATGGAGGTTGGGGCACATCTCCGGGGGTGGCTGTGGGATGCTCCCCCCTCGCCTGCGGGCAATGGTGTGGTGGTCCAGGTTGCAGGAACCTGTTACACCGTGGGCTTTGCTCCAAGGAGCCCAGCGTGTTGTGCTTTCCTGGGAGCCTGCCCCTTTCCCGTGCAGGCAGCAATAGGATACAGGCATAGAAATAACTGATTCGTCAGACCGCTGGTCCCTCTGACTTGGCTTTTGGTTAGAAGGAACAGGACAAGACACGTTTTTGCAGAGCTCCCGTTGCATAGGGCTGGGGTGTTTCAGGAGCTGGCAGCACTTCAGCCCCCACAGTTGGCAGCAGTGGGGTCCCCACTGCTCGAGGGGCTGCGGGGCTCTGCGTCCCATAGACCCCTACACTGGGACCAGGGCAGCCCTAGCCTCATTCCCCACACAGTCCTGCCTGCTTGCCCTTTGTGCATCGGCGAGCCATTAACTTTGGGCTGTTGTTCGCTGGGTTTGGTATCTGTCTGGGGTAGCGTTGCAGTCAGGAGCAGCGTTTGCTGAGCCTGGGGCTGTGGTGAGCCTGTGGGGTGTTGCAGCAGTGCTCAGAGATGGTGCTGGCGGGGATCTGAGCCTCGTCCCGCTGGATGCAACCTAGAGGCAAGATGGGATGCTTACCCACGGCGGGTGTAAGGTGAAGAAGGCAGTGTGGCGCTTGCCATGCTGGAGCGTGCTGTTCTGAGCCCCCCAGGTCCCGTGCAGTCACTGCCTCCCACTGCTGTGGGGAGGGGGTTTGGATGCAGAGCACTTCCTTTCATGTGGATTGTGGCTGTGTCCTGTCACTTAGAACACCTGGGAGCTATGGGTGGGCTGTGGGGGACAGGAGGAGGGGTCTGAGCAGGGTCCCCTGCGTGCTGCTCCCTGCCCAGGCTCGGTGCGGCAGCAGGTCCCGCACAGGGCTCGGCTGGGGGGTTATTCTTGTGCCGGGGCAGCACAGGAAGCCCCTCCCGGGGAGGAGAGCATCCACCCCGCAGCAGAAACTTCCTCCGCTGTGATATTTTTAGTGAAACACAAAGCGAGTGGAAGGGAGCGGGAGGCAGGAGGCAGATTAGCATCGGGAGGAGCTGTGCCCTGCCAAGTGTCTTTGTTCCTGGGGCCACATGCTCCCAAGGGACACCTGGTCCTGTGAGGGGACAGTGGGGTCACCCCGGGACCCTCCACCTCCCTAGGAGGGGAAAGGAGTGGGGGTGTGTGTTTGCATCCCAGCCCCTTGCCTGGCGGCAGAGCGGTGACACTGCTGGTACCAAGGGATGCTGCGTGTGGTCCAGCCGGTGACGTTCCCTTCTGCATCCTCGAGTAATCAAAAGCTTTTCCTCAAAATGATTTGAAAACTGATATTAAATGGGAGCCGTTCAAAATGCAGCTTGTTCTAGCACAGCCAGTCCCGGCCCCCTCTGCTTGCAGGGATGCACTTGAGCAGCTTGCTTTAATAACAGCCCCGCTTGCAAGTGGGCTGCTCGCCAGCTGTCTAATGGGTCTGTTCTATAGTAAAAATATTAAATGGTTTTAAATAAATTAAAAAATCTTCTGGCAGAATTGGGGCCTTCTGCATGTGCCCTGGCAGCTGCACAGAGCCTCTGCTGTGACTTTGCTCTGTCACTTGGTGTTTCTCTGGGCTGGTTGGGCTCGTGGTCCTGTCATGGTGAGGGAAACCTTAAAACATTATTGGGTTTGGTTTGTTTGGTTTTTTGGATTCTTTATTCCCAAGACCCAAATGAGTTGTGGAGGAGGGGACATGCTGCACGTTTCCAGCTGTTCCTCCAGGGCTGTCTCTGGTGCCACTGTACAGTGTGGTTGGATAAAACATCTCCGGGAGTTTGATCCCGGACTTGGTGATGCTGTGGGTCTGGGTGAATCCCACCTCCTCCTGCCCACCCTGCCAGGCACGGGGCTGCTTCTACCCAGGGGAGAATGGGGAATGGAAACATGGAGCAAAGATGCTCTCTGTATGCTGACTTACAGCACGTGTTCCTGGGCCGGAGGGAGCTGGGCTTCCAGCCACCGGCCAGGCACACCTGACTTCCAAACAAGGTTTGGAAGAGCTGCTTTTAATCCGTAAGACTTTAAATCCATAAGGCAACATCCCTTTGCTGCTGGCAGCCCTAAGTGTGCAGGCGAGATGCGATGGCTGTGGTGTTGCCTGTCTGCTTCATTCCTGCCCTTTGGTCTGGGAGACTGTGAGGTGGTGATGCACCCAGCGCTACAGGAGAGCTCGGTGTGTAAAGTAACGTCTGCACTGAGCTGGTTTGGGCTCCCAGTCCTTGGCTGGGTATCTCTAGGTATGGACATCTTACAAGCAGTGGTCTTGTGAGACTCCAGATTGGGATATGAGAGAGAGAAAATTAAGCTCATAATCAGCAAAGGGTTTCTCCAGATCCATAAGTCTCTATAAATAAGAAATTAAAACCCAAGTTGTCAACATAATTATTTCTGGCGTATTGTAATTTGATTTCATTACAGCTTTTGCCTGGACTCCTGAGTGTTTTGGTTCCACTACTGCATACATTTATTAAACTGTAACTGGATTTTGTTGGCTAAATGTCTCTCTTTTTCCCACTAAAGCCTTGCAAGAGTTTGTTACCGGGTAAAACAAGTAGGTAATAAACGTCCGTTAGTGGTGAGTCTGTGAAAGCCGAACTGTAAAGTAGCTTTATGAGAGAGGGGAAGGTAAGAAAGATGATTCCCTATAGGCACCGATGCAGCAGTAGTGTGCGGGGCCACTTTGAGGGCGCTTGGGCTCTGACTCCTTGCAGGGGGTCGTTACCTCGGAGGGGTCTCCAGCCCTGGCACCGAGCCATCCCGCGCGCTGCCCTGCAGCCAGGGATGCTGGGGGAAGGAGTGGGGCTGGGAGCTGGTGTCTGATCGCAGTCCTGGTCCCCTCCATCGGTGGGGCTCACCAGTGCGTAGCCCCGCAAGAGCCCTGCCGCTCACCCAAGGCATTATGTGATTAAACCCTCTTACGGATTTACAGGGACTAATCCCGTTAAAGAAACTAGCAGCACAAAAGGTGGCGGGAGGGCTAATCCCTGCACTCCTGCCTCGGCGGGCTGAGCACTCATCTGGGTGTGCTCCAGCAGCTCCTCCTGCAGCCCTTGGGGATGGGGCTGACTGGCATCCCCCGGGGAGCGATGCTCTGCCATGGGGCAGGTCTCCAGTGGCTCTTCCCAAGCCCTGATGGCTCCTGCCTTGCCATATCCACAGCCACCGTGGCCGGTGCTGGGCTGGCTGGCTCGTGCCGGGCTAGCAGTCCCTCGTGAGCGGCCAAAGGCCATCCCAGGTAAATCAGTTAATTCTGGCCCTGGGGTTGTGCATGGTTAGCAGGATTTAATTAAGACAAGCCCTAATTAGTTCTAAGAGGGGTGAATAGTCTGCTTTGCCTGGAAGAATTCCCTGCTCTTGTCTGGCAGCTGTTAATGAGCGCAGGGCGCTCACTGGCATCAGGGCCTGGGTCTGCCCTGGGGATGGGGTGCACGGGAGACCCCACGTTGTGCTGGAGAGGTGCTTGGGGCAGCCTGAATGTGGGGAGATAAACTGCCTCGTGCTGCTCCTTGAAGCAGCTGCTGGGTTTTGCTGGGCACCCAGATCCATCTCTGCATTGCGAGCATCGTGCCGGGGCTGTTCCCGGAGCAGCCACTTTTCCTGTAGCTTTCTGGTCCTTTTCAGCCTTTCCCGTGGGCACGGACCACAGCGTGCTCAGCACCCTGCGGCCGGCACCGGAGCCTGCCTGACGCCGCGCACCCGCCTTCGCCAGGTTTTATCAGCGGGAGCAGCCGGAGCCTGGCACTGGCTGTGGGGGTTATCGCCACAGGTCCTCCCGTGCTGCTTCGGACACACGCTTTGTCCCGGACCCCCCACCGCTGCGCAGGCCTTTGGCAGAGCCGCCTCCCAACCTACTTATCTGCCCCAGCACAGAGGGGCTGTTCGGCTGCCCCAGCTGGAGATAACCAGCCCCTCGCCCAGGGAGCAGTGGCCAGGAGGGTGCTTAGCTCCCTGCAGAATTTGGCAAGCAAGGGGCATCTTCTGTGGTCTTCTCATTTGCAAGGGGCTGCGTTTAAAACATGTAGTTTATGGAGCTGAGCGTCGTGGTGGAGTGGGCTGAGTGAATGAGCACTGATGTTCCACGATTGCGTCAGATCTCAGTTTGATCCCGTGTTTTCCAGCAGTGTTGTAGGATGGAGCTGGTGCATTTTGCAGTGGTGACTGTGGAAGGAGGGTTGGTGGAGGGGAGGGGAAGGAGAGCTGCAGGCAGAGCTGAGGGCTTGGGTGCTGTGTCCACATCAGCTCTGTGGGCAGCTTTTGTGCAAAAGCTTTGGGCTGGGAATTTTTGGGAGGAGGGGGATGACCGAGGCCCCTCACTCCCACTTTTTGGAAAGTTGTACCCCTGGATATTTTATTGCAGGATTTTTAAATACAAAAGGCCTTACATTTGGTTAACCCCAAGCACAAGTGCCACAGCGCTGGCTTTACTTTCGTTATAAGGAATGCAGAGGATGTTTGGAGCCCTCCCCCTGCCCTGCTTCCTCCAGCAAGCCGTGCTGCCCGGCCAAGACAAATATTGGTAGTAAACTATTGAACTTCCCTGGTCCCAGCGCTTGCCGGCACTCACAGAGCAGTGCCTGTTCTCCCCCTGCCCGGGCAGGGGCCATGCTGGGGAGGTGCAGATGTGTCCCCTCGCTGGGGACAGCCGTGGCAGCCGCTCTGCAGCGGTGGGAGCTGCATGGCGAGCGTGCGGTGCGTTCTGCAGAGCTGCAGCACCTGCGGGGGCTGTGCCAGCTCCTGCCCAGTGTCCGTCACACCCCTCGGTGCAGCTTGGGCATGAGGTGGGCTTGGTGGTGGAGCAGGGGGCAAAGCTCACCCCAAAGGGCCACTATGATGGCTTGTGCGATCCGTCTCCTGCCCTGCACGTGCTTCATTGGGCTCTGCAAGTCTAAATATAGCACCTATGACCTCTTCCTCTGCGGCCAGGGGAAGCTGCGGGGGCTCGGGGGGAGGACCATGAGCTGTGCACAACACAGGCTTCCCCATCCCGTGTTAGACATCCCACCTAACAGCTGGCTTTCTGCAGGGCTGTGGCTTGCTATTGACATGCTGCAGACTGAGCCCTGTCCCCCAAAATCAGGCTTTTTGGGGCAAGTCTCAGTGGGTTTGAGCAGGCTGGTGCTGACCCCCGTGGGCTGTGGTTGGCAGCGGGCAGGATGCTGTGGAACGTGGGGTTTGCTGTGTGGTCCTGTGATGGTGACCCCAGCCTGGCATGTGTGCTGCGGTGTGGCTGTGCAGCCCGCCGGGTGAGAGCCAGGGGTTAAGAGCCGGAGCCACCTCAACCCTTGGGAAAATATCTTTCCTTCCCTGGGTGTGTGTCTGAGAGCGCCCTGCCTGTGGCAGGGTGGGGGGTGTTCTCTGCGGAGGCAGCGGTGCTCCCCGCCGTGCCTGGGGCATTGCACGAGCCCCTCGTGCTCCCTGGCATGTCCCACAGCCCACAGGAGCCCCCACTGTCTCGAGGGGGATTTCCCTCTGCATCCGTGGTGCCAAGCTGGTCGCCGTGGGAGCGCAAAGCTTGTATGACTGGATTCCTGCTAATGACCCGGGGGTGGTTATTAAAGGCAACGGATGGGGCCAGCATTAATGAATGATTTGGTGATTGCTCAAGGCTTGGCCTCAGCAAGAAGTGGAGGATTCCAAAGGGTAGGCTGATACAACGTGGTCAGCAGTTTTATGGTGTGCGGCTCTGGCCGGAGCCTCTGGCTGCGAGCGAACGCGCGCTTGGGTGCGGGATGTGCTTCGGGCTCTGCCCTGTGCTGGAGGCTCCCTTTGGGATCCGTCGCCTGTCCTTGGAGCAGTGCTGGGGACGTGGAGACCTGCCCTCATGGGTGGCAGTGGGGCAGTCTGTGCCCTGGGGGCCACGAGCTCGGTACGGTCCCTGTGCAGGGGGAGCACCGTGCCATCAGGGAGGCTCATTCCCAGCATCTCCCTCTGCCTTCCCACTGCTCGCGGCCATCCCTCCCCTTGCCCAGGAGGCCCGTGGTGAGCGTGGGAAGGACTTTTCCCCCTGTTCCAGCAGCTCAGGCTGTGGTTCAAGCCCTGCACAGAGTGACTGATGCTCCTTGCCTCCTTTCCCTCCTCCCCTCCGGAAAGCAGATCCCGCTGGATCTGGCAAGATCCCTTTGAATGGAGATCCTGTGTTTCTCCCCTTGGACAAATCCCAGCTTGCCAGGACCCACGTTGCCATCCCACGTTGTCCCAGAGCCGATCCCTCTGGAGCAGGGGAGCTTGCCGGTATCCTGGCCGTGTGTTCCCTTGGCAGATCATGCTGGAAAAGTTGTCTCTTAAAGAAAACACGTGCACGTGGCGGTTTCGGTCTCCTCCATCCTCCCTCCCTGTCTCTCCCTGGGCTGGGCCAGCTGCTCCCTGCTCCCAGCCAAGCCTGTGCTGCTGTTTCTGGCTCCAGCCCTGCCCGGAGGGAGAGCGCGAGTGCCTTCGCTGTCTGAGTCGGCTCAAACGCCAGCAAACGGGGTGGGGGGGTGGGGGGGAAGCTGCTTCTCATGGCTTGTGGCTGAGAAATTCTGCAGCTGTGGGATTGCCGAGGAATGGCAGGGACAGCTCGGCTGGAGGCATCGTTGCTGGGGGGACCAGACGGACTCAGCAGAGCTGGACCAGGCTGGCATCCTGCAGCAGCCAGCTGGGGACCCTCGCCCGGGGCTGTGCCAGCTGGGGATGTGTGGTCCTCTCCAGGACGTGGCCCTGGCTGCAGCCCTTCTCCTGAGAGGCCTCTTTGTGCTCAGGGATTTCCGTAATGCCACAGCCGGAGCTGTGGCCCAGCGCCGGGGATTTTGGAGTGGGGCAAATCCAGGCTTACCCCCTTGCCTTAGGGCATCAGCAGTAAGGTCAAGCTCTTACTTATTTGGCAGCAAGTTGCTTAAAGGTGGAACACTGGTGGGAGGCTGTTAGTGAAATGCTTTTTCCATCACGCCGCTGCGGTGCAGGGTGCCCGGGGGAGGTGGGAGCTGTGCTCTCCCTCTGGGCAGCCCAGCCTGGCAGGCACTGTCACCGTGGGCTGGAGATCAGGCGTCCTCCCCACCCTTCACATCCTTCCTGCTCTTGTTTTCTCCTGCCCGGCAGTTCCTCGGGATAATAACCTTTTGTCGTGTCTGGGACCGTGGCCGAGGTCCGGCTCTGCGGCATGGTGCTGGCACAGCCGCCCTGCTCTCTGCGGGGTTTGCATGCCATAGTGCCTGGAAGGGACCAGGTTGGGGTGCACGGGCTGGGGGAGCTGGGTGCACAGCTCAGGGCGAGCGCAAGAGTGGTAAGAAGCGGTGCCAGGGGACAGCAAAGGACCTCATGAATTTTTTTCTGATTGCTTTTGCATTGCCCTGGGAAGGGCTGCGGGTCACCAGTGGCGAGCCACACTGTCCCCTCTGCCGGGTCTGACCGCTGCAGGGCTCAGGGCAAGTGGCCCTGGGAGCAGCGAGTTTCTGCCAGGCTCGGTGGCTGTCCGGGATCATCCGTCCCCTCCGCAGCTGGAAGGAGCTGCCCGGTGGGCACAGGGTTTCCATTGCCCGGCTAATCCTCCTCCTCGTGGGGGCTGCGACCGAGGGCAGAGCAGGGACCTGGTGTCACCTCAGCTGGCACAGCCAGCCCCAGACTCCATGCTCCCGTCTGCTCTAGTGGCCCCGGCAGGGGCTGGAAACTCACTGAAAATATCCAAATTACCATATCAGCTGCAACTTGGCCATGGGTCCTGCTGAGTACCCACGGCTGGATGCTTTCCACTGCTAATTGGAATCGCTTGGCTGTCTCCTGGCTCGCCTGCCATCCTCGCTCACTCCTTGTGCTGCGTGTTGGCAGAGAAAGCAGCAGGACACATCCAGAGGGTGCTGGGCATGCTTGCTGGTGCAGCCCCCTGGGCTGGTGTGAGGATGCTGAGGGAGCAGTGCTGCAGCTGTTGGGGAGAACAGCACCAATCTCAATGTCTTCTGCCCTTTAAAAAAATAATAATTTTTTTTTTTCGATTCTTCTATCACTCAAACCCAGCTGGAGCAATTTAAATAATTGGAGCAATTTGAATAATAGAAGCAATTTAAATAAGCTACAAAAGCCCAGACCTGGAGTTGGAGCTGGCAGCCTGTGCGAGCAGGCGAGGTGCCCGGCAGTTCGGGTCGGTGGCAACACGAAGCTTTGACACAGGCGAGGGACAGTGGCACCGCTTGTGCCAGCGCCGTCAGGAACCTGCAGCACCCCCTTCTCCTCCCGGTGATATTTAAGATAATTGCATGTTTCAGGGTGATCATAGGCTCTGCCAAGAGCTGTTTTGTGGCAACTTAGTGTGTTTGAGCCCCTGCTTTTCTCTCGGGGCAGCGATTGCCATGGGCACTGCCACAGTCCCCATGGAGCACCCAAAACTTTCTGCTGGCATGTGGAGGTGGCAGCTGCTGTTGCCCAGGAGATGCTGTGAAGCAAAGGGCTTTAAGAGCTGGTGTCGGTCCGGCTGTTGGGTCTATGTTGGAAGAAGGAAGCAAGATTTTTCTGCTTTGACCACTGGTGTTGGAGCCAAAACACCTCCGCGGCTGACAGGGCAGGTGGCAATTAGGGTTGTGGCTGTATAAAAATGGAAGCAGGTTGTTTACTGAGCTGGGCCTGCATGAGGTTTTATTCCTGGACTGGCTGGTGGAAAACCTGCGAATTATTTCCCTTCTGTAGGTGTGGGGGTGGGTCTCGCCAGCCAGGGGACCCTCTGGGTGCTGGAGCTGCCACCCTTCTCCCCAGCCCCAGCTGCGGACCCCCGCAGGGAAGGGGAACATCTGCTTGTGTTTCGGTGGGTCTGACGTCCCACCAGCCCCGTCTCCCCTTCCCCCTCCTTTATTTATAACATTTCACCAACATCTGGAGTTTGAGCCGATTCGGCGCTGGCTGACTCTGAGCTGGGGGACGGAGCCGGGTGAAACGTGGGCGGCCGGGGAGGGAGGGAGCCCCCCAGCCCTTCCCTGCAGCATGTGGGCAGCCGCAGCATCCCAGCGTGGTGCTGAGGACCATGCGGAGGTTGGGAGGCTGCGGGAGCATCCTCACTCTGCTTTTCTCAGTGGTGGGGATGGTGGGAGAGCTGCTCTGTCCTTGCCCCGTGGCACAGACCTGGGGGTCCTCTGCCTCCCCCCTCGCAGCGGTGCTGGCCGGTGCTCCCACTTTCTGCCTGAGCTTGGAGGCTCCTTTGAGGTTTGCCATCAGCCCAGTCTGTCCCCCGCAAAGTGTCACCGAGGTCCCCCTGGCCCCAGGGGATGCAGGGCTACAATAGCCCCCTTTCTGGTGCTGCTTTAATGGGAAAATTTGAGTCATTCCTGGGGGAAGGGGAATGAAAACCAGCCCCACCGTAGCAGGCTGCGGATCCCTGGCACGGCAGTGAATGGAGCAGTAATCCTGCTCCTGGCCATGGCGCAAGCCCAAAGCCTCCCTCGTTCTCATGGCAAGCAGGGCTACGGGCACTGCCGGCAGTCACGGCGAGGGCTCCCGCTTCTCCCAGCTTTCCTCATCTTTGTAGCGTGAAAGATGGTTTCTTCTGGGTTTTCAAGTCAGGGATGTGAGGACCCCCCTGCCCTTCAGGGCGATAAGCATCTGCTTAAAGTTAAGTGCAAGCTGAGCAAAGGCAGCAGCCTTTGAACTTCCAACAAAATTGTAGTAATAATAGTAGCAATTAAAGCTTGCCCGCGGCTCAGCTCAGCTGCCAGTATAACCAGTACTGCCAAGGAAGGGTGCCCGTGTCAGGGTGGGTGTAAACGGGCCCCTTGTTCTGGCTGTGCTGCAGCCCTGGGTCCCCTTTCTCCATGGGTTTATCCCCCTGGCTTGGCTCCCTCCTGGCTCCCAGCATTGCCCCGCGCTGCTCTGCCTGCCGGTGTTTGGGTTTCGGTCAGGATCCTGCGCTGCTGGAGCTGCCCTTCTCCTCCACAACCCCCAAAGGTGGCCGTGCATCCCTCCCTGCCTGCTGCCTGCAGGGGATGGAGAGATCCCAGCTGGAGGTGAGGCAGTGGGGATGGACACGGAGGCCCTGAGCAGTGTCCCTCGTCCCCCCGACATGTGTGCATCCCAAGGTGGCCTCAGGGCAGGACAGGAGCCCTGTGTCCTCCAGCCCTGGCCAGCAGAGGTTTGCTTTGCAGGGAGCAGGCGAGCAAAGGAGCCATTTTCTGACCAAAACCACATGCGAAAGGAGAGGAAACGCCACGGGAGCTGACTTAAAAGAAAATATGTTAACAATGTAAATTAGGCAGGAATGCTCCTGCCTGCGTTTTCTCCAGCTCCACCGAGCAGAGGCGGAAAGGCTGGACGTGTTGCAGGGTGATCCGGAGCCGGGATTGCATCCAGGCGGTGCAATTCCCAACAGCAGCAATTAGAGCTGCTTTGGCTGCCCCCAGGAAATGGCGAAGCCCACCAGGCTGTGCTGCGGGGGGCTGGGGCTGGTGCTGGGAGCAGCCCTGATAGCGCTGGTGGGTGCTGAGTGCGGTGGGTGAGGTGGTCCCAGGCAGGATTGACCCGATTAGGTGGCGAGCCCTGATCTCCGGTGATTATATGCTGCGACGGGGCCAAGGCAGCCGTGACGCCCGCGGCGGATGAGCTCAGCTCGGTTTGAGCAAATCCCCGTTCTGAGGGGACGAGCGGGGCTGGAGCTCCCACTCCCATTGTGGTGCTGCCATGGGATGCTGCAGTGGTGCATCGCGTGCTTCCCGGCTGTGGCGAGAGCATCCCTTCAGCCTTGGAGGGCATTCCGGGGGCACCTCCCCTTGCTGAGGTGCCCAGCAGCATCTGGCTTTGGCGTGCCGGTCTGCAGGAGCTGCCCTGCCCCTCGGTGTGCCAGGACCCCCTGGGCTCCCCCAGCAGATGGTACCGACACAGCCTCGGCTGCTTAGTCTAGTCCGTGCGTGTGCTTGGTTGTCCTCCTCTTCCTCCTCGTCGTGTCCTGGAGGACCTGGGAGAGCCAGGTGTCCACACTGGCACAGCACTGGCACTGCTGTGTTTTTCCTGGAATAAGCCCCTGAAGCGTGACTTTTCCAGGTGTTTTAGCCTGTCACAGGGTGTGCGTTTGCCTGTGCAGCATGAGGAGCTGTGGGGCAGGGGGGCTGGAGACGGTCCTGGGGTCTGGCCGCTGCTGGCTGCAAGCATCCTGGGTGCGGAGAGACCTGCGCCGGCTGGGCTGGGCTGCTGGTAAGTTTGCATCGTGCAGCCTGCAGCATCCATGCTCCTGCTCAAAAGCACGTGCTGCCTGCGTGGCAGAGGTCTTTGAAAAGCCCTTTTCATCCCCTCTCCTGCTCAAAGGCAGGCTGCGGGGGGTGGTTCGGAGTCGCAGGTCAGTTCTGTGAGTTTGTGCCTTTCGGGGAAGGTGGTGGGTCCAGGCTGGGGGGAGCACAGGGACAGCCCCGTCCCAGAGCTGGAGCTTGGGATTGGGTCAGGGTGACACAAGTGGGTCTCTGACGCCTCTGAAGGGCTTTTCTAGGGGCAGTTGGGTTTTGCTTGGGCAGCGGGGCATGGGGGGCTGCTCTGTTGCCCCTCAAAATCCAGGAGGCAAGTTTGTTTCAGGGAACAGAGAAGAGCAAAGTGCCGGCGGTTTGGTGCTTCTGTGAGTGGATCCTGCTTGCATGGAGGTTGGCACGCACTAATTAATTGCATGGAAACTCCTCGTTAATCAGAGTTGCTGACATTTCTGATAGCGGCTCCATGGTGGAGTGTGCCTGAAACATACAGGCGTACGAAATGGGAATGGTCCCGGTCACTGCAGGGACCTGCATGAAGGTGGCACGAAGCCTGTGCCGTGACAACCCAGTCAGCTGGGGGGTGTCCTCAGGGGACCCCAGCACCCAGCAGCAGCACTGGAAACTCTAAGGGGTAAAAAATTTAGATGCTGCAAGATTTGTAATGAGATTGAGAGAGCTGGCAACACCCAAGCAGGTTTTTTTCTTTTTGTTTTGTTTCTTTTTTATTGAAAGTGTTTAATTGTTATTTAATGTCTTTTTGTGCATTGTTAAATGGACCAGCTTGAACAGTGTTTCCGAAACTTTTATCCTAAAATGATGATTTGCCTCAAGCGGCAGCTCCGGAGGTGGTGTGGCAATGCAGCTTATTGTCTGAGCAGCATTTATCTGCACGCACATACCTGCGGGTGGGTATAGGCAGCGATGCCTGTAGGTGGGGTACGACATGCCATTGCTGCTTAGTCCAGTTTGTGAAATTGCTGGATTCCTAGAAAAAAAAATCGGCTTAGTTTTGCAATTTTTTTTGCATGCAAACAGACAAAAAATACAGGTGATTTTTGTTGCTTTCTAGTATAGGTGCGAATCTGACTTATCCAAATCAGCTTTTATGTTCTTTGTATGTGCAAGGGTGGCGAAGCCTCCTCCGGAGCAATGCCGAAGCGTTTCTGCAGGGGCGAGTGGTGGGTTTCTGGGGAGCCCAGATAACGTGCCACTCTTACAGGGAACGCTTGGTCACAGCGCTTGGGTTTCACAAAGGCACAATCCCCCCGGGAGCTTTGGAAATATCTTCCCAGAACACAACCAGGGAAACGTTGGCACCGGTCGAAAAGAAAATAAATAGCAGAGCTGGCAAGAGAGGCAGCAGCTCCGTGTCAACAGCGCACATAAGTGCAAAGTGTTTGAGCATGTGCTCGGCTCTGGGTGAGGTGAGGGGAGCGCCTGTGTTTGCTTAATCCCAGAAAGGGGCTTTGCAGAGTTGTGGTCTAAGAACTCTTTTTTCCTAGTGGCCAAGGATTGCGTTAGTCGGGAGGTTTAAGAGCCCAGCAAAACCCCCGGATCATCTCTGCGGGAGGATAAGCAGTTTTGCCCAAGGATTTCTGCTCAGAACAGATGCTGAATTGGCTTTTTTTTTTTCATAATTTTTTTTTTTTTTTAAACTAAGATCTTGAATTCATTTCAGTTAAGAACCTCGAATTCAGGATTTTGTGGTGAAAGCAGAGGAAGCCTGCATAGGACGCGGCACCGATTACTGCCCTCGCAGCCACAGAGATCCTGCAGATGAAGCTTCCCCCTGTGTAGTTTATTTACTGAGTAATTTGATTTCATGGTGATCCCGAGGGATCCCCTGAAGTGCTGAGCCCCGGGATCCCCGTGCTGGGACGGCAGCTGCAGCGCAGCGTTTCCTCAGTGCTTCCACACGGCTGCTGGCACTCTGACCCTGTAAAAATGGAGCAAGAGGAAAATGGTTTCAAAAGGTCCTTTTTAAGCCCGAATAGGTGATTCCAGACATGTTCCCCTCTGCTTGCGAGACGTGCCCCCTTTCCCTGGCTGCGCAGAGCCCCCGGCATCCTTTAAGGTCGCGCAGATCCGACCCTCTTCGGCCAGTTGAATCATTTCCTGTTTTCTTCGGTTTTTGGAGAGCTCGGAGGCAAGCTGGAAATGTTTGCAGATAGGGTGAACCGGCTGCGCCGGGGCCATGGGAAAACCACAGGCGTGCTGAGTCTGGGGAGGGAGGGGGCACGGGCGCGGGGCTGGTCCTGGCTGCGGCTGGGCAGGTACCAGAGGCACTTTGGGAGCCTTGGCCCGTTCTGGCAGGAGCTGGGTTTTGTTGATCAGTGGATTTTGCACGGATGATTTTTATTTTTTTTTTTCCCCCCTTCGAAGAACTGATCTGTGCGTTGAGGTGTCGATGCCAAGAGCATCTCCCCAGACAGGTGCCTGGGGGTCTCTTTCCCCCTACAACTTGCCCGGGTAGCATCTGTGCACCCTGCAGGCTCAGCTGCAGCCTGAGCAGTTGGTAAGGGTTTTCCTGCCGCTCCCTCTGTGCTTTTTTTTTTTTTATAAACACACCTGCATGGCCGAGTTAATCTCTGTAAGGGTTCAGGTGCGGTTTGCAGCTGACCCAGGCACACCCCGATATCTGCTGATGGCCCTTGTTTGCAGGCACTTTTTGAGGATGTTGGTGCTGTGGCTCCGAGGAGTCGGGGTGCCCGGGTGTCTCTCCTGGGCTAGAGCAGCCATTGCAGGCAGCTCTGACCTGGCGTCCAGCAAGCACTGGTCACCTCACATCTCTGTTTCTTCCCAGATGCTAGGATTGAACTGATCAAGCCGGTCCTGTAGTCCCCATCCACCTCCGTTCCCTCTGGGCATGGCAGCTACAAAACTCCCCCTGCTTTTTGCCTCCAGGGTCTGGGACCGATGTCATTGCTCGGTGTGGGAGAGCGCAGGCAGTGTGCGCCTGTGCAGGCGGCAGCGGTGGGCGCGGTGGGTGCAGTGGGCACAGTCAGGAGCAGCGGGCGCAGGGGGAGCGGCGGGTGCAGGTGAGTGCAGCTCCAGCTCTTGCTTTGGCCAGGGCTTGCCAAGTGCTGCTGCTGCTTGGCCCTGGGGGGGGCTTTGCTCTCACCTCCCTGCTATGGGGCTCGGTGGGGCTGGGGGCCCGCGGGGGGGGTCAGGCTGGCCCTGCAGGGGCTGCATTCGGATGAGCTCTGTGTGGGGAAGCAGGTTGCAGAGAACAGGAGGAGGCGGTTTGCAAAAATACAGCCTGAAGTGATGGGGCAGAAAGGTGTTTTTTTTTTTTTTTTTGCATTTGTGTTCCCAACGAAGGGCCACAGGGGGTGGGGGCTGCAGTCACGCCAGGGTCATCCCCTGACCTCCTCCAGCCCACTGGGAACCCACCATCCCGGGTATTCCCTAAGAGCAATGCTGGGAGATCTATTTGCATCCCACCGAGCTGGAGCGAGTGCGGGATGGGGTGAGGGGGAGTTTGTCCCCGCAGTGAAGCAGTCGTGGTGGGTTTCTGCCTCCCCTCACCCTGTCCCCGGGTCTCACCCCCACCCCAGGTCTCTCCCTGTTGCATTAAAACCTGCAAGAGGCAGTTGGTGCTGGGGGAGAGGGCAGGGGTCCGGATCCCCCGCTTGCCGGGCGGTCACAGATTGCGGCACGGGGACACGTGCTCCCTGCAGCACGAAGCGGGTGTTTCCTGCTGGGATTATTTGGGTTTATCTCTGGTCATCTGCTCCCTGCGGCTGCCCTGTGGCCCCTGTCCCCTGCCAGCAGCATCACCTGGGCTTGGGGACATCTGCGTGGCCAAAGGTGCCCGTGCTCAGCGCAGGTTGAGGGGCGATGTTCTGGCCCTGAGTTCTGCAAAGTGGGGGACCCAGCTGGGGACAGGGACACGTGCTGAGCAACATCAGTCGTGTTTTGCCATTTGCATTAATGCGGTGCCCCCGGCAGGGAAGGGGCCTGCAGGGCTGCTCCCTCCATCCCCGTTGGCAGCCACTGGCTCCGTGGCTGTGCCGAAGGGGCAATGTGGCAGAGTTGTTCCTCAGCATGGGGGGTGACCGCTCTGTGTGTCCCCACCTGGTGCTCCTCCAGAAAAATCCCTTTCTTCGAGAGGATGAAGGAGATGGGATCAGCCCCCGAAGTGACTTAGCCGTGGCGGTCCCAGCAGCAGGAGCCGGCAGCTCGCCAGCAGTGCCCGGCTGCCCGGTAATCAGCTTGTGCCTGTGCTGGGCATTAGGCACCGACCCCAGCTGTGGGTCACCGCTGTCCCCGAGGCAGCTGGGGCATCAGCGAGTGCTGGCGAATCCATTCAGCTCTTGGCTGCCCTCCATATTCCCCCCCCCCCGTGACTCTCAGTGGCCAAAAATTGCCTCGTGTCATTGCAAACAGTTATTCCCTGTGTCACCGGGGCACGCAGGGACCTGCGGGTAGTCCGGCTCCACGGTGGCAGCGGGAAACGTCCTTTGGCTGGTTTGGCTCTTGCCATGCAGGGTCCATGTGCAGCTGGAGCCACTTGGCATCACCACCCGTGGGGTCCCTCACGTTGGTGGTGGCCAGGCATCATCTCCTGGGCATCGGGCACGGGTGCCCTCAGCTCCTGCCACCCTTCCTGGAGAGGGAGCAACATTTTAAGCAATTAAAGCAAAAAAAAAAAAAAATTAAGCATTATTGAAGGTATTTTGCAGAAAGAAGCCCAAGGTGCTGCCAGTGCAAGGAGCTGTTGGCACGGGTAGTGCCAGCATGGCGTGTAGGAGCCCGGAGCTGCGGGAGGAGGGAGGACATCTCTGGGCACGTGGCAGGAGGTGGGGGTGCAGGTTTGGTGTTCCGCAGTGCCTTTTGGCTGAGAGAGGAACGTGGAGGAAATTGCTGCCTGGGTTTTTAATTTGAAATGAAAGGCTGTAAGAGATTTCACTGTAAATGTGATCTGAAAAAAATACGGTCTGTTAGCAGGAGGGGAGCGTGCAGCATTTCTTTTAATGAAAGATTAAAACTCAGCCACAGGGGATGGCTCTCCTTAAACCACAGATGAAAATGAAAACTGTATCTCTGAAGTGGCTTTCACCGGGGACGTGGTGCTGTGCTGTGAGCTGGTGCTGCTCGGTCCGTGGGCTGGTGGGGAGAGCAGCATCCAAGGGAGCGTAATGGCTCGCGCAGACCCAGAGAAAAACTGGTGTTTGTTGCTCCTGAGGAGCCGTAAAGCATCTGCCAAGGGCTGTGGGGGGAAAGCACTAAACTCCTTACGTGCTCCTGAACCATTTGTCCTATGCCAAGCTCAGCCTTCCCGTGCTGCAGGGAGCTGGCAGCAGTGGGGTCCGTCGCCCTGGTCCCCAGAGCCTCTCCGCTGGGAGGTGATTGTAGCTGCGGGTGATGCTGATGTCACCAGGACCGAGGGCACGGCGCTGCCTTAAATAAATAGCTAAGGTTAATCCAGTGCCTGGGTGAACTGGTGTGCCGTGCCTGGGCCCCCAGGTTGCGTTCCTCTGCTGGGGGCTGCGGGGCTTGGCTGCTGCCAGGGGGCTCTGGGCGTCTGGGTGGACTTTGTCTGGGCTGCTTCTGGCGAAGGAAATGCACTTTTTGTTTTGTTTTAATTTTTCTGGAATGGTTTTGGACAATTGATTTTCTAAAATAGACTCAATGAGAGGAAATCCATTTGTTAACCTGTCCCCGTTCAGGGGACTGGGAGGACAGGGCGCAGATACGGTGCTTCCTTGGTAGCTTTATTTACGATTGCATCTGCTTCAGAGCAAACCCAAACCTATAAATTAACGACTGTGTTTTCTCTCCCCCCAACCCCTCCTCTGTTCTTCAGGATTTAAACGGACAGAAGGAGCTGTGCCCACGTCTCTGCCACCTGAAGAAAGGCCCCAATGGCTACGGCTTCAACCTGCACAGCGAGAAGTCCCGGCCGGGGCAGTTCATCCGCTCGGTCGACCCTGACTCGCCGGCCTCCAGGTCGGGGCTGCGGCCCCAGGACCGGCTGGTGGAGGTAACGGCACGAGGGCTCAGCACCTCCGGGGGCTCAGCACCTCCCTGCCCTCGGGCTTCCCTCGGTGTGTGCCGCGCAGGGGTGTTCAATCCTGCCCAGCTGGGTCCTGTTCCCCTCTGGCAGGTGGGAAGAGGGGTGGCAGAAGGGATGGGACCCTTGGGAAGCCTGAAGCCAAAACAGCGCCCTGTCCCATGACTTTTTCCATCAGATCCCCCCTCTGGATTCCTCTGTAATCTGTAAGACCCGTGCGGGTGCTTAAGCAGGGGCTTTGTGGCCCTTCCGCAGCTCGTTCAGCGCAGGCACTTGCCAGCACTGAAATCTGGATGCTGCGGGCACAGAGGAGGGTCAGAGCAGGCGAGCTGCTGCCCCTGCACCCGTCTGGATGGCTCAGGGGTGGCAGCGGGATTCCAGGGACAGGTTGGGTGCTTGGTGGGTGCCCATGTCCCTGCTGCAGCACAGTGAGCCCCGCAGTCGGTGGCATAGCCTGATGGCACTTGGTGCTGGAGCTGGATCTGCCCACTGCAGTGAAGGGGTCATGGGGACATGTGGGACCCATCCCACCGCCGGTGCTCGGGAGGGGGTGGCCCCCTGCCCAGCCACCCTCCGGTCTGCGTCCTGCCACGGGCAGAGCGGTGCTGCCTGGCTGAGCTGATGCACTCGGGCAGGCGGCTGGAAAAGGCTTTGCAGAGGTTTTATGACACAAAACTGCGGAAGATAGCGAGGGGGAAATTGCTCTTGGAAGTATCTTCCTGGTTGCCGAGTGCTGGACAACACAAGTTTTGGTGGGGCTGGAAATCACCCTCCCTTGGCTTGTTTGTGTCATGTTTTTCCTGAAGAACGAGGCTCCCCGGTCCAGAGCTGCCCATGCCTGGGTCAGAGGGACAGGCAGGGGCTGATCCAGCGGCCGGTGCCTCAGGCATGGCCACCATCACCCCTTTCACTGCAGGAGCAGTGGATGTCCCCTGCTTGGGGTGATGCGTGGCCCTTCCCTGGGAGGGTGAACCCCAAGACCCTCCTGCGGGGACCCAGCCGTGGCCCTCGCTGCTGGCACAGAGGGGGAATGGGGCTCGTGCTCCTGGCAGAAAGCACTGGTGTCCTGGGCAAGTTGGGGAAGTACTAAGACCAAAGCACTCGCCTGCTTTCTAGCCCTGTGAATAACTGTTCTGCAGCCGGTGGGAGCTGCTGCCTCTTCCCAGCACCTGAAAGTTTAATGGTGGGAGCAGCATGGCGCTGGGAGCGGGGTGCCGGTGGCGGCGGCTCCTGGCAGCGCGGTGTCGCGGCGAGGGTTGTGTTATTTATTTATTGGTGCTTGGCAGAGTGCCTGGCACACACAAAGCGGCGAGGGGTGAGCTGGTGAGCTTGGAAACCCAATCCCCTCCGTACCGGCTCTTTGGGGCTTTGATAAATATTTGATGCCCCCCAGCCCTGTGCCGGGGTGGTGGGAGAGCAGCCCTGTGCTGCCTGGCCGAGCTCAACCGGGGTGAGCACTGGGCATGGACCAGGGTGATCGGGAGCGGCAGGAGGATGGAGCAGGGTTACCAGCCAGTAGCTGAGGTTGCTGGCAGCCAGAGGGAGATGCAAAGCCTGGGGAAGGGGGTTCCCTTTCCATCCCAACCCTTGCAGCTGTGTCCTGGCCCTCAGGACCTGCTTCTGCCCCACATTTCTGTTTAGGCGTTCCAAATGCAATGGGGAGCCCGAAGTTTGGAGCTGGCCCAGCTCAGGCTCTGCAGCGTTCACCTGCCTTGTCCTGTTGAGATGAGGATGAGCAGCCAGTTCCCCTGGGTCGTGCCGAGGCTCTCACAGGGCTGGAGACCCTCCTGCTAGTCTTCAGCCCCCCCGACAGCCTCGGCACGACCCAGAGGAGCTGTGCTGCTCATCCGTGCCTCGAAGCAGCTGTGACTTTGCCGTGAGAGGGTCCGGGCTGGGCCAGGACCAGCCTCGTTCGTTGTCCCACTTTGCTGGGACTGGTGGCAGCGTGCTGGGTGCTGCTGGGGCAGTGCCACCCTGGTGTAGCTCAGCGCCCAGGGAAGGGGCTGGGCTGGGGTCACCCCACTCCCGGGCTCAGTCTCCAGCTCTGGCATCGGTGTGCTCTTCGCTTCAGGGTCTGGCACGGGAGAAGGCAGCTGTCTGTCTGCAGGCGGAGGAGGAATAAAAATGTGTTGATGCTGGTGAACCTGGACAGCCATGGCCCTGCAGGAGAGCAGGCGTGTAACATGCAGTTACAGCGTTCTGTGTGGCTTAGGAAAATAAACAAAATGTGCTGTCCGCTTCTCCTAACGAAGGCATTTCTGTGCTAGGCGGATTTCTCAAGTCTTTGATTTGTTTCAGAAGGCTGTAGGAATGGAATAGCTGTTTTTAAGAGGAGGAGGCTGTGCCGCTCCCGGTGGTCTCTGCATCACCAGCACCCTCTGCCCTTCCCAGTCCAGGCTGAATTAGCACATTGCCGCACTGTGCTGCGGGCAGGCACCTTCAGATGCCGAAGGCAGGGCGGGCAGCGGAGCGTGGGTTGAGTTTTGCCAGAGATGGGCTGGAGCACTGAAAAGAGTTTGTCACACAAAAGCGGGTCCAGCATTGAGGGTCTGGGCGGTGCAGAGACCTTCCCCTGTGGGACAAAGGACGAGTTGTTCCCCGCTGTGAATAATGCCTTGAAATCACGATTGTCCCCTCGCTGCAGGGAGCGATTGGCAGCGTGAGATCACGTTCCTTGGGTAGGTCCTGGCTCGCATGCAGGGAAGGGAGAAATGAATCCATGTGGCAGGTGTGGGGATTCATGCACTGGGGGCATGGGAAATCCACAGCTTTCCATCACGGAGGGATGAACGATGGTGTGGTGATGCCGCAGTCGCCTGGGCGGGGACGGGGAGCAGGATGCACTGGTGGCACCCAGGCCGCTGCCTGTGTGCATGGTTGCAGCATCCTGAGATACCTGGGGCACATCCAAGGTGAAGGCCGGAATGGCTGCAGAGGGCAGCCGGAGCGGGAGTGTTCTGGCAGGACCTGGGTGGTTCAGGTGGTGGCAGAGCCTGGGGTCTTTGATCCCCAATGGACATGTGTGGGATGCTCGGGCAGAGGTGTGCAGTAACACGGAGGATGCTCGGGCAGAGGTGTGCAGTAACACGGAGGATGCTTGGGCAAAAAGGCACTGAGTAGGCTGGGGGGGGCAGTAGGAGGCCATGGCTGGCTTGAGAGGGGGAAGGAAAAAACCTGTAGCCTTCCTGTCGTCTCAATGGAGATTAAAAAATGGAAAATCCCATCCCTTAGGGCAGGGGTGCTCAAACTTTTTAACCGGGGGGCCGGCGCGCGGACGAAGGGGCAGGAGGTCATCTGCGGCTGCTTGGTTTCCCCCCCCAACCCCTGGCGGCGGGGTTCTGTAAATACTGGGGGCTGGATTGAGGACCCTGGGGGGCCGTATCCAGCCCGTGGGCCGTAGTTTGAGGACCCCTGCATTAGGGGATGAGCAGGCTGCTTGGGAGTCTGTGGGCTGGGACTAGCATCTCTGCAGCAGGGGCCACAGACTTGGGCTCTGATGCTGTTGCTTTGCAGGTGAATGGCATAAATGTGGAAGGCTTGCGGCACTCGGAGGTGGTGTCCCACATTAAGTCCAGGGAGAACGAAGCCAGGCTGCTGGTGGTGGACCCCGAAACGGATGATTACTTTAAGAAGCTGGGGGTGACCCCCACAGAGGAGCACACCAAAGGTGAGACCTTGCTTTCCCTGGGTGACCCTATGCTATTCCCATGACTCACCGTGGCATGGGTGGGATTTCAGAAGCGAGGGAGTCATGTTTCCCTTCTGTCTCATCCCTTGGTAGTTTCCTGAGCACCACCCAGCTATTTATAAATAGTGAGAATACTTCCTAAGCTAGCCAAAACCCAATTTGTTATTTTTACACGGTGAATAATTAACTTAGGAACTTGCTGCCAAGGTAGAGGGTGGTGGGATTTGGGGGGAGCTGCGTGCTCCGTGAGGGATGCTCAGATGGGACCGGCCCATCTGGCTGGGGCTGGGAAGCCTCTCTGGCAATGCTGCCAGCCCCTCGGTGGCCACCCGCCCCCTGGGAGAGGGGGTGCCTGGTGTCAGAGCCCAGGGACCCCCAGGGTCCAGGTGAGCAGAGCGGTCTGCCCAGGGGGCTGAGCTGGGATCTGGGGAGGGAGAGTGCCATAAATCCCCCATTGCTGTTTGCTCTGGCGAAGGAGCCTGGGGGTGAAGGAGCCTGAGGGTGCATCGAGACATACCAGAGCAAACACTGTGTGCATGCAAGGGGAAGGGTTTTACGCCACAGCGATCAGAAGGGTGGCTGTTGTGGGAAATACTTCCCTCGCTGCTGAAACCTGGCAGAGAAAGCTGCCCGTCCGCTCCCCAACCTGTTGTGCTGCAGCTCCCGGGTGGGGAGGGAGCGGGGCGCTCCCAGCCTGTCCTGCCCCGGCTGAATGGGGAGCTCTGTTTCCCAATACAGCTGTTCCTTATCTGATCCGCGCTCCCGCTCCCTCGGATGCTCAATGGGGAGATTTATCCAAAGAAATGGGTCAGACAATGCCGGAGCGCACGGGGCGAAAGCGGTGTCAGATGCTCTGCATGGGTTCGAGGAGGAGCTGGGGCGAGAGCTGTCTGCTGGCAGGAGCCATAAAGGAGCCCTTGTTCCCTGGGGTGGGGACGCAGCTAGGGCCACTGCGGGGGGTGCGGGGGGTGCTCGAGCCCCCGCCTTGGCCCTGCGGCTCTCGCTGCCACCTTGACGCATTTGTCAGAGATCAGGGACTGGGACTGCCTGGCTGGTGACAGTACGTGTGTTGGTGACACGGTGCTCTGGTGAATTCTCTTGTTGGCAGGATAAGAGGAAATAATAATTGCACTCTTTAATCAAACTGCTTTGACCTCAAGCTGACATGTTCGAAGTCTTACAGCTGATCCTAAGCACCCCAGTGTTTTAGCCAATGAGTGTATTTTAAGAGCTGGGTGCTTCTCAGAATTAAGGAAATATGAAAGTATTTCCAGACATGCCAAATTTTGAAATCACTTTTTTTTTTAAAGTCCAGGTCCATTTTAATATTGCTTGTGACTTGAAGCTTGCTTCTCGTTTTAATAACATTATCTTTTAGCTTCTTATGATGCCAGAAGCTTTAGTATCATTTCTGCTGCGAGCTGACTTCCTTCTGATGACTGTTGCTCAGAGCCTGTCGTCCTGTAAACACAAGTCTGACATGCGGTATGGTAAAACACTCCAGGATCCCGACACCCTAACTGAGGCTTTTGCACCAGCACACTCTCAAAATTATGATTTGGCTTTATTTTTCTTAAACACAAAGGTGCCGTGATTGGCACAAGGAATCCCTGCAGCTCGCACTGGTGCAGCCCCCACGTGGGTCCTTTGGAAAGCCCAGCAGGGTCTGTAGGTTGTGCGGGCAGGCTGGTGGCTCCGTGAGCCGCCCGGCGTTCGTGTGGGTGCAGGCTGTGCTTGGCACCCTGCGCCGTGCCTGCTTTGCTGGATTTCGGGTTACGCAGCAACGTGCATCCACATCATTGTCTTCTGCCGGAGAGATGCACAGAGCGAGGGCTTTGCCCTGAGAAGCATTCGTGCTCGACATAATTCAGTTATTAATCCTGTCACAGTTAACACATCTGTTAGCCTGGGACGGGTGAGATGTGGTAATGCCATTAGCAATGGCTTGATCGTGGTGACTGGTAGCTTATCTGCGTAGAATTTGCCATCGTGTGGAATATTAGTAGTACAAATCGTCAAAAGTGAGCAAAAAAGATGCGAGCGTACCTGGGGAGCGAGGAGGTTGCCACACAGTTGTGACACCAACAAGATGCTGCTTTCTGTGAAAAACATTGGGTTGTTATTTAAGATTTCTGATTAAACAGCTTCTGAAGAAAAATCACTAAACAGTCAAAACAAATGGGAGTGCGCTGAAGTTAGTGCTTATAGAAAAAGGTGACTTGGCTCTCTTCCTGGAAGTGTTTTCTTCTGATGAAAACAGGGTGAAATCAGGGATATTGGGAAGAATTTGGTTCTGGAAGGGGGAGGAAGGGGGACGGGCAGGCTTCTGCCTGGGCTGGGAAGCAGCACAGGGCAAAGGCAAGAGACAGGACACACTGAGCTGGTGGGGCGGGCAGGGGAGAAGGCAGGCTCGGCACGGCCGGGTGGGCGATGCTGAGGGATGCCTTGCCTGGGACCCAAGGGCAGCAATCCCAGCTGAGTGTGTTTACCACGTGTTTTCCCTGTGTGGTCCATAGGTGTGGTGCCTCAGCCCATGACAAACGGATCCGCACAGACTCAGGTGAGTACTTGCCTGCTCCAGGGGTGGCTGGGCAGCATACTGGGGCAGCTGGGTTTTGGAGTGAGCAAGAGGGATCAGGGGTGAGAGGCCAGGCTCCTGGCGTGCCAGCTTTCCCTGGCTCCTTCCAGTGACACACGAGCCTGTCAGAATGACTTGCCAGCCTGCAGAGCAGAGGGATGCTCCTGATGTCCCCAAGGCTCCTTTATTTCAGCTTAACTGCTGCTGGCTGATTTCAGTTGCTTCCTGCTGCAGATTTAATGTAGGGGTTGAACAAGGCTGGTTTCAGCCCCATTTAATCATCACTGTCCCCTGTGATGGAGTGGGGAGGCGCTGGCAGGACAGGGACTGCGCTCTGCCTGGTGGGAGAGAGTGGCTCTGCCAGCAAATCCCAGGGAGCTCCCATGTGTGCATGCATGTGCGTGGGCACATGTGTGTGCAGGGTCCCTTCAGCAGGACCCCCCTCTCCAGGCTCTGTTCCTGTCCCAGGACAAGCCAGGCATTGCTCTCTGCCTGGCAGGGCAGCTGGGATGTCCATCCCCACCAGGACTGAGCATTTTTCTGCTTAGCTTTTTATTTTTTTTCTAATTCTGTCTTTGTGCAAATGGAACTAACATGTTCACTTCCACTAGCTGAATGGAGGATCCACGTCTTCATCTCACAGCGACCTTCAGAGTCCTGGGAAGGAATCAGAGGTAAAACCCCCAGATGTCCCCCCTCCCTTTTACATACTGCTGTAGGTACATGCCTGCCTTATGGCACCATGTAACGGTGCATTTTCAGTTTTGGCTCTCAGACTTGAGTACCCTTGTATCCATCCAGCAAACAAAAATCCGGAGTTTGCTTTCATCCCTTGCACTGTAGATGTGCACGAAACGGAGCTGTGAGCTGTCAGCAGCTCCTGGTTCCAACACAGAGGTGGCCACGCTGCTGGGATGGCTCTGTAACTCCTCCAGGCAGCTGGTCCAGGGCTTGGGACCCTCGGGGGGATGCAAGGTGGCCGTGCCCCCAGCTCACAGCCTGGTGTGCTTATTCAAGCCACCAGCCCCTTCAGTTTGTGTTCATTAAGTCAGAGCAAAGCTGGAGCCATCATCTTGCCGCGCTGGTGGAAGACCCGCCCATGGTTATCAGCAGGGTCTGCGAAATCATGATTTTGGAGTTCCGCATGCGTGGTAGGGCAGCGGTGCCGCAGGCGGGCTTTAAAGTGTTTCCTTAAATTGAAGGTCATGATTCTGTATGTTTGCCCACTACAGACGTGAGCGCGGTGCTTGTGGAGCGTGGCCGTGCAGCTCCGAGGTGCAGCCGCCTCTCCCCGAGCCCGGCTCCTGGGCAACCCCCTCTGCCTGCCTGGCACCCCGACCAGGCGCTGGCAAAGCCTCGGCACAGGTGCCATGAGCTGCTGCCACAGGGATGTCCTTTCCCCCCTTTGCCCAGGGGACAGCCAAGCTCGTGGCGTTGCGTGGCCTTGGCCAGCAGCAGCAGATGTCCCATATATTAACAGATGGGGTTTGCGAGGGTGCGGATGCTGCTCTGTCCCGGCTCTGGGAGCACTCACGCATGCTCCGTGCTCATCCCTTCAGGCATCGTGACCTCGGGGAGGAGATGGTGCTGCCCCAAGCCGGGCAGCCCGGGGCAGCCCAGAACGTCAATGGGTAACGGCAACAAGTTAATTGGCACTTTGTCGGGCAGTGACTCATGCTCTAATAGTTTGAAAGGAGGTGTAAGATGAAAGGATGTCTACAAGAGTTGTGGATCTTCAGTGTAATTGTACTGACTAGCTACAGGGCAGGAGGCTAGGCTGGGAAGCCAGGAGGAGCTGAGCTGTGAGGTTCAAGTGCTGCTAACAGGAACAAGGCAGGCTAAAATTTAAAAAAGCCAAGCTGCTTTTCGCTTGGAGCACGGTGAATTTATTGGTGTTTAAAGGAGCTGCTCAAGCTGGGAGGAGTGTGGGTTTGGTGGCTACAGGGCTGGGGCTGTTTTGCTGGTGGAACCTGGCTGAAAGCTGCAGCGAAGGGCCAGAGAAGAGGCAGACCTCACTGTGCAAGGCGAGCAAGCGACCAAAATAAAACACAAGGCATGGATTGGTATTCCCTCAGTGTTATTAATTTAGCAGAGTTTTTTTCTTTTTCTTGAAATAATAAGTAGGAGCTTTCCAAAGCACTTAAAAATGTATCCTTAGCATGAGATTCTGCTAAAAGTAGGGGAATGTCTCTGTGCAGGGACCCTGGGGGGGGTGAGGTGTCCCTGCCGGTTCTTGGTGCTGGTACTGCCCCCTGCCCCGAGACGGCTGGGAGCAGGAGCCTGACGGCAGCAAGTGCTCACGCAGCCTCCTCTGAGCTCCCAGAGCCTCTAAAACATCTCGAACACCAGCTGCGTCCCAGAGCTGTGGCCAAACGCCTGCAGTCTGGCATCTCTGTTTCTCTCTGAGCATTAAATAATACATGTGCTGATCCAGTGGCTTCTGCCTTTGGAAAATCAGGCTGTGTCCTGGTGCCCAAGCACAGCAGCTCCTCCCATGGAGTCACCTTTGGGCTGTTTCAGGGATCACTGTCCCACCTTTGCACTAGCAACCAGAGTCCCAGGGGATGGCAAGGTGGCCGTGCTCCCAGCTCACAGCCTGGTGTGCTTATTCAAGCCACCACCCCCTTCAGTTTGTGTTCATTAAGTCAGAGCAAAGCTGGAGCCATCATCTTGCCGCGCTGGTGGAAGACCCGCCCATGGTTATCAGCAGGGTCTGCGAAATCATGATTTTGGAGTTCCGCATGCATGGTAGGGCAGCGGTGCCGCAGGCGGGCTTTAAAATGTTTCCTTAAATTGAAGGTCATGATTCTGTATGTTTGCCCACTACAGACGTGAGTGCGGTGCTTGTGGAGCGTGGCCGTGCAGCTCTGAGGTGCAGCCGCCTCTCCCCAAGCCCGGCTCCTGGGGCAACCCCCTCTGCCCTGCCTGGCACCCCGACCAGGCGCTGGCAAAGCCTCGGCACAGGTGCCATCAGTCAAGCAGGAGCTTTAGATTGAGCCCGCTACGGAGCGTGCTGCCTGCTGAAACCAGCTCTGATGAGCCGCGTCCCCGCAGGGATGGTGCTTCCCAGACCGGTGGGGTTTGAGGGGCTTGGAGACCCAGTGCTGGCTCCGGCCCCAGCAGGGGTGCAGCGAGGTAAAGGCATTTTGGCTAGGACGTTCATTGTACCCGAGGACGTGGTGGCCCCTTCACCCGCTGCAGGAGCAGGAGGGTTGGGGTTAGTGGAGGAGCACCGGGGGGGTTCTGGTTGAGGGCACATCGCGGCACTGGCAGTGACTTTAGAAAGGAAAGTTGATTATTTTTTCTTTTAGTATAACAGTATCTTTGTAATAAGCAGATGGAAAGATGCTGTTTTCCATACAGTTCCCAAAGCAAACACTGCTCTGCCTGGTGCCCGTGGGCGGCCGTGGGCAGACCCAGCTGGGTGGGCACACAGGCAGGCACTGCTGCCCTCCTCGCGCCCCATCCCACCCCAGTTAGCCACAGGTGGGCACGGGGGGCCTTGGCACAGCCCTTCCCTGCGAGCCCTGAGGCTCACCGTTTGCTCCCTCATCCCTGCTCTCTGTCTACACCGGGGGCTTATTTTTCATTTTTGCAGCAGACAAGCGGAGCAGCTCGTTCTCCCGCTGGCAGCAGCTTCTGTGTTTCTGCTTTTTCACTTCCAGCTGTGGCAGCCACACATTCTTCGGGTGGGAGGAAAAAAATAAACCACCACAACCCTCCCCCCCACCCCCCCACCCACCCCCCCCCAAATGCAATGTAGTAATTAATTCTGTGGCCACATGGATGCTGCCGGCGAAAAGCCACCCTGCGCTCTCGCTTACCGTGCACGCTGGAGGAGATGCCTCCTGCCTCACGGGGCCACGTGGGGTGAGATGCTGCGGGACACCACGGCGGTGAGGCCGCTGCCGTGGGCTGACCTCTTGTCTCCCTTCTCCATGCAGGATGGAGATGCAGAGAAGAAGGACCCGTTTGAGGAGAGCGGTCTGACCCTGAGCCCCACGGCTGCCGAGGCCAAGGAGAAGGTGCGGGCCAAGCGGGTGAAGAAGAGAGCTCCGCAGATGGACTGGAACAAGAAGCGAGAGATTTTCAGCAATTTCTGAACCTTGCCTGGTGGCTGCCGTCCGCCGCTCTCCTGCCCCTGCCTCAGCTTGGACGTTTCTGAGGTGCCTACGCCCTGTCCTTCAGTGTCCACGTGAGATGCTTTGTGCTCTGCTCTTCACTGGTTGCTTTTACAAGGCGTATTTTAAAGTCCTTTTTTTTATTTTTTATTATTATTATTGTTATTATTATTGTTACTCACCAGCGATTCTCATAAGACAAATGTGACCAAAGCTCCTTTCTTGCTGCTCTGGCTGCCTGCCATCCCCCGTTCCTATGAGAAAGGACTGGAAGAGTTAACTGTTGTTTCTTACCTGTATCATTTAGGCTTCTATTACTTTTTTTTTCTCCTTTTTATTTGGGGTGTTTGTTTTGGTTTTGTGGGTGTCCCAGACTGAGCCCCATGGGATGCTCTGTGCCCCTGTCTCATGGCCCCGTGCCCCGCAGTGGTGGGGGCCCGCAGGGTGGGCTGTACCTGGCACCCCCTCCCCATCACCCTGTCTGCAGCATCAACTACTCACACGACGGGGAAAATGGACAGTGGCTGTAAATCGCTCTTGTTGGCTTTGCTATTGGATGGAAAAGTTTGTTTTGTCATTTTTATTTATTTTTTTTACAAAGTCCCATATGTTTTTCGTAGTTTAGGAACCTCCCTCCCCACCAGTGACTTCTGCCCCAGCAATAAAAGCCCCTTTTTCATCCCCAACTTCTCTGCAGAGGGGAGAGGCAGGATTTAAAAACAAACCCCAAACCCAACAGCCCAAATGCCACAGGCCTGACCCTTTGCAGCTGTCGATGCAGTGCTGAGCAGCAGGGGAAGACAGGGAAGGGGCCAGTCCTGCCCCGTGGTGCAAGGGGCAGTGCTGCCGGCGCAGCTCCGGCAGCCTTGCAGGAAGACAAGATCCATGAGATGCTACATAACCTCTTTGGACAGACCCGAGAGTGAGCACAACCCAGCATGTTTCCAGGGAAGAACGTGGGGATGCGGCTGTAGCTGTGGGCTTGGCGCTGGGGCAGTGGGGCTGAGCGGTGGCTGTGCCTGGGTGCTGGGTCTGCGTCTCGCCTGGGTTGTTATTTCTGGGCTGGTGTTTGATGCCTCCAGCCCTTGGGAATAACCGAGTCCGTCTCGTCATCGGGAGGGCGTCCTCTGAAGCCACAGGGTCCCTGCGGGGCTGGCTATGAAGCAGGCAGTGGCGTGATGGCATGGGCAGTCGCTTGGGCTTTCTGTGGCCTCCTTTAGAAACACCCTGCTCGTGGCGTTAGACCTCAAACACGTATCCTGAAAGCATTACAAATTAAGCCCATTTAAGCTCTTATTTACAGCCAAGGGCAAGTAATGGAGGGAAGGTGACTATGCTGAACTACATCACACTCTCGCAGGTGGCAGAGGAGTTTTACCAGGGCAGGGTCCCGGCTGTGATGGGGCTGGCCCCCTCCCTCCCATGCTCCGGCAGCTCCCCGAGCCCAGCTGTGGCAGCTGCCCAGTATTCAGCTCAAATGCCACGGCAGCAGTGGGAAGGGACTGGGCACAGCAAGACAGTCGAGTACAAAACCACTTTCCTCAGCTAAAAGTGAATGGCAGCAATCACTGGGACAGCGATGACTATTTTAAAACACATGGCTGTGGTTTTTGCCCTGCGTTAGTCCAGCACCGTTTTGTGCTACAAGCCTTTGGGTAGTCAGTGCGCTATGGATATTGTAATGGCTCTGTGTGTATTCCTAAATATTGAACTAAAAAGGTGCCTTATAACACTGCCGTCCTCGGCAGCAGCTTGAGGCTCGGCACAGCGGCGGGTGGGTGCGACCGCAGCAGCAGAGCCAGAACATTTGGCTTCACTGTGTGGAGCAGCTGATGCCCGTGGCCATTAGCTGGCTGGGAGGAGAGCATGGAGAGCCTCAGGGGTGAAGGAGATGAGTTCTCTTTTGTGAAAGATATCTTTTTAGGAATGTTGATGGGCTGAACAGGTTGAAAATAATGACTTTGGAGAGGAACTGGTGCAGGTGTTTGGCTATCGGTGACAAGACTGGCAGCAGGACAGTAGCTCAGGATGTGGAGAGGTTTGCTTCCCCTCCAGGACTGCCATTAACAAGACACCTCTTCCCTACCCCACTTCAAAGACAATTACCTGCTCTCTTTTTGGCCCCTAAAATACTTGCTTCTATAAATCAGTAAGCTTTTGAAGGAGCCCTTCTTTTTCATGGTATGCACATTGCTTCCCGTGCCTGCATAGCCAAACCCCAGGCAGTGCCCCAGTCTGCGCAGGGCAGAGCGTTCCCCGTAACACTGACCTAAATGTTGCATTCTCTGATGCATGTCAGAGAGCAAAGACCTGTTTGTAAATACCACATTTCTCATACAAGACTGGGCCGCTGTAGTTGAGGGGGGAAAAAAAAGAGCATGTAGTTTTGAATGCAGATAAAAAGAAATCAGGTGTGCAAGTCTGTACTGATAAGATTTTAAAATCTTAATCTCTGCTTAGTCCATGGAAACTGCTCCTGGTTAAAGCACTTACTGTATTTCTGACATCTTGTAGCTCAGTAGTAATTACTCAGTTCCTGTACATTTAACTTGGAAAAAAAATCAATGAAGTATAAGGCTGTCAACTGCATTGCAAAAACATAATGTACACTGTAATGTCAGTAATAAACTTCGTTTTCCCATGTACTGAGTACTTATTTGCTCGTTCTTCATCTGTTTGGTAGGGAACTTCAGAGGGGAATTACAGCCTTCTTCAGCACATTATAAACTTTGTTTCCTCCCTTGCCTGTTTAAAGAGTAGCTGAAGTAATTCCTTTGAAGCTCTACAATGAAGTCAGCACTGCCCTTTCTTTGAAGAACAAAACACGGACGGTGGTGGTGTCCCTTCTGTCAGCTTCTGAGGCACACATGAGCCTGGCTCCTGTGGCCACTGTAACCCTTGCTGGCACACACAGAACTGAGTGCGACACTGGCTCTTCTCCTGCCTGCCCTGCTCTGCATCACCCTCTGCTCTTCTACCAGGACCCCAAAGGTCACTTATCGAGGCGATGGCCTCCTCTGATCCTGCTTTGTGAAGCCTTCAGTTACACCTTACTCACTGTGGTGCCCCTTGCTGCCCAGGCCAGGCAGGCAGCTTGGCAGGTTGCTGTTGCCTGCTTTCGGCTGGCAGGGCTGGTTGCTGTGGTCTTACGCTCTTACGCTTTGGTGAGGTCACCCATGCTCTCCTCCCCCTGCCCTGCGTTGTACAGATGCCAGCAAACCTCACGGGTGGAAAATAAACCCCACCACCTTTATTAAATGCGCATTTACAAGCAACAGCAAGTCCCCTACAATAAAGCATTTCTCTCCAGCTACTCCTGATGTGGCACAGCCTGCTGCTCCGCTGGGGCATGCCCAGGCATTCACACGGGGGCTGGAGCCTTTAGCACTGACACAGCAGGACTGCTGTACTTTGAAAGACCCTTTTTCCTCTCAAGAGCTCAGCCGTTGCCAGCGGCTGCTCCCTCCCAAGAGATGCTGAGCTGGCTGCAGCAGTCTCCTGTTTCTCTGCAGTCACACAGCCAGCCCTGTGCAAAGCACAGCTTTAACTAGGGCTCAGCTTTGGGGTTCTGCTGAGCTGAAGCAGCTTTGTTGCTCTGCAAAGACTGGATGATCGCTCAGCGTCTCTTAGCAGCCGGGCAAATGTCTTGATTGAGGCACTCATTGCAGCGGGGATTCACAGGCAGGCAGGTCTGCTGGCCAAAGCCCACCAAGAGCCAGTTTATCTCCCTCCAGAGATCCCTGTAGTGAGAGGAAAAAACATGAGCTTTCCGATACAGCTGCTCAGAGGAGTTAAAGAACAGCCCGTGCTTTTAAATGGATCCCTTTCGCCTACTGCCTGTTCCTCTTGGCTTCCCAAGGCATCTGGAGGCGGATCCCAGCTACTAAGAACAGCCCTCCTAACCTTTCCTCATCCCTCTGAACTGGGGTGGGGAGCAGGGAACAGATACACAAAGAGTCTGTGGTCGTTCTCTTCTGCTAAGGCATATGCCAGATGCGGAACTGCAACAGAGTGCCTGTCAGCTGGCATTTGATATTGAAGATTAAGCATCAATGAAGGCCAGAATCCAACCACAGTCTGATATTGCTGTGGCCATTAGGCTCAGCAAGGTCCTGTGCAGAAAAGCACCTGGCTTGGGTCATGGTAAACTTGTCAAGGCAAGAATTGGGCATCAAGGCCTCCAGGTACCCGGCTACACTAGTGGTGATCAATATATCCGGTAGCCAGGAAACAACCAAGCAGCTGAGATGTTGCTGCTGCATCTCCCTGGGAGAGAAGAAACACCTGCAGGCTAGTCCCTGTAAAGAGGAGGGACCCAAAGCGCAGTCACCGAAAATGCTATAAGCAGGACTGCATGCAGACACAGCTCCTGCAGCTAGCTCGAGGGGCTTGGTGTGGAGGAAGGAGGCTGGGGTCTCAGACCTCACCTGGGCAGCCAGTCCTCCAGCGCTACCCGAGTTTCCTCGGGGTATTTGGTCTCCTTCTTCACCCACTTCAGCCTGTTTGTGATCCTGTGCACATGGGTGTCCACAGCTAGGAAGGGAGAGCCCAGAGTTTAGGTGGGGGCAGACACACCTGAATGGAGAGAGCACAGCCAAAAGCTGCCTGTCACAGCACACCAGGTACAGCGCCCTGCACGGGCTTCCTCCAGGGGCCGGCAGGAACAGGCAGGTGAAACAGGAGGGGAGGCTTACTCGCAGAACAAACGTGCTGCTTTCTTCCTAGGCCCAGAGCCAAAAGCCAGATGGGATGGATAGCTCATGCCACGCAGCCACACTCACACAATCTGACCCAGCCTTCCTTCAAAGGTTTGCACGCTCTGATCTAGCAGGCACAGAGCAGCCTGTCCAGGGTTCTCTTCCTCCCTGTGTTTCAGCTGACGTTACGCAAGTTGCAATCGCTGCCCCTTAGTTTACCCAGCTGGAAAACACATTTCATAATACCTACCAACATAAGAGGGTTTGTGAGGCTTAAACGAATGTTTATAAAGTGCTTTGAGCTAAAAAGCTCTGAATGCAAAGTATATTATTGTTAGATCAGCGGCGATAAACCTGTCTCTATGGCTAATTGGGCAAAACCCAGGAAATTGCTGTAAACAGGAAGACTAAGTCTTGCCTCCTAAATCAAAACCGAGCACACAATTATTTGGAAAACAGTTGGCTAGTTTGGCTCCCTCTGGACTTCCCTCCCCCACAGCAGGGAGAGAACAACAGACCCCAAGCGCTGTCGAATGTAGTGCAAGAGCCACATTTCGTGCAGCTGACTGTCACCAGTGGGGCTGCGGGAGTCAGCTGCTGCCCGCACTAACCTCGCTGCGGCAGCAGTCATTCATCAGGTGACACCATTCCTAGCTTTCCCAGGGCTCCTCCATTAAGCAGAAAATACACATGGAATATTAATCTGTCCCCAGGGGCCCCCAGGCCGGGCAGCTGATCGTCCAGCCCCATCTGCCGGCTACTGCAGGCAGCTCTGCTGCCAGCCACGCTCCCCAACCGGGCACTGTGCAGGAATGAACCTGCCCTGGGTCTGGCCTGGGCCCATCTCCACCGCAGACTTCCTCCCAGCCCATCAGTGGTAAAGCACACAGCTCCACAAGTTACAGCTACACGCTCTCTGTTCAATAAACGTGACAAATAAACAAATGTACCTGTGGTCACCTATTAGCCTGCCACAGGAGTGAAACAGATCAGAAATTCTGTAGACACAGATCACCAGAGACCATTTCTTTCTATGACCCATCATGAATTAACAAATTCAAACGGCAATTTTGACTAAGCCCTGCTTCCGCCCTCTTACGCCTTGCCAAACAAAATTCCCAAATGAGATTTGTTTCAACAGAAGCAACCCTAGGAAAAAATAACCTCAGACTATCCTACAACTATCTCCAGATCACAAAATTACCCCCGCCTCTCTTTCACTTGACACCAAAGAGATTTCAAAGCATTATTCCGCTAGCACATCCTTTTTATGCCCACCCAATCAGGCACTGCAACACTTGCACTGCTTAACAGCATCAGAGGGGAGGGAGTCACTGCCCTTGGGGATTTCTGCTATCAAACTTGGGGAAAAACCGTAGCTGGATCCATGCTTGAATTCTATAGCCACTCATCCGCTGTGAGTGGGTGAGAGTCACATCCTTCACCCACCCAAATGCTCTGCAGATGACTAAACTGAAGCAAGGTTACCAGACTCCCGGGGCAGGCAGCTTACCCAGCTGCGATGCTTCCCCTCTGCCTGGGGAATGGATCAGGCAGTATTTAGGAAAAGAATGGGTCCAACCTACCTATCCCAGACACACTGTCCCAGGCAATGTTCATGGCCAAGTGGGCCATTTTGGGCCCAACTCCTGGCAGCTGCACCAGCTCCTCCACAGTTCTCGGTATGTCACCCCCGTATTTCTGCTTCAGGATGGCTGTCGTCTGCTTTATGTACTTCACCTTGTTCTGGAAAACCAAGAGGAAAGGCAGAAAATCCAAGTTGCCCTCCAATACAGGGAAAAGAGACAAAGAGCTCAGAAAAGAAAATATTCCTGAGCATATATTACATGTGAGGCCACACACGAGTTTGTGGAGGGGGGACAAAGCTCTTTGATTTCTCCTTGAAAGCTGAATGCTGAGACCTGATTAGTGCTAACCTCCCCTGCACACTCCACGCACCACAGCCAACAATCTTGCTGTGAATACAAATTGCTAAAACTGGGGTAAAATACAGCCTTCAGCTTGAATTCAGGAGCAAGATCACCAAGGGGCACGGCACACAGGCTGAATACCAGCTGGGGGTGTGTCTCAGGGGTGGTTCACACCCACCTTCTGCCTTCATCACCTGCTGTCAGCTCAGCCACTCGCTGTGAGCACAGCCTGCAAAGGACAAGCCTGCACCCGCTTTGTGCTTCTCCTCTGGGCCTCCGAGCTGTCCCAGGCAGCTGCATGGGAGCAGAGGATGCTGGAGAGGGTTCCTCTATGTGCACGTCAGTGCTGCTGTGATCCTGCACTCACCCTCCAGAATCCTACAGGGTAAATGATCTGCCCAAGCGTTGCATCATCCATCTGCAAAATACTGTCGACTGTGAGGCCATGCTGCCTCAGGCGCAGCATGGCAGCTGATGTCACCTGGTCCTTGGTCTGGCTGGAGAGCATCAGTGACAGCAAAACTTGGTAGCGCATAACCTGAGGAAAAGGAGACAGTGAGTGAGACACCGCTCTTTATCTCCTCAGGAGGATCGGGCTACCTGCATGGCTCAGCTCTCCCATCCCACACCATCTTCTGTCCAGTACATGATATGGAGCTACCCTGGGTGAGCCACATCTATCTACAAGAGACTGGAAGGCTGCAACATAAATGATCCATAATCTTTTAATTCTACCACACAACAAAGGGAGAAAAGAAACACCTTCAATCTAAGCAGTCAGCGTGCGTAAAAGGTCAGAGATCAGCTACTGTCTGCTGGGATCTCACACCCAAAGATGCCAGCGCTTAGCCACAAATGGCCAGACAACGCTTTTCCTGATGATGGGATTCTCAGGAGACCCCACACAACGCAGAAGTACAAACACCCAGTGATTTTTTATGAGACTTCTGCTCTAAGCAGCTTTTGAAAGTCTTGTTGCTTTCCCACTAGGCTTCAGCAGGAACTGGGTATCTGACTTCAGTGAGCTCCTTACAAAACCAAATCTAAAGAACTGGGATGAGAGAGACTGGGAGATGAAGCACAAACCCCCAGAGTTCCTCTGATGCTGTCATGCAGGGTTTAGTTCAGACCACCCACCTTCTCTTTTTCAATTGATTTTTCCCCAGATGCAATTCTGTCCCCACCAGAATGAGGAGGATGATGCAACTAACCTGGACTGACCCAGGACAACGTGGGATACAATCCTTCCTCCAGCTCTCTTACAAAGTTTACAAAACTGCAGGTGCACCAGGAAAAATCTCTGACCGAGCACAGGGAAATTGTGTGAGGAGTGCTGGTGTGTGCTGAGGGTTACAACATCCACTTTTTCTTGGAAGCAACCACCCTGCCTCCCTCGGGAAGAAAAGTTATTTCTGTATCATGCACCGTAGTCCCCTTTGCCCCACAGCTGCACTTGGTGCCAGCCCACATGGCTGCAGAGCGTGTGACACTGTCTGAATCTGGAATCAAAGCTAATAATTTCCCCCAGGGATCCAAGCCTAGGGCATGATGCCAACAACAAGGACCGCGTTACATGTGCTGAAACTGTGCAGCTGTGTCTTTGAGACCCCTCCCCTCAGAGCCCAGCAGGTCACTGTGGAGCACACAACTCCCGCTGCTCCACCGAGCCTGCCTGCGGGTTATCTCCATGTTCCCACACCAGCACCATGCACGGAGAGCGCAGCCCTGCATCCCAACGCCACACCATGGCCTCGCTGTGCTTTGTTTTTTGTACTGATGCAAATGGTTCCTGCAGAGGGAGGTGTCATCTGGGGCCTTTGATTGTGTTCCCAGGCTTGGGGAGCACAGTGCCATCCCAGCATGGCCCTTCCTTTCAACCAGTATCCCCTTAAAAGTGGACCGCAAGAGGGGAGGAAGCCAACCTACGCTTATGTGCTGGTATGAAGAGCACAAAAGCAGCCTGGGAAGTTTTTTCCTCAGTTCCCCTCGCCTTTTCTCCATACTATTTTTCCTCTGTGTTACAGAGCCATCTTGCTAAATACTTTCCTTGGACTCCTACAGAGATTTTTTTAAAAGAAAGGACATGTCTTCATGCCCTGTCAGCCTGCCCCAGAAGACAGCACTGACATAATACACTCTTGGGGTTTTCACTCCCAAGTCCAAAATCATCCTATTTTTGCCTCAGCCCCTACTCCTGGTTCAGTTTGCTAACTCTTCCGGCAGCAGTTTAAGCAGAGGACAAGGGCCTTTCACAGCTGTGCTCGATGGTTGGTCTCTAATGCCCAGCACGGGCTGAACACCAGCAGTGAACGTCTCAGAAAACATCCACAGCCATTTCACAAGGGCTGTCTGAAGCCAACGAGCCTGGTACCAGGAGGCCGCAGCTGACTCTCCTGCTCTAGCAGGATGAACGGTTTCTCTCATACGCATGCTTCTGCAGTAACCTCTCCTGGGACCAGTCCCAGGCTAGAGTCCTGATGTGCCCTGAGTTTATTTTTCTGTTCTGAAGACATCCAAAGTGTCTAGGGGCAACATGAGGATGAGGGAGACTGGAGGGCTGCAGAAGTGGGGCTATATTTTCATGGGCCTGCCTGCCAGAGCAGGGCAGCAAGGTGTTGTTACCTGTGGAGGAGCGCTGCTGTCATAACACTTCTCCACTCCCATCTCATCTACCGGAGCATCTCTGTTCCTCCTCATTTCCCGGATGCGCTCCAGTTGCTGTTGCCAGTCCCTTGGCTCCCAGCGTGGTCTCTGGGGCTCAGATGCCCCCTGCTCGGCACCATGACCCTGCCCAGACTCGTAGGCAATGGCAATACTCTTCCTCCTCCTGCTGCGCCTCGGAATGCCGGCTGCACTGTGACCCTGGCTCACTGCAAGAGACAGGAGAGATTTTCACACCTGAGGCCAGGGGAAAGATGCCTTCGCCTCCCACCAGAGCTCATCGGCTCAGTGCACCAGCAACCACCCAGGGGATCCTGATGAAGGCTGAATGCCTCTTCCCCGTAGTCCCAAGCCAGCAGCAGCACTTCCCATTCACCCAGCCCTAACCAGGGCCAGCTGCGGGACAAGGAAGGGCTGGGAAGGGCCTGGGAAACAGGTGCCAGCCGGGAACACGTCACACTGCAGGGATGCATGTGCCAAACGCCCAGGAGGCTGCTGGAGGCCAAGATGCATCCCTAGGCCCTCGCCCAGTGCCACAAGCAGGACAGCCGCCAGGCCACACCGGGCTCACGAAGGGGACGTGACACGGACACCATGCCCCTGCCGCCCGGCTGGCCTGGGCCCTCGCTCCCGCTGCCTGCAGGCCCCCAGGCCCCGCTCCCCGTGCCCGGATCGGGCCGGGGTCCCGCCCCGGGATGCCTCCATCGCCCCCGTCACCCCTCCCCGTACCTCCGGCCGCCCCCCCGGCTCTGCCAAGCCGCCGGGCCGCCGCCCGCCCACCGCCAGCGGTCACGGCCGCGGACATGGCGGCAGCCCCGGGCACTACCGGCCCCAGCGTGCCCCGCGGCGGGAGCGGACGCCGGAAGCGGCGGGACTTCCGCCGGGGGCGGGGCGCGGCGCGGGGGGGCCGGCGCGGAGCGGGGCGCGGGCCGGGGCGGCGGGCCCGGGCCGGGGGCGGCGGGTGAGTGAGGCGGTGGGCGAGCGGCGGTCGCGCTGCCCAGGCCGGGGGTGCTGCCTGGGGCGGGGGCTGGGGCCCGGGGCCCTGGCGGGGCCTAGCGGGAGGCGGGGCCTGGCCGTGCCCCGGGAGGGGTGTGGGGCTGCCCCGGCTGCGGGGTGTCCCCGGGTGTCCCCTGTCAGGGAGACACGGGGGGGGTGGCCCGTGGGGTGGCCCCTGTTGTGTGTGCGTAAGGGGTTGTGGCGCGTCCCGGGGTGGAGGTGGTGGTGGTGGTGGTGTTGGGGGCGGGGGGTAATTGTGGTGTGGTCCCGGCGTGGCCGTGGGGCATGGGGGAACGCTGCCATGTCCTGGGCTGTGTGAGGGGCTGCGGTGTGTCCCTTGGGCTGTGTGAGGGGCTGCGGTGTGTCCCCAGTGGTGTTGGGCTGGGGGCCATGGCCTGTCCACTGGGCTGGGGGCTGTGGTGTGTCCCCTGGTGATGCTGGGCTGGGGGCCATGGCATGTCCCCTGGGCTGTATGAGGGGTTGCGGTGTGTCCCCTGGGCTGGGGACCATGGCGTGTCCGCTGGTGATGCTGGGACAGGGTCAGTGCCGTGTCCCTGGGGAGCACAAGTGATCGCTGTGGCAGGTGCCCGGGGTGTGGGGAAGGCTGTGGTGTGTCCCTGGAGGCACAGGGCATAGCTGAGGGGCTGCCAGCTTTGTGCCGAGGGCAGGGTGCTGGGCAGGGGTGCAGGGAGCGGGTGTCCAGCTCTGGGCTGGGTCCGGGGGTCCCTGAGGGGCAGCGGGTTGGGCAGGCGGGGGGGACAGTTTCTGAAGGATGCTGCTGTCAGTGTGCTGTTGCTGTAATGGGTGTGTTTGTTCTCACCTCCCCACTTTCTCCTTGCCTTGGCACCATTTGGACGTTTGAACGCTGCAGTTCTTAAGTCCTGCCTCACGTCTGTCTACTTTCAGCATCTGCTTTACAGCGCTGTGTGCTTGTCCACTGCTTTTGGACTGGGAATGAGTACCGCCAAAAAGTGTGTGTGTGTGTGCAGTTATACTTCAGAAATCAGCTCAGTGGTTTTAAAATGGTGGTTGCTCTGCATGGGCTGTGGTGGTGCTGGCCGTTCAGAGCTCCCAGAAAATGGTAGCCCTGAACTCCGTGTTCCCTGGGTTGCTGCAGGATGCCGGTGCTGAAGGCAGGAGCAGCACAGGCTCCCCGTGCACGCAGGCTCCTCGCTGCTTCATCCTCAGTGTGGGGCTTCTCCCTTGTTTGAAACGGCTTGTGACACCAGAGCAGTTTGTAAAAGCCAAGTCATGACAGGTGTTACTGGTGTTTTCCTGCTTAAAGGTTCCCCTTGGGCTGCCCTTAACAAAAACCTTGTTCTGTATTTGCAGGGGCTCAGCGCTGCTTGCTTGTCAGCAATGGCAAAGCCTCAGAGCAAGGATTCTGGACTGAAGGAGAAGTTCAGGAATCTCCTGGGGCTGGGAACATCCCGGGGAAGTTCAAAGTCATCGGAGGGCAAACAAACAGAGTTTATCATCACTGCAGAAATACTCAAGGTGTGAGAACTGACCATAGTAAAGGTGGGGATAGTGCCTGGATGACCTGAGCTGACAGGGTCGGAAGGAGGGCTTGCTCGTTCTCCTTTCTGTTTTGACATCCATTCCCTCTCCAGTCATGCTTTTTCACTGTATCTCTCTATTCCTTCTCTAACGAAACAGATGTAAAACTCACCTACTTTGAAGTTACAGCATTTTAGTTGTTTGGTGTTTGAATGCTTTTGAGATATTTGATAGGATGGTGTTGTCTTATGTCTGGTTACAGGGTGTTTCCTCAAAACATGTTGCTTTTTTTTATAGTCCGAGTTTGATGAAGTTTATGTGGTGGCAGTTAGCACAAGCTGGAAACGGTTTTATTTTATGAAAACCTTATGATTTTGTGAAATATAAAACAATTTTTTAAAAAATTATTCCAGTAATTGGTACAGCAAGTCTGTAAGCAGAATAGTTGGCATGCAGGGATGAAAACACATAAAAAGGAGGAGACTAGAATCCCATCTGTGCTGGAGCAGCCAAGCTCTTACCTGCTGGAAGGCTAAGGAGCTGGTCTCCTTTCTCTACCCTTCTCCCATGAACTGGGCAAGTGCCACAGCCAGTGAGTTACTAACTTTTCTGAAGAAAATGAGATACTCTGTCCTGGAGGTGGAAAGCTGCTTGGCTTCAGTTCTGTGGAAGTTCTAGTTTTGACAAATCATTTGCTAATGGAAAAAAGTTTTTGGAGAAATTCTTGGAAAGCTCCAGTGATGACTAATGGTTAGATCATTTTGGACAAATATGTAATTTATTTTTCAGTGGTTCACGATCCCCTTTGAGAAATGGATAAGTGTTTCTAGTAAGATAAACTGTTAGCTTATTTCTACATTTCTTTCCAGGAACTGAGCATAGAATGTGGATTAAGTAATAGGATACGAGCAATCAGTCAAATCTGTGAAGTGGCAAAAACAAAAAAAATTGAAGAGGTAAGTTTCAAAGTGTTTAGTGAATAGTGGAAAGATGAAAATTTAAGCAACAGCTCTTAACCTATTGTAAGAAGTTCCTTTAGACTGCCTTTTAAAACTGATAATCCCAGAAGCTGTTTTGTGCTGTCCAAACCTGTAAATGGATGGCTCACAGGCCCTGGAAATTAGTCTTGTCCAGCCTACCAGCAGTGGAGCAGGGAGGACATAGCTGGTGGGCCTCCTGAACTGAATGGTTGGAGAATGCTGCGAATATTCAGGCCTGTTCAGGATGGTTCTTGGGAAAAGATATTAATCTTGCAGAAGAGGTGTTTGCTAGCTCCTTCTGTCTTGTTAATAAGCAACCTCAAATTGGTTTTAAGGTCGTCTTGTATTTGGGTGGAGGTTTCTGCACACATATTCACACTGAAGTAAGTGTGTGAAGGAAGAACTTCAGTTACTGGGGTGCAGGTTGTCACGTAGGATGGGATTTGGTGTCTCGTATGGTTTGTCCGAGTTTATGACTGGGCAAGTGAGAGTGTCCCTCAGAAAAGATAACTCTGGACATAAAATCCCTGGAGATCTTGTTCGTTAACGTGCCATAATTAATGACTGATCTACTGGGTAAAGATCCTAGAAGAAGCTTAACTTGCCTACTGCCGCCTGTCTGCTGTGTTTGTTTGCAGCATGCAGTGGAAGCAATATGGAAAGTGGTAGCCGATATGCTCCAGCCAGAGCGCCCCGTTGAAGCCAGACATGCTGTTCTTCATCTGCTAAAGTCAATCGTTCAAGGACAGGTAAAAACAAGCTGTGGAAGAAACACTACACTTAGATAGGGTTTGTGCAGAGTACGAACATGAAAAATCCTCTATTCTACAATTTTCTGTGTTTCTTATTTTGGTTGTGCCTAGTAAATGGGCAGAGGAAGCATTTTAATTTACGTCTTAGTTTGACCTCAGCAGAATTTTTTATAAAACTCATAGAAAAGTTTTCTGTTTTGGGGCAATGTTCTTGAAAAAGAGGAAATACTTTGGGTTAAGTTCAGCATAGTACAGCAAATTTTATATGGTCTTTGCCCAGACCCATTAGTCCTGGTCTGCAGCTGGTTTTGATGTTTCAGCATGTCAAGTATGCAAGAGCTTCTGTCTGAGATACTTTTCTGGCCTCGCCAAGTTAAGCATACTGTGAATTCTTTGAATTTCACAGTGTGCTATACAAATGTAAGACTGTATCAGACTAAAGTTCTGGTTTTCGCTATTCTGAAAAAGTAGGGGTAGATGCTTTTGAAAAGAATAGTCATCCTGGTTTGTTGGCTTTGGGGTTTTTTGAGTGCTGTACTGGCAGTGCTGGAAGTTGCATTTCTGTGGATTACTTTGGGTATTGGATGCTGTCTGTGTGTTGCTGGACAAAATGCCTCCTGTCCTGAGTGCTGATTTAACAGGTTGAGAAGACCTGAGCCACTGTCAAGAGCCAGTAGAGGCTGGAGGTATTTTCAGGAGACTTTCATAGCCCATAGGAAAAGAAAATAATTTCAAGCATGAAGATTGCTGTTACAGACCTTGATAAGATCCAGGCCTTAACTGTCTTTTTTCATTAGTGACACTGTTAACTATCCCCTCCCTTTTTTTTCTTTTTTTTTCTTTTTTTTCTTTTTCTTTTTTTTTTTTTTAAAGGGTGAGAGATTAGGGATCCTCAGAGCACATTTTTTTAAGGTTATTAAGGACTATCCCTCCAATGAAGACTTGCATGAACGGCTTGAAGTGTTCAAGGCTCTAACTGGGAATGGGCGATACATCACCTACTTAGAAGAAGAGTTAGGTGAGTGTTGTGTCTGCTCCTGTTCAGTTTGGTGGGAATAAGTCAAGGGACAGGCATGCAGTGATACGTAGTAACAGTTCTGGGTAGAAAGCATGTTGTGACGGTTCGTTTTCCTTCTTCAGCTGACTTTGTACTACAGTGGATGGATGTTGGTTTGTCTTCTGAGTTCCTTCTGGTTTTAGTGAACCTGGTGAAATTCAATAGCTGCTATCTGGAAGACTACGTAGCTGACATGGTCCAGTAAGTTGGTTTCTTTTAACTCCTGCATGCTCATTCTTGGTAAATTACAGGAGAAAGTTGCAGTTCAATATACAGATAAGTGAATTCTTTTTCATCTAGTTTGGATCTGTTTCATTCCAGGTCATAACTGACATTTCTGGCAAACATTTGATTTTCAGTTCTTACAATGTTCAAATCTGTTTCAGTTTAGCTGCATGTGCTTTTGCCATTGCATGTGGGGGACCTGATTGTGTTGCTTAGTCTCACAAAGGGTCTCTGCTATTGTATTAGCATAGGCATATTGAGTTGCATTTCAGTGCAATTTTAATTATTTAAAGTTAGTTTAACTTTATAAAAGAGGTTGTACTGTTCAGTGCCTCTAAGAGTGTTAACAACCATGTCAATTGTAAATAAAGGGAATGATGAGTAAAATAATATGCCGATTTCCTTATCTGTTTTGGCTTTTTGTAATTTGCCTAAAATCACATTAAGTAAACAATTATAATTACATTTTCTTTCCTAACAGCAAGATATGCCTCTTGTGCATTCAGACTTCATCATCTGTGGACATAGAGGTCAGTGATTTGAGTCTCTCTTAGTACTTTAGAATTCTTTAAAATTCTTTGAAACTGTAACTTCTGCAAACAAAATGAGATCATCAGACTCTCCTCTCAGTTTATTCCCACCGTACAAGAGAGCTAATACAATATTATGAAGTATTTGTAAGCCATTGGATCTCATACGCAAATAATAATTTTATTCTAAAATGAACAGAGCGTTGATAATTTCGATAAGTGAATCAGTTTTTCAGCAGTGCTTTTTATGGTTTTTTCCATCTTGCAATGATTAAAAGAAAAAAATAAAAAGACCTATCTGTGTCCCTTTTGACTTCCAGGCTCTGCCAGGTTAGGATTTGACTTGCATTTTATTCAGAGAGAAGTGTATAATCATTTTCTCTTTCCCAAAGATTTCCTTGCAAGTCCTAGATGCAGTTGTTTGCTATAATTGCCTGCCCTCGGAGAACCTGCCAGTATTTATCATCACTTTGTGCCGTACCATCAACGTGAAGGAGCTCTGCGAGCCATGCTGGAAGGTCAGAACTCTCTTGCAGTTTTGTTTTTTTAATGAGCTCACTGTTTTGGCCTCACAGATGAAGTGCCAGATGTGCTTGTGCACATCTGCCATGATTTCAGTTTGGTTTTAAGAGTAAATTTAAAATTGTTACAAGTATTAAGGGATCAGCACGTCGTTAGTGTAAGTCCTGTCAAGTCCATGGACTTTACCCATAGTTTCCTCTCAGATGGTGTGACAGGCTTCTGTTGTGGCATGGAAATGGCTGGACACGTTTACTTACGTAAGCGGACACGATCAGCCAGCTAACTGCGTATTTAGGCTAATGAGCATTTTAACAATTGGATATTTAAGTGTTTTCTTTGAATTTGCAGCTTATGCGCAACCTTTTGGGAACTCATTTGGGACACAGTGCCATCTACAACATGTGCAGGATCATGGAAGACAGGTAAAGAAGGTGTATCTCGCAGAAGCCAAGGAGTTCAGTAGAGGTCCAGTTGACAAGGATAGGGAGTCACTGACCTCAGTAGAACAAGCTGAAGGTTCTGGTGCTTAGAAATTAATTCCCTTCCTAGTTATGCTGCTGAAGTGCTCATTTTTAGGCTTTTCTGAATTCAGTTTTCCTTTGCTTAAAGTTGTACTAAATGATTTACTGCTTTTAATGTTTGTAAATTGCTGTGCAAAGCTCTGATGTATAACAGCTGGTAATTCTTGTGACAGTGTGTATTTCTGTTGATTCTTCCATGCTAAAATAATTGTGGCATGGTCTAAGACTTCTCTCCCATCTGTTCTTAGAGCTTACATGGCGGATGCAGCGCTGCTGAGAGGAGCTGTGTTCTTTGTTGGGATGGCTCTGTGGGGTGCTCATCGCCTCAGTTCACTCAAGAATTCCCCAACTTCAGTGCTGCCTTCGTTCCTCAAGGTAGGATGGGATGCTGAGGAACTTTATAATCAGGTTTACATCTGGACCTGTACAAAGTTAGAACAAAAATGTGGTCCCCTGCACCAGGGGGATATTTGTATGCCTGAAAGACAAGAGACAGCAATTAGATGTGGGGTGAAGTGTGGGGAAACAGTAAAACAACAGAGGATTTAAGTTTGAAGCAGAGGTGCCCTTCTGGGATATCTTTGTTGGCCACAAAAGCAAAGTCTGAATGCTTTTTATCCAATGTCTACATTGTGGGTACTTTGCCATAAAAAACAAAAACAGCAAAAACTTTCACTCTTTCCAGTGTGTGGTACAAAAAGTGAGAGATGGTGTCTTCAGGGACAGCCTCAGAACTCTTAAAATTGTCTCATCCAAATGCGTCAAGCAGGAATTACTAGCTTTAACCTCATGTGTCTGCTCTGTAAGATGGGGCCGTATTTGACATCTGATCTACAGCTGTTTGCAGGAGTGCATAACTGCACTTTGTAAAGTGGTTCTTTGCTTTGCTCTTTGTGTGTGTAGACTTGAATATTTATCTCAGGCCTTCAGGCTAAGTTCCTAATTGGTAAGGCATGTTTCATTTGCATTTCAGAGGGCTTCTGATCACTGCTTTCCAACTGTTAACTGAGTGAAGTGCTTTGTATTCCAGGCCATGACATGTCCCAACGCAGTTGTGTCTTATGAGATAGTTCTGTCCATAACACGTCTAATAAAGAAGTATGGGAAGGAGCTGCAAGCTGTAACGTGGGATATCCTTTTGGACATCATGGAGCGATTACTGCAACAGCTGCAGGTAAGTAAAGCCTGCCTTGATGTGCTTTCAATCAAAAGACCTTACCATAAATACTTTTGCAAATCAATCTCCTGTTTGTACCCTCTAGCGAACTTTGAAGCTGAGTATAGGTTTACCCCAGTTCTCAATACTGTGCTTCTCAACCGAGTTTTTTGTTTGTATTTAAAAGTTAGCACTATCTGGTAAGGTAGGAGCCTTTTAGGAATGTTTTTTGTCTCTGTTTCAGAGTCTGGAGAGCCAAGAGCTTAAGTCCATTGTACATGATCTCTTGACTACAGTAGAAGAACTCTGTGATCAGAATGAATTCCATGGCTCTGAAGAGAGATTTTTTGAGCTGGTGGAAAGATGTGCTGATCAGAGACCAGTAAGACTTTTATTTATTGTTGCCTTCCTTTGTTGCCAGTTGAATCCATTTTGTTACTTGTACAGTTGAAAGTGGGGAGTCCTACAATAGCAAGTGGATAGCAGCAAGGACTTGTATGAGCCTTTTTCTTGGGGCGGAGGTTGGGGGAATGGATATATTGTATTTACTTATACGCTAAAAAAAAAATTCTTGATCTTTCTGTGAAAGGAATCTTCTGTATTAAACTTGATAACATACAGAGCTCAATCCATTCATCCTGCCAAAGATGGCTGGATTCACAACCTGCAGATGTTAATGGAGAGATTCTTCAGGTATGAAATCGTAACTTTGTGAGTATAAGGCAGTTTCAAATGTTTCTTGCCACCTTTTCATGTTAGATAATTTTGTTTTCTGAAGTTCTAATGTTAGTAGATGACTGCTAAGAAGTATGGTAGTTCCAGGCACAATACATGAAGGGATTTTGTTTAACAGCACAAAAACTTTCCACTGAGTTATTTATGCTGGGTTTTTTTTTTCTTCTTTTCTTTATTTCCATTGGATGGTGCTGTTCCAATTAGCTTAGTCAGTTATGTGTTCCACTCCACAGCACTTTGTAGTTCTGACACCAAACAAGACTTTCCTGTTAAGCATCAGGATTGCATATGGTTATCCAGTACTGAAGTTACCCGTTTTTGAATTGGTACTCCTGGAAGTAGTGTTGTGCTCTATGATACCAGCATGCAGCAATAACACACTTTTGTCTCATCTGTGAAATGCTGCCAAAGAACAACTCTTCCTGGGTGCCATATGTTTGGTTTTAAATTTGCTCACCAGAGCACTTGTTTTTCTGACGTGTGCTTCCTAGTTTGGATTGGAAATGGGAAAACTGCAGAAGGTCTCCAGAAGTAGTAAAAGCAGAATTGGGATTCCAGTTTCCAATTTAATCTGATTTCATATGTAAAGACATTAACTGAAGGCTCAACTGATCTCTTAACAGCTATTGTTCTAACTCTTAAGAAATTTCTTAGTTTGCTTTAGTTTTACTTTCCTTTTCTCCTCTCCCCGTTCCCTAAATATCAGCAACTTTATTTTATTCATCTTGAATTTGCTCTTCCCATTTTAGGAACGAAAGTCGTAGTGCTGTTCGTATTAAAGTTCTGGATGTCTTGTCCTTTGTCCTGAGTATTAACAGACAGTTCTATGAGGTGTGTGTTTATCTGTTTCTGATGATCTCATGCGAGATCTTAAGTGGGTGGGAACGGCTTTGGTGAGGCATGTTTTATGGCGTGCTTCAGGTTGTCTCTGCCACCGGGGAACGCACAGAACTGTGCTTGAAATGTTGCACACAATAGACGTGTTTCTTTAGGATGCTTGTGAGAAGACTTGCCTTTTAATAGCCCTTAGTTGATACAGGTATGTGCAACTTGCAGTGGGAGCTGCTGTGTTTTGAGGACATACCTGGTTGTGTATTTGCTTCCCTGTTTTAAGGTTGTTAATTCCATATGCATTTTGGTTTTGTAAGAAAGGAAAGTCAATTTGTGAGATGCAGAGTTTACTTGAAAGTTTTATGAAAAGATGAAGTCTGGATGTAATCTGACATGAGCAGATTGACTTGTCTTGGTGCTTGCAGTTTAATTGCAATCCAAGATGGAAGCTGTCTGAGAGAGGAGTTACAGAAGAGCTCTGGGGGGTGTCTTCAGCTCCTTGGAATGTACCCAGAGTGTCAGAGGACAGGAAGGGGCAGAGGTGCTTCTTGGATTCCTTCAAGATCTGTGAAAACATGATGCTGTTTCATGTTTCCTCTCTTTTTCAAAAAACCAAGCCCTAGAAATCCCTTATCAACAGTCTGTTAGAGCGTGGGCTATCAAGTCTGTAGGACAGACAAAACCAAAAGCAATGTTCAACAAAAGTCATAAATATTTGGAGGGATGGCATACAGAAATACTTAATTGGATGGAAGAGGAAAGGTCAAGTTAGTTAGGAACAAGCCTAATATCAGAATAGCAGTGTTCTTTCATTTGTAGTTACTGTCTCTTCAACATGCTGATTGAACAACTGACAGCAAAATGTCAAGGCTTATTAAGGTCTGTCCTCTTGCAGGAAGAGCTGATAAACTTGGTTGTCATCTCTCAGCTGGCTCACATTCCAGAGGATAAAGATCATCAAGTCCGAAAACTGGCCACTCAGCTACTCGTAGACCTGGCGGAAGGCTGCAACACACATCACTTTAACAGCTTGCTTGATATCATAGAAAAGGTGAGGCAGGGTTTGGTCAGTTGTCAGTTGGCATCACCACGTCTTTTGCCAGATCCTCTTACTGTGGCTTGAGGAGACTAACCCGTGACTGTTACCAGTTGCATGGCTTAGTAGGATATTGTAAAACTGCTGGGGTTTGGAGGATGCAAATCTGAAGTGCAGAGTGGAAGGAGATTTAGAAACCCTATGCACATCCAAGCTATCTGACTGGGCTTGAAGAATTTCCAGCAAGTATGACCTGCTGTAGGCTTTCCTTACCGTCCAGGTTGAAATAAGGAAAAGATACGTTGCAGATCTAAACCATGTATTTCTTTTTAAAAGGTGGCTGCACATTCTCTCTCATCTCCTTCTGAACTGGAAGAGAGGGACTTGCTATCGTATTCAGCTTCTTTGGAGGATGTCAAGACAGCAGTTCTTGGACTCCTGATAATACTTCAGGTAAATGCTGCAGAGCATTAAACGTGTCATCTTCAGAATAGTTTTCTGCTGAACTTGGCTTTTTAGATAACTGTTCTACCTCTGTTAAATAGTCCGACTTTTGTTTTATCCACTTAGTATTTTAACTTTTTTTTAGTCATTCCTTTTGCTTTTGGGTACTGTATGACTGTTCACTAAATGTTTTCTTTTCTTAATTTCCATTGTACAATGAATATGAGCACATTTCCATATGTGGTGAGCAGATGTGTTCACAAACTAGCAGAAAAGGAGTGATTCATAACCCTGAACAGATCTGTTGTGTTTGGGTAGCCTGTTCTGAGATACGGTTAAGCAGTTGTGAAGAGTAGGTTGTTCCAGGCAGTGCCCTTCTGGAGCCAGGCATTATTGCTCTGGAGTCCTTGCAGAGGTTCAGTCCAGAGCCATCTGTTCATCTTGCTTTCAGGAGCAAGTTTTTACTGTGTTTGTCTGGAATTCTCAGTGTGGATACACATTTCTGAATATCAAATGTCAGTCTGCCCTTTGATTTGTGTTTCTGTTCCTCTGTAGACAAAACTCTACAGCTTGCCCTCCAGCCATGCGATGCGGGTGTACGAGATGCTGATTCACCACGTCCAACGCCATTATATATATGCATACAGCCTTGCAGTTGCTAGCAGCATCAGATTGCAGGTGTGAGCAGTAACCTATGCTTTCAGGTCGAGAGCTGCATGCAGTCTTTGGAATTCTTGGGTGCAGGTTGGGAATGTGTGCTCTAGAGCTTGCCAGAAGTACAATTAAATGTTTCTTGGCTAATAGGAATATGAGTGTGTACTGTAACACCAGTAGTGATGCCTCCTACAGAACTAGCCACAGCACCTATTAAAAATCCCTTCGTACTTGCACAAGTATCACGTGGGGAGGCGGGAGGGTGTTCCACTGGCATGGGTTTTGAGTGATTCCAGTGTCTTCTCTGTTACAGGTATTTGATTTCCTGCTGATGCTTCGAGCTGACTCCCTCCACCGTCTTGGCCTTTCCAACAAGGATGGAGCAGTGAGGTTCAGCCCTTACTGTCTGTGTGATTTTGTGTAGGTTTCTCATTGCATTAAGCAAAAGCCGTTTCCCACGCTGTCTGGTATTTTTGCACGAGCTTAATGGTCCATCAGTAGCAATCTGCAGTTTTTCTGAATCTTCCAGATCCTGATGAATCAGCTGCTAGACAAGTCTATAGTTACAGCCTAGGATTGTCTCAACGAATAACTCATTGGTGAATTGTTCTTATAAATCACTTAGCTAGAAATTTCTCAGGCATGAAATTTCTGCTTCTGCTCACAAAGCTTCACAAAAATATTTGCAGTTTCCTGCCTCAAACCAGTTTTCACCTTCAGGTTTGATTCAATGATTTGTACAAATCTGGCTATTTAAGATTTTATTGCTTAGTCTGAAGTTCTTTGTGTAACACGCACCAAAAGATATTTAAGTTTGCTGCACGCCTGGATAGAAGAACCCTTAACCTCACCAAACTGACTCATTGCTGTCCATCTACTGAGCAATCCTGTATTTATTAATTGAAAAGGCAATTTATATTATTGTTTCGTCATTAAACTGGTTACCCTATAGGGTAGCACTGTAGGTCACATCAATAGGCGGTTCTGATCTTGACTTTACATTACAAGTATTTTTCTCCCTTTCTATGTTGTAGAGAAGCAGAGAAGAGGACTTCGGAGAAGAAGCCTACTGGTACGCTCTCCCCGCCTTCAGGAAGCCCCAGTGTGCCTTCCCAGAACGCCACTATCCGTATAGGGCACCTGCCATACTCAATGGTCTTTGGCGTCCTTCTGCAGTGTTTGAAGCAAGTACGTCCACTCTTAATGACATGTGTCGTCTTTGTGTGAAACATGTCTGCTTAAACCAGCTGGCTAGAGAATCCTGTCCCAGAGTATCTAAATAATGTCTGAAAAGCGTTATGTAAAGGATCCTTCTTGGGCAGAATCTGTGTACAACCACCAGTGGGAGCACCAGTTCAGCTCTTCAGAAATTAAGGAACGCTTTCATTTCTGCTTCAGAATAGACAAGAGCAAAAAATGTGTTAAACGAAGATTAAAAAAGTGAACTTGTTTCTGAAAGAGCATTTGAAACGAAAGGAAACCCTCCCACTGCAAGTGTTTGAAGTATGTTGAGAACTGATAAATGTTTCCACTGCTAATAAACTAAATATAAATTGTTCGTTAGTGTTGTATTGGACATAGGACAGCGCCTCAGCACGTAACTGCTCTGGAAGCTAATTTGTGGTAGTGGTTAGGAAAATTGAATTCTGGCTCTGTCTTTTTGAGCTCAGTCAGATCTGGATACAAGTTATCTTCCAGTTGGTGCCAGTATTGCACCTAGAGCTAGTTGACAGATAGGAAGTAACTTGTGACAGCTAAATGCCATTTCTTTTTATGTAGCCACTATGACAAGACACATCTGCCTAGGAAATGGCATGTTGTTTGAAATTTGATTGGTCTTACTTTCAAACTGAACTGAAATCCTACAAAAATTTTCCACCTTGACTTTGTCTTTCTTTCCAGGAGACAGACTGGAAGGTGTTGAAGTTAGTCCTCAACAAATTACCTGAATCCCTCCGCTATAAAGTGCTATTTTTAACCTCTCCTTGTAACATAGACCTCCTGGCCTCTGCACTGAGCTACATGGTAATGGCATGCACCCTACTGGTGTATAATCACCAGATCCTTAGTTTGCTTGAGGGTTGGTTGGTTTGTAGTTTTTTTTCTTTGATCTAATATTTTGAAGATTAGCGTGCTGGTTGTCAGTTCGCACCTTTCCTTTTTTTGGGGGTTGTTTTATAGATGGGAGTAGGTAGTAATAAGTGTTCTTTATGTATGATGTGTACATGTGAAAAGGGAGCTATAGGCAGTGCCTGTCTACTGCCTTTTAGAGAGTATTTTTAGCGTGAAGTCTTCTAACTGACTGTGTGATGTATCAGCTCACAGACAAAAAGACTACCGACAGGCTCCATGGTACCCCAGAAGGCTTTTCTCGCACTGATTTGCATCTGGCTGTAGTCCCAGTACTGACGGCATTAATATCCTACCATAATTATCTGGACAAAGCTAAACAGGTATGTGGAAAGTAAGAGAGTGTAGAGGGGGGATGGGACCTGGGCCTCTGTAATAGAGCATTTTCTCATGCTAGCCCATTAGGAGACTTAAATACAAGGTAACACTGCCCTTTTGTTATAAAAAGTTGCATCTGCTGTATTTGGCGTGGTGTCGAGGTGAAAAAACACTTTGCTGACTTTGCACAGCAGTAGCTGTCGAGTCAGTTGCATTCACTGCTCTCTGCCCATACCTGTCCCCTCCTCAGATTCCTGGGTGACCTTACCCTCTGCCAGAAGACCCTGATAAACATAAAAATTCTGTTTAATCAGAAACTGAAATACTGATTTCTAAAATGTTTTCTTGATTAAAGTCCCACCTTAAGATTTTGGCCTAGAATATATGCAGCGTTATATGGGGTTCTGTGTTAGTTCTGTGTTAGTGCGTTTTGGCTAAGAATTCATGTGTGTCATACAGGCTTGGCAGTAGTCATACCTTCCAAGCCATGCTGAAATGCTAACTGGAGCCAGGAGATGGTACATCAGAGGTTTTCTCTTTCGCTGTGTTAAGACGTTTTTTTCTTTTTTACTCTTCTAGCGTGAAATAGTGTATTGCCTGGAACATGGTCTTATTTATCGCTGTGCAAACCAGTGCGTTGTGGCACTCTCTGTCTGTAGCGTCGAGATGCCCGACATCATCATAAAGGCACTTCCTGTCTTAATAGTCAAATTAACCCACATTTCTGCTACAGCCAATATGGCAATTCCTCTCTTAGAATTTCTTTCAAGTAAGTTGTAATGTTCTTCTACTTTAGATCTTCTCTAGTTGTAAATGTGTTATTTGCACTGAATATGGCAATTGTGTTAGTCATAAATGTGTCATTTGCACTGAATATTTGCTTGTGTTAGTCATATGGAATGGCTTGTAAGGGTTTCTTGGGTTTTGGTGATGCCCTTGCACCATGCTCCAGACATCAGTGTTTGATCATCTCTTGTTTGTTACTGTTTTTCCATTTAAAGTGCTTGCACACACTGGAGAAAGAGACATGCTTTGTGTCATGCAGCCATACAGCAACAGGAAATATGAAGCTGCTGTTTCCACGTTGCTGCTTACAATTTAAATAGCATGAAAGTTAGACCATGAGGTTAACTTATTTGTCAGCTGATGATTTAGAAGAAACAAAACAATTCAAATCGAACTGGATTATGATGTTGGATAGTTTGTGTTCAGAGACCTCACCTGTGTTGGTTTTCTTCTTGAACTGTTCTAGCTCTAGCAAGGCTGCCTCACCTCTACAGGAACTTTGCAGCAGAGCAGTACGCCAGTGTGTTCGCCATCTCCCTACCATACACAAACCCTTCCAAGTAAGTTCATAGCAAATGTGCTTCTACCTCAACTGTGAAATTAAGGAAATGAGACATGCTTTTTTTTGTAGTACTTGGGTCAAGGTTATTTATAGGATATTGCTCATTATCTCTAGGCTTTTTCTGAAGAAGGAACGTACTCACCTTGGACAAAGTATCTATTTTTCTGGAACAGAGCTTTTGAGTTTTTTTTTATTTATACTTAGAGTGGGTAAAGGAACAGTTCTGTTTCTCAGATTGAAAAGTAATTCTGTTCGCTTCTGTGGTGGCATCGTAATGCAGCATTAAACTCTGAGATCTTTCTGCTGTTTTTAGGTTTAACCAGTACATTGTTTGTCTGGCCCATCACGTGATAGCTATGTGGTTCATTCGGTGTCGCCTTCCCTTCCGAAAGGACTTTGTCCCCTACATTACAAAGGTAATGGACGCTACTGAATGAAGCAGTACATAATAAAAATGATGACTTAAAAACTAGTTTGAGAAGTTTAAAAGGTTCTGTTTGAAGCTAGAAGATTTCTACTTTTCTTGTCAACATCTTTTTCAAAACTGACTGTGAGTTCTTGTGCGTTGCCCATGATTGCAGTCTGTCAGCTGCATGTCCTAGCCATCCAGACGGTTAATCTGTTTGTCTCGATCTGCAGGGTTTGCGCTCGAATGTCCTCCTTTCCTTTGATGACACGCCTGAGAAGGACAGTTTCAGGGCTCGCAGTACAAGCCTGAATGAGAGGCCAAAAAGGTAAATTATATTTGACTCCAGCAGGGTCTTGGTTCCCTGTTCTAGTGCTCACACCCTTCCTTGTGTTTTTCTGAAGGAGGCTGGGTCTAATTATCCAAAATCTGACAGCGCATTTAAGCAAGCAAAGTAAACCTCTTTAGGTCAGGGGACTGGTAAATGACAAACTGACTAACTTGGGTTGGTAAGAAGCTGGAATCAAACCAAGCTGACAGTCTGATAGTACGTATGAGGGCATCACCAGCTGTTCTGTAAGCCTTTGCAGTAAGGTGTGGGGCTTTTTGTGGTTAATTTTTGAAAATCAACAGTTCTTTCAGGTTGATGTGCGTCAGTATAATGCTGCCAGAAGTAATAGAGAAAGGTAATAGCGGAAGTAACAGAATACCATGTTCATATTGATAGTGTTAACTCCTTTAGATAATTGATCTGTAATGACTAAATGATTGCCAGAGAAATTGTTGTGATTAGCAACCTGTATAAATTGAGAGTGCCAACGCTGTGTTTTTCCATAGTGTTATCTGTCAAGTTGGTGTACTGGGTGGCAGACAGCTGCCTTCTGTGTATCTGGATGTCCTGATCTCTTTTTTTTTTTTTTTTTTTTTTTTTTTTTTTTAAATCTTGAAGCCATTATGTCAGTTTTAAGCAAAGCCTAACCTAATGTCTTTGGAAGTCAGAAGGTATCTTGCCCGCAGTCTTTCCAAGTAACATTTGCCAGGATAGGAGAGTATTCCTTGGAAGGCATTCAGTTTCTCTAACGTCCTTTACCTGCAGGGCTTACCTAAATTGGTTCACTTGACTTGCTTCAGTGTTAATGTGCAGTAAGCATACAGTGGCATTTGAACCCTGGGGAAAGTGCCTCTACTTTAACTGCAAGGCTCAATGAGTATCTTGCAATGAAGAAACACCATCCCTGCCCTAATGCTATAGCTGTGAACCCTGTTTTGTGTTTCATCTCTCCCATCTCCTCCTCTTTCATTCAGAAACTTGGAAGAGAAGCCTTTTGACACTTGTCTCTCAAATTAGAATTTCAACTAATCTTTTTTTCCAAAAACCTGTTAAATTCTACCAGGTTGGAATACTACTGTATCTAAAGGCTTTTGCTAACACTGCTGGATCACTTTCCACAGAAATCTCTGCTAAGGAGTGTGGGCTGTACTCAGGCAGCAACCCAAAACACCACAATGGCAGGATGCCACTGCCTCTGAGTCTGTCTGAACCTGGGTTCTGGCCAAGTGAGAGAGGAAAGAGCTTCAAGCAAATATCTGTTTCCTTGCTTGAGAAGCTTGTGTGCTTGCTTTTCACTCCTTAAGCCCAAAGATTAAGCATTTCTGTGCCGTAGCTGAGGTGCTGGGTGTTCCATGATCCCCGTGGTTCCCAGCGTTGCTGAATGGCCTGATGTTGGTGTAGGTGACTATCTCGGAGTACAGGCTTGTGCTCTCTGCAGTTGCATCTCCATCTGTGGCCAAAAGTGATCTGTCAGAGGTTGCTGGGAGAAGAAGGACAAATAAATTCTGATTCTTCCAGGTGGCTCTCTGAAGTGTAATAATTCACTGAAAGGAAGATGGCAAGTAATCATGTTTAGAAAGAGCCAGAAGGGTTAAATTAGTATCTTCATTTTAGATAGGGGGATGTGAACTGTTGGACCAACTGTTATGTCCAAATTAGTACCGATCCCAGACATGCAACTCAGCTGTGGCTAAAGTGCCTCTTAGATGTTAATTGCTGTCACCTCTTACCTGTGGTTGGCACCTGACAATGTAAAGGCTTATCTTCCTTTCTATTCCAGTTGAAAGTCAAGTGGGTTACCTCAAGCCACCGAAATAAGACAGCCTGTTTGACAGAAAAGCATCCCGCAGTCAGCAACAGCCAAGAGGATGTTTGTCTCCTCGCCCTCCCATCTGTGCAGTGAGAAGGATCAGTCCCATAGACACGGGTTGAGCCTCCCCCAGTGTCTCGAGCCGAGCTGAGGGGCACCCCTGAGTGGCCCTGGGGTTTTTTTTGCGATTCAGGGTAGAAGCTCAGATTTGGGCCAGGCCTAGCAGCGGTAGAGATGGCTGACACATTCCTGGGTCCCTTAGAAAAATGTGCTGCTGCCTGGTGTTGGTAAAGAATTTTAGGATCTGGTCTCTGTGGAAGTAGTCGGGCTTTTAGCCGTGCAGAAGTGGTGGGTTGGGGCAACACGAGGTGGCTGAACTGCACAAAACTTCTCAGACTTGAGAAATTTGTGCCAAATTAGCATTCAGGTGCTCTTGCCTTTTTTTAACAGCGCAGTATTCCAACTATCATTTCAATCAGTTTTTTGTTTTAACTTGTACTAATTTCATTTGTTTCGTAGCACATTTAAAATCTTGTTTTCAAAATGTGGTTTGTCTTTTTAATGCTTTCAGCTCTGCTTGTTTGTATGTTTTAATTTTTGTTTTCCTTTTTTGGCATTTGTTTTATTTTACATCACCCTCCGGGATCCCCCAATATTGACCCTGTGACCTGTGACCTTTCAACCTACATCCCTACAATGATTTCCTCCCTTCCTGTGACCTCTTTTGGGGCTTGGTGCTTCTCCACCTAGTAGTTTAAGACTAGCCAAAAATGCAAAGCAAGGCTTGAATAACTCTCCTCCAGTGAAAGAGCTGAAAGAATCCTCTGCAGTTGATGCCTTCCGATCCCGCAGCATCAGTGTGTCTGAACATGTGGTCCGCAGGTAGAGGCACTTTAAATGGGGAGAATCCAAGAGCAACTTAGCGCTTGGAAATTTTACTGCAAGGGTGGGTGGAAGCAGGGTGGATTTGCATGTGGGATGCTTGCATGACTTTGTTACGCGATGAAAAACTGGCCTTAGCCACAGCCAAAGGTTTTGGGAAAGTATCATGGATATTCTATGGCTTCCCAACGCTGGCTATTGGGCTGTCAAATCACACCGTGTGTTGTGTATGGTTACTTTGCCCTATTCTCTGATGCTTTAGCAACAAAATTTTCTTTTTTCACAGTGAAAGTGGTGCAGGGGAGAAAAACAGACAATAAAAACCCACAAAAAAAAAAAAAAGGAAAAAGGTTGCATTCTGTGGAAATGAAAGTCCTGCTTACAACTTCATCTTCTAAGCAGTGACTTGCCCCAGGCGAGGCTTTTAATACTCTGCAAAGTTAGATACAGACCCTCCTCCCAGACTATGAGGAGTAGTTCTGGCCTCCGTTTAGGATTTGTTCTTGGAGGCAGAGGGAGCTGATGGAAGTATTTTGGTCTAAAGTATGATGCTGTGAAAACCTCGGTTTGTCTTTCTGCAGAGCAGTGAAATGAATGCTCAGCCCATATGAAGCTATTGCCTTCATGACTAAAGAGACTTAAGTTTTGATTGCAGGCATTGATCTGCTCACAGGAAAGACAAATCTATTTACGCTAGTTTTTAAAACTTATTTCTGGAGTGCTTCCCTTGAAGCGTTAAACTGCTGCCTATGATGTGTTGGTTTAAAATCTGAACCTGAAGATTTGTCCCTTAATCTGTAAGGATTGCTGTCAGTGGAACTTTTTATTTTCTGTGGTTTTTATCTTTGACTGTGGGGTGTTTGGGGGAAAGACACTGCAGTGACTGAATTGTGAATACAATTCTGGCACTTCATTCTCTGATATCCCCATTACTCTATTAGGTCATTTTCTTCTCTTGTATTTATGTGTAAATGGTAGCAGCTAAAAGTTCAGATAATTACCCGTAATGATGCCAAAGAAGTTGCCACATCATAAAAAATTTGGCTGTGCCTCAGCTTAGTTTGTATTACAGTGGCATAAGGAGTCATGTTTATAAAATATTGCAATCCAGACTGTTAGTGCAATTGCTTTAAATCGCATTGCTAACGTGGCTGATTCGAAAGCAGAGTAGCTCTCTATTCTTGTGCCAATTTCCTGTTCAGAGTGCAATTTTTTTCTATTTCAAATTAAATTAGGTTTTACGTAGTTACTGAAATTGGAGGGAAAAAGTAATATACGAAAGGGGTGCAACAGAGAAAAAAGCAAACCACAGGGTTATAAAGTTAAGTCTAGAGTGCCCCGATTTATGGCTCATGGGCAATATGTTGCCTGGGAAACTGCAGGTCATGGGACACTGGCCTTCACTGTAGAACTGGGAACTCAAAGCATGGTGCTGCCACTCGCTGCTTGGTGCACTTGCCCATGGGCCACCAACATCAGAGAGCACTGGCCTGGCCTAGTCAGGTGACAGACATTTAAACGTTTCTCAGTCTCTCAAGGTAAAATACACTTTCTGCAGTGACAATCTACAAAGCACAACATGAGGCTAATGCAAAAATATTTTTATTACATCCTGGGTTTAATGTCTGGCCACCTCTCTGATCTGGCACATGCATGTATTGCAGGTTGTTCTGCATCACGCTGCCTTTCGGGTGACAGGGACAAGTGTTTTGCAATGTGATCTGTCAGTTGGAAAATTTCTCTTCTAGTCGGATACAAACATCCATCACTAGTTCAAGCCTGGGCTCTGCAGATGAAAACTCGATGGCTCAGGCTGATGACAACTTAAAAAATCTCCACCTGGAACTCACTGAGACCTGTCTGGATATGATGGCTCGATACGTCTTTTCAAACTTCACTGCGGTGCCTAAAAGGTAGGGGTCAGTCGGTGACCACGGGAGAGATGTGTGTGTTTGAGGTTCATATTTCACTGCATTAGTGGAAAATTACCGTGACACATTTGAGATTCTGGCAGGGCCCAAGCTCGGAAGCCATTCCTCGCAGATAAAATCTGGCTTGGCTAAATAGGTTAGATGAGAGAAATCCGTTGTAGCCGATCGGTCTTTGCCTCGGCCTTGAAGTGTTCCGTGGGAGATGCCTTGAAGGCACATTGGCTGTGAGCCGGGCTTTGCTCCCTGCCCTTGCCGGGTAATCACAGTCTTCGCTGTAGCACCGAGTGCGGCGCCAGCTGGCTTCAAATGGAGGGCATTTGCTTTTCTTGCCAGCCCTTCCCGGAAGGAGACACGTAGCTCGGCCAGGGCTCATTCCCTTCTGCTTTCTGACGTGTGTCCAGGATTGAACTAGACTGCTCTAGTGGTGGGTGTCCTGTTAATTGGTATTAAATTCAGCTCATCCCATGTCCTGATGGATAAAGTGTATGTGGATGAGCAGGGGGTATATGTTAAAAATGCCGTATGAAGAAGGAGAGCAGGCAGTACCTCCTGCGTAGTTACGTGAAACGAGCCACCCGTGTAGGCTCTGTGCTCTGCAGTCTTCATCACAGACGTGGTTCTAGGTCTCCCGTGGGCGAGTTTCTGTTGGCTGGAGGAAGGACGAAGACGTGGCTGGTTGGTAACAAGCTGGTGACCATCACAACAAGTGTTGGAACAGGCACAAGGTCCCTGCTTGGCCTCGACTCTGGAGAGCTCCAAAACAGCACAGAATCAAGGTAATTTTGGCTCCCCTTTCTGGATCTTTCCACCTAACAAAGGCACTGAAACCGCTGTTACAGTGCATCTTTTTAGGTTTCCCTCTTAAAGGAAAATGAATGTCTTATTTGTCCATTTGACTGATTGCTCTCTCAGTATCATCAGTATCCTCTTTCTCCACAGCTCAGACCCTGTTTTGCAAGTGAGACAAACTAAAGAAGCACCAGCAAAACTGGAATCTCAAGCTGGGCAGCAGGTTTGCAGAAGCTCCCGCAACAGAGTCCGATCCATGTCTGGTAAATTCCTGTACTGGAGTCTTGCTGCCATTTCTGGGGCCAGGTCGCAGGCGTAGGTGCCCAAGTGCCTCCTGAAGGGACCCGTGTCTGAACTGATTTGAGAGGCTGGACCTGTCGGGTATTTAATAGCAGGCAGACAGCAGCAGCTGCTGGCCTTGGGGGTGGTGGTGCTGCTCCTGCTTGCCTCTCCTTCCAGGAAAGCTTTGTGATCAGTTAAGCGGTGAGCACTTGCAGTGAGAATCACCTGTGTTTATCTAATCTCGTGGTTTCTAAGACAGACGTGGAAGGTAAAGGTCTCCGAGGTCTCTGTCATGGTTTAATCCCAGCCAGCAACTAAGCACCACACAGCCGCTCGTGTGCTCACTCCACAGGGGAGAGGATCAGAAGGGTCAAAGTAAGAAAACCTGTGGGTTGAAAGAAGAACAATTTAATAATTTAAATAATAAAAATTTTAAAAATCGATAATAATAATAATACAACAGTAATGAAAAGTAAAATAACACAAAAAGGGAGAGAAATAAAACCCAAGAAAAACAAGTGATGCAAATGAAAAACAATCGCTCACTACCAGGTGACGGATGCCCAGCCAGTTCCTGAGCAGCAGCCCCCCAGCCAGCTTCCCCTCTAGTTTCTGTGCTGAGCGTGATGTCGTATGGTATGGAACATCCCTTTGGGCACCTGGGGTCAGCTGTCCTGGCCATGTGCCCCCCACCCCAAGCTTCTGGTGCGTCCCTGGCCATCTCGGTGGCACGGCAGCATGAGGAGCTGGAAATCCCTTGACTCAGCGTAAGCACTGCTCTGCAGCAACTAAAACATCAGTGTGGAATCAACATTATTCTCACCCTAAATCCAAACCATAGCACTATACCAGCTACTAGGAAGAAAATTAACCCTATCCCAGCTGGAACCAGGACAGTTCCCAACATTGTGTGTGCAGCTGCTAGAGGAGCTTAAAAGATTTATTACTTCTGAGATATTTTTAGTGGTAACTAAGCATGGCTCTACCTTCTGGTTTGTGTCTGTCTTGCTAGGTGGTCATGCCTTACGTGTTGGTGCCTTAGACAGCTCAGCCTCCCATTTTCCCAGTGGCTCAGCTTCCCAAGGGACACAGGGTCCTCCTGCTCCTGCATCTCGATCAGAGAAGACTAATCCTGCTCCACAGACACCTCTGCAGAAAGAAAAAGCAAACTTAGCTGCGTATGTCCCGCTTCTGACGCAAGGATGGGCAGAAATCCTAGTGCGCAGACCCACAGGTATCTTGAGCTGGGTGTGGAGTGAGTTCTTTGACTTGCTAAGAAACCAGAGCTTGGGTGAAGAAGAAAAATCCATATTTAATTGTAAATGGATCTCTTTAGTGCTTACAGCTTACACATTTGGTATTTGATTTTTTGAAATCACTCTTTAGTGTTTTAAATCTGCAGAAGACCTGTGAAAAGATTGAAGCAGGGGCTTAAATCTGTATGTTAAGTAGGCACTGTTACAGAAATGGAGCCAGATAATGTCAACCCTACTTTACATTTCCCGTTTTTACACTGCTCTGTGGTCTTTTCTGAAAATCTGTGCGGTGTTTTAGCTTCCCATGCTAGATTCGAGATGAGTGAGGCTTACGGCTAGAGCAGCTGCATAGTTGTGCCTGCTGTTAGGGAAGGAGTAATGACTTATTCATGGTCAGAATTCTTGAATACTGGTTTGTTAAACAACTTTAACAGGGAATTGTCTATTTCAGCTGAAAGTTGCTTCATGAGAAAGAAACTGACCTGGTATCGTTAATTACAATACCTGAGTGTTTTGGATGCCTTTTGGGAATCTGCTGTAGTAATGAGTTACCAAGCTTGGGGTGAAGTACAGAGCCCTGGGAGCTACTTACTGAAAATGGGAAATCAATCAAGTGATTCTGCCTAATGTCTGGAGAACTGGGAACTTGGTCCGTTTCGATTTTTACTTGCAAAATCCAAAACAATTTCTACTTTTTTCAATGCGAGTTGTAAACTTTCTGGAGTTGGGAATACTTAATACTCTTCCCTAATTTTTCTTACCAGGTAACACAAGCTGGCTAATGAGTCTGGAGAACCCGCTCAGTCCATTTTCTTCAGATATTAACAACATGCCCTTGCAAGAGCTCTCTAATGCACTCATGGCTGCAGAGCGTTTTAAAGAACACCGAGAAACGGCTCTATATAAATCCCTCTCTGTCCCCTCCTCCAGCCTGGCCACCGGGACGGCCAAACCATCGCTTCTGCAGCGTTCCAACACAGGTGAGGGATGTCAAGCCAAGTAGCGTGTCCAGCGTAGTAGCCTGTGTCAGTAGCCTGTTGAAAGTCCATTGAAGTTTCTGGAGGTCTTTTAGAACAGTAAAGTTAGTAGCATGAGGAATAAGATAGCAATGGGAAGGGGAATCAGTTCTTGTCTTAGAAGTTTTTAGTGAAAAATTCCCGTCCTCCTTGCTTCTGATGCTTCATCGGAAAAGTACGTCTCTTTCTTAAAGAGAAGAAAGAGAGGACTGATGGAGCTTCTTTGGAGGGGTGATGTGTCTCCTGCTGTTTCCCAAATGAAAATGAACAAAGTCATGGATCCTTTCCCTCTTCCACCTGTTTGGGGCTGATGTGGGCATCCCACGTGTGGATGGATCTTCCCATGCAGTGTTTCCATTTCCATTCGTCTTCAGCACGGGAGTTTGTGTCGGGCACTCGGAGCGCTAGGTCCCTGCGAGAATGGCCTGCTACAGACCTTGCCACCGGGGTCTGTTGGTTGCCACTGTCTTTTACAGCACGAGATAGAGAACGCAGATTCTGCTGGGTGTGGATTTCCACACCTCTTAAAAGGACTGTAGCTTTCAGGCTGGTGCAGCTGAATTTCGATAGCTTTAGATTAACACAGTGGCCAGGGCTTTTCACTGGATTTACTTCGGTGCTAGTTCACTTCTGAAAGAGCTGTTGCTGTTGGGGGGTTGGTGTTGACCAACAGCTAAGATTTTTTTAAGCTTTGTGTAATCCCTGCTCAAAGCTCTTACCATTAATATCCAACACTTGGGGCTCTCCGCACTGCTGGCGCTATCAAACCTGAGCAGTGGTAACAGCAGACAAGGCGTTTTTGGGGAGGTGGCATCAATGGTGTGGACTGTTTGGAAAGCTGGTACAAATGGTGGTTTTCAGCTTTGTTTTAAACAGGGCAGGATATGATTTTAGGATTCGGAATGTGTAAACACATAATTAGAGTAAAAATAAAATTATCACCTTTTAAAAAAAATCTAAATTCTTATCTATGAACACTTCTTATTACTCCTACAAATTGTTGGTGTATAGGTGCTAACTGATCAGTTGAAAGAAGCACCCACCTGAGTGCCACTCCTGTGGCAGTCCAGGGAAATAATTTTGGCCCCATTCTTTTTAAGACGGCTTCTAGAGTAGACTTGCTGGAGCTGAGTGGCAAATGGATGTTTTGAAGAAGTTTTGGTGTCAGACTGTCATATGCATGTTGTTCTTCCTCTTTAGAGGTTAAAACTGTGAATCTTTATCTATGTTTCTACTCTTCAGATTCTTCTGTGTGTTTTAAAAATGATCGTTTGCCAAAAATGCGTAGCTCAGGAAAAGCTCAGACTGGTTTCCTGTGTGTGCTAGGGTATAACTAAGGAATTTTCTGTTTCTAAAACTCACAAAGATGCGTTCTTCAAAGAGAGCAGTTTGAGTCTACATTGTTTGAATGTGTTTATGCCTCCTTATTTGTGTTGAGACCTTGTACCCTTAAAGTATCCCTTTGGCATCTAGTGAGCTTATCCCAGCTTGTTCTTTCCTTTTGGTTTTTTTTTTTTTTTTTAATTTATTTATTTTAAAATAGGCTCTTGGTTACATTTTAAACTCTGTGCTTTTTAATTTTATTTTTTTTTCATATAGTCTCTCCTTCCTTTTGATGTAGCTGCTCACTTGATTTCCCTTTGCAGTGGCCTCTTTCTCTTCCATGTACCAGTCCAGTTGTCAAGGGAAGTTGCACAGGAGCATATCCTGGGCAGGTATATTTATATATCTTTAAGGGAAAAAAAAAAAAAAAAAAGTATTGCCATAGCGGAACACCTCTGATTCATAGAAAATGTATCCCTCATACTTCATTTTCCCCTTCCATGTCTCCCGTCTGTACCCAGTCTCATTACTCTCAACAAATGGGATCTTGACTAGCATGAAGAAGTCCAAGCCAGATCCAACATTTGCAAGTGCAGACAATTTCTTAAAGCTTCTGTTTTAGCTGGGGTGGATTGTGAGTCATGAGGCACAGTGTTAAATGACCTGTCAAAATGTCTGAGTGACTTGATTAATTGAATGACTTATTTTCAGCTTCATTTTACAATTGGCTTTGTGTTCTGCTAAATGTAAAAGTTCCCACTTCTGAGAACAGCATAGTATGCTACAGGACAAGCTACCCTGAAATGAAATCCCATGCTACTCAGCCCACAGGAATCTGTCAGAATTGGACACAGAAAAGATAAAAGGAGCTGATACATATATCTGATACATATATATATATTTATATATATGTGAATTTTGACGTTGTTACAACAGATGCTGGTTAAAAGTTTTTTAAATAAAGAAAGAAGAAATATATTTCAAGAGAAAACCTGCTAAATTCTAGCTTTTTCAAGGCTCTTTAGTACCATAAAATCTTTCTCTAGTAAAACTGACTTAGTAATTAAATGGAGATCAAATTGCATACCTTATGAGCACAACACCTGCAATGCTTTGATAATCTGCAGTGCTTTGTGATTTTAATTAGAGGGTTGAAATGTCTTTCTGCCTTCTTTCCTTCACTGGAAAATTCTTTGTAGAGCAGCAGGGTGTTCTTAACTGCTGGTTCTTGTTGACATAAGCCTCTTAAAGCAACACAAAAATGCTGCAGTAAAATATTTTTCTGTACTTCTCTCTGCTCATATTATTCTCTTCCCACCTAAAGAATAATTAGTGAGTGCTTGCATTATTTAAAAACACCAGCAATCTTGGCAGTAGTGTAAGAGCTAGGGCAGCTTGGAAACACTGGGTATGTGCAGGTGTGTTCTGGCTTGGACAGCTAACCAGATCAGCACGTTGTTTTGGGGTTGTTTTTTTTTTATTATTATTTTGTTTTATGTTTTTTAGAAGGTATGTGTGTGCAATGCTAACTCTTAATTGCTTCTTTGAAATAACTTTGGTCCTGCGAGCTGAAATCAATCCAGGAAAAGCTGCTTTAGTGATTTCTTTTTTCTTTTTTTTTCTTTATTTTGCTGATTTTTTTGTGTGTGCTAATTTATTTATTTTATTTTTTTTTTTACTTTGGAAAACAAATCTTGGCCTTTCAGATTGGTCTTCCGGTCCCCTTGTGTGCATAATGGGAAGCCTCCTGTTCTCCAGCCTTTTCCTCAGGACAAAAAAGCAAGGCCAAGAGGGGCCTTTGGTCAGACTCATCCCTGTGGTCAGGGTCACTGCCTGGAGTAGAGACAAGGTTAAGTGCTGCGATAACCTCCTCCACCCTAGGCAAGGCTTCAAGGAGCTTTCTTGTCAGCGTGGTTTCATTAACCATTTGTCTGATCAGATGCCACATGCAGGTTTCCCAGTACTGCTGCAGTGCATGTATTACTTTTGCTCTCGTGTCCTTTCATACGTCTAGGGCTGAATTGTTTTGCTTCTACTGAGACATACCAGAAAAACTGCCAAACTGCAGGTAAATGGCTCCTTGTAAAATTTCTTATCTCCTTCTAGACCACTACAAGGCACAGGAGCATTGCATTTCAGTACAAGAAAAACTTAATTTTTTGCCCCCTCGCATAGAACTGATGTCTTCATTGCCTGGATAACGATGAACTTTTAATGCTAGTCTTGTACTTTCTTACATCTCTGTAGTTCCTGTCTGTCCTGATAACCGAGCATTGATGTACAAGGTCCCATTTCCTCATTGTCCCCTGCTTGTTCATCAGTAACAATTGGAAACAGCTGCACTTATTTTGGCCAAAGCAGATGCAGCCCTTTGCTGTGAGGGTAAGGTGATCAGTTATTCTATGCAGAAAGGGGGACCAGGAGCAAGTCTGACATGACAAGAAATCAAAGAACCAGAGCAGTCATTCAATGTGGCCTTCCGTTGAAATCCCGTAGGGAAAAGGCTGGTACTTCAGAGGAGAGGATGGGGGCCTGCCGGTCTGTGCCTCTCTACAGACTTCAGTTCTTCTGCCTTGTGTCTCGATAGAATCCGCGGTGGTGCTGGAGGAAGGGAGCCCCTCAGAGGTGGAGCTAAAGGAGACCGAGTTCCCAGCTGAGTCTCCAGAGAGCGAGGACATTGAGACTTCATGCTCTGAACAAGTCCTGAGTGAGGAAAGGTTTGGTAAACCCCAGGAGCCTTACAGCAGGGTAAGAAAAAACAGGTTAAGCAGTTGTGTCCTCTGTGGCAGCCCCATCTTTAGCCACACGGGAGAAGTGCCCGTGCTCGGATGAGTCCCTCTTGGCACCCTCTGAAACAAGTCACTCATGGTGCCATGGGGTCACGACTGAGAGTGGGGGTGGCCTGCGAGCGATGCCCGCAGAGCGGTGGCAGTACCTGCCTGTTCTGTGCAGCGGCGCAGCCTGCGCTGCGTTGTACTTGGCACCTTTCCGCTCGCCTTTCGCTGGAAGTGTCGGGGTGCCTAGAGCGCTACTGTTGTCAGCTTTTATTTTGAGTAGCAGGAAAACTGTTAATCTTGGTTTCTCCCTCTTTAAGTCCTCCTCAACCTCCAGCCAAGAAGAAAAATCTCTGAAGTCGGAAGACCTGGTAGAGGGTGGAATTCCCATCGGGAGAGTCCTGCCGTCAGAGGACGGCCGAACACTGGAGGAGCTTTCCTTCCAGCCATCCCAGCCGCTCAGCAAGTCGAGTTCTTCCCCCGAGCTACAGACGCTGCAGGAGGTCCTCAAAGATGCAAATGGCAGAGAAGTAACAAGGAGGCTGAGCACAGAAGTGAAATCCAAATCCCAGTCTGGGAACCTGGAAGGGGAAGGACTGGGCAGTTGGCTGGGCAAGGGGGAGGACACTGGAGTGACTGGGTCAGGTGGCTTGGATGGCACCGGTCCTGTCACCTCGCCTCGCTCCCCCTCCGGGCACCGGCCCCGAGGGTACACCATCTCTGACTCAGCCCCATCAAGGAGGGGAAAAAGGATCGAGAGAGATGCCTTCAAGAGCAGGACAGCAGCCTCCAATGCTGAGAAAGTACCTGGGATAAACCCAAGGTGGGTGGAGGGGCTGGTCTGAAGCTGGAAACGGTGAGCTCAGAGCCGCAGCCGTGGCTGGATTCGTTTGAGGGGGTCTGCTGGTTTTGTGGGATCTACAAAACTGTATCTGATTAAAAAGAAAGATTAATTACCTGTTTTTTCAGGAGCTGATACAGACATGTTGAACCCACTACCACCAAACTAACTGTGATTTAGGAAACAGGTCACTTAAATGGTGAAAGAAATACATAAATAGTTTCCTTATGTTCTTTATCCCAGGTTAGGGTCCAAATGGACATGTGGCTTGAGTGCAGGTCACCTAGAGTTAATTCTGCTGTGACCAGGATGTATTTACTAGTCTTGCAGTTCAAGAAATACAATGTGCAAAATACTAAGAAGAAGGAAAGGGGGTGTCATAGTTGGGTTTTGCTCAAAATTGCATTATGTGACAATCTTCACCTTACTGAGGGCAGGTAAAATACACGTCTCTAAAATAGTTTTCTCTGCTAGCCTAGAACTGCCCCCGTAGCTGTGAGGCAGGAGTGCATTCCTACTCCTCCATTCTGCATAAAGATTGCCTTTTGAACGGGGAATTTGCGCAGCTGCCGCTGTTTGACATAACCATTGTATTTTATGACGGGGTCTATTACAAACTGCAGGCAGTCCAGGTACCTAGCGTCTGTAGAAAATGAGTAATACTCTGTTAGCATTTTAATCGCCTCTGTTTTTAATTCTGTACATAACGTTCTTATATACAACAGATCAAAATGGACGTAACTTTTATGGTAACAAGCCTTTTTCCTCCCTCTCCCCCTTAGCTTTGTGTTTTTACAGTTGTACCACTCCCCATTCTTTGGCGATGAAAACAACAAGCCCCTTTTGTTGCCAAATGAGGTAGGCAAGGATTTATTTATTTTTTTTTTAATTCTTGCAGTTAATTTTTCTAAGCTCATTACTTTTTTTTAACATAAATGATAGTAATGAACATCCAGCTCAGATGATGTGATTTAAAGGCGTTTCCTACCAACAATGCTACAGGTGGGAGATATTCTGTACCCCAGCCCTGGCGGCTCCCGCTTTATGGCTCTGGATTGAATTTGAGACATTGGGAGATTGTGCTGGTGCCGTTCCAGAATCCCAGCCAGAAGGCAGGATGATTTGTGGAGTTTTGGGGCTTGCTGGTAGGAGTGCCGGCTGAGAACTGAGCATTAGGTGATACTGGCAGAATGTCACTGGGCAAACCTGCCAGCCCTCCATATAACCGGGAGTGGCCAAGGAGCTGCGGCCACATGAGAAATTAGTCATAAACTTCCTGGAGGAGCAGTGCTGGAATTGGGGGTCCTGTGAACTGAGCACCACAGACCCCCTGCTGGTGGTTTTCCCCTCACTTCAGGTTCGGGTGGTCAGGCCGTAGGGAGCCTCGGTGAGAGGAGGTGATGCCTTGGGCTAAAAACGTTCTCCAGAGCACGGCACGTGATAATTTTTCATGCTTGGAGCTTAAATGAAGATGTGATGTAATTTGTCATGGCAAGCGCATCTAACCCGTGCAGTTTGCCAGATCGATCTCACCTGTAGTACAAAACCAAGGAGGTGTGGTGGCAGATGCCATAAGCACTGCTCTGTACCTCGGACTGATGATGTCCTGTGCCCTTGCAGGACAGAGTTGGGCAGCATTTGTCAAGGAAGTCACTAGTGAAGGTCAGGAAATTGTGCTTACTTCATTGTCCTGAAGGGCTTTTAGGGAGGGCAGTGCGTGTGCAGAGGTAAAGTTTTTAAAGACGTGACCGATGTTTTGATTGTAGACGTTTGAAAGATCGGTGCAGCTCCTGGATCAAATCCCTTCGTACGACACACACAAGATCGCAGTGCTCTACGTTGGAGAGGGCCAGGTGAGTTGTGTGCAGACGCATCAATCCTGCAATAGTTACATCTGCACAGAAGGCCAGGGAGTGCTACTGCAGCTGTGAGATTTGTCCTGCTGCTGCAGTAGCCTGCCTTTTCCTTAGTTTCTTGCACTGAAAATCAGTGCCTGCCTGAAGCCCTTCTAGGAGGGTAATAACCATCACTGGTGCTGATTGAGTGCTCTCAGCGCTCAGTGTGGGACTCCCATGTTCTTACTTCCTAGAGTAACAATGAAATCGCAATTCTGTCAAATGAACACGGATCCTATCGCTATACGGAGTTCCTGACTGGGTTAGGGAAGCTCATTGAGCTCAAAGACTGTCAGCCGGATAAAATTTACCTTGGTGGCCTGGACGTGTGTGGGGAGGACGGACAGTTCACCTACTGCTGGCACGATGACATTATGCAAGGTAAGGTGGCTCCAGAAGCTGGAAGTGGAAGGATGGTCTCTTCTCATCTTGAGACTGACCTGCCTTCTGCAAACAGTTTCTTTTCCAGGGATGTGGTAAAGACAACCTGGGGCTTTGTTCTCTTCCCGTTCTCTCTCTGGTATCTCTGCAAGCCACATGTTACAGTTTGGAGAGGTGCATATACCTGCCTTACTTACTCTACAGCAATTTTAAAATAGTGTGCTTTATTGAAGGTTGATATGGTTTGGCGTAGAGGTTTGTTCTTGAGCTGCTGTGAAGGCCGTTAACAGAGGGTAGCGTGTACGTGTCAGAACTGCTAAGCGTTTCTCTGAAGGACAGTACTGAAAGCGGGAGGGTTGTCATTACTGTGGTCACTGCTAATTGAACTGCAGCATTACCCAGCTCTGGCAGCACCAAGCAGTGCAGATACCATCCAGGATCCAACAAGCCATGATGAACTTCCCAGATTTTTCATACAGTTCTCTGCATCCCGTACATAGCCCGGTTCAGCGGAGCAGCTGCAGGTTACTCACTGTGGCCCTGGTGCTCTGCAGAGCTCAGTTAGGGGAACTCCTGGTTTAAGCTGTTTAACTCTTCCTCCTGAAACCAGCCTCTGCTCACCGTGCTGCTGTGGTCACGGAGGAGACCCCCGGCAGCACTTCGGCAGTTCCCTGTTCGTTTCCTATGAGGAGGCAGCTGGCCGGCGTGACAGCACGCTGCTCCCAGTGTGTGCGGGGCACACGCTGACAGCCGGGCCCTTAATGCACTTTGCTGAGTGCGGTGCTGGGGAAGGCTTGGCAGGGCAGGATCTAAAAACTGGAGGGAGTTTCAGGAACGGCCTTTTCGCTGGCCACTGCGCTCCGTGCTCCAGGTACCACTGGGGCAATCCAGTGGGAATGGATTCAGCTGTCACAAATGGGGACGAACCTATCGAGGGGGCATAACTATTTTTTTATTATTGTGGTGCTGGTACTGCTTTGTCTTCCAGAAAAGTGCTGCATGTTGCCCACCGCTGCTTGCAGCACTGCTTTCCCAGGCCAGCCTGAGGATTTTTCTGTTTCCTCTTCAGCCATTTTCCACATTGCTACTCTGATGCCCACAAAGGATTTGGATAAATATCGCTGTGACAAGAAAAGGCACCTGGGGAATGATTTTGTCTCTATCATTTACAATGATTCTGGAGAAGACTTTAAACTGGGAACAATAAAGGTACAAGATCTTACTTGTGGGTGTGTTATGAAACAGGCGCGTGGGTGGTTGTAAAACCTTAATCTGATGCGTGTTATCTTAGCAAACAGTGTCGAGATCATGAATGGAGGTTATTTGCCTTGGTGGGTTCACATGTGTGTTTATGGCATTCACAAGTCACGATGGCTGCTAGTAAAATGTATATGACCGTTTTATCGTTTTCTGACCAGGGTCAGTTCAATTTTGTGCACGTTATCATCACACCGCTTGACTATGACTGTAACCTGGTGACGCTGCAGTGTCGGAAAGGTAGGAATCCCTCCAGCCTTTGTTCTCAGGCTTTCCCGTATTGGTGGTGCAATAACTGCCTTCACTTTGCAGCATTTTTGTGTTTCAAAAGTAAAAACTTCCAGGAGAAACTCTCCGAAAGCCATTTGCTGCCCAGTTATGCCTGGATATGTCCTGTTCATGTATCTTCCCCAAGATAAGAGGTATCTTCCCGTTGTACCACTCACACTCTCTTCAGACTTAAGACAAAGTGCCAGCAGAGCAGAGCAGGTCCCTCCAACAGTTGCTTGGGAATACTGGAGGAGAGAGGAGGTGGAGGTCCCTGTGGCTTTGGCCTCTGCTGTCCTTTCCAGCACCACAGGGCCCGATACTTGGGAACTGGTCACGGCTCCGTGCGAGCTCAGCAGTGCTGGTGCAGTGAGCTGCAGGGGCGTTTGCTGTCCTCTGATCAAAGGGGCACTTCTGGGTGTTTTGCACTCACGCTCTGGTTCTGCGACGCGGGCCCAGCAGTCTCTCCTCAAACCTTTACAGAGCAGCTGGAATTTGGGCACCAGCTGTGTTAAGTTGCAGCGTGAGTTCTGTTACAATTAGAGCCGTGGAGCTGGATGGAAAGGAACTTCTGAGGTTCTGTGATGCGGTCCCTCAGGTTTATGTTACATATCTGTTTAGTTACTTGGCAACCTTTGGCTTGTTCTTAACTGTCTTACAAGGTTTTTTTTTCTTATTCTTTTAAAATAAAGACATGGAGGGTCTCGTGGACACGAGTGTTGCCAAGATCATCTCTGATAAGAACCTGCCCTTCGTGGCCCGTCAGATGGCCTTGCACGCTAACGTGAGTACCCCTGAGCTCCCCAAGACCTGCTGTCTTTCAGCTGGTGTCTTAGTCCGTCACCAGCTTCCAAGGAAATGAGTAGGGCTTGTGAAAGCAAATAAGTAAGTTTTCTGCTTCAGTTATTGCTGTCAACCTTTGAAGTCAAAGTTAGTACGTAAACGGTTATAACTTAGAGCTGTATTTCAGTTGCTGTCAAACTGTACTGAGATGTGCTGTTCATTTTATTGCTGTGGTTATGTTAATGTGCCTCCTCTCATTCCCTGCTTCTCCCCACCCTTCCCACATTAGATGGCGTCCCAGGTTCATCATAGTCGATCAAACCCTACTGACACCTACCCATCCAAATGGATTGCAAGGCTGCGCCATATCAAGAGGCTACGGCACCGGGTGAGTAAAGCTGGCTGTTCTGCGGCTTTGGAACTGGGCTCTGCCTTACAAACAAGGCACGCTAAAATCAGCTGTCAAAACTTGCCGAGTAAGAGGAGCAATACATGCGTGAAGGTTAGAATCCAGCTCTTGTGGGAATGACAAGCGTAGCAGTGTAGGTCTGGACATGTGAGCTTCCATCCCTGGTGGCAAAGGGTTTGGGAACCCCAGTATCTGGACACAGAGCTGCACCCCCTCGGCCCTGTGCTAGGGAAGGTGGGACAAACCTGCGTAACCTGTTCCGCCCTGCCCAGAGTGAGTTTCAGAGAATGGAGCTTACCTGTTCTCATTTGACTTCCAGCTACGTGAAGAAACCCAGTACCAGACCCCCGGCCTTCCCCTGCAGATGCATCCCTCTGCTCCGACAAAGCCCCCTCCCCAGATCGCCCAGGACCCTCCACCCACCTATGAGACCGGCCAGAGGAAGCGGCTGATCTCCTCCGTGGACGACTTCACCGAGTTCGTGTAGGTCCCAGCGGGTCGGTGTGTGCTCTGGGACGGACGAGGCAGCGGAAGCGTTTTACCTGCGTGCCGGCTCCGTGCGGCTGCATGGACAGAGGAGGGGCTGGCAGGCGCGGCGTGGCTGTGCTGCTTGCACGTGGACTCGGCATTGAACCACACCGGGAGGCTTGAACGTTTCACTGTCTCAGCCTGCCACTGTTGTCGGATGAGGACACTGTATCCCCAGCAGATGCTCCAGGAGAGGACCAACTCTATGTGTTTTGTTTTTATTTGGTTTGAGCTGTTTCAAGGCTTCCATCTCCGATGGGAATTTTCCTGCAGAACCTTTCTTTGGACTCCTTCCACACCGGCGTCTGGTGGAAGCAGACAAAGTATGATATTCTGCAGTTCATCAAGTAGTTGGAAGATGCAGGAATTTTGATGATTTTATTGGGAATGAAGTATGAAGTACTGAAAATCCAGTCACTATTTCTAAGCACCCTGGAATCCCAGCTCCTCTCCCAGCCTCGGTGCCTCTCAGCACTTGAACTCTTCAGGCTCAGACACGTTCTGCTGCCAGCTCTGGCAAGAGTTAACTTGGGTTCTCGGGTGACCTGCCAGATGCTGCTTAAATTCCCAAGGATTCATCTCCATTTAGAGAGATTCACAGCAACCCCTCCTCGTTCAACAGAAACAATTTTGCTGCCAGAAGTAACACAGAAGAGGGGGGCAGATGCCACTTGCCCGAGCAGCAGAGCGCTGGGCCACAAGGTGCTTGTGATGACCGGCCCGAGCTCCCAGGCTGATGGCAGGGATCCAGCCCAAGGACAGACCTGGCTTCCAGGTTCACCTGCAGGATTTCCACTGGTTGCAGCGATGCTGGGGTAACTCTTGTCCTTCTCCGTGCACCCAGTAAATCCTTTTTTGAAAGACTATTGACATGTCTTGGGGCATCATCTCCGAGTGAGTTTTGCCTGTTGCACTAACGCATAGTGACAGTCTCCTCCTGGCACCTCGGGAACGAGCGGCCCTGTCCGTGCATGCGGGTACAGGTGGAACGGGATTATGTAGCCCATCTTGTGGTAAGATGGTCATCAGACACTACACTACCAAACTGGGAGAAACCATGTAAGCTGGACTATACTGTGAGTACTTTATCTCCTGCTCTGTCAATAAATGGGAAGCGCGGCTTTTTGGTACCAGGTAACAGCAGCGCCCTTGCGATGGCGATGAAGCAAGTGCAATCTGCACAGGGAACTGTGAAGTGGCAGGCGAGGGGACTGAAGTGATGCTACTAGCTTGTGCAGGGCTGTTTGGGAACTCTAAGTGTATGTTGTGTTTTGAGTGTTTCCAAGTCATAAAGGAAATAAAATATTCTTCTGGTCAGTGGGTTCTTGCCGGCCTGGGAAGATTCTGACTGTTTCGTAATAATGTAAATTCCTTTCTCCTTTTCCCCTTTCCATTTTCTGATCTGTGTCACTCATTTCAGTAACCCAGTGCTGGACGGGGTGCGATACCGGGCTGTGTTCCAGTGCCTGCGCTGGGGATGCTCCCTTGGTTCAGCTTCAGGTGGCCCTGGGACAGGGGCCGCCTCTGTCACGCTGCCCACCCAGGGGAGCCAGAGCAGCCGCGTGCCCTCGCCGAGGTTTGTGCAGCCGGGGCCGAGCGAGCCCTTGTGCCACCCTCTGCCGGGCTGAGGCTCCTTTACGTTGACTGCAGAGCCCTCACGGACAAGCTGATGTCACTAATTACAACCCAGAGCCGCCCCAGTAGGCTGGCTGGTGTAAGAAGGTGTCTTGTGCCGGAAACCTTAATGAAAATTCCGGTCAGAGACAAAGAGGATGACAGTGGGGTGGGGAGGAGTGCCCTGGGAGCAGCTCTGGCAGGCGCTGCTTTGCCCCGAGCCTTTGCTGAGCTCTCGCTGGTGGTGCCGACTGGGCTGAAGCAAGCGAGTGTTAACAAAAGCACCAGAGCCAGGTTATAGCAGTCATCTTTTATTTGACCTTGTCATTTTCTAAGAAACATCCCCACAGTTACAAAATACAATAGTTTTGTTCGCAGTGAAATGCTGACCGGACAGTAACAGGTGGCATATCGGTCATAATAATTTGCTTTGGTTTGTTTGGTTTTTGTAAAAAAAAAGCACTTCTTTAAGTCCCTCCCTCTCCCTTTTAAACTAATGGATAAGGTTGTTTATTTAAGCAGCTTGATACTGTTGCATCTTTGTGAGGCTTAAGACAATAAATAAGAAACCCTCTCTTGGTGACTACAAACACAGAAATATACATTCAGGAGTATTTTTTGGCTAGGGCTGCAAGTCAGGTTTGTTGCTGTCGAGGGTCTAACTGTGACTAGTAACTCCGGCTGCAGCTAAGTGCATGTGTACGCGGTACCTTAGCTGGGACAGTGAAGGAACCCTGTGAGTGTCGCTACAGTTTGTACAAATAAATGCTGCGATGAGAACTATCATTGCTCGAAAGCTGTCAGTGGTGCCCGCCGCGCGCACGGGCCCGCGCGGAGGTGTTTGGCTTTTCAAGAAACAACTGGGGGTTCCAGAGCTGCTCTCCGTACTTCCAATGAAGGAAAGAAGTAGGGCAGTTGTCTTATCCTGTTTCTGCTCCTCTTTGATTAGAAGAAGCGCTTGGTAAGTCAGTCACACGCATCAAGTCACTCACACACACACAGAACAAGCTTGGTAAGAAACGGGCACCTGGGAACAAAAATCCCGGTGCCTCACTTCGGGAGCATCCCGGTTACACCGCCCGCTTGCCTCCCGTAGCTTATTCAAGGCTGTTGGGAGCAGTCGGGCCCCGGCTCGCTGCTGCCTCTTGCCTCTGGCTCTCCTCCCTGCGCTCAACTCCAGTTAGTGGCTCTTTTAAATGGGCACAGTCAAGCCGTGAGGGTGGGGAGGTGCTGAGACCCGAACTGTGGATCTTGAACTGAACTTTTAGGCTCTTGAAGATGCAAGAGATTTCCAAGACCTGCTTGGTTTGTTTAACTCGCTGAACGCTCTCACATGGCCCTCGGGGTGGCTGGAGCTACACACGCTGCTCCGCTGCAGTGGGGAAGGGGTGCAGGGGTGCAGCCGGGTACGGAGCTAGAGGTTAAAGTGGCTGTTTTGGTGCAGTTGTGCTTAGATCTCCCATGTAGGAACCCAAAAGCGAGTAAAAGCTGGTGGCCCACCCAGCAGCACGTGCCAGCGAGCGCCTTCCTACCATTACTCTCCTTTTTCCATCACTTTGTTGGCCAAAAAAATTCCTGCGTGCTTACCAAGCGGGGCTAGGAGGTGAGCAACTTGTTTTTGTCTGTGAGTAGTTGCTGTTTACACAACTCAATACTTCTCCAGTGCCTCTCCTTCTGAGGCACAGCTAGAACGTCAGGAACTTTGGCTTTTAAGGACAGAAGTAGAACAGAATTCCTGCGGTTCACCTGTGCCTGCGCCTACCTCACCGAACGGGCTTCTGCTTTACAGCTCTGGCCTGCCCAGCCCCGGGAGGGCATGCCGGAGGGGTGGCGAGCTCAGCAGCTGGATGCAACTGCAGATGTGTGCCCAGCGCCAGTATCAGAGCCGCAGAGCCACATCCCAGGTGTCCTGGTACATCTCACAGCTGCTCCTCTTACTGCCTTAAGGGTTTTCGGACATGGCTTGCAGGCACATGCACCAGCATTGTACCCCTGTCACCAAAAAAAGTCACGGGCATCTACCGGAGCCGAGCCTGGTGGCTGTGCTGCCTGGGTAAGTAAACAGGACCAAAAACCCCAAGGCAAATTGTTTTAAATCTCTGGCTTGAAAACCACTTTTAGATACCAGAAAAGCTGTGGAGCAGATGGAGCCGTTTGTAAAAGGAGGAACAAATCGCTTCTACCAGCAGCCCTGACGCCAGCACTGCGGCCCTTCGCTGCTGTCTACCTGCTCCAGGCACCTGCTGCCGCCGGGCTGGGAACCTCCAGCTCCCGCTGCCGCGCTCTGGGCACTCCTGTCATCTCCTCCTCTGCCGGCCTTTCCTTCCCATTACAAAAGCTTCGCGGTTACCAGAATTAGTTTTCTCCCCTCTCCTCTCTACTTCCCTCTGTGCAATCTGCTCTTTCAACAACCTCTGTGGTGACCAACCACCATCTCACTTTCAGCAATCTTCAAGCTACAGCACACGTGTTTTCTCCTGCTCCCATCCTTCTGCAACCTTTCCACAGCCTCTGTCCTTCACATCAACTGAGTTTTTCGAAGGCAACTTCCACCAGCCCCAAAGCCATCACACAGCGCACCCCGCGTCCCTCCGTCCCTCAGGCGCCCGGAGGCACCGGAGCCCACAGCCAGCTGGAATAAAATCTTTAAAAGCATCTAACGCAGCACGGCAGAAGTGCTGGGAGCTGGATGGGGAGACAGGGGGATGTGATGAGCCATGAGGTGACTGGGGAGACCCCTCTCTCTGCCCAGAAAGGTCCCCCCTGCCAGGACCACCAGCGTCAGAAGCAAGACGCAGACTAACCCACCCCACGGCACCGCCCACCTGGTCTCGCTGCCTAACAGCTTCCCTCCGGCCCTCAACATTCCCAAAGCGTGCAGCAGGCTCTGGGAACACCCCAAGGAGCACACGCAGGGCTTCCCCGGCCCCGCCACGCTCCGCTCCACCTGCACTGACTGGCCCAGAGCCAGCCCGGCCAAACCTCAGCTGGGAGGAGAGCACACGCACCACATGCACACAGACACCTAATACTTTATATACACGGGACATTCCCAGGAAGAAGCACTTAATACATCCTTTAAATAACTCTGACAATAGTATTCTGTCTCCTATCTACATGTTTCAAACACGTTACCAATGCTATGAAAATATAGCAAACATACAAAAATATATACATTTAAAATAAACCAAAAAAACAAACCACCGTATAAATTACTTACAATATACATAATGTGAAGCGGTGACGAACAAGTGAGCGCAGGCCCGAGGGAGGCTTCAGCTGCTGCTCAGCACCCCCGGCACTGCAAGCAGGGGGTGCCCCGCAGCGCAGCCCCTCCCCAGCCGGGCACGGCGAGCACAGCCCAGCTGTAGCCCAGCGCACGGTGAGTCCCGGGGAGCTGCGGGGTGGCAGGGCTGGAGGGACCCCCCAAAAGCTCCATTTGGGCTTCACCTGCCTCCCCCCGCGCCTTTGTGCTTCTCGTAGGGAAGGTGCCAGGAGGCACCGGCACGGCTGCCTCAGGCTGGGGCGTGCTGGGGGCTGCGTTCACTTCATCAGCGCTTGCTCATTTCAGTTTATGATTTAAACAAACAAACAAAAAAAAAATACTGCTTTTGTGATATATTATCCCGTTCTTGTTAGATCGCATGTGTCATTGTTAGCTGAGGAAAGCATTGTTTAAAGTGCTGGGCAGTACATACGAACAAGTAAACCAAAAAAATACATATACTTACGTCAATACATTCCTTGGATTAGAAAAGCCAAGCAGCCAGCAGCACCCACACCCCGTGGGCTGCGGCGTGGGGGCGAGGGCGGGTGGGCAGGGGGTGGGTGGGGGACCGCAGTGAAGCCAGCACGTTGGCAACCCCACGCTCAGAGACAGCCGAAAGCGCCCCAGGTCTCCGCACCCCTCGGGCTGCGGCTGCGGCTTGTTATCCCCTCCGACCTGGCCGGGCAGCAGGGCTGGCAGCTCGCTGCAGCTTCCAATGTCATTGGTCTTAAATATTGGATTTCTTTAAATACAAATAATAGTACCAATTTCTGGAGGATAAAAGTAGCCAATACTGGAAATTAACTGATCTGGGTGTAGATATCATTTATCTATATCTATATATATTTATGCTTAAAAAAAAAAAAAAAGGGTTAAATATCTTCTCGAAAGCTGTAGCTTTCCTCCACAGTGTGCCTGGTCGACAAAAATCCAAGACTCAATTCAAACCTTCAAGGCCTGGGGCTCTCCTCTCCCCCTTTCCCTCCGGCACAGCCAGTGGGGAAGGGAGGTGAGCTTTGTACCGGTCACCCTGTGCCAGTCCCCAGTAAAGTGTCCTTGTGACAGTCACCATGTGCAGGCTGTCTGCAGATGGAGCCATTTCAGAGACAACTTTTTAATACTGCCCTACGCTAACGCATTTCCTGCACACTGACCGTGCCCTGCACAGCCTCCCCCACAGTGCTGGGCACCACCAGCGGAGAGGTCAGCACACCCGATGGGGACGTCAGGCCCGTGGAGGATGGCAGCGGTGCCACCCCGGTGCAGGCAGCAGCCCCGTGCGCCCCGGCAGGCACAGCCGCCGCGGCGGGAGCCATCAGAAGCGGCAGCTCCTGAGGCTCCAGGTCTGCAGGGCAGGCACAGCCCGCCCTTTGCAAACCACTTCCAGGCGCTGCCGGCTCTCCGAGGCACTGCTCCCCGCGATACCCAGCAGGCCACCTGTTACTTGACAGTGGGGTGCACCCTGTTCTTGGCCCGGAGAGGCCGTTTCTTCTTCACCGCCGGAGCCACGGCGGCGTAGGGTTTGTGCGGGGGCAGCACAGAAGCCGCCATGCCGATGCCTCTGCTAGCTCGAAGGAGCCGGCTGGGCACAGAGCCCCTGGTGCCTGGTGGGGCGGCAGCAGAGTGGGGGGACAATGGGGCGTCCCGCAGGGGCTGCAGGTCCGTGTTGGAGGGGGTCTCAGGCGAGGGCCCCTGCTCTGTGCTGCCCGCACAGTACCTGCTCGGGACATCCTCGGACACCTGGGTACCCCTCCTCCTGGAGCGGCGGCTCTGAGAGCCCTCCAGCTGGTGCTCGATGCGGTACACGTCCTCTGTCACCTGGTTGACCCGGTCAAATTGGGCAAGCAGCATCTCAAAGAGGGAAAGGAGGCGCTGGATGTCAGCGTCCACTTCCAGGCTGTCCCGGGTGCTCAGCACGAGGCTCAGCCCGTCCAGCTGGCTGGAGGAGGTGGAAGCCCAGGAGCTGTCAGATGCAGCGCTGGGAGTGGGGCCCCGAAAGGATTTGGAGTCACTGGAGTCTCGGGAAGGCAGCGGCTCCATCCCTTCGAACCTCACCTTGTGCCGAAACTGGAAGAGAATAAGGGAGTGCGGGGCAGGGCGGGCAGTTATTTCAGGAGCTGGGAAGTGGGAGTGCCGTGCTGTGGCACTGTGTCCCGCTCCACACAGCCCCAGGGCTGCTCCCAGCCCTTCCTGGTGCGCCAGGCCATGGCCCTGACCTGGGGACAGACCCCAGACAAAACCAGGTGGAACCGAGAACTGGCAGCCGGGCCCTCTGCAATGCCCCATCGCTACCGAGCCCCTGGGCCCTCGGGAATGGCCGCTGCTCCAGCCCTCACCCGCCGGAGGAACCCGACTGAACAGCAGCGGGAAGCAGCCAGAGGCAAAGGGAAGGCTAAGGATGGCGGGCATCAACACTGCAAACCTCTGCGGCCTGCCTGCCACAGGGCCCCTTCCCCACGGCATCTCCCAGGCTGTGCTCACCTCCTTGGCTTTGCTGAAGCCCATCCACATTTTCAGCCTGCGCATGAAGAGCTCCACCATCTCGTAGTCCTGGGGCTCGAAGGCGGGGCGGTACAGCTCAAAGTGCATTTCCCGGTAGCTGTAGATAAGCACCACGGTGAACAGCCTCAGCACAATCCACGCCTCCAGGACGATGTAGCTGGTGCAGAACAGGCAGTAGAGGCCCGAGGACTCGGGCAGGCAGGGGCGGAGGGTCCCGCTGCCCCGCAGCATGGCAAACAGCAGCAGGAGGCTGCTGCCAACGCTGCGGAAGGACTCCGAGGAGGAGGAGAAGAGCTGCAAAGGGGACATTGGAGATGTCGGGAGAAGGGATCAGTGGCAGAATGTTCCCCTGACCACCAGTACTCACTACCCCACATTACAAGGATAAGCCCTGAGGAGCGGCCCACAAATCGGCTGCGGCGGGGACAGCCAAGACGCTGCCCCTGGTCAAAGGCGCCAGGCCCGTGGAGACGAGCAGCCTGGGCAGGCTGGGCACCGGTGCTCCCAGAGGGCCCAGCAGGCTGAGGGATGAGGGGACACGCGACCCCAGGCAGCCCCCTGCAAGACGAGGCGGGGACAGCAGGTAGTTACCAGGAAGCCGAGCTGAGCGTAGGCCAGGATGAGGACGGCGAAGGCCAGCCCTGCAGCAGCCAGCTCCTTCGCCGACTTCCGCAGGGTTTTCCCAAACACAGACCACTGCCTGACAAAACGCAGCTGCTGGGCAGCCTAGGAGCAAGAGAGAACACGGTGTTACAACATGGGCCCATCACAGAGGCTGCTGTGAGATCCTTCTGGCTCAGGGAAGGGTCTTTCAAACATCTCTACAAGTCTGAGAAATGCAGACTCTGGCAGAGCAGAGGACATCCTAGTCAGTGGGCTCCTTGCAGACAAAATCACCCCATCAGCCACACTAGGCTGAATTAATTCCCCAAGGGAACCGAGGGCCCAGAGGCTTTAGAGACCTGAAGTGCTACAGCAGAGATGCACGTGGCATCACTGCCCACCACCTCCGTCCTGCAGCAGTCTGGATGTGGCAGCAGCCCTGTTGCATTCTGTTAGTGCCTGGCACAGCTGGACCACAGTCTTGCATTTGCTTTTACTTCAGGGCCTTTTGCTGCCCCTGCCACAGGACTATGCGCAGATGACAAGCTAGCACAGGAGGATGGAAGCACACGTCCCTGCCCAGGTGCTGCTCCCACCCAGCCCTCTCCATACCTGCACAGTCAGAAGGAAGAGGAGGGATGCAGCCAAAGTGCTGAAGATGGTGTTGAGAAAGGCCACCTGGTAGAAGTTGGTGAAACCCTTGCGGTTGTTGAGGTACTTGAGCCACTGCTGGTCGGCAAGGGTGGCTTGGCTGAGGTGCACCACCACGGTGCACGTGGTGAGGAGGATGAAGACCCACTGGCCATAGTTGCCCCACAGGGTGAAGTAGGCTCTGCCTTCCTTCTTGATGGACAGCGACTCAGACACCACGAAGTAGACCACAAACATCATGAGGAAGACCTGAGGGAAGAACGGAGAGGTTACCAGTGAAGAAGAGGGCGACGTTTGACTGCTGTGTTGCACCAGGGGACCCTGCAGCACCCCAGAACGGCAAGACTCCCATGTACTAGGCTGAGTTCTGCCAGCCTAGAGCTGGAGCACGCCCCCGAGCCCTTCCATGCCCTCCTCGCTCACTCAGTGCCTCGCTCCCTCCATCCCTAGCAGTGAAGCTCCTCAAACCACGTCCAGTGCGCTGGGGGCAGGGTGGCAGTGTGCAGGGGAAGAGGGCTCTGCTTACACTGAACCGTGGCCCAGGCAAGGTCTCTGGGGACATGGCTCAGCTGGCTGCTGTCCCCGCCAAGGACAGAACAAAAGCCTCAAGATCCCACAGCGACACGCATGAGTCCAAGGAAGCAAAAAGGCTGAGACAAGACCAACAAGTGCCACCAGAGAGGAGGAATCTCCTTCCCTTTGGTGGTGCCAGGGATGTTTTCCGTCTGCTATCCAGGCCTGGAAGCAGAGCGGTGACAGGTGTGGAGACAAGTGGCCCCACGCAGGGGAGCTTTAGCCCACAGTGACTAACGCTGCCCTTCCGGGAGCCCAGGCAATGAGTCCCCAGAGCCCTCTGTGTAGCGACCAAGAGGGAAGAGGAGCACAGAGGGGAAGTAACACACTGACCATCATGAGAAGCTGCAGCGTGACACCCCTGCTGAGCCGCAGCAGTGGGAAGGGGCTGATGGTGACCGTGGCGATGGCCTGGCCGGCCCCCAGGAACTCCAGCTGGAGGGTGATGGCAGCATGCAGGTCCACGCTAGGGTTATACTGCATCAGCTCCACAAAGACTGCCCGACTCCTGCGAAGGGAAGAAGAGCAGCTCAGGGCACTGGGACAACACCAGCTCTGGGCTTCGGTGCCACTGTTTTGTAAGATCACAGATCCTCTGCCCCTGTGACACTCCAGCAGCATCCCCTAAAAACCTGGGTGACAGCAGAACAATTCCTTCACCCTCGCCACACTTACATGTTGTCGATCCAAGTGTGCTGCTGAAGGAAATTCAGCTGAGCCCTGCTTTCCTCTAGCGAAGCCCCCAGCTCCTGGACGTAACCGCTGCTATCGTAGAAAGAGATGTAACCCCAGTACCAGACCCTGCAGAGGAAGAGGAGCCACGAGGTGAGAGCTGAAGGACAGATCAACCACGGTATGCTCTCCTACCCAGCAGGCCAGGAGCGAGGGTGCAGGTGCAGACCCCAGCCCCTATGCTGCTCATCCAAGGGTGACAGCTGCCTCATTGTTTGTTTCACAAGACAAATTACAGAAGCACATTGATCCATCCCAAGTGTTCCCAACCTCAGAACAGCCCCAGACTTCAATGAAGACACATCCACAAACAAACCAGAGCAGAAACCAGCAGTGATTTAATATCCAGTATGATGGTAAAGGCCAACCTCCCACACCCCACTTTAACAGAAAGCCGGTGCTGCTCTACGGCCTCTGTGGCCAGCTGGGTTACCTTGTCCTGCAGCTCGTCTCTGCCCTTGAAGCTGGGGAGTTGAGCCCTCTGCCCCTGGGCCCCTGAGGACAGCACTACACTGCCGCTCAGACAGCTCAAGGTGACACACATCTCTAGGGAAGCTGGGTGAGCAGCAGCTACGTGCCTCCCATCACTCACACTGCCAGTGTGGACATGTCCAGGGAAGGAAGGCCTTTGGCATTTCTGTTCTTTTGCACTTTGCAGGCTCAGGGACTGCAGTTGGCCTCATGAGGCGAGGCCTGGGGACCACCCTGGGCACCAAATCAACTGTAAAGATGCAATGTCTCTGGCAGATGGAGCAGGGGGTGCAGGTGCAGGCTGGGCAGCAACTTACCCCGTCAGGTCGGGTGGTGAGTAGGACCACGCAGCTGACACATTCACGGCCGCCCTTTCCCAGCCAGCTGCATAGTCAGCAGTAGAAAAGCTGTGCGAGTTGGTGCAGTTGCTCCTGGCAGCTGTGCCCATGCTATGGAGGATGTCCCGGGCACTGTGCTGGCACTCAGCTGCAACAAGACCCACACTGTCAACCCGTGGGGAGCCCAACACAACCCAAATAGTGCTGGGGCACACAGCTGAGCTTTCACACTTAGCATCTCCCTTCTTCCCAAACCCCCTCCATCTCCCCAGCCTCAGTCACACCTCCAGCAATCAAGTCAACCCCTAAGTGTAAATCTCCATGACCGATTGCCCCAGTTCATCTCCGCAGAAGCAGAACCAGAGGCACCACTAATACACGTGCTGCAAATAAAAACCTGCCTCCATAACCTCTAGCCTTGCTTCGCTCAGCCCCAGTTACGCCCAGACCTGGCCATTTCAACCCTCCAGGACTGTCACCTCTCACCCTGTGACAGCAGAGCCACGGGCCCTCGCCCACCTACCTTCCTGCAGCCGGAGCTGGCGCAGCCGGGCTGCTCCCAGTGTGGTGCTGTAGCTCTCCTGGCCTGACTGGTTGTTGTAGAGGTAAGGGAGGAAGACCTGCGACATCCAGACCCAGAACTGATCTGACCTGCAATGGGGAAAAGGTGTGAGAGGCAGAGCTGCTGGTGCAACTCTGCTACAGCAGCCTCTGCACGTCTCACCCACAACCAGCAGTGTTTCATCTGGAGGGGGGGCTGAGTTCTGGAGAGCTGCTCTCCTGCCGGGTGCCTGGCTGGCAGGAGGGGCAGCACTTCCATCCATCCCAAGAGCTGGGCTGTGGTCAGGAAAACATTTATTTGACATGCAAGACCTAAAGGTGACTGAATCCACTTGGCACCTGGAGGAGGATCAGACCAGAGGGTCTGTGGCAGCGCAGTGGAAAAAGATTATATGTAGGACCAGACTCTGCTCTGCTTTCCCCCTTGACACCACTTTCACCCCATAAACTCCACTGAGTTTGCTGGAATCAGTCCTGACTCATACAGCGGTGAATGAAAGTTTCTGTGACTTTGCATGACACGGACAAGCCATGTCTGTTTGCACAGAAGAATCCAGGGGTCTGTGGTGAGATGGGTACAAAGATGCTGTTAATCCCCAGCAGCTGTTCCAGTGTCAGTCTGGACTGGTGGAGCTTGCAGCAGTGTGGAAACTCAGCTGGGAAAATTTAATCTAGTTAAACTGTATGTGCAGAGCAAGGAAGGGAAGGACTCTGTATTTATATGAGATGTTATTTTTGGTTCTCGTGATGTTGTTTTGTGGCTAAACCCTATAGTTGTAAATTTTGGAGCCAGAGCAAACTTGTGTCCTTTTCACCAGATACAGAAAGATGAACATCTATAATTCACACAGTCCCTTCCCCACTGAGGAAATACTCGAAAGTCAAAGAAATTAAAGCTCTCAACCCCTAACAGGTCCCTCTGTTCTCCAGGAGGGAAGCGGAATCACAGGGACAAAACCAGACCTGCTCACTGCTCTGCCATGCTCGTGTGAGTGCCCAGCTCCACGGAGGCACCAGTGCTCCCCATAGAGTCCAGAACCTCTTAAAGGAGCGACTGTCGAGCCTGAGCCCAGCAGCCAATCCCAGCCTGCTCCCCGACTCCTCGCTGCAGCCCTGCACAGCTTCTCTGGTATAAAGCAACACCCTGTTCCTCCCCAACCCCTCACACTTACCTCTTGATGAGGAGGAATTCGTTGCTGCCCAACTGCTGCTTGATGGAGCTCTGCAGAAGGTAGGCCCTGCTGTTGCGGGAGGCGTCTCCGTAGTTGGTGAGCAGGATCACCAGCAAGAACATCATGTAGATGAGGAAATTCTGGCAGAGAGTGGAAAGGGATTGCACCCAAGCACGGGGTGGTTTGCACCCAACACAGGCTGGTTCCCAATCCTGCAGCAAACCGGTGCTTTCCACTGCCTGCTGCCTGCCATGCAGCAGGATCAGGACCCGCAGCATGCTGTTCTTTCTTTTTCCATATGGGAAGCAGCTTAAAATGAAACCCAGACCACAGGCTCGTAACAATATTCTTTGTTGAAAGCAGCCAGCCCGGCACCACATTTCAGTTGATACACATCGCACAACCTCCCTGCACGAGCTCCTATATGCTGGCAGCTCGGCTTATAGGATAGTTACGGGGGTTTCCATCCTTTAAAGGGAAATCGCTCAGTTAAAAATAACTTGACTCTGTTAAAGCAGCTGTGTATTCCCAGCACAAGTGTGGAGGATTAGTCTTGAATGAGCTACAGAGAGATTGAAACTTCTGCTCCTACACAGGGAGTTCTGTGTTTCGCAAGACTCCACCAGTGATTTTTTTTGTGCAAGTTGTGTCTACTCCACACTGCAAACCTTGCTCTAACCTCAAACACCCGAGTTAAGGAGTCAAACACACCAGCCGCTCCAAATCAACCCCCTTATGGTTGTGCCTTCCAGTTACCTCAGATCTCAAGAGTTTCACAGAGAAGATGAATGTCACTGCCAGTCTTTTACAGATGGGGAAACTGAGGCAGAAATGGGAGACATGCATCTACTAGCTCAGGAGATCGACCACAGCTGGACTGGGAGAACCCACACAAGGATGTATCTCAGCTTCCACAGCTAGCACTCTGCCTCTGCCCTAGGCACCACAGGCATCAGGAGATGTCTTACCTTCAGCATCCTGTGTAGCAGTTTGACCTTCCTGGCCTCCTCCTTGGCCTGGAAAAGGGCAAACCCCTGTGGTGGTCGGACTTTGCTGATCTTCTCGGAAACATGCTCAACAAACGGATGCTCCACCAAGGTATCATCTTCCTCTGGGTGCAAGCGCTTGGCAACCAGTGAGAAATAGAGGGCTTCCAGCAGAACCTGGGGAGAGAAGCAGTGTCACGAGCCTGCAGAGAGCCGTGCCACCAGAACCGCCGTGGCCAGCAGCTCCCACGGGCATTTCAGCACAGACAGCGAGCACGGCTCAGCTGCTGAGCACTCTCTTGGAGCAGCTAGGCAACCTTTAAAACAAACTGCCACCAGCTCTGCTTCTCCTGCTGCTGCTGGTGTGCACACCCTTCCCCTCCTGCAGGGATACAGCAACGGGAGGGAGTATTCAATCCATGCAGCATTCAGTATGACTTGATTAGTGTCTGGACAAGATGTTAATTACAGCTAATATATACACATGTACAGATATGTGCCTGTGAACTCATGTTACTCTTACCTTCAGGGGCTCCCAGACCAAGAAGGATGCCAGAAAGCTGAATATCCCTGAGATGAGCCACATGAGGGCTACGCTGGAGGAAAAGCCCACCCCGATCCACACAGAGACCCCCGTGGAGGTGGCAAAGAGGAGGAGACTGATACCATGAGCCAGGTAGGAGCACCAGGGTGGCAGCAGGCGCTTTCTGAATGTTTGATCTGCAACTGGAAGGAGGAGGGAAAACAAGCATAAGCATTAAGGGTCCCAACAGGTACAGGAAGGGCTGAGCACACCACTCATCCCAGCAGAGAGCTCACCACCAGTCCTAGGTGAGTTTGGAGGTGAGTTATCCCAAACATTTCCCACTAAGTAGCAATGCAGACAGCACACTGCAACACATCCAGCCTCAGAAGAGCAGCCTCCCATCTGCAGACAACAGGGTGGGCCTGAAGAGATGGGATCCTGGTGTGGGTAGTGGGATGGGTTCCCTACTTTCTTTCAGAGCTCCAGGACATTGGGTATGCCCAGCCTGGCTGGAGGAGCTGCTGTCAAACCCATGAAAACCACGCAGATTTGTTGCTCTGGCTGCCTTCAGACTGCCAAGCCACCCTGCCCTGGGGCTCTCTCAGCACAGCTTCCTTCACCCACCCATGCAAATCAATGTCTGGATGAAGATAATACAACCATTCATCAATCAAGATGAAGTGATGGACTTCAACAGACCCAAGAGTACTGCTGCTGCCTCCAATTCTCCATGCTGCAGCCTGGCCCAGGGAGGCTACGCCTTAGGAAGCCAAGAGCTCATGGTAAGAGAACTGATGCTGACCATCTCCACCGGGCACCCAGGCACTTCTGACCACCCAGACCTTGCAGGCCTGACAGCTTGCTCCCTGCCTTGTGCCAGCCCAGCTGGCCAGCTGTCATGTTGCATGACCCAGTAGGAAGCATCTCTTCTCTTCTTTGCTTTGTTTGTCCATTTGAACTTTCCCTGGTATTTGCCTGCCTTCCCCCTCTGGTTATTTACCAGAGACTCTTGCGCTCTCATGCTGGATGGATGAAGGGACTGGTGGCCGCAGAGGGGTGCAGAGAGCACAGGAACTGGGGAAGCAGTGAGCAGAGCTTTCCCAGGGTGCACAGTCACACACACCACTGTCACAGAACAACTGGTGGCCCAGGGCTTACTGAGATTCAGGCTCCAAGAGAAGCCGGCAGGAAAGAGCAAATATGTCCCAAGCGGCGGAGCAGCCTTTCCTAAAGCTCCTTCTCCATCTACCTGCCTGCCCCTCCCAAGTGCTGCTGTATGCTCTTCCCACGCACCCCCACCTCCCTGCCCGATGCTGGCACAGCCCTGCAGCGCTGGTACCTGTCCACGTCGACTTGGCCGATCTGTTCACTTCCCTGGGAGGAGCTGCCATGCCCTGGCCTTTGTCGTTCAGCTTCTGCATCATGACAGTCTCCACCTTCTCCCCGAACATGCTGGACCTGCCAAGGCCAAGGGATGCCACTGCTGAGCCGTGCCACTGCTGGCTCTGCGGTAAGCAGGATGGCACCCAGGTGGGCTGAGCTCCAGTGCTGACACCCGTGCAGCACGCCCAGGCCAGTTACAAGCTCTTCCTTCTACAGCAGCGGGCCCAGCCCGCCAAGGCACACAGACGCTCTGCTCGGGCATCTCATAGGGAAGGGCTGAAAGTCTGTCCCCTCCCTTGATCTGCCACTTTGCACTGGCTACCCAGTGGTGGGCTGCCAGCCCGGCTGGGCGGTGGTCAGGGTCCCAAAGCAGGGAGCTCTGGGCACAATAACACAACAGAGATTCAACCCCCCCCCTTCTCCCTCCTGTCAGTGCCATGAAGTGAACCCATGTCCCGGCACTTTGTCAGCAGCCTGCAAAGCTCTGAAGACACATCTTCAGCTGGGGCTTTAAGGGGATAGTCCAGGTGGCTCCTGGAAGGGTAGCCATGCCCTCTCCTGGAGTTCTGGCTGTGGGGGCTGGAGGAATCATGGCCAGCAAGAACATAATGAGTAACGACAAGGCATTTGCAGTGTCTCAACACCCAGCACAGCTCACTGTGGCTGCGTGCAGAACTGGCTGTGCAATACTGGCCACTGCGAAGCTGAGTGGAAGGGCAAGGGACAGGAGCATTGGCTCAGGGCGGGACTCCACTCCCCGAATACTTACAGGCCTGAGATCAGATCTGTTTCAGCCCTCATGTACGGCCCTAGGTCCTGGGAGTGGGAGATGCCACTAGCTCCATCTGCCAGGATCTGCCGGATCAGATCCTCATCTGGGGAAAGAGAGTGTGCAAACAGCTTTGGCAGGAGCACAGCACCCAGCGCTGCACCAGGGGATGGGTCTGTACTGCTCTGGCTCAGCCACATTGATGGAACTGGGGAGAAGGAGGGCCAGGGTGAGGTCCTTCTTCATGGGACAGCCCTCCCCTCATCCCTGTCTTCTAGCTCCTGTCTATCCCCAGCTTGGCTGCAGAGCCTGAAATGAAACTACTGGTACAGGAGGCCAAGCTCTTCTCCTTCTCCAGCCATTTACAGAGGTTCAGAGACACACTGTGGCTTCGTAACCAGTGAAGAAGCATTGGTTGCTTTGTAACGTTCAGATCCCATGGGAACGCATCTCTCCTTGCTCCCAGTCTGCTGACGGAGTGGTGACCACTCACTTCAGACTGATCTACAACGGGCTTTCTGCTTTGCCAGACTGGATTTCCCATTAAGAAAATACAACCCTCCTCCTCTGCCTTTCAATTTGAAGCCAGTGGTGATGGTGGCAGGTTTGGCTATTCTGTCTTCTCCAGGGTTAAGCCAGGGCTCGTAGGGACCAGACTGCTCCTTCCGCACTTCCCTGGGGCATTCAAACCCTGGCACAGCAACTGAGCCATTGCTACTCACACACCCACCTGAGGCAGAGAAATATCGAGGTTGTCCCTGGTGAACACCAAGCGACAAGCTGTCCTCCTCAGTTGCCAATGGGGCCTCGAGTCCAAGGTGGCGGCTGGCCCGGCCCCTCTTCAGCTTCTGGATGGTGTTGCCCATGATGGAGGGGTCGCTGAGGAGGTCTGGCCAGCTGAGCAGGGCCTCGCTAGAGGGCCACCGCATGAGGCTGCAGGAAAAGAGAGGAATGGGTGCAATTAGGTATGCAGGGCAAATGGGAAGCATGAGAAAAGCAATTGTGCTAGTGTGTAGGGAACTGTCTAGAAGGGCAACAGCACAACCCCAGTCTACCAGAGCAGTGAACTACACTAAACTACTCGCTCCATCCTCAGAAACCTACTTACCTTTTGGAGTCCTCCAAGAAGAGATCTGTTTTGGTTTGCTCAGAGAAGGCCTGTGGAGGAAGCAGAAGCATTTCAGGCACATGACACTGTTTTGTGGCTGGTTAAAACAACAGGTTATTAACATCAGCAATCACTGGGAACCTGGAGCCTGAGCTGCTGCTAGCCCTGGGTCCACGCCTCCGGGAGCCTGCTCTCCTCCAGAGGTAGCGCCCAGGCACGCTGGGAATCCCCATGCTCACAGACACAGAGCAGTCGCTGGAGACAGCTTGTGCTCGGTACCCAGGACTGCCCTGGGCAGAGATGCAGGTGAGAGACGAAGGGCTGTGGCTCTCCCCCATCACCAGTATCTGCCAGAAGCACTCGAGTGCATCAGCTCTTGCACCGACAGCTGTGGATGGACACTGGGTCCGTACAGGGGCACACACAGCCTGCCCAGCTTTTGGGTGAAAAGCAGGTTACCTCTGCCTGGAGCCCAGGGAAGGTGGGGAAGGAGCTGTCAAGGATTGAGGAGTCCAGGTAGTTGTCGATCTCCAAGGACTGCTGGTCTGAGTGAGTCAGGGTGTGGTTGATGGAGACCTGCAGGAGACAGGAAGGCTTGAGCAGAAGAGCGAGGGGTGGAGGTGACAATGTCACAGTGGTTCGGAGCCCTGCTGCTCAGCAGATCTCATCAGCTCGCTACTCTGCTGGGGAGCTCCACACTTGCACAGGCAGGGCTGGGGGACCCCCGGCCCACCCAGGGGAGCTGAGAACAGGCACATGCACGTCCTCCACTGCCCCACAGGCACCTTCGGCACTTGTGCCCACAGGTACCGCAGCCCAGTGCCATCTAGGCTGCTCAGGTACAAGTCCTCAGGAAGCCACATGAGTTTGCAACCTCCTGCAAAGCAAGAGGTGCTTACAGGAACAAAAAATATCAGGGACATTTGCTGCTCATCAGTCACTGAGCAGCCGGCTGCAGTATTTAATGGGGCTGCTAATTGTGCCTAACTAGTCATTAAATCCCCAGCTAATCCCTTCACAGCTGCCTAACCACAGCTCTGCTCAGACAGCTGAATTTGTACCCAGGGTAGATATTTCATTAGAAATGCTCTACTGAGCATCTCTCAAACTCCCGCCAATACAGCAAAGAGTCATACCTTTACACTGCATTTGGGTACCTATCACATACTGAAACCAAGAGAGAGTAAGTGCCTAGGCAGCTTTTAAAATCTGCCCTTTTGGTCTCTGTCTGGGCACTGTTGGAGTCCAGGCAGTGATCTGTCCCTAAGGTCAGGGATTGCTCCCAGCTCAAGAGGGAAGGCAGAGGCTTGCCAAGGGTCTGGCCATGGTGCAGGGCAGCATAGAGGCACAACTGGAAAAATGCAGAGACTACCTGGAAAAGTGATGTACCACAAAGGGCAGAATCTAGCCTCAGAAAAGCAAACTCGGTGGCATTACAGCCACCTGGGCAGCCTGCAACTCCTTCTCGTTACCTTGCCACGAGCCATCCGGAAGAGAAATAAAATGACCAGGTAGAGAGGGTAGACCACCACGCTGGACACCAGACCAACAGCCACTGTGTCCACGTTAACAGGGATCAGGTTAGAAACTGCCCCATTGCTGGAAAGAATTAAGAGAGATCAGACACTGGTGTTAGCAGAGCACTCAGGGCTGCCAGCTAAGCAAGCAGTGAGACAAAACTGCACAGCTGGGTTTTTCAGATGTGTACAGAAAGAAATGGGCATGGGCTACACTAACAGATGACACGGCAAAACCAGGTAAGGGGGAAAACTGCTGATTGTCTTTGGTTGTCCACCATCCATCTCCTGGTCCCACATTCTTTGGAAGGGGAAGGGCAGACTCAGGGCCACAAGCAAGTCGCCTGTTCCCAGCAGACATAAGGTCTGTCCTGCCCTACGTAACGGGAAGTGCAGGAGTGACCCTGAAGAGGTAAGGGAGTGGCCAGAGCACCAAGGGACACAGCGCACCTGAGGTGTACGTTCCCCACCACGCCGTACCACACAGCATTGGCACAGAGGAAGAGGAAGATGAGGAGGGAGCAGCAGGTGGCTCTCTGGACACGGGTGAAGCGGCTGCGGGGCGGGCGGTCCCACATGGAGAGCCAGACATGCTTCTCAAAGAAACCTCGCTGCAGCTCTGCTATGAAGATCCGGGAGAAGCTCCTCAGCTCTGTCTCACCTGAGCACAAAAAGAGAGAGGCTCTCAGGGCCAGCTGCACCGCAGAGGGGACCCGGCTGGGCCTGCCACGGTCCTCCTTGCAGACTGATGTTGAAGGAACTATCCATGCTGCATCTATATGGCCCCTCCTGCACAGCTGGGTCCCTGCTACGCCTTGTCCTCTGGCACAAAGGACCCAGCAGAGCACCTGGCTGTGCAAGACATCAGTGCAGCGTGGAGGAGCCAGTGTGCAGGCTCTATGGGCTCTCTGCAGTCTCTTGCTGCGAGGGCCCTTCCCCAACACGGTAAGAACTGCCACGCTGCTCAGCCATCCCAGCCCCACACCCCAGGGGCTGAGCACTCACTGGCAGCATAAACCTCCTTCTCCACCATGCCATCGTTCTCTTCACTCTCCACCGACAGCCAGTCATTCACCAGGAAGAAGTAGCTCTTGCTGCTCTGCAGGTCCCGGACTATGACGTGCTGCAGGTACCAAGAGGGGCTGAGTCCTAAAAGTTAAGAGATGAAGAAATGTGTTTCATGTCAGACATTCCCTGCGTGAAGCTGCAAAGGTGAGAGGGCAGCACAAGCGCCCGTCAGTGTGACAGCAGAAGTTACCCCGTGACACTACCTTCATCGATAGGAAACGCAGGTACCCAAGCAAAACGCTTGGCACAGCCAGGTCACCTCCTGGGCTGTACAGACATTTACAGACGCTGCCACAGTGCACAGCACGTTGCACTGTATGTGTATGGGATGACAGCTGACCAGTTTTCACACTTCCCTGTGATGGAGACTCCACGTCCCCCTCCCCAGTAATCTTCCCCCAAGCCAGTGGGTCACCACGGTCTCCCATCAGGCTTAGTCCAGACTGTAGGCCCAGGTACCTCTCTCCTGGCCCAGAGCCCGGTTGTGACCTGTGATGGCTGTCTCAGCCCCATGTGCCCCCTCACGTCTCACCTTTATTGTCGTGCCAAATGCGGATGCGCCAGATGCTCCCCAGACTTCGTTCTGTTGCGATCTGAAACACATCGAGGCTGTTGCGGTGGAAGGCGTTTTCTCCATCCAGGTGTCTGTGACCACTTTTACTGTCTACACCGTACAGGGCGATCCCCACATGGGCCGTGGTACCTGCCAGAGTTGATGGGTTCAGTAAGTCCACCCAAGGTGGAGCTGTTTCGCAGCCCTGCCTTCCTGTCAGTGACCTGGTACCAGATGCAATGACCCTTCAGAAGGGCCACCTGGAGGCTGGGGAGGAAGGAATGTGCTCAAGAGCCATCTCACACCCAGGGATTGTGTTACAGCTTGTACAGATTGTGGAGGGCAGCTGCTCAGTTTGGCTTGGTGCATGGACTTTGGCATGCTCAAGGTTTTCCTCTCTGGAGGGGACTTATTCTGACATTCCTTGCCTTGCTAACACCCTAATGGGAGGAGATGTTTATTCTGGATGTTTTTTCCACCAAGTAGCTGAAAGACTTGTTTTCTTTGACTTCTCTCCGGTACCATTTGCCAGATGCTCCTTGGTCTACCTGCTCAACCTGGATGGTCCTGGGGGAGAGCTTCAGGAGAAAGCTGCTGCCAGTGGTTACACTAAGATCAATGGCAGCATGTTTCTGGCGGTGACATGGTGGCACTCCAAATCTGTTCTTGCTTAGAGCTTCCACATCCCAGCTGCCTGGATTTCCAAGTCCAGGGTGATGTTTCTGGCAGTTCTAGCTACAAACCCAGCCGTGGATCAGAAAGCCAAGCTTTCTGCCTTCATGCCGCTGGGAAAGATTCAGGTGGCAGAACAAGTGACGGATGCTGGAGGACAGCAAAATGGTCCACCTAAAGGGCCCACAAGGCCTGGATGCTTCTGCAGGAGAGGGTCAGAAGTGAGGAACAATCACTGCCTCTGGGCTGCTCCTGCAACCACAGCCCAGCCAGGGAAAGCAGGCTGGGCGTACTGCTGTACTGGGTGGTTCCTTCCAGCAGGAGTTGCTTGTCCCACCCCAACAGCAAGGAGTGGGGCAGTACGCTCTTCTCCACAGCTGTTGACCTGCCCCATCATCACAAAATAACAACTGTGAATGCTGTGGGAAGCCCTGAACCGACTGCCTGCTCAGTGCTGCTTCAAACACCAACTCTGGGCCCTGCAGGGGAACATTTGGTGCATGATGTGCTGAGGTGAGATCTCAGGGGAACCACACAGATGTCACACTAGGAATCAAGCACAGGAATAGACTGGGGACTAACCTGATCCTCTGCCCCAGCCAGTTTTCACCAGGATCTCGTATTTGTACAGCCCGTTCTTCCCACAGAAGGGTATCACCCCTACTCGGTTAATGTCAATCATGTCCAGCTTGTGCACTATCAGTGCAGCCACCGAGTAGGTCACAAAGCAGACGGCACATGTCAGCAGAACGATGTAGTTGAGACCTGGACCTGGAGCCTAGAAGAAAAGATGTATCTTGAAAGGCACTCTCCTTCCCCAGGAGGACCCCCCTCCATTCCCCAGGAGTCACGCTGCCTCCTTCCTGGCTATTACCATCGTTCACCAACATGACACCACCTGCAAAGAGAGACCTCTCCCCGCACAGGCCATGTGCAGCATACTGCAGCAGCTGGCCAAAGCTGCTGTAGCAGCTGCCGAGAGCTCTCTGCTCCCACTTACGTCACACAGAGCGAGCTAGGAAGAGCCTGAACACCCCTGGGAGGCAGGGAGCAGCTGCCGGGTGCAAGCTCCCTGGGAGAAAACAGTGCTGGGTGACAGCTGGGAGGAGTGTTTGGCATCGCACTAGGAGGTGAACACACTGCGAGGTGTCCAGGTAGAGACCAAAGCCATCTGCAAAGGTCTCTTTTTAGCAGCAGCAGCCAGGATTCACCATCAGAGGACAGAGCTCCTAAAGACTCTCAGGTACTTGTGCTAGCTGGGCACGAGTCAACCACGACCCAGCTTGAATGTGAAGTCAATGGGAGCCCAAGGCTTTCCTCTAGGTGACTACAATCCGTTCAGTGTGTGGTAACACTGCACAGCTCTGTGTGACAGTGCTTTGCTTTGTTTTACTCACAGGAAAGATGAACTGGACAGAGTTTGGGGGGACAAACAGACTGGCTCCAAAGGCAGTGAGGTGCTGGGTTAAGCACACAGCCTGGTCTGGCCTGGTCTCTTCCAGTGGGATGATCCCTTCTGTCTTCCACCGTTTCTCCTGCTCACTGAAGTACTGGCAGAGGGAGGTGTACAGCCCCAGAGTCACCTCCACCGGGGACCAGCTGAAATGGTTCGTGATGTTGAAGTAGTATTTCTGGATGGTGTCATCCGTTCTGGAGAAAGGAAAGACAGCAAGGAGTCATTATTAACTCGCCTGCTGAAGGGGCGCTAATCCTGTTCTGGTGGATGTGTGCCCACAGAAAGCACCCTGCTGCAGAGACAAGTAAGCCCACAACGAGGAGGAAAAGCCCAGTGAATGTGCTGTAATTTACATTCTAGGGTTCTACAGGCCACTTCAATTCTGCTTTATCTTTCAGCACATGGAGCACTATGTTGCACATCCCCTTTGCTGCGCTGGCAGCCTTGCACAGCTCTCCCACCTGCCCTTCCCTGTGTCCCACTGACCCACACAACACTTACATAGCTACTCTATGATTCTTGGCTGGGAGCAGATATGCTTATCAGGACGATTAATCCCTCTTCGAAAATTCTGTTATCAAAAGCCATGGAAGCTGTATCAACTTACACAACAGTGGCTCCACTTTTGCCCCACCTATTCCCAAGCTGCCTATCTTTTCTTCTCAGATAATGCCTCAGAATGGCTCATAAATAACACGAGGCACGGACACACAAGCTCCCAGGCAAGGCAGCAAGGCAGCAACTGAAGTCACAAGATTGACTGCTCTGATAAAAGGAACAGAGCTTTGCTGCAAAACCCAACAACACAACAGCAGTGCTTAATGAGCCACGCAGCAGGCAAGCAGGGTATACGGGAGCCCAGGAGGGAAAGTGTGTTCTCCTCCTGTCACACATTGGGAAGATGAGCTCTGAGGACAGAGGTGCTTTCATGCAGGTTGCACTGCAGATCAGGAACTAGGCTAATGCGTGGTGCTTTGCTCTGGGAAATGGTTTCACGAGCTGCACGAAGCAAGCCCTGAATGTGCAAAGGTCAGTGGGAGTCCCTCGGAGAAAGAGTCCCGGTAAATATGGGCAGCTCTGGGATCAGCAGTGCACGGAGGATGAAAGCTTGGACAAGCAGCAATCAGACTACAGTAAGTATCAGGCAAGTGAGCAGAGAAAAGGGCAGTGTGGGGAGATTCATCATCAGGGCTTGTGATACTCACAGGGAACAGGATTTACAGCTCTAAAAAGGGGAACCCTCCCTCACCTGGATCAGAAAGGCAAATCACAGAGCACTGAGCTCCTTCTGCACCAGCGGCAGATATCTGGGAAGGAGGGAATGCCAGGGTTGAAGAGGTGCCAATACAGGGGTGCAGGAATGGCAGCTTGCAGCACCCTGCCCGGGAGAGCTGCCTCCTCCAAGGACAGAGGAGCACTGTGAATAGCTACAGCAGCATCAGCCCTGCAAAGTAGCCTGGTATGAACCATGGCAAGGCCCTGAGCATCCCTCACATACATCCACGGGACAGGCCTATGTGGGTGACAGGTACTACACGGGAGGCTTCTCTTACCTGGGTGAAGTGAAGAAGGTATAGAGCTTGTGGTCCCTTCCAGCCAGGGCATCCAGGCCGATTTTCTTAGAGGCACTACAGTTGTGCTCGTTGGGCTCTGGTTCGTGATGGAGATAAGCCATAATGAATGGCTCAGGCTCGCTTGCGATGTAGCGATCTGTGTGGGGACGGGGAGGGAAAACAAAAAGTACTTTTAAAAAACAGGGAGAGCTCAATGACAAGCCTGTTACCAGCAGTGGATGTTCAGGGAGGAGTATCAGGAATGCAGAAAGCCAGGAGAGATGCTCTTCCAGATTGCACCCTCTCAGTCTGCAGTTCAGACGACCCCTAAGGAAGAGACTCACGATACCACTACACCTGACCAAGACACAGACTGGACAAACTCCCTCTGGTGTTGATGTGGCTCAACAGAAAGGCTGAGAAAAACAAAAGGCTTCTCCATGCCACAATCCACAGGCAAGGATTACACTGGGAACTGGATAATGCCTGCGACAGATGGAAACTCAACCATGCGGTTGCTGGCTACACCTGACATCCCCTCCCACACCAGCTACCTCTTGACAGAGGTCTCCTTTGCTGCAACACCCAGCCCTCCTCTCCCAGGGGAAGAAATAGCAAAGAGCACAGAAAGTTGGATCTGTCCACACTACCGTTCAGGACTCTGTAAGTGAGCTGGAAGTGCAGCCCTGCTTCTCTGTTGTTGCTTTCCATAATCACAATTAAGTTCACAGATGTTCTTGCCTCGATGACTTCAGTGCCAGCAGAGAGATTGTCAGCATCTGTGTTGTTTGACACCATAACGGTGATGGCTTTCTCTGAGTCCAGGCTCCCAATGGGGATCTGCACCCCGTTGTGTGTCTGAAACTCCATGGAGGCGACCTTTGTGGACACAGTGTAGTTGCTGATGTAACCAAAAGGGAAAGGATTGGAGTCCACTTGGAACATGACTTGAATGACATCCGTCAGGTTGGAAAGGGTGGTGTTGAATGCCTGGGGGATGGAGAACTGGCAGTTTGGTGTGTTTTCGTAGCAAAGCAAGTTAAAGGGATCAGACCGCTTGCCTGTGGCCTTAATTTCTCCTCCCACCAGCTCAAGAGGCTCTTCATTCAGCACCCGAGACTTCATGAGGATGCGCATCAGGCTGGAAGACAGGTTGTAGGCTTTGGGAGCTAGCAGCAAATTGTGGGAATCAGCAAGCAGCTCCTGGGGCTTGGACTCTTGTGAAACTGTATTGACAAGGTGAATTAGGTCACCTGCCAGGAAAGAAATAAAGATGCAAACAGAGGAAGTGGTAAATAGCCTAGATAACTGCTACAGTCTAGATAACATCTGATACCTTCCCAAAACAATCAGACAAGTCTTTCCTCAGTGTCTTCTCACTGTAAGTCTACACTGTGCACGTGACCTTCTGCACTCAAAGTGTTCAGTAGCCCATAGCTAAAAATAGAGCTGTCAGCAATTCCTGCAGTCTCTCAGCTAATCTACAAAGTTTGGTGGTGAGTACTTGATCACAACAGGCTTTATTTTCCTCTTGTATAGTGACTAGAATGGCAGATTGGGAAACAGGGAAGGAATAGATAAAGCAAACATATGTTACTATGTTTTTGCACTATGAAGTGGAGAACACTCAGAAACGCGTAACAAGGAGTACAAGCAAGGTGTCTGCATCCTCCCAGGGTAACCAGGTGGGAATTCCCACCCAGTGTTCACAGGTGCCCCAGTGAAGCTTGGTACCCTTCAGATTGCAACCAGGAAGGCAAGCATCTGGAAGCCATAGCTGTTACTCACTGTTTACAAAATGGGATTTCCCTGAACGATTAGTGAGTTTATTGACAACTGTCATATTTAAATGTCTGCAGAGACAGCTGCCAAAGCCAGGACAACCCTGAGAAAAGTGCAAGCAGAAGAAAGTACTGGGGTGCCACACTCCAAATGTTAGCTGTGATTCTCCTAACAGCCTGAAAAGGCCAAACTCCTAATGGTACAGGAGAAAGCCCACAAAGCTGCTCTCAGCAGACATCTGCCCAGCTCCTTGCACAGGGAGACCTGTGCCCTCAGCAGTATCGGGTCAACTGTCACCTGTCCCTGCAAGAACAAAACTCACCTGTGATATTGAGGATGTTGTCAGCGATGCCAGTTGGTGTCACAGTGCCCTGGGTCGTTTCTCCCTGTAGAATGGTCATCATGGTCTCTAGCTTGTTCAAGGTCCTTGTCAGGCATGACTTGCAAACCAGTTCCTTGCTCACCACCTGCAAAGGGAAACACAGTCTGAAGGAGCACACCCAGGGAAAGACAAAAGCAGCTGTGGGCAAGTTCAGCTGGCTCAGTCCCTCAACAATTCGTTCAAACATTTGTTCAAACACCATTTGCACTCTGAAAGTCACCCCTGCTCCTTCCAGCCCCTATGAGGTGACTGCAGAGACTGTGGCTGCTCTGCTCACACTGAGAGATGCCAAGAAACGATATCTCCAAGACTCTTCCATCCACCTCCCCTCACATTACAATCTGCCAGCGTACAGCCAGGCATGCCAGGAGTCTGATGGAGGTTGCTTGAGGGTTGGAAAGAGCAACATAGGGCAGCATATTCATGTTTCCTGGAATTCACGTGTAAGGACCAAGCATCTCTCCTGCTGTTGTATCTCATGAGGACCCCTTCAGGGCTACACACTATTCCTACAGAAATCAACCAGGAGGAGCTGGATAGGATTCCTCCATCCACTCTGCTATCTTCAATGGAAGCAAGATTTAGCCCTAACTGAATCCATTTCAGTGTCCAAATACTCCTGAAAGCTGTGGGAGGGATCCTGCCACTCAGGCATGATGGATGTCCCTCCCTCTGCTCCCAGATGTATCCAAGAAACAGAATGTTCTAGCCATGGCCTGGAGCTCCCCGCACTCTCAAGGGCTGGATGGGAGGGACTGAGGCAACACATGGAAGCTGTTACCACAAACCCATTCCTAGCTTTTATTCATCTTTTTTCTTTTAAGCATCATAGGATTCAGACGTGATTCACCATATGTTTTGGTGAAGAATCAAAACAGCATCTTCAGGTCTAGAATTCCCCCTCTTCTGCTTTTATTTGTAAGCTAAGCAAGGACATACTGTGGAAATTATAGTCCACAAGGCACAGTCAGGTATCAAGAAGCTGAGGAAGAAAAAGGGTTATGGGGAAGAACCACCCAAGGGGAGCTGCTACTACTTAGGAAGGAGAATTGACTAAGACGACTAAGATATTTTTTTTCCCCTTCAGGAGAAATTCATTCTGATTTTTCCTCTTCTCTGTAGGTAAAATCAAGAAAGTATCAGCACTGATTGACACTTCTACAGGAAAGGAAATGTGTGAACTCCGTGCTGGTCTCAACCGCTTGGGAAATTCTAGATTACTGTTTTTCTAAGCTTTTCATTCCAAACCAGAGCACAAACTAATCCTGGAGTGTCAGCTTTTCCCGTGGAAAAAAAATTTCTATTTCTAGACCTAAGCTTCCACAGCGAGATCAAGTCGCAAGGCAAGAGCACGTCAGAGACACAGGAACGAACCAACCCAGCATCAGAATGACATGTGCTGAACCCCAAAATCCCTGAACAAAGATGAACAGAAAGAAGTGATTTTTGAGGTTTCCAGACTGTGAAGCAGAGAAAGCAGCAGCAGAATAAGGACTCTGTGGGTGGGATGCGGTAGTCTGTCCATCGTTTTGATGACAGCCTGTTCCTGCTGAGCAAGGTTGATGACCTGGCTGGGGAGGTGATGCACAGCCAAGGCCAGGGTACCAGACTCCAGTCCCGAAAGCAAAGATCTGGGAGGGCAGGGAGGAAGAGCATGCCAGAGCAGACTGGCTGACCACCAAACCCCAAGCACATTATATAACTGGGCTCTCTTCCCTCTGCCCATCTGACAAAACACATAAAGCCACTCCTAAATCCACCAGGCAGCAGCCCCAGCACCGGGGAGCTGAAACTGCACACTGGCTGGGGAACACAGCACTTCCAGTCAGCAGCAGAGCAGAGCAGTGTTTCTAATCTTGTATGGTAGAAACAGGGCTGGAAGGAACATCAGTCCTTGGCACTGTCCCTTGGCTCAAGGCAGGTCCGGCTCTACTTGTGTTACTCCTGATAGGAGTCCAGCCTGTCCTCAGAGATTCTGTGACTCCCCCAACAATTTATTCCAGTGCTTCTCCAGTCTGTTGTGGCATCTCCTACAGACTCCATCTGCAAGCGAAGGAACCTGCTGCTAGTAAGCTGCCACACCAGGGCTGGTACGAGAAAAAGCACACAGTTCTGAGGTGCTGCCTTCCAGCACGTGAATACATCATCTTATCAACGTCTGCTAGATTGGTGGCATGGCAAGGGGCAGAGCTCACAACACTTAGTACATCACCACAGAAACCCTAATGATGTCAACAAGTGACACCTGTCCTCCCTGTGTGGCATGTGTGGGGCAGAGAGACAGGGAAGCACATCAAGAATTGAAGAGCATCTAAGCTGCACCTGGAAGAGCGGGAGGCTGGAGGCGGTAGTGGGGAACATACCGTGCACTGCGCCAAGGCAGCTGAGATCTGCTGGATGTCATCAACTGTGTTCACATTCAACGAGTTCAGGGTTTCTGTGATGTTATTGCGAGTCCAGGTCCGGAGTTCGAATTCATTTCCAGCCTCAGATTCCAGAAGCATGGACCTCTCGTACTGGGAAGGAGAAAAGCAGGCAAAGTGAGGAAATGTATCAGGTTGTTTCAGAGGATGATCAGCTGTGCTAAGTCACCTCTTCCCTGCACTCTGTATCTCCCTGCCTGTGCTCTTCCCCAGAGGGTGATCTCATGAGCTGTTTTTTCAGTAGAACTCTCTCAATTTCACTTGTGCTCTCTAAGCAATTATCTTAACAGCCTTGCACTTGACAGCTCAGTAGTATACCAGTGTGCAGTCCTTATCCAGCTAAGCAAAGAGCCTGGCTCAGGGGGATCACCCCTGCCTGGCTTCCAGGCATGCAGCAGGCTCTTATTGGGCAGCTGACCGAAATCCCTGCCTTGCCTATAGAGATGCACATGGAGGGGCTCAGCACTACTTTAGGTACAAGTGAAAGTGAATGCTGCCAGGAGGATGATGCTCCTGGACTGTGGATTAAAGACCTTGTATGCAGGCAGAAGATCCTTCTAGCTGCACTAGCTCAGCAGTCAGAACAAGGTCTCCTTAGCACCCATAGCATCACTGGAGCAGCTACAAGGAGTTTCCAGCCCTGCTGAGCTGGAGCGTGATGGCTGGCTCAGGGGAAGCATGAAGGAGCTGGGGGAATCTGAGCTAAGATTCTGGTTTCTAAATTCAATGTTTAGACTTAAGGTTGGCAGTACAGAGGAAAAACTATCTGAATATGAGGACAAAAAAGCAGGTGGCATGGGAGATACCCAAGCCAGTGCCTTCTCTAGGATCCTTGTTTTATTTTGCAGCCCTTCTGCTTCCCTGGTCATTGTGTGTTGGGAGCTTGCTAACCTTTTTGATGCATGAAAATAGGTCCAGCCCAGCTCCCAGCACGGACATACACTGATATACATGAGAAACTGTAGCATTAATCATTTCCCTACACCACTGTACATAAACTGGCCAAATAACATTACTGGCAATTGCAAGGCCTTCTGGAGGCCCTCTTGGGCAGCGGGTGCTGCTTTACCTCATTTAAGATGGTGATGAGGGCGAGAGAGTACTCAATGACCTGCTGAGGATCCCCTTGTTTCACTAAGCCCTGGAGCACCGTGTCAGTTTGATTGTACAGCCAGTGGGAGAGGCTGGGGAACCCCTCAGGTAAGCCGATTTCCATGGAGCTGCCAAGGGAAAGAGGGATTTGGGTTAAGTGCAACTATCAAACAGGGCTGGGGGAAGGAGGCAGAATCTGCTTTTCCGCTGGTAAGGAAGAGAAAGGGGGAAGCAGGTGGTTAAACAACAAAGACAGCATTGCTGAACCTTGCCCTGGTGCCCAGTTTGCACAAGCTGTATGTAGGAACATCATGGACCTGCATCCTGGTTCCTCACTGGTCCAGCTCTGCGAAGCTGTAGGTGGAGGATGCACACATTGCATTGAACCCAGAGAAGAAAATTCAGGTTCAGTGTGATGGAGCAGAAAGAGCACTTAAAACCAGAGTCAGTGTCTGGGAGAAGCTGCACTGCTTTTGGCACTGTTCCCTGGGGTCTGAGGAACAGCTGGGACACAGATCCTCCTCTGCAGGCACTGCAGGACTGCGCTCCAGCCTGGGAGGCCAGGAGCACATGTACAGCATGGGGAGCTCCAAATCAGCCTCGAGAAGGAGCAGTCCTACAGCTCTGCCAGGCAGCAGAGACCAGCTCAGGATGCTGCCCAAAGACCTGTGGGCACTTGTCACCTGCATGGAACGCACTGGAAACCAAGAGGCATTTGCAGAAGGGATAACTGGGCTGGCACAGTACCGGCCCCGCTGAGACTCAAGCTGCAGTCAGTCCTTCCACCCTATTCAAATGCATGTGCTCTCCACTTTGGCTCCATGAGACCTCCCTGGCTCTCAGCAGCGGAAGGTGATGGAGCACAGAGCTAAGAGATCTTCTGCCAAAGTGACATTGTGCCTTCAAAGCAAGGTGTCACTAGGGAATTAAGGAGGTGGTAGGTAAGCGGTAAGGAAAGCAGTAACTTATGGGGAAGTCTCCCCCTTGAGCGATGATCCACAAGGACTGGATTCTCTGTATTGCACTTCTGCTGAGCCTCCCCTCCCCTTCCCACCAACAGTCTCTTCCAGGAGCAAAACATTTCACCCAGCATCTGCCGAGCCCTTCAGGACAGGGACTCAGCAGTCAAGCCGTAGGACTGACTCAGGAGCCCAGGCCGGACACTGGCGCGGCCGCGTAAGCCCAGCCTGCGAGCGGTGGGTCTTACCTGTTAATGGCTACCACGGTGGCTCCCAGCTGGTCCTGAACAAGGACCGCCACAGACACCATAAAGCCGCTCTCATGGAAGCCCGGGGGCAGGAAGGCGCTGTGCTCTGCACGGCTGCCCTTGTACACGCAGAACTCATGGTAGTGCCCAGCCCTGTGGCGAGACGCCAGCAGGATGTACACCAGCGGGCCCTCCGCGTCCTCTGTGTCTCGCCAGCCTGCAAAACAAACCCAGACAGGGGGTCTGACGGGGTCGAGGGCACAGAGCGGGGGCTGCAGCCACCGTCCCAAAGCGCAGCCTGACCGTCAGAGCTGGCACTGCCTGGCGGTGCCCCGTTCCTCCCCCAGCATGTCCCACCCTGCCCAGCCCTTCCGCATGGCACCTGCCCTCACTGCTGTCCCCAGCAAGGTGTCACCCTGCTCCGGCAGAGGGACATGTTGTCCCCAGGGCGAGGACAGCTTGAGGACTCCACTGGGCTGCAGGGATGTCTCAGGACCTCCAATGAAAAGCTCTGACCCTCTCTGAATTTTTCTGATATTTAGGGGTTTCTGCCTAGTTGTCTGGGTCCCGTAACATTTAAAGGGATTTGTGAAGACTTCATGAGCAAAATAAAAATGGGAATAACCCTACTGGGGCTGGGAACAGCACTGACCCAAGGCTGCAGCTTCTGTACAAGCCCTGCAAAGCTGACGTAAGACAGAGGCTCAGCACAGTGCTCAAGCAGTTCAACATCTCAGGAATAACTGAGTCTAGGATAAAACCTGCATAAAGGTTTCATAGGAGCTCCCAAGAATTATGAGGAGTCTTGTGGGAGCCAGACAGTTGGGAAATTCACTGTGCATTTCCCAGTGAGCACCACCAAAGGTGCTGGTTCTGCCCAGGCTCACTGCACTGGACATGTGACCAGTGAGTCTGTATCCTGCGTGTTTCACTTCAGCTTAAAACAATTACTAACAGCTAAAATTCCCACCACTCCAAAGAGACAGCAATTTCCTAATTACTCTGAGTGGCTCAAAACACGCCAAAGTTACAACCATATGATGCTGAATACACTCATGCTTCTCCCCCAGAAGTGCTTTGGTGACCAGCCTCCCCAGAATCAGACGAGTTCATCATCTCTGCAGTGTGGCTTCTCAGCATTTGTGCACAGACAGCACTAACCTCTAACACTAATTTGGGGAAATATGGTTTAGAGGCACTTAATCCTCGGCCCAAGACTACAGGATGTCAGCCAGGCCACTTTTCCAAAGCTAGACGTGTTGTGCCATCTCTGCAGCTGGTTGAGAAGGTAAATGCCGACGGGAACACCCAGCCCACATGGCAGAGAAGGCCCCAGTGCTTTGTCTTTTGACTCTTCCCATGTGTGACTCAGTTTTGGCACCTCCCTTCTTCTTCCTGCACTGAAATGCCAGTTCCTTCCACAAGTACTGCCCTGGCCTGGATATCACCATTCAGCTACATGAATTAGGATGTTAAATTGGTAGGCCTGCTACCATGTGTTTTAGAGCACCATAATTCGGGTACACAAAGCCTCATGGTCAAGGCTTTGGGGATCAGAAATGGAAAGATCCACTTCTGAACTCAGCCCTGGGCAACAGTGACCTGGGGTAGGAGCTCAGAGTAAAGAAAACACCTGTGGGAAGAAGGGCAGCAGGTAACACACTGGTCATGAGAAACCTTTGCCCACGAGGAGCAGAGTGCCCAGCACCGCTGTCCGCTCGCTCTCACCTGCACACTCAAAGTGCACCTTTGCCATCAGTGCCCTGAGGGGTCCTTCCGGAGACAGCTGGCAGGACCCTCCAACAGGTGGCTGGTTGGGGAGCAGATCGATTGAGGCGAATCCTTCCTCCCCGGTTGTGAGGTCTGTGATGTGAAGGGTAAAAGTATATCCCTCCCCATCCTTCAGTGCCCCTTGCCTCAAGACCAGGTTCATGCCTGTGTCGCCAGTGGAGGTAGTTTTTTTGTCCAGGATGAGAGACTTGTTTTTAAAGCTGTGTGCTGCCCATCTCTATAGAGAGGAAGAGGGGAAAAGACAGGAGAGGTTTTGTTTAAATCTGAAGTTATGTCCTTAAAATGTTTTCAGATTGAGTTTCTTATAAAAAGTAACAGATTTCTAGTGGGAGCATCTGCCAAATTTGCAGTTGATAATTCAGCTTTAGTCTTGTGTGCTACAGCAACAAGAACTGGAACCTTTCCAAAATGTCTGGTGGGAATATTTCCACTGTGAGATCTACTTTAGTCTCTGGGATTACATCACCCTCCGACAGAATATTTCATAATACAGAATACAAAACACAGGAAATAAATTAAATACTGGTGGAGTCTCCATGGGATACCATGTTTTATATGCTTCAAGCTGAACGTGTCCTGGATGGTTACTGTTAATAGCACAAATGTACAATTGCGATAACAAGAGGAACAGTGAGATAGCCAGCCAGAAAATGCCATACAAGTACATGCTGGGCTTGCTGGGAGCAATACAGACTAGCTCTCACAACAAGACTTCCACTTCTGAGACCTGCTTCATTCAACAGGCTGCAGAGATGCTGCGGAGTGGAATCTGTCATTAGAGGAGGGCATGAGGGACTTGGAGGATCAGAAGAGACAGAACAACCTCTGCTTGAGCCACCACAATAATGGGCAAAATGCCAACCAGCAGGGAGAAGAAAACACTGTACAGACCTCTTCTAGGAAAAAAGTGGCTTTTGTGTGGAAACAGCTGGTCACTCATGAGCTTGGCTTGAAAATGACCCAGCAAGGACTTGCCCTTGTGTAGGTCAAGACACTGATGGAGGACCGTCAGGCCATGTGTCCTGTAGCCTACAGGCACAACCCAGGGCAAAGAAAAGCTCTGGATATCTCAACAGGGGGTCCAGTGGTTACAGGACATGAGGAACCTCCTTCACAGGCCCTCCTAAGCCTCCTCCATGCTGCCGAGGCACGGAACAAGCCCCATGTCACACAAAGCAAGCTCCGTACAGGGCCTGCTTTAAACTTCTGACTCTGTAAGCCAGTCCTGCAGCCAGTTCCAGGGGCTGTGATGAGGAGACGAGCATCAAACAGCCTTCTTCGTCCCCTCAGCCAGACTCAGCCTGCCACTGCATTAACAGTCAGCGATTGTTTCCCCTCTGTGTCTCCACAGCAATTTAGGTCCCAGACTTTATTTCTCACACAGCTCTTTCCACCCTGTCCTCTTTGACTCTCCGCTTCTCCCTGAAGTCCACCAAAGGTGAAGCAAAGACCAGCTAATGACTTTACCCCAAGCTTGGAGTCGTTGTGACAGTTCTGGCAGGTCCCCTCCAGGTAGACGTAGGAGCTCTTGCTAACTTCATAGACAGACTGAGCCTTGCAGGAAACGCACTCCAGGGAGACGATAGGGACTCCTCCCCTCTTGATGAATACCTGGGAAAGCAAGAGACTCCATCAGAAGATCTGAGACAAAAATACATACATCTAACAGTTAAGCAGACATCCCAGCACCTGGTTCTGCTCTGCCACAGCCCAGTCTGTGCTAAGGGAACAGCAGAAAAGGATTTCTAAAGGATTTCAGGTCATCATCTAAGCTACATCACTTTCCTTACACTGGCCAGTTCTGTCACTGATTTTCAAGAGTCATCCAATGCCAAACTGGGCCAATCTAGGTAATTCTGGATTTACTTTATTTACACTTTTTAATGACACATCACTTTCAAAATGTCCCTCTGGTACCCTGTGCTGAACTCTCAGCAAGTCCTGCTTGTGCTGCTGGGCAGAGATGATGCTAACTGAAGCACTTTGGTGGACCAGCCATCCCAGGACAGCTGTTAACCCTACAAAAGTGGGATCCATGTTACAGTTAGGAAAAGAGGACAGTGTAACTGGGAGGAGGAAACCCTCCACTACAGCACAGACCAAACATCTGGTGAGCACCTGCCCTGGGAAACAACTGCAGCTCTCCTTTGTTTCCTGTAGGCCAAATTCTTGGTCCTGCCTCTGCAGCTGCGGAATGCCTGACCTGGTAAGGTCACAACAGATCTGCCGTGGACAGAGGACTGTGGGGTTGTGGGTCCCTGTCTTCGACTCGGAAGGCTAAATGGGAAGTGTTTACAGTCCAGACTAGCAAGAGGGCTTAGGGCAAGCCAGAGTTTACTGAGAATACGCTGCCCTGTGCAAAGCCAGCATGGTCCTGCTGTCCACCCCCAGCCCTGCTCTGACCTACAGAGCTTGGACTAGAATCACGTCACGTTTTAGGACCCAACCCTTGGGCTCTCAGAGTCCACTGCCTGTGCAGAACCATCATCATTTCTGGCACTACCTATGTCTCTGAGAGATAAAAATAGCCAGAAAACACAACTCCCACTGTGCATCAAATGCATTTTGCTCTTCAGCCTGGAAGAATGACCTTTTCCAGAGAGCTGCATGTGTTCCAGGCTTTTAGCTCAGATCTAAGTTGCACATCTCAAAACGTCTACCACACCTCCTCGGCAAAGCACTTGGAGAGAGGAGAGCACTGATGGCTCAGACACAACGGCTATTGAGCTCTGACCCCAGTACTTTGTCTAAATTCCTTTAATCCTCTAGGAAATGGGGTTGTCCAGCATTCAGCAGAGCCCTCTGCCCTGGCATAATGAATACTCTGAATTCAAAGAAAGGCAGTAATGAAGACATTGTTTAATATGGCAGACTTTTAAAAGAGGATAAATATTCCACAGGACTAAGCTGAAGTGCCTTGAAGCTTCATCCATTCCTACAGTATTTGCAAATTTCCTGCGACACTGGAATCATTGTTTTGTGCTCATGCATGGAAACCAGATAGTACGGAATGTCCTTGAAAGACTATCAATTTAATTTTTTTCTTTTTATCCTCCAGCTTTGGTTTAAGACCCAGGCAGTAAGAGTTTCCACTTTCAGACTAACTGTATCTCTAATTGCCAAACACACCACGATGAATGTTTCTGACATAAACCATAACTGCTGTCGGACTGCAGATGCATTCAGCGTTAAGCTTAATTTGACATAAACAACATGCACTTAAAAAAAATCCTCCCTTAAAAAAATTCACAAGGAGAGAAGAGAGGAACTATTGACAGTAAAATTAAGTACCAGCTCTTAGGAAGCTCTCTCTGGGCAAAAACTGGGGAGGAGCCTGGTGCTGTGCCATGTGAGGAGTCTGGTACTGCACAGGGTGCTGGAAGAGCCACCTATCATGGGCTCCTTTGCTGTGCTGCTGCCGCAGACCCTCAGTCCCGGTACCATCCAGGGCTGGGTCACTAACACAGCCTCTGCACAGAAAGGGATGAACGGATGAATGCAAGGTCTAAAGGAAGGAAGAAACTAAAAGGACTTGGCAGGACAAGCAGAAAGTGCTGCCCAAGGCAGCGTAAGATGAATGTGTCACAGAAATACCTATGTCGGTTCCTGACAATGACCTGGATGAGATGGGTTAGGGAGCCCCAGCGATGCCCTAAAATCTGCTTCCCCTGCTTTCCCATGCTGGCTGGGGCAGGTGGGTAGTGTTAGCTTCCACCACCCCAGCTGAACTGGCACTGGCTCGCAGATGGGGCTAGGGGACACAGCCTGGGAAGTCACCCATAGCTGGCCACTGTCCCGAGCCAGCAGCGCTCTCCTCTAGAAAATTCCTTATGAAAAGGGCCATGGACTTCCAGCTCGGCTGTCTCCAGCAACAGGCACACAAGGACAGAAAGCGACAGTTGTCTGTGGTACGTACGGTTTGATTTGTTGCCTCAGGACTCATACCCTCCTTCCTGACGGTGAGGTCGAACGTATACTCCACATCTGCTTCTAACAGAGCTTTGGAAATTGTGACAATTCCTTCCTTGGCACTGAAATTCAGAGAGCACCCTGCAGCCGAGCTCTGCTTGCAAGGAGAAAAGAACTTTCAAACCCTCCTTGGTACGGGTGCACATCAGGTTAGTCCACAGCCAAAACATTCAGGTTCACACAAGTCACTGCTACAGATCTTACTGTGCAATGCCACCACTGGGGTGGGAGAAATGGGGTGGCATGTGGGCAATAAAGCACATTACCCTATTCTTCAGGTTAGTAAGCAATACTTGGAATACTCCTGTGTTTCATCTGAGCATCAATTTCTTATTTTACAGCAATTAATTCTTCACTAAATAGCTTACAAACATTGCCAAACAACACAAAAAGCTCACATTAAACTCAAAAGTCTAAGCCACACACACTCCACAACTTTCTGTTTTGAGGTAAAGATAGAAAACAATGACATTTTACCAGCAAAAGAATTGCACATTCAATCAAAAATGCTCTGAGGGGGATCTCCCGTAAGAATCTGAAGGGCAGTTCTCCCCTGCCCTTCTGTCACCGTAGTGTCAAGACTATTTCAGCATGTGAGGACAGTGACCTGCCTGTGCCCACAGTGACCATGACCTGTGCTCACTCGACTCCTCCAAAGTCTAACTTCAGCCCCTGCTGAAATTAAAGACATTTAACTGTTACCAGGTGAGGAAGCAGAGCCCTCAGCCCCGCAGGCTGCAATCAGCAGCTCGGCAATTCCTTCAGGTTATGGAGTGGCCACACTGAAACCACGAACCAGAGGCCAAGTGCAGAGGCAGCGGTGACGCGGATGCCTCAGCTGCCAGTGCCAACACTTCTGCCGTGCAAAGGACACTGCAGCACCGGGCTGCAGCAGGCTACACTGCACAGCTCCTCACAGCAATTTTTGTACCACCATCCTGAGCTGGGAAATGGGAAACCTTTGCAACCCTCCTTCCAGAGCAGCTTTGTTAAAGATGCTCACAAAAGCTTCCCCCAGTACCATTTGAACCCAGACATATGTTTGTAGCGGAGCTGCTGTGTGGCTCCCAAACCCTCTCTGGCTGTGCAAAACTGTTCTTACCTTGGAGGAGAATGTACAAGACCAATCGTATAACAACGGAGTCTGTTCACCGTCATCCAAGTTTGGGTCATAGGACTTCTCCCCATCCAAGATTAAGTCCTGAGTGTTGGACCATACACGGTATGACCCCCCATCAATGATTGGGACCAGCTTACTCGGTATCACAGTCACATTGGCAAAGATGCTTTTGGACAGTGGGGTGTCTCCAAAGGAGACAATAAAAATGAAGCAGTAATTCCCAACTTCCAGGGCAAGCTTTGGTATAACTAGCTGGGGCCTGTTCACATCAACATTTGGCAGACGGATCCTGCTGGAGTCATCCAAGTTCATGCAGCTGGGTGCTTGGTAGATCTCCCACAGGTGCTCTGTCTGGTACTTGATGCATCCTCGGAGGTCAATCTGTGCCTCTAGGTAGTTCCTCTGGGACCGCTTCATGACTACTTGAGGGGGCAAGGCTAACTCCACCTCTGGCTCCTCACACTCCAGGACTTTGACAGTGACAGTGAGGTGGGCTATGAAGAAGCTGATGAGATTGGTGGCATTCACCTCCACCAGGTAATCCCCAGGGCTCACGTAAGAATAGTTGGCCACTGCAACCCTGGTCATTTGAGTGGAAGAACCATCCCCAAAGGTCCACAAGAACTCAACACTCCTGCTGCTGGGCACCACTGCTGCTTCAAACAGTGCTGTCCTGTTGACAAAGGCATTGGAGGCAGTGAGGGAGACTTGGACTATTGGGTCTTGGACTTGGATGGTTCTGGTGATATTGATACCTCCCAAGTCATTGAAGGCATTGAGGTGAATCTCAAGCAGCCCTGCAGCTTCTGGAGTGTAGGAAACACTCTCTCCTGCCACAGTGACCACAGATCGTCCTTTCTCTTTCCACAGGGAGAACTGCCATGAGAATGCCACACGGGAGCCACTCCCCACCTGGGCATGGAAGCTCTTCTCCGTGCCTGTGGGTATGCCTTCCTCACAGCAGTTCAGGAGCCTGACATCACGGATGGCCTCCAGGACAGAGATGAGCACTTGGGCATGTGCGATGCTGATTTGGTTCTGCACTGTCACAGTTACCAAGTAATCGCCACTCTTGGTGAACTCATGCGTGTACCTGGACCCATTGAGCACCACAGAGTAGTCCCCACTTATGCTCACCAAGTAACTCACAGAGGTACCTGACAACATCCTGATCACAAAGGTGACCTGTTCCCCTGGCTCCACCACCTTCTTGCTAGCAAGAACTTCCAGTCCTTGAATCCTGTCCAGCACTGAGATATTCCTGCTGGCCAGAGCCCAGCTGATGTCATTTGATGCATTCAGATAGACTGTATAAAACCCTGCTGTGGGGAACATGACTGCCACAGACTGGCCAGTCAGCGTTCCATTTGGCACCTCCCAAAGCCATGTCACTTCAGTCCCTTTCTGCAGCTCCCCCTCAAAGACCACTGTGGAGCCGGATGAGACGTATCTACAGTCCAGTTCTGCAGTCCCTATACTCAGCCCCTCTATGACCTCCTCTACACAGATAGGAATTGTTGCATTGGTTGAATTCAGCTTGTTTTCTGCTTCAACGATGACCTCTATCACTCCAGGGCTTTGGAAGGAGTGTATAATAAAGGGTTCAGAAGTAACAGGAGAGAAGCCATCCTCTAGGTACCAAATGTACGTGATGCCAGTGCCACTGGTTATGGTGGTACTTATGTTAACAGAGGCATTAATAGCAACTGGGTTGGGGAAGGCACAAGGCTTTAAAAGACCAATGCTTTCAATGAACTCCAGTGTCCTGTTAGCAGTTGCACATCCCAGCATATTAGTGGCTTTCAGATAGACAGTGTAGTTTCCAGCTTCTAGGACAACCAAGGAGAAGGTTTTCCCAGTGAAGGTCTGCACAGCATTGCCATCCCTTTGGGCTACCCAGCTGTAAGAGATGTTTGTTCCCTCTCTCACCACTGCCTGCAAATGGAGTGTTTTGTTCGTTGGGAAATAGATGTCCTCTACCAGGTCACTGCTAGCCACCTGCAGCCCCTCAATCTGTTCCAGGACGTAGACATAGATGCTGTCCTGCAACGAACTGATCTTGTTCTCTGCTGTCACAATGACATTGAATGTGCCCACGGACCGGAAAGTGTAGGAAATTGTGGACGAGCCTTGGATAGGAGTGCACCGATCACAGAGGATCCACGAGTAGCGGATGGCACTGCCAGCTACAAGTGTGGCTACAAAACTCACTGAACCATTTAACGGCACCACTGTCCTGCTGGCATTGATGGTCAGCCCCTGGAGCCGCCGTTTCACTGTGACATCAATGACGGTCTCATTAAAGCTCACATCATTCCGGCCCACCACACTAATAGTGTAATGGCCCGTGTTGTTGTAGGAGTGGGCGGCGATTTGCCCGGGCTGGGTAGTGCCATCTCCAAAGTCCCAACAGTAACTCACTTTGGTTCCATTCATGCTGGCAGAGAACAGGTAGATCTGGTTCAGCTCCAAAACACTTGTCCCGTTATATTCAATCTTTGCTACCCCAACCGGTTCCTGGACTTCCACAAACGCTGTGTCGTTGTTGAAAGAGACATTGTTGGAGACAGTCACTGTGACCAGGAAGACCCCTGTGTTCTTGTAGGTGTAGGTCACTTCAGTCCCACTCGATCTAGTGGACTCATTGGTCCCGAAATCCCAGCGGTAGCGGTACTGGTAGAGAGGCACGGCACTGACCTGGAAGCTGCTCTCTTCACCAAGCCTCACAAACTGCTTGGAAGGGAGAAGTGTGACATTGACAATCTCTGGCTCCACACAGACGCTGGTGAAATAGTGAGCCTTGTTAAACCTGCTTGAGAGAGTCAGGGAGAGGGGGAATGTCCCACTGCGGGTGAAGTTGTGCATCACCACAGGGTCCCCACTGATTGTGACATTGGACGAGCCATCTCCAAAAGTCCAATCAAAGATGTATTCATCAGGATTTCCTGTCACATATGCAGTCAGCTGCACGTCCGGGTGCTCAAGGATGCAAGAAGTAGGCTCTATTTTGAGTACTTCCAGGACAAATATCCTAACGGGCACAGTTTGGGAGACAGAGTTCACAGGATTCACAGCTGTCACATTCACGGTGCAGTTGATGTCCTTTACATACACGTGTTCTACCACTGGCACTTGAGTCCTCAGCACCGTCCCGTCCCCCATATCGAATATCCAGGTGATGCTGTCCCCCGTCTGCACGGAAGCATTAAGGGTCACAGATGCTCCCAGCTCTGCTGCCTCATCTGCAGAAACATGAAGCCCAGTTATCTCTTCAAACACTTGGTAGTGCTCAACTGTCTCCACGCTGCTTATGGTATTGTTGGCAGTCACAGTGATGTTGTACACCCCTCTTCTGGGGTAGCTGTATGTCACTGTAGACTGGCTCTCTGTGAACAGCAAGGACCCATCCCCGAAGTCCCAGGTGTACACGACGCCATAAGGAGATGGCAATGGATCAGCTCTGAAGGTGACCGGACAGTTCACAACTAAAACATCCTCCTCTGCTTCCATCTTCACATCAGTCAGGTAACTGTGGATGTGAACTGGGGTCAAGTGGGTGAGGTTCTCAAACTGGTTTGACACGACAACCACCAAGGCATACTCTCCTGCATTGGAAGAGAGCAGAAAAAGACCAGTGGTGAGGACACGCTTGCGCAACAACTTGCTCAGTGCTGCAGCAGTGTGGGAAGCAGGACGGGGACTGCAGGGAGATACTCTGCTTCTGCACTGTGCACACCCTGGGCTTCGCTCCTCTGCTCCAGGACAAGCAGGAATTACACCCAGGCCATCCATGTGAGGACCAAACACCAAGTAAGAAGCCAGTCTGACAGATATGGAGAAAAGATTTTTTTTCTGTTTGCTCACAAAACAGACCCCCATCCTGCTGCCCACAGTAGCGCTCCCTACCCTCTCCCATCAGCACAGAGCTCACTTGCCACTCGTCTGTCTGCTGTGACTGCCCAAAAAGGGGACTGTGTGTGGTGGTCTTGCTTCTTACAACATGGACAAACCTCTCCTGGAAACAGTTACAGAGGATGGCAATTGCTGGAGACTCCCAGTCACTCTGGCTGTTTGCTCAGGAACGAGGTAATGACTTTCAAGCCATTGTTTTATTTGAAGGTGTATTATAGCCCCCTTGCAAGTAAAATATCTGAGCCCCTTCTTCCCCAAAGAACTGTCCTGAGCATACCTGGGTCTTGATAGACGTGTGAAACGTTGTGCTCAATTACAACCTCATGCACACTGGGATCAGGAACAAGGAAAGACTTGTTGTAGGGAGGTTGGAACAGGTATGTCTTCTGGACACCATCTCCAAAATCCCACCTGGAGAAACATGCAAACCGTGTTACACAGCACAGCAGGAAACTCATGGAAATCCCAGAGGAACACTGGCCTGGCCTAGCACTGTCTTTCAGGCTCAGGCCTGGGGTTTCCAGAAAAACCACAGGCAGTGTAATGCCAAGTATCAGAGCAGTAGCTGAGCCCAGTGCTGCAGAACTGTTGCTGTGAGAGGAGTACAGCACAAGTAAGAAGAGGAAGAACCCAGTATTAAAGCAATGTTGCAATCCTTTAAAAGAAAAGTATTTCAGCCTCAACTATAGGTCCCAGCCAGTGTGACTGAACCACGCTTGCAGAGATTTCAAATTAACTAGACAGCAGCGGAGAAATGGGCCATTTGACATCAGCTGGCCCTGGGAAGAGAAACAGTGCAGGCAAGACTGGTAAGCTATGCATAGTAAGATCCTAAGTTTGGGCAACTTGCAAAGGACTCACAGGAAAAGAGCATCCACAGCTGAATCAACCTGAACTCTTGCTGTAAGCTCCACGGTGCTGTTCTGCGGGAGGACTGGCAGGACACCCAACACAGTCAGGTTCTTCATCTTATTCATCATCTCCACCGTGACATTGTAATTGACCGTAAAGTTACTGACGTGGTTGGAGGCGGTGAGCTGGGAAGGACAGTGGGACAAAGAATGCATCTGGGATCACCCTTCCCTGCTGCCCTCTCCTGAGAGTGGGGCTTCACTGTACTGAAGAGGTCCCACCAGGCAGGCGAGCAGGTAAGGTCAGAGAAGAGCGGCCTGTGGGACAGTGAGACAGGGGCAACAGCCTGAATGGCACTGGAAAGCAGCATGGACTGGAAGGTCACCTACCTGGTGAAGCCACCTCTTGCTGGAACCACCACATCTTCACTACTAAAGTCAGTCCAAGACTGACTGGTTCTACAGCAAGAGGACAAGAGAAGATCTTCTCATGTGGGGACTCCTCTGGCTCTGAACTTGCTAGTTACCCTTTTGCCTGCTCTGAGGTGCCCTGCACAGTCCCCAGCTGCTGAGCCCAGGCACTTGCTGCCACCGAGGGGGCAAGAGCCACCCAGTTTCCACAGGACAGTGGTGGATGAGTGCCTCCAAGCACAGAGAGCGGGGATGGGAGAAACTCACAAAAGCACGCCAAGTGCAGCTCCAGCGTCCTGGGTGCAGTGGGCACAGAGAGGGAAAGCAAAGTTGGGCAGAGGAGGGAAAGGGAGGCAAGAGACTGAAGAGACATGACAGAAGTAGAACAGGATCCTCAAGGTTATATAGGCATTTAACACTGACAAGGCACCTAATAATGAAGCATCTTGCCATCTCCTCGCCTGCAGGAGAGCTGAGCTGCTGACAGAAAGGATCCTTCAAACCCAGTTGAGCAGAGACCTCCCACCCCAACAGATAAAAGAAGTTCATGTCTTGGCTTCTGTGGGTCTGTTCCACTGAATCCAGCAGACCCTAGCCTAATGCCACCTTGTCAGCTCTGTAAGTGAAAGCAATCCAGGCTTGTCAGCAGAGTGCTTCACCCAGCAAATCAGTGCTACTCAGCATAGTGCTGCACCAAGCAGATTAGTGCTAGCATGCCCTCAGAGCCAGGGCTGGTGTCTCTTCAGGAAGCCAGCAGTTACCCTGCTAACGGATCAAGCAGCTTGGAGCCAGACCAGGACTCTGCGTGGCAGTACAGGGCATGACACAGAAGGATGTTCTGGCCAGGGATAAACTCCTGTTCCACAACAGATACCTCCCTCTGCCCAGACTCTCTGCTCTATCATTCCTCTGGGTCATGACAAAGCCCAGTGTTCCAGCCTGCACCAGCACAGAGAGAACAGGACAGAGACCAGAAGAGCTTGTGGCAGAAGCTCTGTGCTGCCTATGAAAGTCTTACATTTGCATCCTGCCTCTGCCTGAATTCACGTCTCCTGCCTGCCAAAGCAGTGGCTGGCACCCTGCAACAGGGCTCCCTGCTTCATTCCTGTTGGGGAGGAGTAAGAACAGACACTCCATGAACAGAAAGGAGAACATGGAGAAAAGAGGAGAAAGTAAAGACGAGGAAGACAGCAAAGTCAGCTGTAATGGAAGAATAGGAAGAAACTTACTATTGCATTTGCAAGAGCAGCTCAGTGAGAAATAGTAGGCGAGCTTGTTAGGTGAAAACCTTCTCAACTCATCTCTGCCTTCTCCTCTCCCTGCTGCTTTTCCTGCTTAGTTTGCGGGACGAGATGGAAACCCAGGATTGAAATGGTATTATGGGAAAGGCCTTGGCTTACCGAAAGCTTGTACACAGCTGGGCTTTGGTAGATAACATTGAAGACAACATTGTAAAAAGTGAAAGATGGCTTATCATCTACTGTCCATCGGAAAGTCACATCTGACCCAGCTTCCATCACAGGGATGTAGCTCTGAAAGGCATGAGAACATTTTATACTAGTGCAAGAGAAAAGCATGCACAGCAGTTCCCAGGAGACCTCCAGCTGAACTGGAGAAGGAGCAGAGCCAGACTGGGAGGCATCACACACCTGTAAGACACTGCCCTCAAAGCATGACACAGAGGTGCAAGATCATCTGTGGCTTTGCTGCTGATAAAGAAATGCAGACTCTGACTCCATAAATAACAGCAGAGCAGGGGGCAGAACACATACTGCCTGCCCCCACATCCTAGTGCTCTGCTCTTGTGATCAGGTCTCTTTCTTGCTGGCTAAAAAACTTTCCCATATCTTTGCAGAAACAACTCAGCTTTAGCTACACCTGTAAGATGAGTCTCTGACCCTCATCCCTTGACGGTGCCTGACCCAAAGGCTAAAATGGTTGAACTGCACTGGACAGGATAGTCTCCCTCCTCACTCCTACAGTGCCTCCTGAGCAGACCGTGGCAGCCAGGAAGGGTGAGACCATCAGGCATTGCAGGCATAGGGTTCTGCCGTAAGCAGCCAGAGGTTGAACAGAGCATTCACAGATACCAAGGGGCAGTTATTGAACAGGTTTCTAGGGCTCAGCTGTAGCTCTGGGGACAGGGGATTGGAGGAAAAAAAGACTGCAAACACCAGAGTAACTCCAAGACTTTGACAGATGGATGAAACATTTTTATAGCTTCAGCTAGCTGATGTAAGGATTTAGTAGAGCAAATCTTAACACCTAAAGGAATAACTACCTTGACAAGTCAAAAGAAGGTAAATACTGGCTTTTTATAATGCCTCCAGTTTTCTGTGGAACTGGAAAGGCAGTACCCACCTCACAGGAGGTACTGCCTTACCTCTAAGGGAACCCAAGTGAATGTACAGCTGAGCTGTCTTCCTGCTGGAGAGCACCAGTGCTTTCTGCCACATGCCTCTGCCTGCAGCGGCGCTGTCTGCATGGCCTGGGAGCTGGCGCTTAGCAGCAAGCAGAGCTACACCCAACCACCGTGGAGCTGAGCCCCTGCCCTCCTCATGAGCCAAACACACCACCTTAGTCTTAAAAGCTAAAAATGCTACTGACAAATTAAAAGCAGCAGTAATCACTCACCACTCGTGTATTTAGCAGGACTCTGCTCTCAGGGTCAGGGGTGGCCCGCAGCCCACGGATAGGCTCCTCCACTTTCACTGTGACAGTGATGTTCTGCGAGCTCACAGTGTTCTCTGCAACCAGCGTGTGGGTGCTCATCCCCTCCCTGAGGCCGCTCAGGCTGACCACTGCAAACCAGGTGTCATTGGTCTCCCTGGCACAGTCTGCTGTCAGCAGGGCCACAGCCGCTGGGCAGGACCCCTCGAAGGGGAAGGTGCGGTTGTCTCCCAGCCAGCTAGCTGTTGCATTCACCCCTGAGGAGAGTTTGATGACCAGGGTAGTGTGGTTGGATGGTAGGTAGACCCTGCCGCCCTGAGGAGCGGGGTGGATGACACGCAGGCCTGACACCTGGGAAGCCACCCAGAAACTGCAGGACAGATTGGTGCTGAAGACCCCGTTGTCCACGCTGGCTCTGACCGTGTAGCGACCTGGATGCTCCAGCCCCGTGTTGTGGGAGCTGATCACCGGGACCAGCTGCTCCTCAGCGTACCAAACTCGGAGAGAACAAACAGTGTTGTTCATCCAGGTGGCACCGATGAAGCCGTCAGACAAGCCAAGTGCCGACTCCGAAGAGTTTATGCTTAAGACGTTGGTTCTGTAAGGGGATGTGGTACTTGGTTGGCACTGGAGGAGTAAGCCCAAGCCTGCATTGTGCTGGATACTGAAGACATCCTCAGACCTGACAAATATATTTTCTTTTCTGAACGTGACCTGCAGAGAGAGGAGACATTTTTGGATTAATGCCTCAAATCAAGAGCACTCAGCACCCAACTATTGCCTGGGCAAGACAGCTGGATTTACTGCCAAGTGGAAACCAACTTGGAAGCTGCAGATGCAAACACAGCACAGGGAGACATTTCACCATTGGTCACTCTGAATTAAATGCGCTAACACAGAAGCCAGCCTTATGCTCTATCCCCACTGCATAAGTGCAACGGGAACAGCCCAGGAAATCTGCGCAGCCTTTTGACCAGCTATGCTATTGCAACAGGTTACTGTCGGGAGTCCATGGCTTAGAGCAGGGAAGATTGAAAGCGGTGGCACGTGTGACGCTGGGCAAGTCACTTCATTTGAATGGACTTTGGCATCTCCATCTGAAAATTGGGAACAATTCTTTATTTACCGAAAGCACTCAGGAGAAAACTGCCCCACCTACGCACTGGTTATAGCAGCTAATAAACACTGACCAGATACCGGGAAGAAGGGCCAGCTGGTATTGTAAAGAGAAACTCCTCGATGAGTTCATAGCTGAGCTGGCTTTCACTGTGCTGAAGGGAAACGGGGGTAGAGCTGCTGGCAAGAGAACTGTTGGCACACTCAGTTGCGTTGCAGCAGTTGTTTAGCGATGAGCACAAATTAGTCAAATGACACCACTGGAAACCAGGAGGACATTCAAATAGTGTCCAGTTCCCATCATCCTGAGAAGTGTAGAATGGTTCTGTAGCATTTTTTTCCTCCTGGTAGTCTGCAAGAAGTGAAAGAGAAAGCAACAATCACATTCTGACAAGTAACACTTCTAGCGCACTTGTCCCTTGCTCCAAATTCCCCATTTTTTCCCACTTTGACTGATGATGGCTCCACTCTTAGTAAAAGCTGCAACTGCAACACATCATGGTGCTATATAAGACAAGTGTCCTTGTTTTACTGCAAAGGTTCACAAAGGCATGAAGGTCATTAAAAACAAAGTTAGCCTCTTTTCCAGTGAGAACACACCAATATGCAATCTAAAAGAGATCTATGTTCAAGCCAAAGCAAGACCAAACAAAAGTAGAGCTGGCTTTGACACTGAAAACACATTAAGCAACTTTTCTTAAGTTAAAGTTTCCATGTCAAAGTATCAGCTTTTCAGTGTCAAAAAATATCCTTTTGCAACCAGCCAACCCTATGGCAATAGCAAACATTTTGCTGCAAAATTAACTGTTGCCAAAACTGTGACTATTGAGCTGTTGTACAAGGAATAAAAGGCTTATTAGATTATCTCGTCTACCAGGAAGAATTGGGCTCACTAAAATGTTCTTCCTTGTTAACCTGTGGGACTAGATGGACCAAAACACATTCCCAACATTTGACATGTCATGTCTTCCCAAAGTATTAAAGTATAGCTCAGAAGATTAACTCACTTCTACATATGTTCCTTACACCCACATTTTCTTCACACACTAAGACAAGTTTCTCCCTCTATCAATTTCTCCAGGACAAGCACTTGGACATCTCAGGATGTCCAACCATACCTGCAGATTTTGCACTGTAGTGTCCTCAAAAAATGGAACCACATGTCTGAACCTTTGAAGACAGAGGGGCCACAAGAAGGCCACACACACTTAGCCTGCCATGGCTCTGATGGTGTCAGCTCTAACAATATCACAAGTGTTGAGAGGAGATGCCTCACCTTCTCCATCTATCGGTCTATGCACCTGGAACCTCACTTGAACGGGCTGATGCAGATCCTGTGTTACAAACTCCAGGGCAGTCAAATATCCCTCGTGCCTGAATGCCAGCTCAGGGAACACCATCACCTGCAAAACAAGCAAGGCTCTCACCTGCCTGCATTTTCCTGGGCACCTTCTGCAGCAGCAGGATGAGCAAACCCTTCTTACCTCCACAGCTTGCCATGGAGCTGACAGCGCATCTTCTGTCACATTTTTCACAGCCTCATGTGTGTCTGACACAGGGTCTCCCACAAAGAAGTTTTTGGCATTTAAGAGAACTCCTGTTTACAAAGGAAATATGTGAACAAAGCTCAGGAGACTCAGCAAAGCCTGAAGCTATTCCCCCCATCCTGCTCATGCTTGCTCAAACCATCCAGCAAAGCTGTAGAGGGCTTGGATCACTCAGGAATCTGTAACTTCAGCTTTACCGGAGAAGTAGCTGCTGTAATCCCATAGTTTCCTTCTTCTTCTTACAGGTGTTCTTATTTTTCTCATCCTGCACAAGTGATGTCTGCATTTGCAATTCTCAGCATTTTTGACTTCTAGGAACTCTACAAATACTTCTCCCTTCCAAAATCCCATGATTTTTTGAGCACAAGGTGTACTCCCCATCCTCCCTCCCCACCTGCACTTCATGAGAAATGTGGCCCAAACCAGCTGGTTTCCACCAGGCAAACACCTCTGGCTCATTCACAGCCAGGTCAGGCTCTGCAGACTGCACTCAGACAGCTGATGCTGTCCCTCCTACTAGGGCCAGTGAGCTCTCCTCCTAGCAATGGCTCTTCCTTCTTACCTAAATCTTCTCCCACATTTCATGTCCTTTCTGTTTCTCTTTTTTACTCCCTACACCATTTGGGAAGATCTGGGAGGCTGCATAAACACAAACCTGCACAGCATACGACATAAAACCTTGCCTAATGATCTCCGAGGCCTGATGATCTCACAAGACCCCAACATCTCAGACTACAAGGTGCCACAGAAGGACAGCAAGAGTTACCAAGGCAGCACCGTGGCCTCAGATCCTAGCAGCCGCAGAGACTGGTCAAATAAGAGAGAAAAGCTATTTCCAAAGCTCTGCCTCAGAGCTCTGCTTCCCTCTCTACTTCTGTTGATGGCAAAGATTAAAGTGGGCCAAATTCCTCCCTTTGGGCTAAGAGAAGTTTCTGAAAGTTTATCAATCAAACCTCTGTTGGGAATATTGTGGTTGTTGCCAGTCCCACTTGATCTAGGGTGATGCTCTGGACAACCCCCCCAGAGCAGCTCTATTTTTCCTTGGTACATGCCAGTGAGCAGGACACCTGCCTGCCCACAAGGCCAGCAGACAGCAGGAGCGAAGCAGAGCCCACCTTTTGGCTTGTACTCGCAGACGTAGCTATGCTTGGCCATGCACAGGTCTGTGTTACACTGGCCTGTTGGGCCCATCCGGACACAGTGGTCAGCATTTGATGGATGTGGTTCTCCTGGCAGCCAGTTCTGACAGCTCTCCAGGTTAAATCCTTCACCTCTTTGCTGTGCTCCAGTGCTTGCAAAATCATTGAACCCAATCCAGACATCGAGGCTCCTTCAAACAGAAAAAGAAGGAGGGGGGGGGTGGATTTCAGGAAATCATGAGTATTAGAAAGATCTGGGACTGATGCCATCTATGGTTCTCTATAAAAATAATCATCTTAACAACAACAGCTTCATCTGGGTGTCACAGACTGCATTTAACAGAGCCTTGTAGTTACTGAAGGATTTCAGTATCCATTCCACCACGAGAACCTGGCTCCTCAGTAACAGCTTTTTCATGGCACACCATCCTGCTGTCTACCAGCCCTTCAAACCTCTGTCCCAAGAGCTACAGAAAGCCACCTGCCCTTTGACAAACAGGGGGGAGAGCTGAGCCAAGAGGATCCAGACAGAGCAACCAACACCAACACACCACAGTGCAGCGGAGCTGGGAGAGAGAAGCAGCTCAGGGGACCACTGTGTGCAGCTGAGTCAGATGCTTGGTGATCACTGTCCCACAACTTGAGTCACCCCACTCCCAAAATGCCAGTCTCACTTGCTCAGTTTACAAGTTAAAGGCTCCATCGGCACCACAGAGCTTGTGACATACTGGTGAACACTGATTCATACCAGCCTCAACTGGTACAAAGACATCAGTGAGGGTAATGAAACAGGGTCAGGAGATGGCACTGGCTGGAGAGGAGAACCATAAGGTTTTAGTGTGTTCAGAAATTCCCAGGACTCTAAAACTGCACATCTCCTTCCCCAAGCCGGAGTTGCTTTCTTCGTATTAATATATTAATATCACTATGCTATCTGAGGGTACAGAGGGTCAACAGCCACTCACAGGGGCTGGAAAAGCTGAGACCAGCTCTCCCGCGTAAAGAGTAAACCCCACACAATACAGAGAAGCGGGACTAGCTGCAAACTAAGGAGTATCAGCAGGTTGACTTGAACGTCAGACCCCTCTCAGGAGAGCAGTCTGTTAAAACAGCCTGCCTGCACTGCACTCCAAATGACCCTCATGGACACTTCTAAGCCTGTATTGAGTCATAACTTAAGAGGAACAGCATGGTCATACAAAACACTGTCTGAAAAAGCTGCATCCTTTAGAAAATCTGTGCTTCATCTGGGCAGATCTGTGGAATTTGGCACTAGTCAATTCTCCACTGCAAGTGGAACTGGCACCAGTGCAGGATTAAACCTCGGATGGTGCCAGGCACGAGAGCTCCTGTTCTCTTTGATGCAGCTGTGTGGAGATGCTCAGCTACTCCTGAAAGGCAGCAGCCGTGGGGGAACAAAACACCAGCAGCAGAGGCCAATGAACCCCACATACACAAGAAACTGCCAGGATCATTTTAGGAAGATGAAATGTCCTTCCACATTTGGAAACTGGCTGAATCCCAGCAGAGATTCTGGTGGAAAGTGCTGAGTGGTCTTTCATAGCCACAAACAGCCTGGACAACTGTTTCTAATCGCACCCAGCAGAAAGTGAGGCATTTGTTCCATATTAACTTCTGGGGGGTGGGTAACAGCCTCATCATGCACCCTTCAAAGCCCCCAGCTTCTTCTCCATGCTCCCTCCTGCAGGCTGCTATCAGTCCTGCTACGTCTTGCCCCTCTGCTCCAGTGTGCTCCCTGCGTGGTACAACTGCTCTGCAGAAAGCAGACCAGGAAGATCATTGGTGTTTCTCCACCACTAGGCTCATGCCAGATGAAATGATTAATGAGGTCATGCTGAAAAACGACAACAAAAATAACTGTTCTGTGAATCAGTAGTTTTCATTGCAAATAAGATTAAAAAATAAATAACCACTGTGCTCTGCTCCCGCACCACTGGCAGGGGATTAGGGAGAATGGGCTAGGAAACCGCCTGTTTGCTGCCACCAGTAAAACTCGATAGAGATTTTCCTGTTCTAATTCCAGCTATGATCTAACTGCAAGTCATCAAAAAAAAAAAAAAAAAAAAAAGGGAAAAAGAAAAAGGGTGTCTGGCTTGTTTCCCACCCCTGCCCCACTGCTTGGCCCATTACCTTGCAGAGAGGAAGAAGAGAACTCTAGACATCCTTCTCTGAAGCAAGATGTGAGCACCCCTCTGCTTCTGAGGAAGGACCATGGACCATGCTGCCTTGCCTGGAGCAGAACAAAGCCTGAAGGAGGCTTGGAAGAGGAGGGGGGCTCCCTGCGCTGCCGCAGAGGGGAAAGCGGGGTCCCCTGGAAGGGGTGTGGGCTGGAGCACTCAGCTTCTGGAGGTGGGGAGGGGACCAGCTCAGCACATACTGCTCCTGGGGAGGCCATCAAACGGCAGGAGAGAAGGGGAGGAGAGAGCAGTCCTCGCTGTCGCATGTTCTAATGGGAAACAGATTTCTGCTTCTGTCATTTTCCCACAAGAAACTATGGAGGCTGCATGTTCCAAAAACCTGCAGCTCGGCTGATTTGTCTTTTATCACCAGGGAAATCGCATCCTGGAACTGCCTCATTCATGTTTATCTGAATGGATTAATAAAATAAATACATGAAATAAAGGGGGCTGGGGAGGAGAGCAACATGGGGCAGCAGCTGGGAAACAGCTTGGGCGGCTCATTCCCCTCTGAGGTCTCATGATTTCCTTGCACTGCAGTCCATCAAAAGCCCTGCACGCAATGCCTGATAAATCAGAGCACCAAGTGACCAGCTCCTAACCCACAGAGAGGGACAGACTCCTCTTCCCCAGAGCAGGGACCACGTGTTTGCAATCTCAGGATAAATCCCAGTGTGAAAGGAACAGGGCAAGGATACAAGTTTGGGAAGAAGGGGATGTCAGACCCTCAACAGGACTGTTCAAAGCCTACGTCACACGCAGCTGTTCCCTTTGCATGCGCTTTCTGGGCCATGTTTATTAAGAGGCCATCTCCAATATCTGCATCTGGGAGCGCTGACAAGAGCCATCAGGCCCCTGAAAGCTCTCCTGGTCATTCTCTCCAAGATGGCTGGTTGCAGAAAGTGCTCTGAGAGGAGCAGATTTAATCAAAGGCTGACACTTTCAGTGCTCTCTGTTTATAAAGCCCAAGTCCTGAGGTGGAACAGACGTTGCTGGAGCCTGACACTCAGAGAGGAGTGCTGCTCCTCCTCAGGATGCAAAAGAAGAGTGGAAAGGGTCTGGGTTCAGGCTGCAGCCATGTCTGGAAGGGTGTGGGATCCCAGCTCGGGGGCAGGACTGCAGGACTGGCTTGGGCTCTGCTACAGTGGCTGCTCAACGCCACAGTGTCACACGTGGGGCAATCCAGCTGTAATTCTGCTGATGGAGGGAGCTGGTTGGAAGGTCACCCTCAGGCCCTGCTTGGCAGCCACATGGACACAAGCACAGACCCTCTCCATCGCCCAGCCCCAGAGGGCAGATGTTGCTGAACTCTGAGGTGGAAGGTCTGCTTGGCCCAGCCCCATTTGCTCCTGACCCTGCACCACCCTGCACCATTTCAGATGTACACACAGGCACCAAAGTAGAGTAGGAGATGCCCACCAGAAGCAATCCCACAACTCCCAGTTCTGACTTCCAGCCTTTCTGCCCCGTTCCCTTTCTTCCCTCCACAGCCTTTAAGCAAAGGAGCCAAGTTCAGCAAGGGCTCAAGCTCTGCTTATTCCTCCTCTTTGTTCACCAGCCTCATCCCTACCATCTCCCCGTACTCAGCCTGGACCCGTGTGTCTCTCCAGCCTGGCTGGCTGCCACCAGGCTCGGCAGGACCCTCCCTCCAGACCCTCTGCAAATGTGACCCCAGGAACACAAGACTCATCCCTAGGAAATTTTAACTCTTACCCTTCTCGCTTACCTGATGACATGAGCAACCAAGAAGCTCTGGATCTCAGGGCTGCTCACAAAAGCCAGCTCTCCGTTGCCATGCTCCTGGCAGTGCTGCTGGGCCTCCAGCCACTCAGCCTTCTCCACCACCAGCTGATAGCAGTGGTTATTGCCCGGGAAAACCAAGCCATCAGGGGGACACAGGGGGTGAACGGCTGCATCAGGTAGAAGAATACACGCATGATGTCCTTTCTATGGGACCACACACCCCAACCCAATCCAGGGAGTGAGGAAGGAATGTCTCGTCCTTCTTGAAGCCCATAAATCCCCTTTGCTGTTGAAATGCACCCTGTGCAGTCATCTTCCTGGCCTAGGACAGTGCAAAACACCGCCTGGTCAGTCAGGGGAGCCCCAGAGGAGTCATCCCTTTCTCCTCGTTAGGGAGGAAGGGAAAGGGAAGGCCCAGAACCCACTGCCACCCCTCCCTTGCTCAGCACCCAGCCAGCCAGCCCTGCTTACCTCTGCCCAGCTCCCCAGCCTCTGCGGTGATACTGTACGACACTGCAAGGCCTGTGCCACCTCTGTTGCGGATCCGTATGTCCAGGCTCTCATTAGTCTTGACCAAGGAAGGACACTGCAGTTCTAACTGTTGGGGTGAAGCCACCACCTCAATTTCTGCCTGCACGTATAAGACCTTGGTGCCCACAGAGATGGTGGCAGTGACATTGTACTGGCCAGGTAAGGCATACATGTGGACAGCTGTATTTCCAGTGGTGTTGAGAACCTCTGTCTGGTCCCCAAATTCCCACAGTAAAGTGCTGACAGCAATGGGAATACTGACATTGAAGAGCACGGCCTGGCGTAGGCTGTACCGGGGCTGGAGTCCTGTGAAAGACACAGATAGCTGTGCCTGGAAGGGAGAGGGGACGAGTGATGGGCCACCACAGGCCTGCCCGGACAAATGCTCAGTGCAAAATGGCAAACAACCGTAGGAAGAGTTTGTTTCATGGGCAGTACCACACAAACACTGCTCCTGGGTGCTGAAACCTCCATATTCCTGATCTTCAGCATAACAGAGGGCACTGCAAGTCTCCTCAGTGAGGTTCCCAGGGTGAACAGATGTGAAGAGGATGACAAATTCAGTCCCTTCTGTGTGGTTGCTTGTCAGACACGTTATGTATTGAGCTCCTGGGGGACAGAACAGAAGATCCTCTTGCAAACTGACACTGTGAAACCCTCCAAGACACGCCACCCCACACTCCTGGGAATGGACTTCTCCTGGGCAGCTCCTACTCCCAGCACTTCCTTTTTGAGACTTGCCTGGGAAGCCTTTAATCCCTCAGCGACAATTTCCAAACTCTTTATGCTAATTAATGATGACAGAAATTACAAGCTGGTCACACAGATTTATGGAGCAGCAACACTCAGTAAATAAAATGGGTCTTTAGAGAGCCTGACAGTCCTATGGGACATGGAGCCACTGAGTCTGACCCTCAAAGGAGCCCACAGGACTAGCCACCAAGTAAGACCAAGACAAAAGGTTGTCCCTTGGCTGTACCTTGGCTTGGTCTGGTGCAGGATGTTTCACTGCATGCTGCCTGGGACTTCCAGCAAAAAGTCTATAAGGAAACACACTTGAGCAGATGGGGCACGGGGGAAACACCATCGGACTCTTCACCAAGCCCATGACAGAGCTGGACAGACACTGCAGCCATCTTCCTCCATGGGGAGAGCAAAGAGCTTCCCACTGACTTGCAGACAATATCTGGTGCTAGAAAAGAGGGCAACGCCACACACAGCCTGCACCTAAGGGGTGCAGAAGGACGCACATGTATGCATTCATGGGAACATGTGCCTGGCTACAGTGAGCACAAGTACACATATGCATGGATATGCAGGCATGTACGATGGCAGCCACAATAGCCCCGGTCTCAGAGCAACAGCTAATTCCCTGGACTTTATTTCCTGCTCATTGCCTTGCAAGAGGAGCAACGTTTCCCTGCCACAAACACACAGGCAGGGCCTCCGCCATGTGCACAGCCGCAGCCCAGCTGGGACTGCCTGGCCTCCTCTCCAATTCTGCCCACGCAACCGAGCCATGTTTGCTCCTCTGTTTCTGCTGGTTGCTACAACATCTCCCCCCAAACATCTCAACAGCTCCAGTCTTGTGTGATCTTCCCATATCAAATCCATCCAATTGTCTGGGTTTCTTCACAGCCTTCCTGCAAACATTGAGCCACTTTTCTTAAGAAAAATCTCATGAGGAAGACCACGGCATGGGAACTACTTTGCTTTTTTACACCAGCCTGGTTGTACTTCTTCGTTCCCTGCTGCTCAGTAACAACTGTCAGTAGCTGGCAGGCTGTCCCCAGCTTACTCCCATCACACTAAATTACCGAGAAGACAGTCTCCCATTATTGTTTCCACACTAACTTAAAGTAGTTCAAGAGGGGAACAACTAATTATCAAGGGAACAACAGTGTCGGTATTAGTCTCCTTGATAATTCCTGCAAGGTGCTGCAAGGCTGGGGTAACCTTGCTGAGGAAAGAGGAGCAACCACCACCTGGGCTTTGGCCCCAGGGAGCACTGCACCTCACCAGGCAGCTCAGCTGGCTCCCACCAGCTCTGGCTCCCACAGCCTTCATCACTCCACCTTCCCATCATGTATTAAAGGAGATGCCTGCTGCCTGCTGGGGGGAGCATTCGCTCTCCCTTCCTCTCTGTTACTCAGAGGTAGCTCAGCATCCAGGCAGGATAAGTTTTCTTAGGGCTCCCCCTTCCCACTCTCCTGTTAAACACTGTCCAACCTTTCTGCTAGCCAAGGCAGTCAGAAAGCACCCGGAGCAGGCGATGGGCTGTAGATGGGGGCAGCGTTCATTCAACACTCCCGATGTGGAGCCCTGTCACCTGCAAAGATTCAACTTAGCATGTCCTCAAGTCCCATCAACTTCAGTGAGATTATCACTGCCTAAAGTCAGACTGAAAGAATAAAAGCCTAAGGCCAGAGGTCACGAAGCTAGTGTCATCTGATGGCTGCCTGAAGCTTGGTCTGTAATGAGTCTGTTGGTCTCAGCCCTGGTATGACCAACTCAACCCTTAAGGCATCAGTCATATGCTACCATTATTTGCTTAATTAGATTAGAACTGGTGGCTTGAGGTCTAAAGAGGTCTAGATGTGATCCCCAGCTGCCTTCGGGACCATTGTTTCCACTGGTTTAGGCATCTCTCCCACGGCAGCCCACAATGTTTCCTTACCGCAAGTAGCATTGACGAACAAGACATCAAAGAGGGAAAGGTTTGCCACCTCAGGGGGGTGGGCGCATCTCGTATCTGATGCCTGAATAACTTTCACTTGTCTGTCTTCCACCCAATGGGGCAACCAGGAAAGTTTGCAGTCACAAACAAATGGATTCCAACTTAAGTTTCTGTAACAGGGAGATCAGACAAAATTCAGGCATTAATTTGACATGTGCTAGGTGTTAATTACAGCAGTGTGCAGATCCCTCACTGTTCCCATCTGTGCCACTCCACTGAAATGCTTCAGAAAGAACTGCGAGGAGGGTTAATGAATAGGGAATCAAGCAATAATTAACGTGATTTTTCTAGAGGCTAGAATTAGGCAAGTACTTCAAGTACTTTTTTAACTCTACAAATAATTGTTGCAATTAGAAGCGAATTACAGACACAATCTTATATTTAAAATAGTCTGCCATCTAACAGCCATTGGATGTAATGGCAGCTTCTCCAGCTAAGGGAGACTATTTACAGCTCCATTAAAAAATAGCTAAGAGAATAAAATTGATCTGTCAAAAAAGAAATGCAAAGTCAATGATAATCTTTCCATGTGGCAGCCTAATGAAAAGATGGAAACTTTAATTGCAGCTAAGCTTGATCCAAATTACAGCCTTCGGCATTCAGCTGTGAACAGGACAGAGATGGAAAGCTGTTTGTTTAGCTGACGCCAGCTGGGCTGGGCTGCCACAGGGGCTGAACCCAGGATTTTCACCCTGAAAGCACCACTTTGCCAGCCAGCCTCAGCAGGGGCAGACTCACTCGGACCTAGCCTGGATCCTTTGTGTCTTTTCGGTGCCACTTGTAAGCAAAAATGCAGAGCTGAAAATGCCCTTTGTGTCATGTCTTCAGGAAGAATGTGTGGCTGAGGTTTTTTCTTGCTTGCCAAGAGCAACTGCATGGGGTTAATCCTTTGGCTCGTTCAGATGCAGAACTGCCATTCTGTGCTGTGACTTCATGTATCTCTCCCGGAAATGTGGCTTCTGCTCGCTTCACCTAACACCACAGATTTTAATTACTTCAGTAAAAAACCTATGAACCTAAGAACGTGGATCACTTAGGGAGAACATCTTCAAGTGACTTAGACACCTCAGTCAGCGCCTCCTGCGTTGCAGGTCAGTGCCCTTTTTATTAGACCAGAGAGTCCCAAGGTGTGACCATACAAACAGGAACGGTAAGTGTGACCCAGAGCACAGCCAAAGAACCTCAGCAGGGCTGGTGTGGGAGTGAAGCAGAGAAGCCAAGAAGGTAGTGGCAGAGGTCGGAAGTATCCAGGAGACAGAAGCGATTTCTAGGAAGAGATAAGGCTTGAAGGGCACCAACAGGACCCAGGAGCAGGACACAGCTTGAGGAAGAACTTGAGAGTCTAAAAGGTAGCTGCTTGGTTAGGTACACACCCAGATCTCCCCCAGACGGCACCATATCCCACCCCACCAGGAAAGGAAGAGATGTTTCAAGGAAAGGTCTCAATAAAGAACTGGGAAACAAAGAGGATGTACTTACATTTCACTTAAATTAAATAAATTATCAAATATTCCATCTTCTAATGTAGAAATCTTGTTGTGGCTTATATCTCTGTAAAAGAGGTAAAATGAAAAGGAAAGTTCATCATGCTGGTAACAACTTCCTGGCCCACACACAGGATCAACCTCTGTCCCAAGCTCTGCTTGGGTTCCAGTTACCTTCTGAGCACCTTCAGTCTCAAAAGTCACATGCATATAATAGAAAAATGTCCAGCCAGGCACTAAGTCACAGAATCACAGTGTGGCTGAGGTTGGAAGGACCTCTGGTCATCTGGTCCAAGTCATCTGGTCCAACCCCCCTGCCCAAGCAGGGTCACCTAAAGCAGGCTGCCCAGGGCCATGTCCAGACTGCTTTTGTGTATCTCCCAAGGATGGAGATTCTATAACCTCTCCAGGCAGCCTATTCCCATGCTCAAGTCCATTTCAGTGCTCCAAGCCCTTCCATCAGTCCTCCTTCTAGATTTTTGAGGTGTAAAGATGGCAGGCTATCCAGACTGCCAGTTACTCAGCTGGAATCACTAAAGCAGGTTTTGGTGCTAGCTGTATTGGTGCCTGCTTCGGTCTGACAGTCCAGTCTTTCTTTAAAAAACAGTTAATCTTCTCTAAGAACCATCAGCAGGTAACAGTGCAAACTCATTTGATCAGCAGTGAACCAGTGAGTTTGCTAATGGTCAAAGCTCTCCTCTTCTCCTGGCCCACACAGAGTATGGAAAGCTTTAGTAAAACAGGACAGCTCAAGCTGAGAAGAGCAGTGAGACATGGAGTCTGTCCCCCACTAGTGCTGGGCTCCTCAAAGGACCCTCAGACTCAGTACCTAATTCCTTGTCAGGATAGATAGGATTTGGATACCGCAGCTTTATCATCATTTTCCATGTACTAACACAGATTTAGTGATAAATCTCCTCTTGCCTTGATCTCCTCTTCACCTAGCAGTACAGCAGGTCAAATCCTCCCTGACTCTGAACATCCGTAAGCAAATCACCAGACTGTGCAGCTAAATACCTTGAGGAAGGAATCCAAGGACACATCTGTCTGGGGCTCGACAGATGAGGTCAAGCAAGAACAAGGCTAACTTGTGAAACACAAGCATGTGTTCTAGATACCAGCTCAAATGTGCATGGCGAGCTGGAGGACTGGAAGGGCGGAATGTGTACTTACAGTTTTGCCAGAGAAGTCAGGCTTTTGAATATCTGAACATCTAAACCACTGATCTTGTTATTGGAAAGATCCCTAGAGAAAGAAAACACAATTTTCAGTTTTCGTTCAACTTCATTTTGTCATTCCTCCATTACTAGACCTTAGAAAAGCCTCTCTCCAAACTCCATCCAGACTCCAGACTGGAGGGTTTTGATGTGTTGGAGCACAGCATTTCTCCCCGCCAAAGAAAACACCTTTCCCAGCTATAAAGCATTTGCTACTCAAAGCTTTGTATAATGTGTAGATAAAGATCTGAACTATCATTATATGCATACCATTCTGCAGTGTATCTAGAGTAATTACAGACATGACAAATGTATTACTAAGTTTGATGTATCCTTTGACAAAAATATTCATCTAATATATGTTTAAAGAAGTAATAAAAAATACTTTAGACTGAAGTAGTAATTAACTTAGAGAAAAATTTATGAGGAACTTCCAAGTCCATTTCTAGTGCCAAAGAACTCATCATTAGTTACACAACTGATGTGTTCAACTTTTACATTTTGTCTTTTACTTTTTGTCTCTGTTTGGAAAAGCTTAAAAGGAAAGAAGTAGTAACAAAGAATATTTTCCATTTAAAATCAGGTTAGATTGTCTTTATAAAAGGAACACTGTTCTAAAAAATCTCTGATCACTCCCTGTAACACCAATAGCCTTCAATTCATCCAAAATAAAATTGTTTCTGTCCTCCAGTCCAGCTCTTTTCACCCCATGTCCTCTTTTTCAATTTTAAAATGTCACTCAGCTAAGAAGTGAAAGTTTCCCTGATAGGTCGCCACTTGTTCCCAATAAACTCCACTCTTTGGTTTCAGATGAACCTCCTTTGGCCAAAACCTTCTTCTAGCAGCATCAAAATACTTATTCTGAGCCCATGCAATGGTTGTTATCTTTCAAGGATTTCTGGCAGAGCTCCAGGGAGTTGGACAGGGCTGGATTCACTGCAGCCGCAGCGTGCTGTGTCAACAGACATTCTCCTGCTCACCTCCCTTCTCACCTTTTTTCCTGCAAGCATCTCTCACAATTTCTCCTCGCTGTCTCACCTCTTATTTTTATGCCCTAATCAGTTAATTCTTTGTTTGATCTGACATTTAAACTTAATTTATCCAAATGAAAAGAATTCTGCCAAACTGGCAGGAAAATTACGTATGATTCCAGGAAACTGGGGATAAGTAACAGGGATGGATGTCTCTTTAAAAGGTTTATTTTCCCTGATTTTGCTAAGTGGGAATTCGTTGCCAAGCCAAGAGTCGATTCAGAAGAGTTCACCAGCAACACCAATAAGGAAGTCCAAGAAATGTGCAAAATAAAAGCTCAACAAATACACTTAAAAAAAGGATGCTAGCAAAAATACCCAATCCAGCCAGTGTTCCTTTGTCTCAGGGTAGCTGGGACAATAGTTAAATAATACTGAGCATCCTTTGCTGAAGTGATGCAGACCACATGAGAGTCACATTCTGCACACGGGTAAGAAAGTCACCTCCAAACCAGTTTCCAGCTCCCACTTGCAAGACAAACACAAAAGATAGCTTGGACTGGAATCCCAACTGCTGCCAGCCAGGTCAGATCCTTCCTCAGGGAGGCTCCTGCTCCACTCCTGCTTGAGCATTTTCTGTAAATTGTGCTCCTCTGACTCTGCACCTTCTTGCATTACTTGACCAGTTTTGGAAAGGATCAGACCACCAATCAGTTACCTTACAGGGAGACCAGTACAACTATTTCTCTTCTCCTTTAAAACACTTGGAAATAACCCATTTTGGTTTTTAGGCAGCATCTCAAGCCCAAGCCAGAAGGAAATGGTGTTTCACCTCTGATGCCTTCTTACTCCTTGCCCAGACAAGAGAGACCTCCAAAACAAACCATTCTGCTACAAGATCAGGGCTTTGCCATTTTGAAGAGCTTCTCCAAAAGCACCACTTGGCTGCATGGAGAAGAGAGTACGCAGAGCAGGGCGAAGCTCTCACCATCACAGATGGCACAAGCAGGCACCTGAGCCGTGCAGGGTAGTGGGACACCCAGCCCCAAGCCCAGCCGCCTCCTCTGCAGCTCTCTGCAGCTTTTCATCTCTCCCATCTTGCTACTTGGCTAGTAGAAAGTGAAGAACTCCAGCAGGGTAGGTCTGCTCTTCTCCATCCCTCTGCCACAAGTGCCAGGTGTGGAGGGGCTGGTCCATAGCTGGGAGCCTTCCCCATCCCTTTACAAACATCCCTTATCATTATTTCCATTTCACCTCAGAGAAAGCTTTTAAACTCAGGTAAGTGAAGGCTAAGACCCCAAATCCTTGACCCCCAGGGGTCAGTCAGCTTCATTCCTACCCAAGAGCAGGACCAGGGATGACTGTGACCTGGTACCTGCTCCAGGAAGATGCACAGTAGCATTGCTGCTCCCACCAGCTTCCTCAAACAGGTAAAATGCAAACAGAGGCAGTAATTTCTTGCGGTGCCGCTCTTACACACTGTGTTGGACTGACACTAGATGTCACTGCCTACTGAGCAGCACACACAGGGGAAGCAGCTCCTGGTGAACAAGAGTGATCCACTCAAAGGGTGCAGGACACCTGGTGCTGTGGCTCAGCCAGCAGGTTTTGCTCAGGAAAGGTCAGCAGGAGCTGTGCCCCATAAACTAATGAGTGACAGCCCTCAACCCTCTTTCTCAGGACTGCGCTGCTTTGTATGGCCAGGACAGCTTGTGAGGGTGTCAGGCCACTTGGATGTGTGTCTCTGGGGTGCCCCAGTGAGCCTCCACAGCGTCATGGTGGAAAGGCTGGAGAGGGCTCCTGCACCTTTTTCCTCTTCTCCACCTTTTTCCTCTTCTCCCGATAATACAGCTGGGCTGCCATTCCGCACACACATCCCCAAGCTGATACAGGCAGATACCATCTGAGCTCACATATCTATCCTGTACCCACTACCGTCACCCAAAGCCAACACTGACCCACAGCCCAGCATGCAGAAAAGCTCCACCAGTGGGCTTCAAAGGAGAAAGCTGGGGCTCGGTTCACAGGTGAGGCTGCCTCAGAGCCTGCGAGATGCTCTGAACCCTTGGAGTAATTAACCAAGCCCTGTCTATTCCCTGACACTTTGTCACTTTACAATTCACGTGCTTTCTTTCAAGGGATCTCAAGACCTTGGCTCCCACCCTCTTGTCTTCCACAGCCTGAGCTCCTGTCCAGCACCCACAGATGCTGCTGAACTCCATTCAGACCAGGCACTAGCTGGCAGCCCATCGGTACCTACAACCCAGAGCCCAATTCCCTCACTATTTTCTACCCTTGCCTTCAAGATCTGATGAGAAACTGGTACAAAACCTCCCAACTTTCAAACTCCCCAGACCTCCTGGGTGCAAGAGCCTGCAAAGGAAGCAGAGCTCCTGTTGACAGGACAGCTTGGAGGAGCAAGGAACAGCGGTGGATGCCAGTGCCTGCCACCTCCAGCCGCGACAGTGAGCTGGGCTGCCAGCCGCCTGCTTGCCTTCTCCCACTGGTCCCTCTCCAACTTGTATGGAAAATCATATTATGCCTTCCTGGCATGGGAAAGATGGCTGTGAACCAAGCTAGGTTGCAGAAAAAAAAAAGTAATCAGGAAATACTGAGCAATAAAACCCAACGCAAAGGCTGTGGGACAGAGCTCAGCCTCTTGGTGCCACAAACTGCCACGACTGTATTTTCCCAGCCCACTGCCAGGGCTGGAGGAAATTCATAGCAGGTTCAAAGCAGAACTGAATCCAGCAGAAAACAAGGCTCTCCATTGAAATGCACGGTGCACACAGACTGCCGCACTCTCCACGAGAAGAAAGAAAAATTTAGTTTACTGTGACATGGGGGATACTGAGAACACCCTGTGCTGCCTGGAAGAGGGCAGCTATGGGCAAGTCACAACTTCTCAATCCTACCTCAGTTTCCGCACCCGCAAAACGGAGCCATGTAAGCCAGAGGAGGCTGGGACAGCTGGCCCACTTCTCCACACTATGGTATAGAACAACAACTGTGCAAAAGATGCCTTACAGGGAGCTCCCCTTGCAGCAGACATGTTCACCTTACATGCCTAGCAAATGAAGATTTTAAAATACTTCTGGAAGTGGATTCAGTAATGTGGGGAAGGTGAAGCTTCGGATAAGGGAACATTTAGTAACGAGGGTGTCAGCCCGAGCCTTGGGAGCCTTCAGCTCCATCCTAGCCCTGCTACCAACTCCCTGTGTGATGCTGGGTGCACCACTGAACCCTGCCAGAGTCACGTGTACCGCAGGGATAACAGCAGCCTTTCTGACCAAGAGCATGAGGATGGATCAGTCACAAACACTGCCAGCGAGATCTCCTGCAGATGGGGTTGGGTAACTTCTGGGGGTAAGAAGCATCAAGCACTGGTGTGCCCTCACATAGCTGCTGCCCTCCAGCAGCTGCTGATGGAAGCAAGCAGCAGGGCTGGCTGCTACCCACTTTGTCCCCTCCTGATGCTCAGATGGGCTCCACGTCCCCACAGCTGCAAGCTCAGGGCAGCCGAGGGTTTATTTCTGCAGCGCTGTGGTGGACAGGCTTTTTTTGGTGCACTGCTGTTTTTTTCTTAATTCCGCAGAACATATAATGTTGAGCAGAGTATAGCACGCCTCCATCTGCCAAGCCTGATGTCATGCTCTCATTATGTCATTTGCGGGCCCGCTCTGCCTTCATTTCACAAAAAAGGAGGGGAGGGAAGGGAAGGGGGGGCAATGCTGGCCTGTGCCTTCCCCAGCCCTTTTGGTGCATGGACCCCAGCCAGAACAGTAATGGGAAAAGCATCCACAGACAGAGAGGAGCGTCTGTGCAGAAAGGAGCCTGTGTGCAGGCTCAGGGAGAGTTGCAGCAGTTCAGTAGAGAAGAAGCTCCAGGTCTGTAAGCCACAATAAAAGGTAAGATTTTTGTGGGTCAGTGAAGCTCCAGCGGTGCTAGGCAAAGACGGCAGCTTGGGTACAGTCATATTTCCACCCAGAGTCTGCACAGGAGCCTCTACAGTGGCCACTAAGGGACCTGCAACAGTGCAGGAGGAATAAAGCATCTGCCCTCCAGGCTGCCGGGTGCAGCTTGTAGGCAAGGGAGATCTTCCAACCCATCTTCCTGAGCCAGGCTGGCCCGACAGGACACACAGGGTGAGTGCATGGAGCATCTGCAACAGACACTGTCCTCTGGGGAAAAGCACTTTCTCCCTGTAGATCATGCAGGTTGGGCTCTCCCCACTTGCCTCCCCAACCAACCAGTCTTCCCTGATCCAGGACAGACCCCCCCTAGAATGGAGTTTGCCTCATGTTTGTGTGACCCCAGTAATAGTCCTGGGGACAGGGCTGGCCCTCATTTTGGTCCAGATACTGTGTTTTAACAGCAGGAGTGGCTGCAGGGACATCGGAACAGCTCTGCCCCCTGGATCAAGGGTCCATCCTGCCCCAGATCACATCCCCAGTAGTGGTCAGTACCAGGTGTTCAGTGAGATGCACGAGCAATCCTTCCCCAGCACACCTCCCAGCTCTTGGCAGCCAGCAACAGAGGACCTTCAGAGCCAGAGACTGCACTGAACTGTTGTATTTAACAGCCACCAACAGATGGATCTTCCTTGATGCCGTCTTCCCCTTCCTGAGCCAGCCTGGGCTCCACAAGAGCCCACAGCAACAAGCTCCATAACTCACATGCTTTAAAAAAGAAGTACTTTCTTTAGTTTGTTGAAACCTGCTAGAGGCATCACTTCATTGGATACTGCCTAATTTTCTGTACTGTGAACACTGAATAAATGTACTTCTTTATCTCCCCTGCCCCACTTCTGACTCCAGAGCTTCTCCCAGACTGCCTTGGCCCTCTTTCCCAAGCACATCTTCCAGTGGGAGCAGTTCTCCCTTTCTGACCTCAACTCCACATACTTTATCAAAATACTCACAGAATTTCACCTTCAGGATACAAAAGTGCTCAGTCCCTGGCAGTTCTTTGCCTTGCAAGCAACCAGGGAGGAGATGCAACAACCAAAGTGAGCAGCAAACCAAGGCACAGAAAACACCGCCAGCAGCAGCAGCTGCCCAGCAATGCCCTGACCAATGCCCAGCAATGCTCCCATCTCTCACCCTCACCAAAAGCCAGGCTGCACCGTTCCACACCTTGCAACCAGAGAAGACAAGTGACAGAGGGCCATGTGAGATGGCTTATGAGGCACAACGAAGCCCACAGCTTCCAGAGCCTTCCATCCGCTGACAGAGCAGCAAGCTGCCCAAGAGGTCGCCTGCACAGCCCAAATGCTGTCTTACGTGTTACCATGGCAAATGCTTTTCTAGTCTCCAGGAATAAAAGGCAGCGCAGTGCCCCATGCAGCAGTGCTGCACTGATACTGCCCGACATACATAACAGACTTTCCAGAAAAGAGGAGGGAAAACCCTATGTGGTTTTGCATGCTTTACCCAGGAAAAATTAAAGGGTTTTGCTGATCTGATTCCTTTTTTAATTTGTCTTTTGCCTTGCACCTCTCCTAGGAAGCACAGTAGAAGTAATAGCACTTGTGTGCATAGTGGGGAACAGAGATTCTTGCCACAGTGGCTACCAAAATGTGAAAAAAACCCATAGATTTTTCTGTGTGCCGAATGCGGGCAGCAACGCTGTCATCCTGCACGAGATGCAGGGACACCCTGGCTGGCAGGCTGGAACAGCCTCAGCCGCTCTCCTGCACCATGAGCTCTCTGCCTTTCAGTACTGATGGGGGCCAACAGCATATGGAGATCTTCATCACCAGCTACTGGTTTCAATCACATTGAAGCAGGGATTTTCCAAAGCAAAGGGATTCTAGCCCCACCACACATCACCTCCAAGAGCTGCAGCTGAACACGAAGAGGGGCCTTTTGCTGGTGGGTTTCACCCCCTTCTTTCCCAGAGCCATGTAGTGGGTTGCTGTGAACCAATGCATCCCACCCCAGAGGAGGCTGCACTTTGTCCGTGTGCCTAGGAACTCCCTGCGGAGATTAGCTCCCAAAGAACAGCAAGGCTGTCAGGGAGCAAATGCAGGAGGTGGAGGGCTGTCCAGGGAAAGGCTCAGGGAGACACCAGCAGCTCCTGAGAGCGAATCCTGAGCAGAGGGCTGCGTGCTGAGACTGGCAGACAGCAGTGAGCACCCTCATCTCCCTGAGGCTATCACAGCACGATGACAATTTATTTGTTCATTTTGAAATTATGAGTTTCAAATGCCGGCCCAAGTCTTAGCTCTCTCTAAGGAATTTGCCCCAAAAGGCTTTTTCACAAATATTCATCTAAAAACTAAATGTTTTTCTTCCCACAGCAAAATCGTAATTGTTGATACGAAAATCTAAGGCAAGGATACAAACATTTTTGCAATGTTCTGTACACTTTGTGCTTTCCTGGGAGAACTGCAAAGCACTCTGACATATGCCCTTGCAAGGCAGCTGTGCCAGGAAGCGGGTGGGTTTCACATGGAGCAGACCCAGAGGTAACTCCCAGCTCTGCTGCAGACTCACTGCAGGACCACAAGCACATCACTCCATCTCTGTGGGTTCCCCTCCGAGCAACAGCAGTGAAGCAATGTTCCTTCCCCACCTCACCGCCTCGCCTCGTCCTGCCACAAGCCTCTCCCGGAGCATCACCACAATGTGACCCTAAGATCTGCAGCAGTAAATCTTACTCGTCTTGCTGGGTTGGGGTCAGTTCTTCACGACCCCGCTGAGAGGCTGGAGGCTGCACACAGGGCAGCGTAAAACACTCTGCTCTCAGCAGAGCGGGTGAGCTCAGGGTTGAAGCTGAGTAGTGGGTGTCCCTGCTGGCAGCTGAGGAAAAGGGGCTGCCCGAGCCTGTGCTTCAAGAAGCATAGGAAAGACTGAGCCCTGAGCCCTGCACAAGACTGAGCTGAGAGCTCGGGACACCCCAAGTGACACGGCAGCTGCTGCTCACCCACAGTACCTCTGCTCCTGTGCCTGTGCTCCATCCCCAGAGCAGACAGAAGAGGTGAGGCTGCACATGCCTGCTGGATGCACAGCCAGGGCATCCCAACCGTGGCCAAGGCATCCCCACCATGGCCAGGGCATCCCCACCACGACCAGGGCATCCCATCCAGGGTGACCAACTGCAGCCAGGGCATCCCAACGACAACCAGAGCATCCCATCCAGGGTGACCCAACTGCAGCCAGGGCATCCCAACTACAGCCAGAGCATCCCTACCACAACCAGGGCATCCCATCCAGGGTGACCAACCGCAGCCAGGGCATCCCAACCACAACCAGAGCAACCCCACCATGACCAGGGTATCCCACTCATGGCATCCCAACCGCAGCCAGGGCATCCTAACCATGGCCAGGGCACCCCAACCACAGCCAGGGCATCCCCACTCTCCAGGTGGGAGCTGGCTGCAGTGCAGCTGAGGCTCAAGGAGCAGCTCCTCGGATCCCCACAGCCAGCAGCTTTCCACAGACTTTCCCAAATATGGTTATAAAGTCGGACCAGGGATGAAGCCACTCGAACAAAGGGGACGCGTTACCTCATGGAGTGACGTCATGTTTTGGCAGGGCTGGATCATAGGCAATGGCACCATGCGCTCCGTCCCTCTCCTCCCCGGCCAGGGGGGCTGGGCGAGGGCTTTTTCACACAAGAGGCTCCCAGGAACCAGAGCGCTGCTGTCTGCACGGGGACCCACAGCACAGCTCATTTTACAAGTTATTCTTAGACTGCAACTGACTTCATCTCCTCATTCCCAACACCAAAGCAATGAAGCCAAAGACAAGGGGAGTCACAGGGGCCTCCTGTGCTGGTGGGGGTCATCTCCTCATTCCCAACACCAAAACAATGAAGCCAAAGACAAGGGGAGTCACAGGGGCCTCCTGTGCTGGTGGGGGTCAGCAAGAGCTTCTTGAGGCATGCTGGTGGGACAAGGAGCTGGCTACAGGGATGGTCGCTGTTATGAGAGAGGCTTTTCATGCCAGGTCCCACCTTCTGAACCTCCTGAGTGAGTGACCGAAGCTGCCGCTGGACATGGTCCTCCCCTCCACTGCCAAGAGGTGACATAATGTGGCATAAAGTAAGGCTTGAAACATCAGGCATCACCCAGCCCTGCTCTGCCTCTGCAACATCATGCTAAAAGATGAGAACAGGGAAAACCTTCAGCTTGGGAAAGCAGCAACCCAAATATTTAAATAAAGTTAATGTCCATAATTAGTGCTGCACGTAAACAAGCTGTCTGCAGTTTCATCCAGCTAAATGTCAGCCCTGCAAATATACTTTTCATGGAAAGTTTGCTAAGAAACCAAAGATGCAATGAAACCAAGCATCTTTCCAGCACACATGGCAGAGCTCAAGCGAACCATATCAGCCGCCTGCAGCCCAAATCCAACCACTTTCCACACTGATACCCACTTCTTCCCCAAAAAAGCATCTGTCTCGGGAGCCCCCAAGTCCCATGACACTGCATGCCAAAACAGAGCTCTTTCAATGCCTAGCTCTGGTCGCTTCAAAACCCAGAGTGTTCCCAAGTCAGCATGTTCAGAGCCCAATATTTTATTTTACCATGAAAAGTAAGCCCTCTGTAAGCTGTAATTTAGGAATTACACAGCTGAGCTACTAAGTGCTTAATCTTCCACACAGAAAGTGAAGGGTTTTCAATAAATGTTTAGGTAGTGCTGATATCAACTCACCACTGGGACAGGGGATGAAGCAGGTAATCTCTGGATCCTGGTTTTTTATTATTTTATTTGTATTTATTTATTATTTATTCTATTTGTATTTATTTTAATGCGAGGCCTTTGCTTGGACAGCTACCCTCTAGGGATATTATTTCTCTGTGAGAAATAACAAAACCACAATGCTATTTTTCCCCAGCACCATAAATTCTGCAATACACAACAAACGGGACCCACAGGCAAGGTTCACGGGATGCAGGAGGCTCTGGATGATGCAGTTGTACCGATAGCAGCGATACATCACTGAGCTGACACAGGAGCTGGAGCCAAGAGATGCAGAGAACTCCAGGGAAGTTTTCTCCAAAGCACACGTCCAGTTTGCAAACACTGACACAGCATGAAAAAATATTTGCATAGCCTGTTCCTTGGAAACCTTCTGGGGCATCTGTGTTTTGTATCCCAAAAGGAACAGTGGAACAACTTGGGCATCAAAACAGCACAAGAGCTGTGAACCAGGCACCGCCTGATCATCTGAAATGCCCTGAGGAGATTTGCAAAAAACTTAATGTCACTTCCTAGCTGAATTCAGAGCGCAAGCCAGCTGAGAGACAGTAAGATGGATAAGGCAGTATCAGATCCAAAGTAATTTCTTCAAACAGTTGGGACAAACTTCTCTCATTTCTCGCACTGGGAGAACAGTCAGTACGTTGTCAGGCACCACACAGCACCAGCAGCACACAAACAAGAGGAAAACAAAGCCACAAGGCAGCAAAACACGGCCATTACGGGGGTTCACAAAGGACTGCTGATTTAGGAGTAACATCACCTACCAGCCAAAGCCACCTATGCATGGAGGTAGAGCAGACACGAAGAAGGCAGCCTGGATCCAAACCAGTGTGAGAACACGATAGGTAAAGTCTCATGGCCAAATGCCATGAGGCAGTTGCGGGACAGTCTCACCGTGTCCTTCATCCCTCTGGATGCAGGAGCAGGCTGGGGTGACCATGGCATGCTCCCCACTTCAGACCTCCTGCTGTCAGAGCAGCACGAAGATGAGCCAACCTAACAGATACTGCTGGCCGCGCAGCCAGATCTCAACAGTCACTTCCCACAGGTGACAATACCCCCTCAAACACTTTCCTTTTTATAGCTGACAGTACAAATTTGTTTGACCTTTAGCTAACAGCAATCTCTAACAGACCAGATAGTTTCCAAGTTCCTGGGTGGTTGCTTAAGAAAAACATTTCTGTGTGTATTATTTTAGCCCTGTCTGTCAATTGATTTTCATCTCCAATATGTTTTACAACATTTCATTTAAGAGATTCCCTGTTCTCACCACCAGCCTTCAGCTTGAGGCACAGGATGCTAACTACATACAGACAACATGGAGAAAAGGACAAGTAAAGACCAGAAACACCCAACCAGGTCCAGGCCTGGCAGTGCTTTGTTTGCAACCCAGAATGACTTCCAGCAATTCTGCAGCACAGCCTGTGCTGGAGAGATGCTGAGCCCCTTATTTTCTTCTTCTCCAGAGAGAAAATTCTGATATTTGGGGCAGTCACATTAGCACTTGATATGTTTAAAAATAGTGCAAAATCAGTGGTGCTGCTCTGTGAAAACAATGATGCTGAGCACAACCACAGAGTTCACAGCCCACTGCCTGCGACAGAAAATCACAAACCAGGGGAGCCTGGAGCAAAAAGAAAAGTGCAGCATGTTCAGGACACTAGACCTGGCCAAACCACGGCTGCAGCACAATCCGGTTTGTGTTTTCCTTGTAATCCTGATGTTATGTCTGCTTTCTGTAGTCTCCTCAGTGAGGGACAGGCTCTCCAGATGTTCTGAAGCCCTGGGACCTACCCAATACATGAGCCAGTTTTGGGGAAGGGGGGAACAGGCCACAAAGCTACTAACCCTTCCCTTTTGGCAGCCTGCTTCTTGCACTAACAAAGAGCAAGGAGAATGACTCACAGATTTTTAACATGACCATTTATCCCAACGACTCACCTACTACAAGCCATCCAACTCCTCACAACCAATTTCTGCATCAAGCCTAAGCAGCTCCCCATCCTTCTAGAGAACGCTCCCATAAAGACTCCCAGGGATGGGATGGCCACCACCAGCTTTGGTGATCTGTTGCAGGGTTAGTCAGTTAGGCTTCTTTCTGGTCTGAATTTGCCTAGCCTGAGTTCCCAGGTGCAGGATTCACTCCGTTTGTCCACTAACCTGAGGGTCCTTCTATTATGTTTTCTGGGTTTAACCACAAATACTCCCCAGGCTGCAGTCACCCACCACCTACTTGCTGGAGCAGCAAACACCAGCTGCCTCTCAGGAGACATCCTTTCAAATGGGCTTCTGGTTGGATTCTTTAGGTCATCGTGCTCTCCACGAAGCAAGGACACCAGGAAATACAACCCCTCTGCTCCATAGTTCCCTGTTTACTCATCCCTGGGTTGCACTAGTCATTTTGGTGGTCATGTCCTTCATCACACACTTGACTACCACACCTCCCCTGGCTGAGTCCTTGCCTTCCAGGAGAAGGCTCCCATCCTACACAGCAGGCCTGCCTTCCTTGCTCCCAGATGTACAATCTTAGACTCAGCAGCATCGCTGCTCCTCTCTGTGAACAGCTCTCCGACCAAAGCAGAGCTGCGTTTCCTCCTCTGTGCTTTGGCACTCCCAGTACAGTATTGCTAATGTTTTTGTTATCCTCCAGTCTCTTGACAAATAAGACTACAGAGGCAGTCAGTAATCAATCTTTGAGACTTCACTGCTCTTTATGATGACTCCAGTTCATTCTTACATTCTGAAGCCAGTATTTAATCCCTTTAATTTATGCAGTGATTTTTTTCATTCCCATTTCTGACAAATATGTGACATTGAGTCAAATACCTTACAGAAGTCATATGTGTATTACATCAACGTCATCTTCATCCACTCCATCTGTAAACTTACTCATAAGGCAGAGGTTCACGAGATCTATTTTCCATAAGTGAGTTTTCCATGTTGATTGCCACTAATTACACTATTCCCTTTAACTTTTAGCTGATGTCCGTGCTATGCACTGTATTGTTTCTCCTTGGGGTAGAAAACTGGGACACTAGCCTAATAAATGTTTGTACCACCCCATTTACCTTCTGTTAACAGTGGCACCATGTTCATTTTGATCTAGTCCTTTGGAATTTTTCTAATGCCCCAAAACCCACTGAAATAGCCCAGAGGGCTCTTCAGCCAAATCTTTTAAAATTCTTGGATGCAGAATATCTGAACTTGCTAGTTTAAGAAGGTCTAACATTAATAGCAGCTGTTTAACATCCTCTTCAGTTACTGTTGGAGTGGAAAGTGTTTCATCATCCTCATATGATACAAATACATCATATGGCTTTTTTCCAAATAGAAAACAAATATTTACTGAACAGTCCTGCCTTTTCTGTATTTTCATTGATAATTTGACCATCTATTAACAGGCCAATGTCATTTAATTCCTTTAGTTCCCAATATACTTGAAAAACTCTTTATTCTTGACTTCACTAGCCACAGACTATTCTTTGCATTCTTTAGCTTATCAGTGTTTGATGAACTTGAGCTCTCAGTCCATACTCATCACTATCAACATCTCTCTTTCCCAGTACTGTATATTTATTTTCCGTAACTGCTTTCATTTCTCCTCCAGGCTCCACCTGGTTTTTATGCAGGGCATAAGGAGCCCTGTATATTGATTAATACAGAGGGGCACATAAGGATCAAGGCAGACCTCATCATCAAAACCTATCTAGCACTCCAAATGAGGTTCTCCCTAGAGATGCTGTGTGTCCCAAATGCTCTCACAATGCCTGAGGCAGGGTTTCAAGCAACACAGCTCAACACAGATAAGACAGTTCAGATATACCATCTGGAGCTGCAGAAAGACAGCACCCCTCCCCAGAAGACTGTCCGACCTGACCTGCAGACATGGGCACAGCTGTGCAGGAGGCACAAGGCTCAGAGCTGGGTGGAGCAGGTGGCATGGGACAGAGTGCAGGCACTCCAGCAGATCTGCTCCGGGCACTGATGCCTGTGTGCATGACAGACAACCCCTTTAAGGTGTCCTCTTTAAGGACCTGATGTCCCCAACAGCTTTGTTCTCCTAGCCCATGCAGTGAAGATGATACTGAAAGAATTACACAAGTAAAAAAACTAGTGATCTTCTGGATCCTCCCACAAAAAACAGGACCAGCCCCATAAGATATTCCTCAGGGATGGTTACAGCCTGAATTTGAAGTCCCAGTTGCTGGGGTTCCCACCCACCAGTGACTGTTCCATAAAAAGCATCTTTGAGCATTCTCCACTCTCCATGCACTTTTTTTTGTTCAATTAAATACCATCTTTCCATCTTCTCTAACTCTGCTGCATCTACAGCAACTCTTCTTTGTCCTTGGCATGCAAACCCCCTGGACACTTGCAGGATGTTCATCTGCACCCAGTAAGCCAAAATTTTCATAGTCCTTTTAATCCATCTCCAGAAAACAGCAATATGTGGCACTGTGTAAAAGCCGATCGCAGTAACAGCACGCACAGCTCCCACAGGCTGCAGAGGGACCTCTCTGCGACCAGCACATGTGTCCCCGCAGCCCAGCAGCAGCCCAGACCTAAGCCTTCCACAGCTCCAGCAGAGACGGTGGGCTTTTTACATCAACAGGGCTTTGAGCGACATGCCCGGCCCGGGTACAGCTCCACAGGGCTCTGTGTGTGTGTTTGTTTGTGATTTTGTGAATAGGGCTGCTTAGCACGTTGAATCCTCCCCGTGGGGATGATGTGTTAGAGCGGATTGGCTCACTATTCCCCGAAGGAAACATCTGCACATTCCAGACACATTTTGTAACGGGAGTGAAACCCATCCTTGAAGTGAAATTTTACAGCCTCCACAGCGCAAAATAACGATTGCTGGCAAGGATCAGTGGAAAAGTAATGTTTAAAATATTATTACAGGGAAGCGGCTGCCAGAGCCTCAAATTAATCATTTGAACGTGTCTCTAGAGCGGAGCGGTGCGTTATGTAACGCTCATCCAGCTCCAGCCCGGAGAGCAGCTTCTCTCCGGCCCCATCCCAGTGCCGTGCACCCCTTCCCACACTGAGAGCCAGGAGATACCCAGGGACCCAACACCCGCTGCCCTGCCACGCTGTTGCTAGCCACGGGGATGAGCATTCCCTTCTGTGAGGTCTCCTTCAAGAGATTTCAGCCAGGCCTGGGGTCCACATTTCTTTCAGGTGCCCAATTTTGTCTTGTATTAAAACCCAGGAGACACAAAGCCAAGGGGTGTCTCTCGGTCACCTATGAAAAGCAGTGTTTGCCACAGCCCTCTACAGCAAGATGAAAACCGGAGGAGCTGGAGGGAGGTTTGGCTGCTTCCCACCATGGCCTGCAGAGGAGGGGAAGCCACAGGTCTGCTGGTTAAACCCTTTGGGCACTGGTCTTCAGCCAACCTGGTCTGATCCTGATGGCCACGGGGCAGGCAACGGAAGAGGGACATGATCAGTGTAGCATCTTCCTCCCCTGCCACACGCTGCACAGTGATCTCTAACTGACAGGATCTAAATATGATAAAAATGCAACTGATGTTAAAAAAAAAACAGTCTCTAAAGGAAAGCAGGAACAAAACCAGCACTGGATACAGACACATCTATGGGGGAGGAAGAAACAAAACATTTGGCAGCCTGTACCAACAGCAGGAAGAGAAGTGAGATGAGTACGTAAGGGAAACAAGTCCTGCACTACAGCAACCAGAAAAAAGCCTGCAGGCCCTCAGGAAGGGCTATTCTCCCAACAGAAACAAGGGCAAAGCTCTGTTATTCATCAGGCTGAAGATACCACAATCATAGCCAGAAACTTCACTGATGAGGACTCCTCCATCTCTCCTAGTCTGTAGCTGTGTCAGGGGATCCAGTCCTTCCAGGTGATGAGGGCTCAGCCTAGCCTGTGCCAAATTTCACTGCCTCCTCCCCCCAGGTACACAGTGTGAACATGGGGGTGGCGTGACTGCAGCAGTGTTTGTTGGGAGCTGCGAAGGCAGAAGAGACATGGGAATGGATGACTCGTTTCAGGGAATGCTGATGGGAAAGTGGGAGATGAGGAGAGGCCATGTGTGAGCAGAGGTGCTGGCAGGGACATCAGACCAGCACTGGGACAATTTCAGGTGGCCCAGAGAAAGACCTAGGTGCTACTGGGCTGCTGTGACCTGTATGCCAGCAGCAGTCCCATCAGAAGCCGAGTCCAGCAGAAGCCGTGTGGGTCTGCAGATGACAGCTCCTGAAACCCTGATCTCCCTCTGTTCCAGAGGCATCCAACATCAGGGGTGATTTCTAAAACGTTGGCTGAGGTTTTAGGTTTGCAGCATCTCTTCTAATTCTGAGTGTTGCTGCAGTATCCACCAACAAATATCATTTATCCTAGTTCCCACAGCACATGTCCTTTCCTTTCCTGGCTCACTTCCCCCTGGATCCCTAGGCATTACAATATTCTGGGTCTGAAATTAGACAGAGAGATAAACAGATATATACATACACAGACACACATACAGACAAACAGTATGCCCCCAAACTGACTTTCTTCTTCAAATACAGAAACAATCTGGGACTGTTGTTTTAAATGCCTAAATATGTGCTTCATTAAAGGATCCAGTTCTGTAGGAGTTGCTGTGTCTATCAGCTAAACAAAACACTTTCGGAGAAACTGCCTAAATGCATAGTTCACATTCTGGTCTGCTGGGCAATAACGGAGATTTAGAATCAAATCTAGAAGCTTCCTCTATTTAAGGGGGGGCGGTGGGTGGGGAGCAAACCTGATTAGTTAAGCAGCCTAAACCAAATGGAGGTGTGCAGTCTGACCACAGCAGAGGTGCTCTGGTGGCAGGTGGGCCTGAATCTCAGGTGATCTCTGTGCATCACAGTTCCTTCTGAAGCTTGAGATAACAATATTTCCACAATTCCCAGTGAGAAAGGGCTTCCAATCTACTGTTTTGTTGTAAACATCGTTCTAGCACAAGGGCACTATAATTCAAAGTCAGCACGATGAAACCTTATTGAAATAGAAATGCTCAAGGAATTCATTAAACAGCAACTTTGGTTGATGTTATGTGCCATAAATCACAAGGCACAGTAAAAACACAGAGACGTTCTGCTCTGCAACTGGACAGACAGATAGACAGACAGACAGAGAAAAGGGAAATGGTTTAGAAGACACCGAGGGACAGGCCTTTCCTTAATCTCCTTGTGCTGGTACTGGTCCCAACATGAGCTCCTCCTTACTTTTTCAAATGTGGTTGTTTGGGTTGGAGGGCTCTGCTCTGAATGTTTTTGGAATATGTTCACTATAGATCCTTAAACATCTTCCTTCTGAAAACAAAAAACAATTAGAACCCAATATAGACCTGCTGGTTCCAGTACAAAATGCATTTGCTTGTTTCTGGCATTAATAATGTGTGTGGTTGGGTTGCTTCCTTTTAGCATTAGAAAGTCTTCTGTGATGCAGTCAGAATATTTCTGCTCCAAAAAATGCTGATGTTCAGAGGCCCCGAAGTAGGTACAAAGGGAAATGAGCAGCTCGCTTGGGCCTCAGCAGGGCCCCGAGCTCTGCAGCAGAGCTGCCCCCTCTAAAAGACCTTGTGAACAGGCTTGGGAAACAGTAACCCATTTGTCCCCTGCAGGAGATCTCCAGACGTCTCTTTGCTGTTGCAGCGAAGAGCTGACCGCTCACTCCAGCAAGAGGAGACACGGGCGGTACAAGCTGTATGCACGGGATGGAAACCACACAACGCTGCTCCTCTCCCTAGCACTGCCTCCACTGCTGGGATCAGAGCATGTATGGGCTGAGGAGCCCCTGCCATCTCCTTATCCTCCATCACCCAGCTAATCCTGGCTTACATACAAACCCAGAGGCTTCAGCAGAGACAGCTGACCACACACCCACCACAGGAACTGTCTGCCCTCCCTCTTGGGAGTTTCAAGGGAAAGCACAAAGATGGAAATCTCCTTTCTCTTGAGGCTCCTCCAGCAGCCAGGTCAGACCCATCACCCAGAAGCCATCAGCGGAGGTTTGCTCTGGTCACTGGCCATGCTTTGTGCTTCTTCAGGGTTGGTGTCTTACCGATGCTGCTGCCAGCATGGTGGAGGTCCTCATCAAGTCAGAACATGTGCCAGGCCTGGGTGCAGGTGAGGTACATTTCTGGTTCTTCTCTGTACCACTGTGCACAGGAGTCTGCTCAGTGTCCTCCTCCAAACCCATCCTGGTTTTAGCACTCTTTGCATCATTATCAGCTAAACTCTGGGGTTTAGTCATATCTCTTTCATCGGAGGAGATGGGCCTTTCCCTACTCAACCCATCAAAACAGCCAACAAATGTTCCTGCCGAGAAGGGCAAAGTACAAAATCGCAAGAATTACAGAGGATTTTAGGACAAAAGTTGTTCAATCAGCATGGGACAAATTCAGCCCTGAAGCCAACAGAAGTACCCCAGGGACCCACTCATGTCCACACGTCGTACGTTAAGAGACGCCAACAGCTCCTTAATGTGCCATGGGTACAGAAGGCACAACCGACATGTTAGCAGTGATACAGCTGGAAAGACACGAGCCTGACGCTGCAGAAAGCATAGGTTCGGATCTCACGAGTTAAACAGGACTTGCACATCTAACTCTCTACTCGCTGCTTGGAAAATTTCAACTCCAGACAGGAGAGAGCCAAAACTTTAACATGATCTGCCTGGGACGAATAACTGCCGACACTTCTGCCAAATATTAATGGCTGATAAATCCACTATGCAACATATCTGGAGGTACGGGGTGGAGACCAAAGGACAGATCCCTGGAAAGAGCTCTGGAAGAATGCTTCAGTCAAGGCATCAGCTTATCCTGGAAAGACGCAGCTGACCTCGAGATAACCTGCTTTTACACTGCTCCCCTCAGCTCAACTCTCCCCACTGACACCGACTGACCTCCACCTGTCCAGAGCAATGAGAACAATTTACCTCCGACTTCTGGCTCAGTCAAAGACCCTCCTGGGCTTGCCTCTGTTGGCTGTAACACAGCTTCTGTGCTGCTTTACTGCAGCCCACAAGACCTTCAGCAACTGCAGACTCTTCCTACAACATGCTGCCTAGAAGGACTCCTGCTGCAGGCTAAGTGGGCAAGCTGGGGCTGCATCCAAACGCCACCACCAGCTGAGCCAGCAGAAAGTGCATGCTTCTTAGGGAGAACTTCCATGCTTCCTTGGGGAAAGACACAGAGGGCCCTGATCCTTCGCAACATCCACAGCTTGGTGCCAGGCATCATCCCCTGTCCTGGCACATATATCATCCACACAGGTATGTAAGTCACACACGCTCTCAGGTCAAGAACACATTAGCTCCAGAGCATTCGCTTTAACTCAGCCTGGGGAAAAACAGGAGGAAATCAGAGCAGCCTTTCCACAATGTACAGGGAAGAAGCTCAGAGATCCCAGTCTGCTTCCTAGTGGAAGCACAGCGGGCAGAGAGCTGGTGGGACCGGCTGGCTGTACCCACAATCCTCTCCTCACAAGGAGGTGCCTCTTTCTCTGATCAACTTTAGAAAAGGGATGTCTCTCCCTCAAATTTGACAGATAATGGAGACACAGTTGGTCTGATTTTGTTGTGAGGGAATCACAGAAAGGATAATTTCAACCACTTCAGGCTACAGTTCATGTCAGTGATCTGTTAAAGAGAGGATTGCTGCAGTGTCTGTTCCTTTCTCCCACAGGACCAATGCCTATAATCCTTTTTTTAAAACATCATTATGTGGAATAAACTGTCTAGGGAAAGAAAAAGGCCTTGCAACTCTGCTAATCTTCCTAATGGGTTAATACCTGCAAATACTACTGGGAGGTATTCCTTTCCTGATCGCATTAAAAGCTGTCATATTAAACATCTCACCACACTTCAGCATCCTACTGTGGATTTTTTTTTTTTTTAAACAAAGCCAATTTCTCTGGAGACCGAGTAAGGGTTTTTGCTCCCACAGCCTCCCCAGTTTTAAAAGATCTTCTAAATGCCTGTCTGGGGGATTCCAATACATCCTGGCACAGATTCTCCAAATAGTAGCAAAGCTAAACAGGGTATGGCTGTTATTGTAGAGATCACTCACTGCCAGCACAAATACACAGACTGGACCATTCAACCTTTTACAGTGGGAAAGTCATGGACAGTTGATGATTCACAATCAGCATTTTTTCTTCTACTACAGCCACCCTTTTTCTTTAATTATTCTTTCTTTCTGGCAAGCATCCCTTCCCTGCAGTTTTTGCAATGCATTTTCCCCCCGATTTCTTAATCATATTTTCAAGAACAGACAGGGGACATGCCAGAGTCCACAGTTTAATTTCTGCATCTGCTCAAGATGCCATGTGTTGCAGCCCTGGTGAGAAGTCCCAAGTGTTGTGGTTCAGCTAGCCAGGGTTAAGCATTCCCCTGTGTACAAGACCAGAACAAGGCCTGTGAAACACTCCTGTCCCCCTCAAGACCTCAGAATAAGGCTGAAGTGGTTTCATGGGCCGTGTTTGTGCTGGCTTTGTGCCCAGGGGTGAACCTCAGCAACAGCAGCCTATACTATGAACCTTCCTTTTTCTATTTTCATATGCAAAGCCAAGAGACGTTTCTTTCCCAGGTCAATAGGTACAGGTACATCAAACTGTATAATATGTTAAATTATTGCCTACTCCCCAAAGCATGTGTTGGGACTTGACACAGTGGCTCAGGGGCTCAGCACCCCGTGGTGCTCCCTACCTGCTCCCCTCACCAAAACAACCCAGCACGGAGCAGAGGTGCCAAAGGCTCGCAGGGAACAGAGCATGGGTACAGGAAGGTCTGCCCCAGCACAGCCTGCCCAGTCTCTCTCCACTCCAGTTTCAAATGACTGCAGCACAGGGGATTCTCCCCAGGAGCTGATTCTTCCTCTAAGAAATCTTTTCTCAATTAGTCAGCTTAAATCTTCCTCAGTTCAGCTTCTCTTTAAAGTTCCCAGGCACAGGTCCTCTGATGATTCACCTGAACTACTGGTGTTTACTGCTGTCTAATACCCACAGCCATTGCACATCACACAGTTATCAAAGCACACACCAAGAAAAGAGAAATGAACCATTACAGACCCAACAGTGCTGATGTCACTGGGGCAGAGACAGGCACCTTAAAAAAAAAAGTCACACCACTTCTACACAGATATTTTTTTTCCTATCGTAAACAGATTGATTTTGTTGTTGTTTCACTTTCTGTGGAGTAAAACAGAAACCCAAAGTTTCGTCCCCCCTCCAGCACAGTGCTACTCAAAATGAAACACTGACATTGCTGTTGAGAAGTCTTTGGCGAGGCTGGTGCTTCACTTCAGGTTCAGGCAACTGCCTTAGACTATGTCTCAATTTAATGATTAAATACAAAATTACTCTATTCTTCATAAGCTGAAGATAAAAAAACATGAGGGTGATTGTGTAAGAGGGTGTCAGCGGTAAATACAAACCACCAGTAAATTTGCTCTGTTTAAAATGGAAAAAAACATGAACCCACACAATGCCAAGCCAAAGAAAATACTACAGCGTGCCCCCAACAAGCGGAGGCATGCAGCCTGCTCTCCAGTGCTGTGTAGCAGGCAAAGCAGGCACCGGTGTGCTCTGTGCCCTGCTAGCACCATCCATTGCCTCTGCTCAGAGTACTGCAGAGACTGGAAGGCTACCAAGAGCAGGCTTGGCACAGCAGGACATGTAAATACAGTCTGATCCCTTCTTAGGCTCCATATAGAGACTCTGGAGGGTTTTGGAAAACATCCCTGGTAATCTTTGGACACCACAGCAATGTCAATAAGTATCACATTCACAAATCAGACCTTGTATCAGCTCTGCTGGCAGAAAGAAAATCTGCCCAGTTCTCAAAGCGCGCGGAGCCTCAGATGGCATCATCGTTTCCCAGGATTTATAGTAGACACTGAGTTAAGCTGCATCTTTGGTCTTTTGCTAAATCACCTTCTTGCCAAGGCTAAAAATTGCTCCATGGTGTAATCACAAACTGAGGCAGAAGAGTGAAATAACAAATTTCATTCCCATATAATAACAAGCTACGTTTCCATAGCACCCCTCTTCCTCTCGGATCCAAAAGGACATTACCAATTTAACTCACTGAAGCACCCTCTCTGCACAGGGATTTTGTAATCCACGGCTGAAATACAGCCACGGCTCTCTAAGGGTGCAATCCCATGTGAAAGCAGAGTTAAGACAGAAAGAAGAATCACCGGTGCACTAGGAAAGGGATGTCATGGAGCAAGAACTCAATCCTCCATCATGCTGCCGATGTGAGGACAGGTAGTCTCCAATCCACAGTCCGCTCTCTGCAGATTTGTCAGATGAGAGGTGCTGCTTTCTGCTGACAGGACTAAGCCCAGATCTCTCTGGGACAATGACAAATACTGGAGCTCCCTCTCCTTAGCAGCAGCCAACAGGGCAACACGACTGTGCTGTCCCCCACTCAGCTCAGGGCCACACTGCCCTGACAGACTGCTGGGCACCTCGTGCATGCCTGGGAGGGCAGAGCTGCTGGGAATGCTGCTTTCCAGCTGATGAGGAAAGCACAGCCTGGGCACCACTGGTCAGAAAACGTCCTGGGTCATGCACTCAAAGACAAAACCAGTCCCACATTTGGCTAAGTCATGCTGGGATCACTGCCCAGTCATGCCTATTCAAACAGCGTCAACCCACACTGATTGCACCCCTCTCTCTCAATACAAATAGCAGCTTAGACTCGGTCGGTGGGTTCAGGAAAACAAAGACCCCAAGGCTTTTCCCAGTAAGTAGTCTGTCTGTCCCATTTTATCCCCTGGACAGTTATCAAAAAGCTACTGTTTCCCTCAAAATCAAATAAAATAAAGTTAGGAGCATGTAGGGATTATAAGTATAGCAGTGACTGAAGAGGGATTTCATACCAGCAGAGGGACCGAGGAGCATGTGATGCAGAGGTCCCCAGCCCTGTGTGCACATCTGATCTCAAGGCAAACTGAGCTACAGACTGCTTTTGCTCCGATTTTCCTTTCCAACATTTTCCACACCCTCCTGCCAGAAAACTCTGAGCGCTGCCTGCCATGTCTGGCAAACGCTTCCTACTTGCAGAGTCCTCCCGGTCAGCACACACAAGCACACGGAGGGACCTGCACCAGGGCTGCCGGCTGCTGCACTTGCTCAGAGATGCAGCAGGATGTTCACAAACCTCCGTCCTCACTCCTCACCATGGGGCTGAGGCTCTTCTGATATCCCAGAAGGGAGAGACTCAGGGAGAGCGAGGGATGACTCTAAGGTATATTAGGCATTTTGGGTCCTACGCAGGGAGTCCAGCTCCCCAGCTCCTACGGGGTTTGGAAACCTTCTAAGATAATGGGATCATGCCAAGGTTTACAGCAGATGAAGTGAAGAGGGAAGGCAACGCATTAGAAGTGAGATAACCATTAGTTGCCCATGCTTAGGCCTGGGTTGTAAATGCAGAAGGGGGGTTGTACTTGTTACTAGTGTTCCCAGGTATCACACAAAGGCAGATCTCCTGGTCTCAGATGCCTGAGCTTGGATTTCATATAGTTTTATTACATTCATCATCAAATATTATGAAATTTTTTTGAAGCTACCTGGAGCCCAAGCTCCTACATCCAGCATAATCTGAGCAAATAAAAATTTGCATCTGTGTTTTGTATGTTTGGCGTTTTTTTAATTTCCTGCTGTAAGAAATAGGAGCAGCAATAAAAGAAAATCCTTGGAAACAAATGACAATTGTTTAATGGAGTAAAAAACCCGCCTTCCTAGGCTGCTTGTGCCACAACTGCTACATGCATGGCTGCTTACACAGGTAGAAGAACAGGCTCCAAGTCTGGATTTCCTCACTTTTATGGGTTTAAATTGGATCCCACTAGGTGTTTAAGGCCATTGTTGAACTGCTAACACATTCTGCAGCATGACTAACACCAACTGGTTTATTTTTCCTTCTCATTTGGCTTTTTTTTGCTCCATCTGCCTGTCATAGCAGACAGGAGAGCCAAACAGAGCAGCAGAGTAGCAAGTGAGTGATAAACAGTGTGCTAGATGTGCACAGAGCAGCGACAAGAGTTCACCAGCAAATCTGTGATTGAAGAGGTGTTGTAGGGACAAGCTGCTGCATTCCTTGACTCGGTGAGCAAAAGTGATATATAAATATGGCTTTCTTTCAGATAAAGGGCAACTGTAACTGATGTGGCAGGGTAAGACAGAATGGCAGGAGGAAAAATATGAAGAGCTACAGGTCACTGCTACAGAAGTTAAAGAAAGAAGGTGACTCTCCCCATGAGGCTGGCTTCAGCCCTCAGTGAAGTGCTGCAGGACCTTTCCTGACTTAGCTAGGCTCTTCTGCATTTGCAGCAGTGCTCCTGAGAACAGTACTTGGCCCTGCGCTTCCAAAAGGTTGGCAATTTTCTCCCCACCCCACCCCCTTTTTTTTTTTTTTTTGTCTGAAAAGTGACCAGCAGACTCTGATTGACTGCACACATTTAATTGGCCAGAGTCTGGCAGCAGGGACAGAGAGAGGCCCAGGAAGAAGGCAGCAGGCAGTGGTTTATGAAACACCCTGTGGAACCAACACTTTCCCCTACCAGGAAAAGTCTTTCGCAACTGGATGTCTCTGAACGTGGATTCGAGTGATTTCAGAATTCTCCCCCCATGACCTCTCCCCCTCCTTGCCAGACTGTGGCTTCATCTTAATGGAGGAGGCAAACTGGGTTGGGAACATCACTAACAGCATGGAACGAAATGGGAGAGACTTCCCAAGAAATGCAACCACAGAGCTGGTTCCAGGAGCCCCTTCCTGCACAACGGCAGCTCCCAGAGGATCCTGGAAACAGCCAGCATGCTCATCCTACCTGGGATCTTAAAAGACTCAAAAAAAAAGCCGTGCAAGAAAGTGCCAGCAAATTAAATCCATCCTTTCCTTGTAACAACCTACCTTTCTTGATGTGAAGACAGCCCAGTCCTACGACTGCTGGCTCAGAAATGGGGAGTAGAACTACAGCAAGATTTCTCCATCAATGGCATCGGTACTCTTCGACAAATCTGCCTTAGTTCAACGTATCATCAAACAACACACTTTAAAATGCTCCCTCTGCTCTCCTATTAACTGTGCTGTCTAACAAGGTTCTACATGGGGAGTCCTGCTAACTTACAGTGAGCAATTAGGGGGTGTAGTTTCAAATTGGAAACAATCAGCTACACAAGCAATCCATCCACGTCTATTATGTGCAGACACCCCAGGGGCTGGCATGAGCTGTTAGACTTGGCATTCAAAGGCTCACAAGCTCTACCAGTACGGAAAAGTCTGAATCTGTTCTCCCACCTATGTAACTCCTGGCGTAGGTTTGCAGTACTCAGCTGAACAACACTGTGATCTTGACTACAAGACAGATCAGAATCAGGCTTCAATCACAATTTTTCACTGGAGTCCTGAGAAAGCATGAGAAAAATACTGGTAAAATAGTGGAGAAAGTGAGGCTGGAAGAATTAAGACCTCTGAAATGAAAGAGTGAGCTGGAAGAACCTGCCCTTCCCATTAAATACTTCACAGTACTTTTATTTGGTGCTACCCACTAAATACACCCTGAACCCACAGGTCCCAATTACAGTCACACCTCTCGGGTCCAGCCAGCACTGGACAGTCAATCTGTCACAGTTGGGCACATCACATCCCCAATTCTGCAACCACCCTGCAGCCACCACCCCCAACTCTACAACCACTCTTTAGCCTCACAAAGAGGCAAAAGCCAGAAACTTGGGGATAAAATTTCTCAAGGTCTGAATGGTGTTTGGGAAGTGAATCAGGGCTGGGAGGGAGAGGAAGGCAGACTCAGATTCCTGGATCGAAGGCTAGCTCTGTCTGGTACAGCATTCAGTTCAGCCTTGGGTTACCTACAGATTAAATATTTACCTCTAAACAGCAGAAATGTCATACAATCCATCTGTTCACATGATAAATCCTCTAAACATGATCCTCAAGATTTCAGCTGCCTCTTTAGGAACCTCAAAGCCTGTATCAACCTCACCTGAATCCTAAGCAGTTCCTCTATCTAGTCCCACGGTACGTGGCTTTGGATGACCCACTTTTACCCCCAAAAAAGGAATCAGAAGATATACTCAGCCTTGCTGTAAAAGAAGTGGTGGGTTCCCTAAAGTTGTCTCCTGGAATCATGACATTAAATTATAATCTCTGTTTTCCTTCCCTTTTATCTTGCTGAAGTCTTTCTTTTCCTCTACATGTCCTTATTAAGAAGCACAGATGTCTCCAAATGTTTCCTACATTGGACTTCGGGCTCAAAACTCAGAAGGCAACAACATTTGGCCTTTTTTGGTTTATTTTTAATCTCAAGATTTATGAGAGGTAGCTGACTCATGTTTTGGCTGGCAGGGCTGGACTCTTGTAAGCAATTGGATCCTTGCTATTTTATTAATTAAGATAAGTTTTCCCACTTCTGTTTGAGCCATTGGTGATGCCATTGGCTGCTGCAAGAAAAATACAGGTCTCTGCCTTGGGTCTCAGGCAGGTGAAAGGCCAGACACTTCCTTCTTCAGTCTCTGGCCCAGGCATCCAAAGTGAAAGGTGCAGATATATCAAATTTCCCAGCACTGCTCAGCTCTATCAGATCCTCCAAGCATCTCCTCCCACATGGGAGCTCCACCCTCAGCAAAAGGCAAGAAATCCTACACACACCAGGGCTACTGTGACTTGTTAAATATGGTTTTGCTTCGCATACCCCAATTTCCTTTCCAGCAATGCACCAAAAAAACATACCAACGAGAGAGTTTGTAGCTAAGGAATTCAGTGAATGATTAACTCCATCCTACCTATTAACCATTACTCTCCGTTCCCTCATGCCTTGCAGAAACCCCAGTTCCGGGTAGCAGAACCATGCCAAAATCTGATACCCCATTGGTTTTGCTTGGAGAGTCATTAGGTGATGCAGATGGTTCTAGCTTTGAGTTAAAACCCATTAAGTGCAGTAATGATTAATCCAGAACCCTGGCACAAATTCATGATGAAATGTTGTTCCTCTTGTCACACCAAATTTACCTAAATGAATCGTGCTTCCTGGAGGTCACCACGGAGGAACAGTCTCTACACAGGCCTGCAAAGGCAGGACCCCCACGCACACCAGGAGCAGGGGCTAGTGCAGGGACAGCTCTTCACAAAGTAGCTAAAGTGACTAAAGTGACAATGACTAGGTGTTGCTCTCCCCACTCTGAAATGAACCACATCTAAGCCATGTTGTGCTGCCTTTACAATGGATGCAGCTCTGCCAGTCTGAAGATGCTTCACATCAGTGGTAGTTAGATGCATGTCCACCCCCAGCAAGTCATCTCACGCTTCACATCGGACTGGCCCCATGTGCACGTGCAAGTCCACGTGTTTATCACACTCAGCTGCACCTCAGAAGACTGGGAGGACTCAGTGCCAGGCTCGGACAAACTCCCTGTATGACCTCAGGCAACTCCCTTACTCTCTATGAGCATAAAGCTGTTACAGCCTTACCCAGCTGAAAAACAGGAAGACTTCCTTTTTCTTTTGCCTTGTCTATTTTTATTGCAAGATCCTGAGGATAACGTCTGTTATGCAGTATGCTTGCGTACAGCATCCAGCACTACAAGGTCCCAATCCTGCCCAGGCCTCACAGCACAACAGATATAAAAACCAGTTCCTAGAGCTTTGGGTCTTTTCTACAAACCCACACATATCAGGATGCCATGCACTGGAGATCCAAGCAAACCTCTGCCTTTTGAATTGGGCTTTCTAGTACCTTTACATACAAAAAGATGCCAGCACTGCTGATGTGTCAGGAATTTAATCCCCAGATTCTTCTTCATCACCCAAGGACTAGCAGTAGGCAAGAGCCTGAAAGCTCTGCTCTGCTCTCAGGACAAAGTGTCTTTGGGTCCAACATTAAAAGTTCAGTATTTCCTCCCACTAGGAGAAGGACTGTACAATTTCACAAGCATCTGCTGAAAGCCACTTACCACCACAGCCTGTCACCAAAGTCCCTGGCACAGAGAGCAACACGTGAGTAAATGGCTCTTGCGCTCCCATTGTCATGCCTGGGTTTCATCAGTTAGTGGTGCTGAGCCACCCGTGCAACCACAACAGGTGTCTGCTTCAACTGTTCAACACCAGGACCCTCACAGCGCACAGTCAGGGCAGGTAGACACCAGCTAAAAATGTATATGGAGACCTTAAATACATAGATATCCAGTACCCCAAAACCCAGAAACCGGTACTTGCAGTGTGAGAGCCAGGGTATTTCACAGCCTCCACATACTGACAGCCAAGTGGGATTTAAGAGCAGCCCTTGCCCAGCACAAAGTGGTCCATCTGAAAGAGTAGGTAGGAAGGACTAAAACACACCTCTGCAGAAGCCAGGACCTGATGCTGCAATGCCAAGACTCTCAACTGTCTGTGGCCTGCACAGAAACACAGTAAAACAATACAAGTCTACCATGCTGTTTAATTCTGTAGATTAATTCAGTAATATAAATCTGACAGGACCATTCTCATAGTCACACCAGATGCCCACACTTGCCCCTGCGCTGATCTTCTGCCACCCACACTGCCACTGATTACCTTCCTCATAGGTGGCCAATGATGGCTTCGCTACTGCCAGACAGCCCATGAGCCAGCAAGAATTAGGACCCCGAGAAGTGAAAAGAAACAAGTGTAAAATCTGAACTGCAGCCAGAAGAATTGGGACCCATCCCTGCCACGTGCCTGTGTCTCATCCCAACAGTAAGCTCAAGCTCCTGCTGAGGGCTTTTTCGCTTTAGATTCAATAAAGAAAAAAAAAATGATGCTGCTGAAATGTGTTTCGTATTGTAAAAGTCAGAACCACTCCCTCTGGAAGGCCGTGCTCCAGGCTGCAGTGGCAGCAACGCAGCAGAGACCAGGCTCTTCTTGCCCTTCACTGAGTTTGATTAGGCAGAGGATCAAGACATCCTCAAACTCCCTGTCAGAATACCGAAACGCACCCCCTAAGGAGGAGGAAAGGGCCAGCCTCCTCTCCCTCTAATCAGCCATCATTAAACAAACAACTAACAGCGGGGATCTTGTAGTATGCACTACAGCCAAGAGCTACCGACTGCCTGATCCCGAACCCGCACTGCAGCGGTGTCAGCAGGCCCAGCTCAGCAGCCCTGGGGCTCAGCAGCCCCGGGACACGGCAGCCCCGGGACACGGCAGCCCCGGGATACGGCAGGCCCAGCTCAGCCCCATGGGGCGCCCAGCCTGGGGCACGGGGTGGCTCATGGCACCCTTTCCCTGTGGCTGAGCCCCGCATCAGTGTGAGGCACACACCACACCAAGGCCCTGTGTGCCCGACGGGTGCTGACCATGCAGAGGCCATAAAGGCAGAAGAGGAGGTGGATGCACCAGCCCAGACAACACGCTAAGTTTCCAGAGGGCCCATTGTCTGCCAAGAGCCATGATGGGCCCCACGGTGCCACAGGGGCTGCAACAGGCTGATGGGTGATGGCAGCCAGGAGGGCTGCTGGAGGGCCAAGAAACAGGGCCAGACTGCTAACGCCACAGCAACCCACTGCCAGACCCCCGAGCTGTGGGCTGCCTTACCTGGGAGAGGCAAATGGCACAAGACAGCAGAAGCCACCCCACAGCTGAAGCAGTATGGCAGCCGGTGAGATCAAATTGGTGCCTGGCTGAGGTAAAGCGGTGCCTGGATGAAGTCGAAAGTCGCCTGGCTGAGGTAAAGTGGGGCCCAACTGAAGTAAAAAGTCGCCTGGCTGAGGTAAAGTGGGACCCAACTGAAGTAAAAAGTCGCCTGGCTGAGGTAAAGTGGGACCCAACCGAAGTAAAAAGTCGCCTGGCTCAGGTAAAGTGGGACCCAACTGAAGTAAAAAGTCACCTGGCTGAGGTAAAGTGGGGCCCAACTGAAGTAAAAAGTTGCCTGGTTGAAGTAAATGGCTTGCTAGCTGAGGTAGGATGCTTTGGGGGGAAAAAGTGAGGTGTTGGCCCTGGAGAGCCACCCTGCAGCAAGCCGCCCTAGCATGGCTGCAGGTCTGCTGGGGGGGACATGCCGTCCCCCAGCATGGCTCTAGCCTGGCGCATCCACCCCTGGCACCACACAGCCCTTTCCCGAGGCTGCTCCTGGCGAGGAAACGCTCCCAGCACCACGTCCCTCTGGGGCCGCAGGGACCAGCCACATTCCTCTCAGGAGCCAGCCCTGGGCTGGAGGCAGCGCTGCCTTCTCGTTTGGGGCTGGGGGGTCTCTGTTTTGGGAAACTGACGGCACTGCCATGAAACAAAAAAAATACATTTAGGCAGAAACCAAAACTTTCCTTTTTTCGAAAGAAAAAGCAATGGTTCTCTAGCTACGTTAGCAGTGAGATCCGGCTGGCTCCGTCCGGTACCTGCCACAGAGTAGGTACCTGCTTAGTTTGGAGGATGACAGCAAGAAGAGGTTGAAGCACAAGCAGGGGTGGGAAGGCAGGACCGAGGTTACCAACAAGTCTGTCAAAACAAGTACATGTGTGTGTTTTGCTGCCCAGCCATTTACCTTGCTGAGTGTGAAGACTCAGCTTCCCAGGAGCTGGTACGGGATAACGTTTTGCTGCCTTCCATGAGGATGGCAGAGCACCAGGCAATAGGAAATAGAAATCCAGGGCATCTATCCAGCAGCCAAGCACTGAGGCCCTCCACAAGCATTTAATCCCCATAAATAACCACTACAATACTCCCACGAGGCAAGGAAGCACCAGCCCCATTGCTCAGACAGGGGAGACTGAGCGCAGATGAATCAATGACAGCCCAGCCCACACAACCAGGGTCAGAACTGAAAACAAAACCGCGAAGTCCCACTTTCCCCTCTGTGTTCCAGCTGTTAGACAACACTGCCCCCAGTAGCTCGGCTTTCTTCCCAAACTAAGGTATGCACGTCAGTTCCCTGATTGCAGAGGGGAGAAGAACAGAGGGGGAAGCAAACCCTGGCCTTAAGCACACTGCACACAACCTCCATGGCTGCTGCAGAATTTAGCAACTTCCAGGAACTGCAGAGCAAGCCAATAAACACAACACCAGCTCCACTGCCACTTCCCCTCTGTGGGAACAAACCAGAGCTGTGGTCAGCCTGCACACGGAGAAAAAAGGTGCTCCACGTTGCTGACCAGACCAACCACTTGCAAGTGGAGAGGATGAGAAGTAGGGCTGCACACCCCCATAAGAGCCAGGGCTCTCTGATGACTTACGAAGTACCTTTCCCAAGCAGCTATAGTGCATCTACGTCAGGAGACGCTTTGCATCTTGTGGGAGTGGGGGTGTTGGAGATTAATTTCCAGACGCAGTGTCCTCTCCCAGTTCTCTCTGAAGCTATGGGATCAAGCTACAGACTTGCATGGGTCACAGCTAATCCACAAGAAGTCAGAATGCAGCAGTAGGCTTTGCTGGCTTGTTTTAAGAGATCTGATGGCTAGCTGTAATTAACGCTCTAAATGCTGCAGATTCTGAATTATGCCAGAGGGTAACACTCCAATCTGACTGGCTGCATAACACGGGTCACTACACTCAGCACAAAGCAAATATAAAGTAATGTAACTTAAATTCGTGGCTGTATCGGATGCAATCTGTGCATGTAATCAGAAACTAAATTATTCAAGGACAGTGACATTGCTACCTTGACAGTTTACTCTCCTGCAAGCACCGGAAAGGCAGAAAGATTTTCAAGAAATGGCTAACCGCTGGGTGCAATGAGTGACAAGAGGGAAAGCAGTGAGGGCCAAGGGTCTCAGTTCAGGATCTGGCTGTTGGGCTACTGAACTTACTTTGTGTTGTATGAAACACAGACTCAAGAACCAGTGATGCTTCTGGCACTCCCTCCAAAAACGGGGTGTGTCTTCTCTTCTAAATTAAAACTTGGGAATTGTGTTGTGTCAGTGTAGCAGAACCTCAAGTACCACCCAGACAGCTCAAGCTTTGTTTCCATGGTGCTGTCTAGTATGTGCTATGCCCTATAACAGCTTTACTGCACAAAGAGGCAGCAGTTTTCTTTTTTTCTTTTTCTTAAGTAGGGCCGTTACTTACTGCTGGTATGAATGCAATCCACCGCATATATTAGCTACAGTGAATTTTCTTAACATAACTGAAAGACTAGCACAGTGTAACCCTTGGCCTCTTCTAGCTTTTGTCCTACCACCTCAGCTTTGTCTACACTAAATTTTTTAAGACTTCTGATACAAACTTTGCACTGATCCATGCAATCAGAGGCTGCAAATCTAGGCAGAGTTCAGTCTATAAAGCCAGTGACTTCATTTTTTCCCTCTGTAGGAGTAAAATAACGTTCCCACACTCTGATAAAAACCTTTGCTCTGCACAGATTTAATTCATTACTTATGAATCTCTGGCCAACGTCACTCTGTTCATTTCAGTGGCTCTCTACTTCCAGTTGCCTCCTGAGTCCGGGAGGACAGGGAACCTTTTTTTTTTTACCGTGTAGTGAAGCAGCCGAGAACGGATCCTGACTAACGGCTTCACCAACTTGTTACTTGTTTTAACAGTCCTCTTCTAGAAAATCACCCAGGTAGCAATAATGAGCTGCCCTCCACAACTGCTTTACAGAGTTGGTCAGAAGCCAAGATCTTTTCCAATGGAAACTCTTCTCCCAGGGAATCACCCTGCATACTATTTCAGATGAGTACTTTGTTTTGGTTTAGAAATAGGAGAAGATTTTTTTTTAATTGGGCTATGCTTAGGCGCAAGGGCAGTTTCGTGACACAAATCACTGAGGAGTTGCTATAGGGCCTGCTGGAATCATTTATGAGACCAGAATAGCAGCAGCTCCACTAACACCTCAAAGGCAAGTGCCCGTGTTCCAAGCTTAGGCTTTTGCAGGATTGCTTAGACTTGGGTGACTTTTGCAGGTCTTGGGTGAGGGCTGTCTCTTTGCTGTGTCCACACTGTGCCTAAACTATGAGATCCCAGAGGTGGTACAGCAGCAGAAAATGTTTAAAGTGCCAGTTGATTGCTCTTTCCATATCCAAACTCCTCTTTTTAAAAACTCACTCTTTCCAGAAAGCTTTCCAGCCCTTTTCATTTGGGGAGGGGTGAAACACCACCCTGCCGCGGGCCAGCTCCACACTCCAGGCAGCACACAATGCTGTCTGCACACGCTCCAGCAGAGCACAGATGCTTTCACAAGGTCTTCACAATGCTCCTGTGACTGTCTGTGGGTGACAAGGCAAGACACTGTCCCAAAAACCCTGTCTCGTTCCTCTTTCTGTTGAAGAAATGCAGCTTTAAACAGAGGTGTCTGAAGGAATAAAAAGCACAGCTAAGTGGACGGAATGTGGCTGCAACACTTTTCTTAAGAGACTCCACTCTGCACTTCATTGCAGTTTCCAACCGTTCCCTCAGCTCTCTGAACCCCAGGGGAGGAAACATGGCACAGACACTGCACTGGGAGCACGCGTCACGGGATGGGGCCCGTGATTATTATTCTTATCACCCCATGGACTGCCTGGCACTGGCTGAAGAGTGTGACTCGGATGGTTCTCTCTCACAACCAGCTATGCAGCCTCTGCATGTGAAAGTCATTAAGCAATAGCACAGAAGCAACCCATGAGGCAAAACCCGTGAACATTCCCATACTGACAGAACGCCAGTCCCGCTGCCAGCAAGCCGCCGGCACTGGGCTGCACACAGGTGCTGACGAGGAGCCATGTGCATCTCCTTGAAGTTAACACTTGTGTGGCCGGCTCTCCTGACAGCTCCACAAATGGCACACGGATGCTGGAGAGCAGAAGAGCCCCGCGGGGCCTCCCCCCATGCGCAGTTCAGGGCCTGTGTGCCAGCACTGATGTCCTACTGTTGGAAATGTGGCATATGGGAACATCGGCAGTGGAGACAGGAACTGAAACATCTGTTTTTTCCAAGCCACACTTGGAAAGGCTAAGCTGTATTCAACCCCTAAAACACAACCAGCCCAGCTGTGAAGCAAGCAGATGAACAGAGAAGTATAAAAATAGCCACTTCTGTAGTCTTCTTTCAAGCAACATGAGGTTGCCCTACAAAAATAAACACACAAAAAGGAACAGTCATGGGGGGGGATGGCTATTAGAGGGACTCATGCTCACATCACTGCAACATGGTAAAAGGATGCAACCCCTCAACTCACAGCTCTGTGTTCACAGTGTATTCCCTCCCCAGCTAACCACTTTGGGTCTGTTTGCAGTGCAGCAGGAATCACCCGCAGCTTCCACACATGGTCCCTGATGGGATTTAGAGACAGATACTTTCACCAACATGACCTAAAACACAATCTGCATGCTTCAGGCCGGACTCACTCCACCCCCTTCCCGAGGCGTGGCTTTGAGAGAGAAACTAACAACTTTGGCCAACACAATTTGTCTGGGCTCTTGCTTTCCCAGGCTTAGCTGTTCCTCGGGTTCCTCCCTCAGGAGGACTCAACCCACACCCTAGATCCTCTTTTTAGAGAGCCACTCCCACCTCGATGAAGCATTTGCTATAGCAAATCTATTTAACCCGTTCCCAGCAGGACCAGTGCCTCCAAACGAGCAGGGAAAGGTGTTTACAGAATCCCATACAAGCCACCATACCAGGGAGAGGAAGGACAGGCTTCACTGCCCGTCTCAACCAAAGCCGCAAGGAAAACTGCTCTTCTGCTTCTGGATCTACCTAGGTCCTCCTCCCTACTAGAGGAGCCTAGAGCAGCACGGATGCTGTGGGAGCCAGGGCCGAGGTACTGCCAGGGGATGTTGCAACAGAGCTGCACAGAGGCCATTGCTGGGGATCTGCAAGTACCATTAGTGATGCCTGACCAGGGAGGTGGGCGCAGGATCTAACCAGGGCTACAGCCACCACCCTGGAAATCTCAAACAGGGATCAGCCCTCATAACTTCATCACAGATATGCAAAATAGCATTGCATAGAGCCAAATGCATTTCTTGATACAAGCAGCTGTCTGTATAGGCGTGCAGAATACAAGCTGCCCAGCTGCTGCTGAAAGAAAAACAGGCATGGTACGGTGTTCATGTACAAATTTCAAAGGAATAGGAACAGGCTGGCTGAGCCCTGGCTTGCGCCCTGAATGCATGTCACTACAGATTGTCCCACAGGCTCATCAAAAGCAAAAGCTGCTGCAGACTATGCCTGCTGTCAGAGTGAGTACAGCCTTCTGATCATGCTCAAGAGCATACGCCAGCACAACCACGGCAGGAAGAGAGCATCCCATCACCTCCCAACACAGCGGTGTCGGAGGGCAGCCCGTAAACCCCAGGCTGGAGGTAAAGGAGGGCCACATGGTTAACACACGTGCACTGCAACTGAAAAATGCCACAGGTGGGAGATTTGCTACCAAAAAGTGAACAACATCATTTCTTTTCTTCCATCAAATACTGTTAGCAAACCAGCATACCACACTATCTTAACACGGGTTGCTAATTAAATTACAAACGACATTGGATTAAACAAAATAACACAAGACCGTATACCACATCTGAAACTTTGTCTCTGATCTCTGCTTATTAAAGTTTTTAGTAGCCTGATGCCAGGAAGAGCCAGAAATGAGATGTACTCATTTCTAACCTGAGGGGGAACTATTTTTACCGTTAAGACTGGCAGAAACAGCTGACTGATTAATATTGTGCTTTGTTTGATTATCTCTGTTTAAATCCAGTGGTAGCACATCATCAAAAAGGATGCAGTCTATTGAGGGAAAGGGAGGAGCTGGAAAGTGAGGACAAAATCTGTTTAGTGGTCACGGTTCCTACAATATACCACAAATGCTACAGATGGTCAACTTGCATGTTGTTGATGCTCTTCTTGATGATAGCTATCCTTTAAAAAAATAGGGACAGCTGTAATCACATGCTCTTTGCTTTTTGTGCCCTTTGCAAAGCAAAAACTAATATTATATTTCAGTTTGACATTTTTAGTTTTGGTAAATAGAGATGCCAACTTAGCTTCAGTGTCTAAGTAAACAACAGTCCTTCAACATAAAAAACAAGCTAATTCTTTGCTGCCAAGGCAGAAATAAGGGCCAGGGAAGTCTGATTTGACACTCATCCTCCTGGGACAGGCAGCAACCTTTGGCAGAGCACGTTCGTGTAGGTGGCTGAAGCTGCAAGGGGTACGTGGTCGGTAGCTCTGCACCCAGCAGTCAATGTAGCTTTCCAGCCTTTAAGCCCAACCTCAGCAAGGCCTGGAGAGAAGGGTGGGCTGACGTGGGGTGGGAGAAGCGTGGGCTGACGTGGGGTAGCAGCCATTCCTCTGAATAGCAACAGCACCGTAAGTGCAGCCCACTAGCACAGCTGCCAACTTTCCACTGTGGAAGAGACAGAAATTTTTGCTTTGAGCCTGACAGCGGCTGCCTAAATCATGCTGTTAACTATCGTGGGACTAATCCACAAGTGCCTTCCCCCCCACGCTCCCTCCTGCACTCTCCTCACAGCAAGAGCAGGAACCCCTGGCTGTGCAGCTCCCAGCCTGCCCCACCCTGGCACAGGAAAACACATCCTCGCTCCTGAGCTGTCCTTCACCCCCGCTTACTTTCTTATTCACTTATTACAACTCAGAGAAATGTTTGGGGACATATGGGGGAAAATAAGAGACAAGATACAAAATCAAACTGAACTGCAATGATCAATCAAAGAACAACAATGCTTGAAGAAATGGAGAAAGGATGACGCAGAAATGCATTGTAGAAACCACAGTGTGGAAAACGTGGCATGACAAGAGATAATACAAGGAATCCCATTAAGTTACAAACAGGGAGAGAAGCATTAACAAACCATATGAGTCCATTTCACCCTGCCTTCTGATCGAGTGATCTTCTTTTTAAAACCCCTCTTTGTGAGAGCAGAATGAAAGCAGCTGGGTGAAACATGAGAGATGTGGCAGGGGTCTTGTCTGCAGGAGATGAGCAGGAGCGGGCCCACACTTTCACTCCAAACCGGAAAAAGCCACATGCAGAAAGACACCACCAGTAAACTTAAAAATTGCAGGAAATAGAAAAATCAATGCAACAGTTTTCCTTTCTACTAACATCTGACCAGAGTCAGGAGTGGGCATTCCAGCAGCAGGTCTTCCCGCTGCACAGTGGGGCTCTGAGATGTTTAACTAGGGTTTCTTAATGCCTGATTTTCTGTCACTACCAGGGATTGTAGGTTTGGCTGCACCAAACTGCAAATCTCAAAATCTTTAAATGCTGGGCTACTAACAAGAAAGTGAGACAGCTCGATGCTGCTCAGGATTATTTAATTCCAACTTTTGCCACGGAGCAGGATCACCTTCAAATGCCACCTGTCTGGTGGGTGCCCTTTCTTACCTAGCAGCACATTTTTGTTGACATCTTTTTAAACACCACCAAAAACCCACCAAAGTTTTAATTTTTTTAAAAAAAAGTAAGTTCCTCAGCCACGGGAACAGCGCTCAGATTTCACTGCAGCTTTAGGAAGGAGCACAATAAATAACCCAGATTCATGCCACTGCTGTAGCGGCAATAGCAGTGACACTTCACTCACGCCAGAGACACTCTGATAGAATAATACAGAATTGCCTCCTTGTTTCCTGCTTAAATGATAGTTACAATTTGCTTATGTGATTGGTCCCTTCTATAGGCTGAATGAATCTCATTTGCAAAATATTTATCTAGCACCTCATTTGGGCCTTTTTCCCCCTCCAAAATTTCTTACTAAAGAGAAACACAGCCTTGTTTTTGCTGGGGATACAGCTTCTTAAAAGAATGACATTCCAGACTGTTTAAGTTTTTTCTAGAAACAGCAGTAAAGCTATTTTGCCTTTGTGGACTGGACACTACTGTATAGACACTTCCACCGCTTGTGGTTTTACCTGAACTGGATTTTAGTTTTAATTGGATTTCCGTCCCTGCCCCCCCACCCCCGCAATAGCTTTTGAAGATACCCTGAGCTTTAAAAAGGCTTTTACTACATCACATAACAAAATCTAAATCACTCTTGAAATCTAAAATATCACAGACTCTAAGTTCCTGATTCATAAAATCTGTTTATTTTAGGAAGGTTTGCTTAGGTGAAGTCACCAGCTAGGCAGTGTAACCCCAGGGCTCACTGCCAAATCCACAAAAAAACCCTGCTGGGTTTTGGATGAAAGTTACGACCCCCAAATCTGCAAAGCTTCTGCTTCTGCAGGAGTGTGGCGATAGCAGAGCTTCTCTGATTTCAGCTTCTCCTTCTTCCCCATCCGCAAATAGTGTTCCACATTAATGAAGGAAAAACAAGGGAGCTTCAACACTAGTCTTTTAAATCAAGATTCTAACATCCACTTCAAGACTACCATGATACCGACAATGTGTCAGAAATAGTCAGTATTTGCAAGGGAAGTCTATGAGGTATTTCATTCCTCAACTGGAGGTAAAAGTCATACCGGCTCATGAAACATCTAAGTCTCAAAGTAAATGTGAACAAAATCCAGTAGCCCTAAAAGCAGAGCACTTTAAAAGAGATCAGATCAGAGCATTTCTCAGATGGAGAAACTCAGAAGCGCAAATGCTGCCACTTGAACCACGTTGCTCTTGAAGCATGGATTTTTATGTTGCACACTGCAGATTATTTGGAAAAACAGACTTTGCTCTTGATTCCAGCCAGACTGCCTTACATTTCAAGAACCTGACTCTGGAGATGAGAGGGGGCCAATATTCCCATTCGGTCTGCCTGGAGACTGCTTCCAGCTAGGTATGTAGTGTCTGCAAGCAGCAGAGCTTATTTCCTTAGTGATTCTTTGGATGGGGCATTTCTTCTGTAATCCTAGTAACAGTGCTGCTGAAGTTGGCATTTATTTCTTCAAAGTTGCTACGTCTATAACGTCGGATACAAGAGGAATTCATTTCCTAGGCCTTACTTCTAAAACTAGAGGTACGGTACGGTACCACATTTGCTGAGTGCAACTGCAAGCACACACGCCTGCCGCAGAATCGGGAAGCTTTGGCGTTGGGAATTTTTTTTAACTCAGCCTTCTTAACGACTGGGTTTGTTTCAGACCAGTAAAAAAAAAGAAAAAGGACAGCTATCATTAAAAGCTTTATTTACTTTATCTGTCAGTTTTCAATAAAGGGAACATGAAATGAATAGTGAGAACCGCTTGCATAACTACTGTGTCATGAGCCAGAGTCCCTCTCATCGCAACAGAAATGAATCTGTAAATCTTTCATGGTTATAATGACGACGTTAAGTACACATGTCTTCTTTCCCATCATCAGGAGGTCAAACAGGGCAGTAAACTTCTCCCCAAAGGAAATCCATGTGCCACAGCAGACTGCTTCAGCACATCTTATACCAGTCATCAGAATATTACCAGCACACACGTTTTCAGCTGAGTCGTGACTGTACACACAAGATAATCTGCTGGCTGACAAAGATGACTCTACGGTCTGAATTCCAAAGACAATCATCCCTCAGCAGAGCAAAGCTCTTCCCCTTACTGCACTGCTCTCAACAGTGCTATAAAACAAACATTTTTCTATCAAAATCAGAGGAAGATGTCAGTAAGACTATCCTGCCATTGCAGTCCATTTGCTCAGTACATTTCCCCTTCCCATATTCTGGGCACTTTGTTTTCTTGACCTGTGAGAGCTTTATGTCCAACTTCAATTTGTCACTGCAAAATAGGATCTACTCCAAAATGTTCTGGGAGCTTTTACAACTCAACGCCTCTGAACAACAATAATATAAACAGTCTCAAACACTTACTAACAAAATTAATAATCCTCAAAACACACTGTAATAACCCCAAGTCCTTAAAAAGCCAAATGAAGGACTCGCCATCACAGTCTTCAGAAGGCTGCTCTACAAGTGACCAGCAAAGTGCTGGCACGTTCTGCCTCTGTCGCAACAGCACACTGAGTCCCCAGAGCTGCTGATATCCCCATCTCACCGACAAAAGATAACGCAACATCAGAAACCCCTTCATAAAAATCAGTTTTTCCCAGTTAGGGACTTTCTGCAACAAACAACGGCTAGTTTGTTCGGGAAAATCTAAACATATCTGGTAAGAAAAACAGTCGGAAAACACCTTGTCTGCCAGATTTAGAGACATGCACATTTTCCTGAAGTTAGTCTAGATACATCCTGCCAACATACAATATAATGTTTACTGTGGTACTTTGCAACTTCTGCAACCTCTCTTAGTCTATACTGACACTAAAAAGTGGAAACTTAGTTAAGAATATCCGAAAAGAAAAGCAGACCCTTAACTTATTGAAATACCAGTAGAAATTAGTTCATGTGAGATTTTTCTACTGCAACGGGCCCCACGTCATCTCTCCTGCATGAATCACTCGATGCTTTTGTCTCCTCAAGAACAAAAAGTTGCTCCCTAAGGAAAACAAATTTAGGTTTGCAAATAAATTAAAAAAAAAAAAACAACATTTTTCCCTCAAGTCTGTTCTTTGCATCATACAGGAACCTTATTCAAGTGACTGAGCACATGGACCATTCTAACGCCCCTCCAAGAAACACACCTTTCCAACCAATTTACCCAAAACAACAAAATCAGCATCTGGACACAACTGTCATCCCATCTTAGCACTTCCACAGAGAAATCTTCATCTGAATGTGTTATTGAGTCGTTTGGCTTTTCTGTGAACAGAAAAGCCCTTAAACCACATTCAACTCATTTCCCGACACCGTTCTCCCCTTGCAATTTCCCCCAGAACTTCCAGAAATTAAGCTCCCGGCACAAACCTCTGGCACAGCAGCCCCTCAGGGTGCCCACAGGGTGCCCGGTTTGCCCCGCATACCAGCCAGGGTGTCTCTGGCCTCACACGCTGGCATTACCCAGCGTGTCCCAGTGCTTGGCAAGACACGAGCAGCATTGCAAGACACAGAACTGGAGAATAACCATTTCAGTTGGAAAGGACCTTTAAGATCTTCAGGTCCAGCCGTTACAAGATGACATGGTTGGGCAGCATCCTAAAAACACTGCTCCAGCAGCAGAGCCGGGCACATCCCCACAGCCCTGACCCCAGGGGCCAGCAGCCCTGACCCGGGGGAGGTGGGCAGCAGCCCTGAACAGCCCTAGCCCTGGGGGCTTGCAGCCCTGGCCAGCCCTGACCCTGCGGGCCTGCAGCCCTGGCCCTGGGGGCCTGCAGCCCCGGCCCTGGCGACCAGCAGCCCAGGCGACCAGCAGCCCTGGCCCGGGGGCCTGCAGCCCTGTGCCAGCCGAAGGCACGAAGCCCGAGCCGCGCTGCCAGGCTGGGCCCGCATACCTCACATACTGGAGCTGTTTTCCCTTCTCCCTCGCCTGGGCCACCGCTGCCCACGTCCGACCCCGCAGGCTGACGGCAAACTTTCTGCCATGTCTCTCCCCGCTGTCTCCCGTCCCACCCCCGCCCGGCCCGACGGCACAGCCGGCGCCCCGGGGACACCCGAGGAGCTGAGGTGCCGGGCAGCCCCCCCAGCCCCCGGTACTCACAGCGCGGCGGCGGCCGGCGGGATGCCGCTCCCCGGCCGCTCCATCCCGCGGGCAGAGCAGTTGACGAGGCAGGCGGGGCCGGTGCAGGTACAGCCGGCGGCGCAGGGCTGGCAGGCGGGGGGCGCCCGGGCCGCCGCCAGCCCCCCGCACAGCAGGGAGCAGAGCAGGCACCAGCCCGAGAGGGGCAGCCGCGCCGCGGGGACGCCATGTTTGCGCTGTGATCCAGTGTCTCCATTTCCAAAAGGCATCTCTCCCTACGGGCATGGCATGGCCCCGGCCCGCCGCTCCCCCGGCCGGCCGGCCGGGCCCGGCCGCGCCCCGCCCCGCCCCGCTCCGCTCCGCCGCCCCGCTCCGCCGCTCCGCGCCCGCCCTCCGCGCCGCCCGGCTCAGCGCCCGCCCGCCATGGCGGCCTCCCCCGCAGGGCTGGCGGTGCGCGCTGCTCGGCGGCGCCCGGCCCCGGCCCCGGCGCCGGCCCCGCTGTGGGCTTCCCCGCTCGCCGCGCTGACAGCCCCGGCCCGCCGCCGCTCGGCTCTGCGCTCCGCCCGGGCCGCGGCCGCCGCCTCCCCGCTCCGCCTCCCGCCCGGCGGAAACCCGGCGCCGCTCCAGCCCCGCCGCCCGCCTCGGCCGCCCCCGCCGCGCGGCCGCCCCCCGCACGGCCGCGAGGGCCGGGACCCGGGCAGCGCTGCGCCGCCGGGCGGGCGGCCCCCGGGGCTGGGCCCGGGCTATGCGGGCTCTCGGACCCTGCTCGGCAGGGGCGGGCACGGGGAGCGAGGGGGTCCCGGGGGCACAGGGGTCCCGTAGGGCAGGAGCGTCCCGGGGAACAGGGGGGTCTTGGGGAAGGGAACATCCCGGGGAACAGGGGGTCCCAGGAAGAGGAGCATCCCGGGGGACAGAAGGGTCCCGGGGACAGGAGCGTCCCACAGGGCAGGAGCACCCGGGAGACCGGAGGGCAGGGGGGGCCTGGGGACAGGAGCATCCAGGGGGACAGGGGGGTCCCGGGGACAGGACAATCCTGGGGGACAGGGAAATCCCAGGGGACAGGGGTGTCCTGTAGGGCAGGAGCATCCCAGGAGATGGGGGGCAAGGGGGGTCCCAGGAACTGGAGCATCCCCGGGGAATGGGAGGTCCAAGGAACAGGAAAATCCCGGGGACAGAGGGGTCCCATAGGGGCAGAGATTCCCAGGGACAGGAGCATCCCGGTGGACACACGCATCCCAGGAAGCAGCAGTTACCCCAGGGGGGGCGTCTCAGAAACTAAGCAGGCCAGCAGGCAGTGAGTGCAGCATGGCGTTCTCGCAACAGGGGTTTTGGCTGTCCCAGAGTACCGGGAGATGGGCAGGGGGCAGCAGGGCACCCATCACTCCCTCCTTGGGGGCTGTTGGTGCTCAGTTCCCTGGCTGGTGCCCATTCCAAGACTGCTGCAAGCTGCTGCATCCAGCGAGAGCTGCAGGGCACAGCGCGTGTTACACGCCTGCAGCACAGGTGGTAATTCAGGTGTCTTGGAGAGAGGTGAGAACAAGGCAGGTACTTCTCAGTGTGGGGGTTTTTTTAATGCTGATAGTAGCCAAATCACGGGGTTTCTGTGCCACTTGCACCCTGTGCTGGCCCAGACCTGGTGAGGTCAATCCTGGCATTCTGTGATGGCTCCTCAGGGATTTGAACCAGTTCTGGTTTAAAGTGCCTGAAGAATATGACTGAAATAAACCCTTTGTACAACCAGAGGAAGCGTAATTCTGTCATTGCAGAGGGCATCTCTGCAAAACCAAACCCAGTCCCATTTGAAAGTGGTGGAGAGGAAGGTGTGATAGCTGGTGATTTCGCAGGGACCCTGCTTTGTTAGTGTTTACTATGTGTCGTGTTACTGCCTGATGGTATGTGTGGAGCATGGCCCCTGCCATCAGCCGAGGGGAGGATACAAGGAAGCTCGACTAAAACATGGAAGAAGTTGCTTTTGAACTCGTTCCGTGCCAGATTGCTCTGCAAACCAGAGCCAGTGGTTCCTGTGCAGCCCGGCTGGAATTTCTCCCCATAAACACAGCAAGCACAAACATGTGGCGCTCTGTGTGGGAGGAGAAAGCTGGCACTGACCCCCAGAAAGACGGAGGAGATCTGGGGGGAAGCAGTGGACCAGTGCACAGTGCCCAATGCTTCCCTGTGGCAAGTGGCCCAGGGAGGGACATTTGAGAGTCACAGACCTAAAGATGGAGTGTTAAATCCTGCACGTCCTCTGGAGGCAGGTGCTGCTTTGCTCCGTGGGGGCTGATACCCGAAGTACCAGCCGCAGGCACTTTCTCCTGAGATGTGCTGATGCAGACAAAACTTTCAGCAGGGTTTTTGCTAAATAAGAACAAAAACATCTTGCTCTTTATTTATGTGATTCCATTGATTCCTGCAGCCATGCACACCCTTTGAAATATGTAACATTTAAGCTCAGTGCAGCAAATCACTCCAGCTCAGCCTCGGCATTGAGCCCACTCATGTCCATGGGAGTCCCCAGGACTGCATGCCCACCTGCAAAACCGAAGCCACGGCCTGTTCAGTCATGGCTGTTGCAGCAGTTACCGTCTTTACAAATCCCCCTGGAAGTGCCGTCCAGCAAGCACCTCTGGGAGAAGGGCTGCCCCTCTGCCGTACAGGTGAGTCACCCACCCGCTGCGAGGTCGCACCCCTCGAACAGACAGCCCCCCAGTGCCAGGGTGAGGGACGTTTTGTACTTGTCGAAAGCAGCTTGCAAGGGCTGCCTTCTGTCCAGAGCTCCTGTCACCCCTTGGAGCTGCACCCCTTGCCTCCACTGGCATTCCCCGTGCTCCGACAGCGAGCGTGCTGGGGAGCTGCTGTTCTGACACCCTACAGCAGGTGTTGTGTCGTGGTGCCCTGTCAACTGGTGGGCTCAGGAAATCTGCCTGGCAGCTTTCAAGGGAGAAACCACAACAAAAAGGGGTGGGAGCGAGACATGCTAGCTGTTCGCAAGCATCTGAGGAGTGCGAGCAGCAGGGAGCCAGAACAATTGTTCAGGGTGGTACCAGAAGAAGGACAGGAGCCTCAGAGCCTGCTACCCCTGCTGCTCCTCTTCTGAGAATAGACCTGGGGCAGGGGACGGCCGTGGGGGCATGTTTGCCTCTGGTAGTGGCCGGCCGTGCCTAAACCTTGTCTCTCCATGAGTGTAAAATGCCTGCGTGAGGATGCCTGCCTGCACACGCTCGCGTTGGGGCCAGGTCACGGGTTTTCACCGTGCGCTGCACTGATGCTGCTGCGGTCCTGCCAGCAGGTGAAACACAGGCGTCTTTCCTTCACCTAAAAGAGCTGATTGTTGTTGAGCTCCCTCCACCTCGGGCACACTGTAACCTTTGAAAGCTCAGGAAAGAAGGCCTGGGTGAGGGTCAATTTGGTTTTGAATCACGTAGGATTTTTTAAGCCAGTTGTGATTTCAGACACGTATTCTCTAGGTAACAAGGGACTGACCCACTGGTGCTGGGGGTGCATCTGCTGCGGGTTACAAAGCCTGCGTTACACCCCCAGAGCTGCTCACCGCCTTCCCGCTCTGCCTGGTGTGCGTGATCTGGGACAGTCTGCTCCAACAAAATCCGTGAGCACCTGTGTGGTTTTAGGTACGTGCATTGTCCTGCTGAAACCAAAGGGGTGAGGTTAGCTGGGGCTCTGGCTTTCCTTATCCAGCTGCTGAACAAACCTTAAATAAGCCTGACAGCATCCAATTTCACTCATTGGCATGGTACTTAATATATGTGAGAATTTACTTTCCAAAAACATTTTGTGCCTTTTGGACTTGAAATCTGCTTGAAAGACACATCATCCTTTGCATGATGTATTGTGCCCAAAATAGCCCAGTGGTTACTACTTCCTCATGTGACTACGATGTATTTATTTCCGCTCCCTCAATTGTAAATTGCTTTTTAGGTTTTTTTTTTTTCCTTTTCTTCTGTACTGATGCCCATATTTTTTCAGATAACAGCAAGGAGAAAATATCCTGTGTATGGATTGTAATCAGCAGATTAGATCACTAATGTAATCCAGCAGATGTAATGAAGTTAAGGGCTCTCCCCCAAAAGCTAGGGCTGCCAAGCTGTGAAGAGGGCAATGAACGAGGAAATAATTGAGTGAGTGGGAAAGGAGACAGCTCATCTGGATACAGCTGCATGACAATAATTTGTTCACATCTAATCACGATTTTTGATCTCAGAGGAAGGTCTTGTTGCTGAATCGAGATGGGTTTTAAAAGGCAAACTGCAGAAAATTATGGAAGTGGAAAATGTACTCTGGGCCTGGGAGGCTGTTGCTCACTGTGAGGCTGGGAATGGCTTGTTTGTGGGGAAGGGATTTTTCTGGTTCCTCCTACTGGCCAGCAAATGGAGAGTTTCTCAACACTGTTTACTTGAAGGAGAATTAAAACCCCAACTAAGAGGGTGTTAATTCTCTCTGTCCCACCAGTCCTGCAGGCTGAACACACCCAGAACATCAGCAGCGGCAGATACACTGTGGTCAGCAAAACGTGACAGAGCTGCGGCTGGCCAGGAATGTCGCTGCTGCCTCTGGGCCCCTCCAGCCAGATCCTGAAAGTACTACAGAAGTCTTCAGCAGCACCTGGACAGCCCTGGACCCTTGCTGTGCGTGGCTGGACGCTGCGGCACCCCCTCTCCAGCACTGCATTTCTGTGCATTAAAGCGCTAGTTTGCTCACGCCTGCAGTGCCCTGGTGCAGAGGGGCCACGAGCAGCTGGCGCAGAGCAGGCTGTGCTCCCCGTAGCCGTGCTGCAGCCACCGTGCTCACCAAAAATCTTCTGCGTGGCCACCGCACCAGGCTTCATGTAAGACACGACGGCAGCTGCTTTTAAAACACACCGGGAGCAAGTCTCCTCATTGCATTGCTCCCCCCACTGCTGCTTTTTCTCTCACCCAGAGGTCCTCTGTCACATTTACACATGGGGCAGTGGGTGGGCAGGAGCGGTGGGGACATCTTGTCACCCAGGTGGGTCCGTGGCCCATGGAGGGAAAGCTCTGTGCAGGTGGAGGTTGCTTTGGAGCTGGGATAGCTGGGCCAGGATAGGGAACATTCTGCCTCCAGCAGCATGTATCTGCTGTACTTTATCTGTAGTTTGAAAAAAGAAAGAAAAAATACCTCTCCTGAACTTTCTGCCCCCTTACCATGAGCTTTGGTCCCTTTGGAGGGCAGCTGTAGTCACATATGGCCATCACTCTCAGTTTGCTGTTATTTCCCTGCTGAGAAAGTACTCCTGCATGATGGAAGGAGCACACCTTGTCCTCAGCAGGTGTCCAGCGGGAGAGAGCTGTCCCATGTGCTTCTGGCTGGGATACGGGTACCCCAGGGGAGGTGAGGATCTTTACTTCTCCTGGGAGGAAACGGCTGTTGCCATCCCTGCAGGTTGTTGCTCTGTGGCTGCATTTTGCATGCCCCTGGCTCTGCACCAGGAGGGATGCTGTGGTACCTGGAAAGAGTGACTCCAGCAGGAGCCACCTCCTTCCACACAGGTCTGGCTCCTGCTTCACCTCCCAGTACGAGCATTCCCGATCTCTAATTACGGAATGGTCGGGGTTGGGAGGGGCCTCTGGAGACCATCTAGTCCAACCCCTGCTAAAGCAGGGTCACCTGCAGCAGGATGCACGGTTGCATCCAGGTGGGTTTTGAATGTCCCCAGAGAAGGACAACCCCACAGCCTCAGCGGGCAGCCTGTGCCGGCGCTCTGTCACCTTCAAGGTGAAAAAGTTCTTCCTCATATTGAGATGGAGCTTCTTGTGCCCCTTGCCCTGTCCCTAATCCATCACGAAGTTGCCTGCAGCTGGATCCAACCCCGCATGGCCACCCAAGCCCCTGCGGCGGCAGGGTGGTGCAAGGAGCACAGAGCAGCCGCGGCGGGGCCTGCCCAGGCTGGGGGGGCTGCCCCGGATCCCGGGGGTCTGCCTCGGTTCCCGGGGGGCTCAGCCCCTCACCGCGGCCTCCCGGCGCTGCGGGGCCGGTTGGCGGGGCCCTGGCGCCCTCTAGCACCGCCGCCCCGCGCTCCTCTGCAATAAAAACGGGAGAAAAAGGCTGAAGCGAGCCAGCCGGAGCCCGGCAAGCAGAAGTCCCCCAAAGATGGGATGCAGCCCACCCTGTCCCCACCGCCTGCAGCGGACACCGCTGTGGATGGGGCTGAGCCCATCCCTGCTTTCGACCTCCCACCCGATGCACCGAGAGCAGCACGAGATCCATCTGGTCAGTGTAATCTACGTGTGACGGACTGATGGCTGTGCAGGGCAACGATCCCAGCTCGGCCATAAAGAGCAGAGTCATCTCACACCATGTCCCGAGCAGAATTTAACCCGTGCTGGATGACTGAAGCAGCAATCTGCCCAGCAAACGGCTCCTGCTGCACGTCCGCAGTCGCTGGGGGTAGGATGCTGCAGACAAGGTGAGAAGGGATCGCTTGACACAGCTGTGCCCACAGCCAGGTGGGACCGATGCTGCCACCCGGCTTCTCCCGGGATGCTGGGAGAGGGACCCCCACTCCCCAGGCTGTGCCTGGGGTCGCTGCGTTCTGGCGAGGCGCAGGGTTGTCACCGAGCGCTGGGTTTTCAGCCGCTCTGGGCTGAGCTGAGTCAGCAGCACCAGCACCAGACCCTGATGGGCTTTTTATGCATTATTTTTGTGGACGGTTTCAGCTCAGGAAATGAATTTATTCACGCTGATCAGTTTCATCCGTTTGACTTAGTGTGAACGCAAAACAGAGCTGGGCAGTTTTAGTGACACCACTTTCTGCTCAGCAGCTAACTGGTGGCGATTCCGCTCCTCTTTACCACTCCGTTGAAGCAAACAGAACTTCATGACTTCTCTCTCAATATTTTTCAACGTTCAGGGCTTTCAGGGGTCCTCAGCTGATGGAGGGTCATTCCCATCAGGCTGAACTTGCAGGCTCCTGGTTTCCGGCTGTGGGTGCTCTCTGCCCATCCTACTCACCTGTCCCCCCGGTCAGCTCCCCGGGAACGCTGTGCACCCTGGAGGGGTTTGTAGCTGCTCAGGATTTTCCTGTTTGCAGGTCCCTGCACGCCAGCAAGGCCAAGGTCGAGGGGTTGCTTTGGCTGGAGACAGGATGGATGGAGAAGGGGTTTGTCCTCGGACACTTGTTAATCAGAAACTTCCCGGGAGCGTGCTTGGCGCTGTGAGGCCCGGCCAAGAGCCGGCCACGTGCTGGCAGCGCGGAGGATGCTGCGTGCTCTGCATGCGCAGGCTGCAGCACACGTCGCTGCTCAGGGAGGACGTGAGCTTTGGGGCAGGGGCCAGGCGGCTGGGCCAGCACGGCAGGGCGCCTCTCAGCCACGGGCTGGCCTTACGTCTCCTTTGGCCACCACGTACCCTACCTCCCCCTGAGAACTGCTGCTGCTGAAATCCCCCCTGCCAGCTGCAGGTGTGTCAGTGCTGGCAGCAGGGACAAAACATCCTCCGTTTCTTATTTCTTTCGTTCCTGGAAAAGTCCAAAGCGCAGGGAGATGATAATGAATTCAGCCAGGAAGGTGCTGGTGAGCGCTGGCTGCAGGAGCTGGGAGGAAGGCTGCTCTGCGCTGTGGGTGCCCCATGAGGGTCTGGCTCCACTGCACCAAGGCTGACGGTGGGATGCACAGCTGGGGCAGTGGGCAGCGAGGGGGCAATGGCACCCATCCTGCCGCAGCGTGGTCCCCCTGAATCACTGCTGCTCTGGGCCCGTTGCTATAGCAATGCTGATGTCGCAGCGCTGTCAGGAGGCATTGCAGTGCTGGAGTTGGCATCTTTCATTGAGATGAGTTGATGCCATCCTGGGTTTTAGCTGGGTAAAAAGTCAGGGAGCAGCCAGGGTGGCTCATGTCCCCACCGCAGGGGTTTCAGGAAGCCATGTCCCCTCTCCTTCATCTTTTGCACCCACCGTTGTGGCATCACCCTGCCCTGCACACGGGGAAGGCACCCAGCCTGCTGCAAAGAGCCCAGGACAAGCATTGCCTGGTACCAAGCTTGGGGCGGGACAGTCCTGTTTGCACTGCAGATGTCATCAATGAGACGAGGGGAAGCCTCTGCAAATGACCATTCACACCCAGAAAAGCAGAGTGCAGTAAACACACTGATGAAGCTGAAGCCAGTGGGCAGCCGGTGAGAGGCACACAGGCAGAAATACGGGTTCAAAACCTTCAGGACAGGCCGAGTTTAAGGCTCCTTCCATTCACCTCCAGCCTGGTAAAGCCAGGGCTACCAGCACCCCAGTGGGGCCAGAAGGTGTTCGCAGAAATGCTGGCGTGGCATGGCCTGTCACACCACAACGTATCTGCTTTTGAGAAGCCAGCCCAGGAAAGTTGCCTGCCAGCAGTTTTTGGCTTTGAATTGGCTGTAGCTGCTTGCATGGGGCTGTGCCTCACTCCCTGCCTTCCCCAGACAGAGTGGATCACTCACATGTGTGCTCAGATGTGATTTGTCCCTCTGATTGCAGGACAACTAACGCAAAGCAAATCACTTGCAGACAAAATGTTTGCTGAGCTGAGACGACCCTTCACTTCACTGGGGAAGAATATGTTTCCAGCAATAAAGAAGAAACACTTTTAAACAGACCAGGAAACTGAAATCGCAGAAAAGGGAAGGCAAGAGGAGGCTGCCTGAGCAGATCTGTTGAAGATCTCTGAGAGCTCAGAGTGCCTGGAAACACTGGCTCTGTGCTGGCCATGCTGCTCGTGCATGATCATCTTAAAGAAAAAAGTAACTGCCCAAACTTCCAAGAGTTTTTCTAAGAAGAAATTTTCAGCCTTCCTTGGAAAACATTAACAAGCACCATTAAAACTCTAAGCTGCATCTTGATCATCCAGATTATTAATTACCTGGAGCACTGCCACGTGCTAACAGCACAGACCAGGGAATGTCGTTGCAGGTATGTCAAGAGGACAAGCAGGAAGACAGAAGCTATTGATCCTTAGGCTGATTTAGGCTGATAAACACCACCTGGTGCTGCCCGTGTCTAATCAGCAATCTGCCACCAATTTGCTCTGATGAATGGCTGAACAAGCTGCAGGCACCCGTCTGCATCTCTCCCGGGGCACAGGAGCCTCTGCAACAGCCACAAACGGGGCTCTGCTGCTGCTCCCTGGCACCCGCGGCTTTCCCAGGAGGTGGATTTGCTTTTCTTCCCAAGGGACATGCCGGTGGAGCGGGACCCCTGTCCAGCGAGGGGCTGGCACATGCTGCTACAGGGGAGGTGCAGGCAAGGCCAGCACGGGGAGTGATGCAACGAGTGGCTCTAGTGGGAGCTTCTTCCCAGCCCTTAGCAGCTGCTTATTCTCTGGAGCAGCAGCTTTATGAGCCTCTGCGCGTTCCCATGCTTGCTTATTGCCGCTGCTTCTTATTTTACAGGGCCTCAGAGCACCGCACGCATCCCAGAGCTGGGGCTGGCCCCGGATAGCTCCCAGCCCTGCGGTGCCTAACTCGCCCCTCCCAAAGATGAGGGGTTTTAGGGTTTTATCTGCTCAAGCTCCTCGGGCTCTGCAGCAGTGACTCTGCAGGCAGTGCTGCAGGCAGCAGCTGGGCTCATGCTCCCAGACGTGTGTGAACCTATCTGGGATGGAAATGGCTGAGTGTGCACAAATAACAGAGGCGCCCTGCGAGGTTTATACGCTTGCTTTTGAAACCACAACCACGCACTAACTCTTCCCCATTTCAGGATGCGTCTGTATATGGCTACAAAATAATCTTGGATAGTTTTAAGCTGAGATGTTATATTTCTGAAATATTTGATGCCACTGAGGCGTGTCTGAAAAGCATTTAAAATATACCAAATAGCCTGAAAATATCTCATATTTGGGAGGCTGAGCAGTTGTTGCTCAGCTCTCCCTCTGTCTCAGTAGGACACATTTCAAAAGTGCTTTGAACATCCAACTCTGCATCACGTTTGAAAGCTCTCGTGGGTGACCACTGGAGCGGGGGACTTGCCTGTGCTCGATCCTGTGCTGGCTGAAACTTTGGCTCGTTCCAATCTTGGCACAAGGAAAATTAATTTCCTGGCCTCAGCCCAGTGCAGGCTCATTAGGATCTGGCACGGTCACCTTTTTGTGTGCTGGAGGGGACAGTGGGGGCCCAGGGCAGCACCGTGGTTCCCTGGGAATGCCTGTGGGGACATGCCAGGGCTGGAGGACATGCCGGGCAGGACTTGTGTCCTAGTACGCTGCTGGCAGAGATGCAGGCTGCTGACCCGCAGGGAGCAAAGCCCTCCAGGTGCCAGGTGGTCCCTGGATTTGCTGCGGTTTGTTGTATTTGACCAGATAAGCAGCTGCACCATGTCCTGCTCAGCCCCGGCCACTGCTGCCGCCTCCCAGTGCCATGCTGTGGGCAACCTCAGGGTGCCAGCCCCATAGTGGGGCAGAGGGGGAAGCTGTGCCCCATGTCTCCTTTGCCAGCTTGAGCCCAGGACAGCCAGCTACACCAAAGGGCTCTTGCTCTGCTCCAGAGGAGGGGACTGAGCCACCTTGGCTTGGCAGCTCTGCCGGGCTCTGGAGCAGGGGAAGGACTCGACCTGCAAGGCTGCGCTTGGGGCAGAGACCCCGTCCCATCCTCCTGTTGCCTGTGGGAATGATGCCTTGGCAGTGGTCTGGGGGGTGCTTTTGTTGCTGGTGTGGGTCCTCCTCTTGAACACTGCCAGGGGTTGCAGGATGCTGGGAAAGGTGTTTTCTTCACTTGACTTTGCCTTTTGGAGAGGGAAAGGGGACCAACAGGGGCAGTTGGGTGGGCAAAGCAGCACTCAGGCTCACGGCTCATGTGCCGAGACAGGGCCTGTGCTGAAATAACAGCACCAAACCAGCTCAGTGCTTTACAAACCCCCTTGGGGAGCCCGTTGCTGCTATTACCATCAGTTGCTCTAAAAGCAGCAAGTTCTGCAACGCAAAAATGTGCCAGCCTGGTTGCAGGGCTGGTTTGTAGCATGCCAGAGCTGCCCTGCACGCTGGTGGGCTGCATCTGCCCGACCCCCAAACCTCCTGGGGTCCCACCAGTGTCGAAGGAAGTGCAGAGCTCTCTGGGTGAGCCTGCAGGTGAGAGCCCCATGGTGCATTCAGCAAGGCTCGCCTTGAAAATAAATTACAGATTTGAATGCCAAGGAGCAAAGACTTAGTAACAGGCTGGGCTCTCCAAACCTCCTGGGTGCTTTTCAGGGAAAACGATGAAAATGAAAGGCTGGAGGCAGCCACAGGTGGAAGCTGCCCTCCAGGACAGATCAGAGAAGTGGAGGAGCCCGAGATGGAAACAGGGACCGTGCACAGGAGAGACAGAAAATTAAATACCCAGACAAAGGAAGGAGGATTGCAATATAAGAATGGGCTTGGCAATATAAGAAAGGGAAGAGAGTGAAGCAGTCTCCCAGCAAAACGCTGGAATTTAACTTTCACAGCTGCAAAAGGAAAACAATTCCTTCCCACACAAAAATAACTGATGGGCCTCCTTGATGAGAAGATGTCTAAGGAATTTCAATTAAAAGCCAGTGACACTGACAAAGGCAACGAGATTGAAGTGTTCAAAGGTAAGTGAGCAGTGGGGAGAGAAGAACAATGAATGGCGAGGGAGGGAACAGTGCCTGCTCAGCACTGCGTGGGCTGGGCCCTTCCCGAGGCAGCAGAGAAAGCCCTCGCCCGCCGAGCGTGGCAGGGTGCTGGAAGCCACCCCCAGCACGTGTCCCATGTCCTGGAAACGCTCCCTCTGCCTCCCCGTGCCCCCACACACCCCATGCTCCTGCACAGACTCTGCTCTGCGGGGAGATGCTTGCTGAGGCAGGCTGTCCCCTCTGCCTGGCATCGCTGGGGTATGTCTGCTCGTACACAATGTGAAACCAAGTGCTCTTCGTTTTCAAGTCAGCCCCGTGAGCATGGCGTCACCTTTGTCCCCAGCTGCCCTCCCTCCCATCCAGGTGATGCCTTCAGGCCCAGTCTCTGCAGCCACTTTGGAGTCGGAGCTGTGTGTACCCTTGGCAAAGGACCTGTAGCAGAGCAGAGAGTGGGAATAGCTGGCAGGTTGACATGTGATTCCAAGGAAAGTCCCCTGAACCTTGGCTGGTGGCACTGCAAAAGGTGACAGCAGAGGCAAGCCAAACCGCCTTACCAGCAGCACACGGAAGGAGTCTGCACTGCTTTTCCTGCAACCACCAGGCAAAGAAGATGAATATCTTCTGAGATGGCTCAGCTGACACTGTGTCTGGTGGGAATAGCTCATCCTTGCAGCCTGCCTGCTGAAGAGACACCTCTGCTCCATCTGAGCCAACGACAAGAGCTGGGACCAGTAGGGCAGCAGGGTCCGCACGCTCCCAGGCTGCTGGGAGAGGCATCGCTAGAGCCTGGCCAGGACAAGGCAGGTGTCCCTGCCTGGGGGATGGAGCAGCGGTGGCCGCGGGAGCACAGGGGCAGCTGCAGCGTGAGCCAGCGAAGGAGCAACCTGGACTAGCGGGAGGAGGAGGGAAGGATGGCCTCACACCGAAATATCTTGCTCAGCTCCGAGCACGGCACGCAACTTCTGGCACACAGAGAGCCCTGCAAATTTCCATGCCAAAGAAAACAGCTACATTTTAAATCCCGAAGCACAGTGTTTGTGCAGAACGGCTGGCCAGAGCCCGGTGCGCAGCCCCAGGCAGGCTCTTTGTGTCTCCAGCCCTGTGTGCAGCTCTGTCCCCAGGCAAGGATGGCCGAGCCAAGGGCAGGTGCTGTCCCCCGCCGGCCCTGGGCTGCTGCTCGGCTGCTGGCACAGGCACAAGTGGCTGGCACTGGCCACCTCTCGCTGCTTGCATTTACAGCCCCCCGCACACTGCAAGATGACAGACCTCTTGGGTTGACAGCCCTTATGGGGACAAGCTGATTTTCTGCCTTTAAAAACAAAACGACTGATACGTAGATGTATCAGAATAACAGATAGCCATTGTCACAGCCGGCCCCGCTCGGAGCCCTGCCAGATACCGCAGTCCTGTTTCCCCAAGGCACGCCGTATCTTCAGGCGCCTGTTGTTCCCTGAATCTATTTTTAGTAAATATATCCCCCTTAGTTCAGCTGCAGTTATCTGATTAGTTCCTGTAACTATATAAGGAGCAACATCTCCAGGCGTGACTGCGATTTCTGAGCAGACTGTGTCTCTGCACACAGGTTTTCTAAAAGAAGGAAACTTGCTGAAAATGCTTCTCCCTGCGGCGCTTCTGGACGTGATGCTCTGAGCTTGGTTTCAGGGGGCCAGGGGCAGCAGGGATCAGCACCGCTGCAGGTGCTGGAGCACATGACCTTTGATAAAGGCAGGATTAACGAGGCACGCTTCCCTGCTGCTGCCCGATAAGGGGCCATCCTCCTCTGGCGTTGCCCTGATGCGGTGGTGATAAGCAGCTGGCTCTGTTTGCTCCTGAACACCAGGCTGTTGATGGAGATTTCCATCATCTTCCACCATGGCTGAGAGAGGGGAAAAGTCCCCATGTGTCAGTGGTCACAGCCTGGGGGGGAGGCTGCCCCGAAGGTGTGGGGTGCCGGGGGTGCGTGCCCCTTCCTCCGGGCAGGTAGCACTGGGGAAAAGCTCCAGTGCTGCTTTGTCACTACATGGGGACTAATTAAAACCCTACAGACCCACAGATGGCTCCAGCATCGCACTTTGCTCCAAGGCCTCAGCCTCTATTGAATGCAGCTGTCCCCGAAAATCAGATTATAGTGCAAAACCCTGGCATCGAGTCTGTGCTGACGAGTCAGGTCTTCCATCTCCCAGCTAGCTGGTGGGGATGAAGAGCACACGAAGGGGAGCAGGGGGACAAGGCTCCTCTGTGACAGCTTCTCCTCTGCCCTTGGCCGCGTTGGAGGCGTGCTGCAAACCCAGCGCTCCTTGATGTTCCCCGCGGCCAGCAGGGCTGTGCCTGAGGCTTGGGGTGGGAGAAGGGGGATCTTGTCCGGCAGCCGCACATGGGAGCTCCTGTCCTGGCTCATCTCCTTCACCCATGGCCAAAGCCATCAGAGCTCCGCTGCCCACTCCTCCTCCTCCCCCGGAGCACTCCAGGGCCACTGAACAAGGATTAACTATAGATTTAAATGCTTCCAGGGCAGCAAAGGGAAAAGCTGGTCCATGCCCACAGTGAGAGCAACCCCTCAGCATCCCCATGGCGGGCAGCCGAGCTGTGGCCCGGTGGGTGCTGGGCTGCCTGAGCCCCACTGCGCCCCCCTCCCATCCCTGCCAGCACTGGTGCTGCTTCACACACGCACCGCACCAGCCAGGCTTCCCACCGCACCAGCCAGGCTTCCCACCGCACCAGCCAGGCTTCCCACCGCAGCTGCTCATCGTGTGCCCCTGCCCTGGCGGGAGCCTTCAAGCCTCCTTCCCCAGCCAGGGTGAGGCTGCGCCGCTGGAACCGTGTCACACACCTGAACACATCTATTTCAGTCGGAGACTCGCAAGCGCCTCAGGTGACGCTTCATTTGCAGCCAGAAAGCTGCCCAGTGCTGCTGAAACCAGTTGCTGAGACTGGCTGGGAACAACATGGATTCCCACCTTTGGAGAACTGGGAAGCCCATGCTCTGTCCACTCCACAGGCTCTCCCCGGCTCCGTGCCAGCCCCCAGACCTGACCTCTGGCAGGGCCCCGCCTGCCTCTAGGGACCCCCGCACCGTGCTGGGACTGTGGCAGACCCGGAGCTGGGGGGCCCGGGCCTGGCAGGGGAGCGGGACTGACACCCCACTGGGCGCCTGCCCTTCCGCAGCTCACTGCAGGGCTGGGGCGGCAAGCGGCTGGGGGGGGCAGGCACAGTGTGGGGCACCCCATGCTGCCTCCGGGGGTGCAAATGCTCCTGTGTGTGCATGCAAGCACCCTCTGCGCTGCTCCCTTCACATGCGCAGCCCCTTGTGTGTGCAACTGCCCTGTGCTGCTCCCCTTGCATGCGCAACCCCCTGTGCTGCTCCCTTCGCGTGTGCAACCCCCTGTGCTGCTCCCCTTGCATGCGCAACCCCCTGTGCTGCTCCCTTCGCGTGTGCAACCCCCTGTGCTGCTCCCTTCGCGTGTGCAACCCCCTGTGCTGCTCCCTTCGCGTGTGCAACCCCCTGTGCTGCTCCCCTTGCATGCGCAACCCCCTGTGCTGCTCCCTTCGCGTGTGCAACTCCCTGTGCTGCTCCCTTCACGTGTGCAACTCCCTTCACGTGTGCAGCCCCCTGTGCTGCTTCCTTTGCATGTGCAACCCCTTGCACTACTCCCTTCATGTGTGCATCTCCCCACATGTGCATCCCCCCACACTGCTCCCTTTGCATGTGTAAGTACCTGTGTGTGCAACCCCCTTCACGTGTGCAAGGCCCCACGCTGCTCCCTTCACGTGTGCAACCCCCTTTGCGTGTGCAATCGCCCACACTGCTGCCTTCGTGTGTGCATCCCCCATGTGTGCATCCCCCTGCACTCTGTCTTCGTGTGTGCATCCCCCCACACTGCTCCCTTTGCATGTGCAAGTACCCGCGTGTGCAATCCCCCACACTGCTGCCTTCGTGTGTGCATCCCCCTGCGTGTGTGCAACCCCCGGCGTGTGCAACACCCCCCACTGCTGCTTTTGTGTGTGCAACCCCCTTTGCATGTACAACCCCCTGCACTCTGCCTCCGTCCCTGCGTGTGCAACCCCCTGCACTGCTGCTTTCGTGTGTGCACCCCCCCGCGTGTGCCCCCCCACCCGCTCGCAGCCTCAGGCCCCGCGGGGCGGGCGGCGGGCGGGGGCGCAGCGCGGGGCGGGCGGGGGCCGGGCCGGGGCGGGGCGCGGGGCGGGGCGGGGGGCGGGGCCGGCCCCCGCGGCGCTGCCATTGGCGGCGGGGCCGTGCCGTGCCGGGCCGGGCCGGGGGGAGGTGGCGGCGGTGCCCGGTGCAGCCCGCTGCCCCCCCAGCGCCCGGCGCGGCGCCGCGGCCCCGGCATGTCGCGGAAGAAGGCGGCTCGCAGCAAGGGCGGTGGGGCCGCGCCCTCCGCCGCGCTGCCCCCCGCCGCACAGGGCTCCGGCCGTGCCGGTGCCGGTACCGGTGCCCCGCGGGGCTCCGCGCCTGCCGTCCCCGAGCTGCCCCGCAGCGGCGGCGCGGCGGCCGGGCGGCCCTCGCTCAGCAGCAGCGGCGAGTTCTACGACCTCGCCTTCAAGGTGCGGGGATGGGGGGGCGGAGGCGGTAGCCCAGTGCCGGTGTGGGGCCCGTCGGGTTGCGAGGTCGGGTGCAGCCCTCCTGCAGCCACTGGAGAAGTTGCCGGCGGCAAGGAGCGGGCGGGCATCCCTCCCTGCCAGCCCCGGCATCCCGACCCTCCGCTGCTGCTGCTGCTGCTGCGGGGCCGGGCTCGGCGGGGCTCGGCGGGGCTGCTGGGAGCGGCGGGGCCGGGCTGGGCGGGGGGCTACCCTTGCAGAGCCCCCGGCAGCGGCGTTGCTTCTGCGGGACTTCTGCAAGTGATGACAAAAGGCTTCTGCTCGGACGACTTGCTGTAACCTCCTGGGTCCTCTTTAACGAGGTAAAAAATCGCTGTTGCAAAGCGGGGGGACAGTATTCCTCGAGTCGCATTGAATCTCCTCCAACGGCCGCCGAAGGATCTCCAGCCTGCGCTTTCTCTGGAGGGCTCAGATGGCTCCTTCTCCCCCGCTTCAGGTTCTGGCGAGCAAGTCGCAGACCAGCTGTCCTCACACCCCCACCTCCATCGTGCTCCCCAGAGCGAGCCCCGCTTGGAGCTCCCAGAGCGGTTTTGGCGGAGGCTGCGGTGCGGGGTGACCCCCCTGCCTTTCTAGCATGACCTCGTAACCGGGCGCGGGGGATTCAGCCTGGAGGCGACGGTGTTTGCCATGGCCACTCCAGCCTTGGCACACTGTGCCGGGAGCTCGGTGCCTGTGGCGAGCGGCATGGCTGTCGTTAAGGTTCGGGACGTGGAGCAGGAGGTGATGAATGTTCAAGAAGTGAATTTGGTGGCTTTGGTAGGCGGTCGGTCCTGATACAGCTGCAGTGACGGTTCAGCAGCTTCCCTAAAATGGAGCCATCCCCATGTGCACACTGGTCCTTGACTCCTCGTGCTCGCCTCTCCCTGCCCAGGCTGGGGCTTTCCCTGGGGATTGTCGCCGTGGCGCGGGGATGAGCCAAACAAGGTCTTGGATGAGCCCAAACACGCCAGGTAGCCAAAACCTCTGCTAACGGTCCAGCGTCCAGCTGGTTTTGAACCAGTGGCAGAGAGATATCGCTTCATATTTAGTAAAAACCTGGTTTATTAACCTGGTTTGTTAAACTTACTCTCTTCTTACCCTTCTCGGGAGGCTCCTGAGCTCTGCCGGAGGCAGTGGCCCAACACAAGTCCCGGGTAGGGGGCTGGATGCTGACCCCTTGGCCTGAGCCTGGCCCTGGGGGCTGCTGCGTGCCCCAGCAGAGGTGTCAGCAGTGCTGGGTGGGGAGAAGCTGCTTTTCAGGGTTGCCCTGCTCTAGAACAGAGGTCTGGAAAGTTTAGAAAAAATAAATACTACTATTTTGTATTAAAAGTTAAATACATTTATTTTCCCCCCTTCCCTTGGCTTTGCACAGATACATTCGTGGGCTTGCTGGCTCCCGTAACCCTGCTGTGCCAGAGCTTGGCGTGCGGCTGCGCGTGGCGCTCCTGCGGGAGACCCGGTGGGTGATGGAACACCATGGCTGGATCACGGCCACCCACTCCTCTCCCCGGCAGTGCCCCCCTACCCCAAAACAAGTTACAGCTGCGGCCAGGGCTGCTGTTGCCTCTCGGGAGGCTGAGCTGCTGCATGGTGGTGGCGTCTGCTGCTTGTGATGGTTCCTGCCTGGGTTGGGTGACCCAGGGCAGCGCCTGCCTTAAAACCATTTACATTCAGTTGTGGGCTAGTGGCTTGTGGAAGGCTGATGACAGCGCTTTCGGGAGAGAGGGAACCCTGCCGTGGCAGTGCGAGGCCAAATCAGCGTGGGTGCAGAAGCTGGGCTACATGGTCCGGGATTCCTTCATGGTGGGAAGCTGTTATCCTGCCGAGGGGAGCAGGGTCAGCAGCCCCGGGGGGCGGGAGGGCTTGTGGTTTGAGCGGAGGCTTTGGGGAGCTGCATTTGGGAGCAGCTTCAGCTCTGCCTTGGTTTCTTTGTGGCAGGGTGGGTGCCTGCACTGTCTGCACCCAGGGCTGCTGCTGGGTGGGGAAACTGAGGCAGGCAGCACTGGGAGCTGCTCTCTCAGCATCTGCTGAGGACTGGGAGGGTGGCCGTGAGGCTGTGCGGGTCCTGCTACAGGAGCTTGCTTGCAGAGGGCAGAGTGCATCCCTGGAGTTGGCACTCATGGCTGGGAGCCCCCCCAAAGTCACCCCGTGGGCAGTGGCACCCTCCAGAAAGCCCTACATGTGGTGGGGTGCAGGGTGATTGGTGGGTGCGCTGGGGACCGCGTGGGCCCTGCAGCTGTCACCGCTTTGGTCCCCTGGGCAGCACCTCTTAGTTTTTGGGGCTGTTTGTGCCCCGACGGGGGATCTGTTAAAGTGCTGGTCAGGGGGAAGGTGTCTCCAGTTCAGCTCAGGGACACACGTGGTGCGGGGTGGGGATAATCCCGCTGTGGGTTCCCCCGTTCTCTCCCCCACCCTCCCCTGCATCCAAGGATGCTCTTGGATGTGTTTTTTCCTCCTCAGGAATATGGGATCTGCTGCCTGCTCTCAGGATGGGGCTTTTGGGATGGAGATGGGTAATGGCTGCAGTGGGGCTCCCTTCCCGAATGCCGGTGCCTAATGCCACCTGCCCTCTCTCCCTTGCAGGTGATGCTGGTGGGCGACTCGGGGGTCGGCAAAACCTGCTTGCTGGTGCGGTTCAAAGACGGCGCTTTCCTCGCTGGCAGCTTCATTTCCACGGTTGGAATCGATTTCAGGGTAAGTGCCTGGAGGGCTCCTTGGCCACTGCCCATGTGGTCTGGCAGGTGAGTGACGGCTTTTGCAGAAGAGTAACAAAACATTGCTCCGAGGACTTAAACCTTGTCATCCCAACCTGTGTCAGCTCCAGCTGGGGCATCTCAGGGCTGAGCAATCATCTGATGGCGGTAGCAGCAGAGCAGCCTCTTTGTTACCACTTTGCACAAGGATGGGGGAGCATGTCCTCTGCTCCGGGCCCTGGGGATGATTCATGTAAGAAAAACTGCTGAGGCCTGAGCATTTGCCCAGTGAAAATGTTTCCCTAAGTCTGTTTCAGTGCTGTATAAGAGTTGGTGGTTTTTTCATATTAAAAAAAAAAAAAAGAAAAGAAAAAACCCAAACCAAACACAAAAACCCCAAAAGTAAACCCAAATCCCCTGGAAACACCTCCTCAGCCCAGCTTTGGTATGCTGATGTGGGGTGCAGTGCCGGGGTGGCCCCGCTGCCTCTGGCACGGAGGGGATGTGTCATGCTGAGAGGTCCCTGAGCTCTTGGGGCAGAGCTGTTCTGTTGGTAGCACCTGGAGCACCCTGCTGCTGGTGCTGGGAGCCCCGAGGACAGTGAGGACAGCGGGGACCTGCTCGACAGAAGGGATAACATGGGGAGTGGGGGGCAGAAGGGGAGATACCTTATGTCCTGCAATGCCCTGGTGTGCACAGAGCATCCTTTGCCAGGTGGGAGCATCTTGGTGCCAGCTGGGATCCTCAAAGCCGTGTCTCGACTGTGGTTCCCCGGTGGTGCGTTGCTGGGGAGCTGGGGCTGGGGGATGCCGTGGTCTTGGCAGCCCCTGGTGAAGGGGGCTGCAGTGCTGCCACGGGCACCCTGGGGTGGGACAGCAGAGCAATGGGGACAGTGACTTGACAGAGATGGCATCAAAGAAACCTTACAGCATCTATGAAGAGCAAGCGAGGGAGTTTTTGCTGCCAGAGTGTGCCTGGCTGGGGTGGCTGGCCTGAGGATCAGGTGCTCCCTGTCCCTCAGCAGCTCCCCAGCCATCTGCTCTCCCCCAGACGGTGAGCTTGCCGCCCCCGAGATGTCTGCCTGCTGGCACAGGCTCCCGGGGGAGGCTCGGCCCACGGGCCCAGGGACGTGCCCGCTGGCTGTGCTCTCTGCCATGCTGTCAGGGCACCGGCTGCGGTGTCTCGCCGTGCGATGGCTTTTGGCTCCATTTTGGTGCTACGGTGGTGGTGCTGGTACGGGGAAGAGCTGATGGTGATGCCACACACCAGTGTTGCATCTTCCTGCAGCCTTTTCTCAGCAGGATCCCAGATCTCCTCCTTTCTCAGGGGGGTTCCGGGAGTTGGGTGTCTCTTGTAACCTGCTGTTTCGCCGGGGTGTGAATAATAACTTGCTGGTACAGTGACAAGTGGAAGAGATGAGGGACGGCTCAGAAAGCCTTTAGAAAAAAAGCTTCTTTCTTAAAGCTTGCTTCTTCTCTGCAAATAAGCTTTTGGTGCAGTGATGCTGCGGGCTGCAGCAGCGGCTTGGTGAAGTTGGTAAATTGGAGTCCATGATTTTATACAAAGGTAATTACATGGTATTTCAGGTGTTCTTAAAATGAAAAGCGTTTTATTACTGGTTGAAGTGATTGATACCAAGGGCAGTTATAAAATCCTGTGACTTATTGATTAGAACACTGAAACGACTGCTACTGAGAAGCAATCAAATTAGGGTTAATTTACTTCTGTAATAGAGCTGCTAGAGCTACATCGGTTTGAAATGGGCAGATTATACAGTGGGGAAGATCATGCGTATGCCCAAAACCTCATTATTGTCATATTTGTAAAGCACTCATAATTTTGGGAGGGACATGGAAATAGTTTTTTGATTGTACATCTCCATTTCCATTAAGGTAATCCTGTTTGCAGGCGCTGTGCAATTGTGCCCCTCTCACCGTTTGCATCACGACGCAGGTGGAACTCTGGGGTGGTAACGCTGGAGGCTTCTGCTGCGAGAGCACGTTTTGGTTTTGATTTCTATCTAATAAAAAAACTGTGACATCGCAGCTCCTTTTCTCTAATCCCAGAATCTGGCATCAGGTTTTCTGGTTGTGGCGAGCGAGGCTGTTTGTGACCATGGGCAGTTGTGGTTGGGGAAGGCGGTCGCGGGTTTTTTGCTGTATTTGCCTTGGACCGGTGCTAGAGGTGCTGAGCAAGCAGGGGGTGTTATTTCGGTGCATCAGGCTTTTTGGGGGGAGTTTGTGGTGGTCGCTGAGCCTTGCTGGTGGCAGGGGCTGCAGGGACCTCCCCAAGGCCAAAGCATGCGGCAGCTGCACTCCGGTGCGCGCGTGACCTTGCTCGGCCGGGGGAGCTGGGAGCTGCTGGCACCCTGGGGAAGGGCTGGGGAAGCCGTGGGGATGGAGCTTCCCGGCTCCCGCTGTTGTTTTTGGGACTGTTTCCGCTCCTTTTGATGCTGGCTGGTCTCCGCAAAGCGCTTTGGGATGGGACAGAGCCACTTTGGGCAGCCCCCGTTGCCCACCCAGCCGCTCTCCACCTCCTCTCCCAGTCCATCTACTGGTCCCTGTGGGCTTCAGGATCAACCACTTGTTTTTGAGGCTGTCAAACAATGAGATACATGCAAACCTAATGTATTATGTAGGCCTGAGCAAATGTAAATGAATAGAAATCCATTTAAAATTAATCTGACATTACAATTCCTAGGGGCCCCCTCGGTTATTTCCCTCCTACTGTTTTATGTTAGGGAGAACCTCTCGCACTGTGTGTTTATCATAGTCTCTTAAACAAAGGAGGATGTTGATCTAAATTTATTTGGAAAATAAACTCCTGGTACTAGGGAAATAAAGATTATTGTAGTATTAAAAAATGCATCAAAATGGTACCTACTGGCTTCTGGCTTTGGAGGTGCTGAGTCCTTTGGCTTTCCTTCCTTTGAGAACTGGGTTTATTGGAGGAGCATCTTCAGCTCCTCGGGAACATATCAGCCCTCCCAGTTCAGCCAGGGCAGTGCCAGGGTGTCCAGGGCACCGAGGGTTTGGCTGAGGCTGCGCTGCTGGTGCAAGCCCCCCCCTCACCATGGGTGCTGCTAGGGCAAGGCAGAGCCCTGGGGCGAGGGGTCCTGCTCTTGGTGGGGGCTTCGTCTGAGCAGGGGGCTCGCTTAGAATGACATAAACTTCTTTCTTTCTAGAGGGAACCCCCCCCCCTGGCAGGGCAAACCCCTCTCTGCCTCCCGCGTCTCCATCGCAGGCACCACCTTCGAGGTTCCCAGCCATTGCTGGATAATGAGGGGGTTAATTATTCCCCACTGTGAGCCGTGGTGCGACTGTTCGGGAGCGTGGTGTGAGGTCTTCCCCTTCCCGGGGCTGGGGAGTCTCAGCAGGTGGGCAGCGGTGGGGCCAGTCTCCCCCCAGACCCACTGGGGAGGGCAGGAGGGGTCCTGCCTGCGCGGCTGCCCGGGCACGTCGTGCGTGCCTTCCTAACTTCATACGCTGGGATTTCAGGGAGAAGGGTCTCCTGGAAAAGAGCAGGTTTATCACTCAGGGGTATGAATCCCATTTTTCTCGGTGCTACTGAAGGAGCAGCCTGTTGCTGTAATTTTGGGAACGCCGCCGAAACCTTGACAGAAGTTAACGCTGCACAGCCAACGGTACTTCTGTCTTCTAACAGCCAACTAAGGGGAGCAATGTCTTGACAAAGCGAGAAACCAAAGAGCAATGTGTGCCCCCTCCCCATTGGCAGCGGGGCTCCGTGGGGCTGCCCCCCTGCTCACAGCCCCCCCCGTCCCGAGCTTCGCAGGGTCGGGCGAGTTAGGAGCGTTGTACTAATTTGACCTGAAAGGAGAAGAACATAAAAGAAAAAAAAATTAAAGATGATCCTTTACCCCCTGGGAAGAGGGGCTGGTGAATTCCTTTGCATTAGCAGAGGAGATGGTTTCTGTGTTAATCGGTGGGATGAAACCATTATGAAGTGCTTTGCTGGTGGGGTTTGGAGCAGGGCGGCGTGTCTGTGCTTTCTCCAAGGTATGGACCAGTATCACTCCTCTCTTGCTGCCCCAGGGAGAGGGAGCAAACCGACATCCTCCTGGCACAAAGCATGCTCAGGTGCTGCGGGAGGAGAGAGCTTTGGCACAGCTTTGGGCTTCCCGAGCGGTCAGTTGGGCGCAGGGAGTCTTTCCTTTGAAGGCTGGGCTTTGGTGCCCACCAGTTTGCACCAGTGTGCCCAGGAGAGGTTTCTGCTGGTTGTAACCCTGCGGGGACGCACAGCTTCCCCCACCGCAGCTGCAGCCCACTCTGGCACAGCGAGCCAGCCGCGCTCCCTGCTCCAGCCTTGGCCGTGCCGCAGTTAATCTGCCCGCTGGGACGGCTGCTGTGCGCTGTAAATAAAAACTGTCACTGGTGACCCTGAGCTTTAAGGACTCTTGATCACATTCAGCCCTGTGCTGCTCTGAGGGCGGAATCAGCAGTACATAATATGTTTTTTTGCATAAGAGGTTTGTTGCATCCCTGTTTATTTTCTGTAGTGCGTGTGTGTGTGTGCGCGCACACCTTCCGTCGGCAAAACAGCAGCTGCTGACTGCCTGCTGGCTCCCTCAGTGAGCCTAACTTCGCAGGAGGGATGAAAAGCTTTGTTCCAGCCCCGCAGGGTGTGCAAACTAACCCTGGCCATGGTCTAGATTCGGCAAGTCTGGTCCTGGGTCTCCGCGCACTCAGGGGAGGGAGGTGCGGATGCTCTGAGCATCTGTGGGTCCCCAGCAGGTGCCTGCATCCCTGTCCTTGGGGTGCTGCTGCAGCCCGGCCTGCGGTGGTGCCTCTCTTTGAAGGGCTGGTGCAACCTGGAGCTGTCTGAAAGCCAGGGGCTGGCTTTTATCTCGGTGGTTGGCACGGAGCATTAGCAGGGCTAATTTTCCGATGGATCAATCTGGAAAAAGTGGGAGGGGATCTGCTTAGGCCAGAAGAAAGAAACGGAAATAAATTAATTCTAGCATGTCTTTCTATACAAAATTAGCCCTGAATGTTCAAGGGAAGGGCCTCTGGGCATCAAGCAGTGTTCAGCCTCTCCTGTTGGCACACTGCCGTGCGGTGTGGCAGCAGGGGCTGCAGGCAGGTGGGTTTGGGTTGGTCCCCAGCACTGTGAGCCCGAGCACCGCAGGGGACCCCTGCAGGGGAGGTGGCCTTCCCCTGGGAGACCTGGGTCACTTGGGCCAGATGCCCCTTGGCCGGGCTGCCGGGGCAGGAGCCGTGTGCGGCCACTGGCGTGGCAGGGCGGGCAGGGGGTGCCTCTGCGCCCACCTTGGCTATGGGTTTCCAGCAGCTTTTTGTCTGAAATCGGCTTGTTCTGCATCTCCGGTTACTGTATGAATTTTAATAGAAGCTGGTAGTTGATTTCATACTTCTGCATTTCTCACTGTAAGGAAAGCTGGGCTCCGTGTGGCCGGAGGAGCTTTCCTGCAATGCTTTCCACCCCTTCTGCCCGGCATTGGGGGGGCAGGTGAGATGCCAGCACCGGTGCTGTAAGGACCAGGTGCTCTGAGCCCGGCAGCAGGTGAGGCAGATCCGGGAGAGCTCTCACAGGGAGGGCAGGCGCTTGTTAGCTGGAACGCACCTGGATTTTATCGATTAATGTCGTGTCGGACTCTTAGGATGACAGCTTCTCCACAGCTGCTACTGGTTCCTCTTCCCCGCTCCCAGGACAGGCTCTCGAGGGAGTAAATAACCATTTTTCCTGGGAAACCGAGCCCTGCTTTGCTTTCAGCTGCTGCTCTCCCTTGCAGAGGGACACAGCTTTGCAGTCAGTGAAGCCTGTCATTTGCATGCAGGGGCTCAGTTGCCAAGAGATGCTGTGAGCAGCACTGTGGCGGGCTGCACCCGCTTTCTCACATCTGCTAGTATTTTATTCATGTTTCTTTGGCTCTTGCATTTGAAAAATAATAAACCTCTTCAGTGTGCCCCAGTTCTGCAGCACACCGGTAAGCTGCAAACACCCGTGTGCTGGTGGGAATCCCAGTGGACAGCAGCCTCGATTCCTGCTTTGGAGAAGCCAAAAAGAAATAAGATGAATGTCTTCAAAGCAGGGAAGTGCTTGAGCTGCTCTTTAAATGAGCAGCTGGAGCGGCATCAAGACCCAGAGCCTGGTTAAGAAAAGTCTCAACCAGTTTGCAGGATGGTGTGAAGGTGCCTTCCCCGCTCCCGGTGCGCCGGGGGCTCTCCCGCCCCCTCGGTGTCTGGGAAACACCACCCAGAATAGCTCGGGTGTTTAATCTGGGTGTGAAATTTTGCATCCATTTCAGCTGAGAGCGACAGCACTGGGGATGTGGGGTTTCGTGGAAGATGCTTCTGGAAGGGCACTGGTGGCCTCCTGGTGCATGCTGACAGCTGGTGTCCCCACGGGTCTCTCCTGGTCCAGGATGGCTGGAATAAAAGGTGTTAGCTTTTATTTTAATAAAAGGAATTAGCTTAAACAGAGGGCAGGAGGTCTGGCTGCTTAGGAGCTGCAGAGCCAGGGCACAGGGATGGAAAAAACACACTTGGGAGCTGCTGGTGGAAGGAATTACATTGTAAAGCTGTTCTATAACCTTCTTCTGTATCCTCCTTGTTAGAGCTGTGCAGGAGCTCAAAACCCCGTTACAGGATGGGGACCAACGTGGTGCCAACTCAGCTGGAAAATGCAGCTCCTGCGCACCTGCAGCCTGTATGGAAAGCGTGAGCTGAGTCGCTTCCCGGGCCCTGTAGCATCTCACCAGAATGACTTAAGTTCTTATCCTTTCTTTTTTTTCAAGGCCAGTTGCGCTGCAGCACAGAGGCAGGTTGCAAAGCGGTGCCTGGGCACGTGTGTTGCCACTGCAGTGTCCCCTCCCTGAGCCACCAGCTCCCGTGGTGGCCAGGCCATCAGCAGGGGCAGTCCTGGCTGCGTGGGGCTGGTGACATGTGTGTCCTCTGTCTTTGGTGTGGGGATGCCACCGTGCTGTGGGGACAGCTGCCTGCCCTCCCATGCCTTTATCTTTTTTTCTCCCTTTCCTGCAGCGGCGTGGGAAGGGAAGTGTTGCTTCATCGTTGTAAGTTTTTGGTGGCAGCTCGGTGGCCGCGCTTCAAACTGCCCGGTGAAGAGTTGGGTACGGGTGCGGGGTGATGGACTCGCTCATGCAAGCATCCTTGCTGCAGCACCCATCTCCCTGGGGGAGGGTGGCTGCAGTGGAGCTGCTGCTGGGGGCCCCTCTGCGGCAGCCGGTGGCGTTTCCCCACGTCTTTGGGGGTGTGGGTCAACGCCCCGCTCCCCACTTTGCTGCAGTGCAGCAGGCTCCCTGCGCAGGAGCGGGGTGAGGAGGAGGTTGGTGCTGGAGGAAGGCTGTGGGCGCACGGATGCGGTGTGCCTGCACCTCTCTGGATGGTCCCAGGCGAGGAATTGGCTCTGGGGTGGCCAGTTCAGGTGCTGGAGCATCAGCTGCCCCAGTGCAGAGCCAGGCATTACACTGGGTCCACCCGTGGTGCTGGGGCCTGGGAGGGAGCATTTTATAGCCAATAAAACATTTAAACGGCTCTAGAGTAAGTCTAAATGGTTTGAATATTTGATGGAATAGATTTGGTTTAATTTCACTTTCATCTTTTATTTGCGATAAAATACTGAATTCAGCTGTGCAGAATTGGGTTTTTCTTTGAAAACAGAGGGAAGGTGGCTGGGCTCATGGGGGGGTGGGCTTTGGGGTGCCTCTGCCCCCCACTGCCACCTCCATGATGGGCATTTAGGGGCATCCCTGCCCCATGGCTCTCACGTGGCTCAGCCCCCGTGATCCCCTCTGAGCTCTTGCTGCCTCTCTGCTGAGCTGCTGACTCATTTCATTACCACTGATTAATTATTTGCCCCCAGCCGACTTTGGGTGGATGCTGGTGATCTCCGTGTGCACGCGGGGAAGAGCGATGTGCCAGCCCCGGGTTTGGCAGTGCTGGGAAGGGCGGCAGTGCTGGGAAGGGCTGCAGCGGGATGTCCCGAAATGCTGGTGCAGGGTGAGCTGTGCCTGCCGAGCTCACCAGGTGCTGACTGTGCATCATCCTTCCCTGAAACCCCTTCACCCTCTTCCCAAGGAACCGCTTTCCTCCTCATGTCTGCAAAGGCTGCAGAGACATGAGCTGTGGAGGTAGGGGCCAGGTCAGTCCCACCCATGGGGCTTTTGTTGGGCTCTGCAATGGTAACGCTGAGCATCAGCATGGCAAATCAAGGGCAGCAATCGGCTGCTCCAAAGCCTGGAACAGCAAGTGCCAGGTGGGAAAAAAAAGGAAAAAACAATCCCATCCAAGAGGATTGGAGCTGTGTTCATGGTGGAAGGAGCCGCCACATGGTGTGTGTCTGGGCAGTTGTCCTCTTGTCCTTGGCTGGCAGTGGGGGGACGGTGTTCCTATGGCAATGGGGAAATTTAGGGATCAAGGGCTCGTATACCTGCAGAGCCCTTGGAAGCAAAACATTTTGTTGGTGGGGCCCCACGCACAGCCCAGTGAGAAGGGGAGCAAAGCCGCGGTGCCGCTGTATGTGCTGCTGGCTGCATCCCGGAGAGGTGGGGCTGCTCCTGCTCCCCGGGCGAGGGGTCTCCAGCGGAGCGGTGCCTCTTTGGTAGTCTAACAGAGGCATACAGCATTTTCTATCAGAGTCATTGCCCTGAAGAACTGGAGAACCTCTCAAAAGCAATAGCAAATATTAAATCTTTATGCTTGCATTGGAAAAAGTATTTTTCCCTCATCATAACTGATATGTGTTGGGAGATTGTGGCCCTTCTGCTTTAAAGGGTGATGCCCGTTACCCCCTGTCCACGGCTCTCGGGGCAGGGAGAAGCCTGACAAAGGTCTGGGGGCCTCGGTGCTGCTTCAGGGTTTCAGCCTGGGGAGGGGGTTTGTGGTCTGGGGTCAGTGCTGCCTGCAGGTGGGTCAGCAGGCAGGAAAGCTTGTCTTCTAGGGGCTGTAAGGCCAGCAGCACGTTTCTGAGGATGCAGCCGGTCCTGTTGTGAACACCTGGACAGGCTTTGTTTCATTTTGCGTGGGGGTTTTGTATTTAATTTATTGAAAGGAGGGGAGCTGTGCCCAGCTGCATCAGTGCAGCCAGACCTGCCTGGGTCAGACGCTGTGGAGCGGCCTGCCTGTGGCCAGCCAGCCCTCGGCAGCCCTGTTCCAGCCTGCCCGTGTCTCGGGATGTTCCCCTTCTCCCTGCCAAGCCGTGATGTTCTGGGTCCAAGTGACACGCTGGGGAAATGGAGGCTTTGGCTTCTCCAGCTTTGCTTGTGCGAATGTACGTTGCCACGGCAACCGTGCGGCTGCCCCCCCCTCCCCCCCCCCCCGCCACCGCCATCCGACGCGCATCATTTTATGGCATTAACGTGGTTATTAGTGAGCCGCCGCCGTGTGCGATGTGTGCCAGGAGCGAGGGCTTCTGCCCCAGCGCCGATGCTCCTGCTCCTCCTCGATAATGGGGCTGGACCGACCTCGGCTCCTGGTAGTGCCAGGGAGAGCAGCTGGTGTCGGCACGCCTGTGCCCTTTGCTCTCAACCTTGAAACAACTCCCTGTTAATGATTTTAATTTTTTTTTCTTCCCCCCAAAGCCAAGTGTAGGAGGCTGCTGGAGGCATCCAGGGAGTCCCAGCGCCCACGGTGAACTCAGACCCCCACTGGCAATGACCGTTCCCTCTGTTGGACAGTGATGCTGAATTTGATCCAAATTGCCGGGTTTTGCTTCCCTCATGCCACTCGACGGCAGCAGGTCCCCGCCAGCGCCTCTGTGCCTCACTGCTTCCTCTGAGCCTGTGACTAAGAAAAACACAACTTTCATGGCTGGATGAATAATTCAGCCCAGTCTCGGTGCTGCGGTGTTTGTAGCAAAGACCCTCTCTGGGGAGCCCCTTGTTGGAGGGGGCTGGTCCTGGGATGAGCATCCATCCTGCAACAGGGGTTCAGTGCCCCAGGTGGTGCAGGGTCAGTCCAGTCCCTTTCCTGGGTGCACAGGGAGCCCTTCCCACTACTTGTGCAGCCAGATGGCTGGGCTTTCATTTGTTTGGGTTTACTCCCCCCCCAGTCTTAAGCACACAGCTCTTGGGGGCTGCAGGGCGGTAGCTGTTTCTCCGGGGTTGATGACATCATTTCGCCAGCGTGGCTGGGTACCTGCCCTCCCACCCCACTGGCTGCAGAGCCCCCGCCGGCTCACTGTGTTCGGCATTGCCCCGTTTGCCACGTGCCTCAGCGGAAACACCGAGGGATTGTTGCTACTCTCAGTGTCAATTTTTAGAGCGCGGCGCGGGTTTTGGCAGCAGCGCCGGCCAGCCCACGCAGCCCTAAGCTGTGCCAGCCTCGGGGAAGGACTGGCAGCGGCTGGGTTGGTAGGGTTGCGGCTTTCTGGGAGCGAGCCCACCGTGCCGTGTGCCCGTGCACCCCCGTGGCACCAGCATGGCAGCGCTAGCCCCTCCAGGCTGGGCAGAGCAGCAGGGCAGGGCTGGGAGGGGGACCCCAGTGCTGTGACGGCTGTGCCATGCCACCCTTGGCAGCCATCACCAGTTGCATTTGTTTTCTGCTGTAACTGTGCATTCTTGGGTGTTTCCATAAGGTCTGAGGGGCCGTGGGGTGCTGGGTGCTCATGGGGTGTGGAGGGAGTGGGGTCGGGGCTGTGCAGCATCTCAAGCCGTCACGCTGTGGGTGTGGGCTTCCTTGGGCTCCCGTGAGTCAGTGCTTTCGGAAAGAAAAGCGTTCCCGGGAGATCACGCATCCCAGGTTTAAGATGAGTGGGCTTTTCTTTTTCCTTTAAGTGCCGAGGCAGACGCGACCTGAAGCCAGCCCTGAGCGGCTTGAACGGTGCTGGGCCCTGAGCCCCGCAGGCACGCTGTCCTCCCACTCAGGAGGCTCCTTCCCCAACTCCTTCCCTAGACCTGCCAGTTTGCCGACATGGCTTCGGAAAATGTGGCTGATGTGATGGGACCAGGGCAGGGCTGGGAATTGCTTCCCAGTGAACCCTGCTGCACTGTGTTTGGGAGAAGGGGTGCTGCCGTGCATCCTCGTGGTGCATACCAGTGGTGCCTTGCCACGGGGCATCCCTGCAGCCCATCCCTGCAGTGTATTGCCATGGAGCATCTCTGTGGGGCATCCCTGCAGCACATTGCCACGGTGCAGGCACAGCAGCAAACAGCAGTGGCAGAACTGGGGGAGCCAGAGCCCTAAGAGGGGTGACCCCACTTTTCTCTGCCCCAGACCAGAGGTTTGTGTTGTGAGGAGGGGGAATAAAAGAAGGAGACCGTCCTCTCTCCCTGTCCCTGCTGTCACTGCAGTAGGTACGTGGTGCTCGGCTAAACAGCAGCATGTGCTGGGATGCTCATTGCTGCTGCCTCTCCTCAGGCTTTGCTGACCCAAGAGAGCTGCAGGGCTAGAAACACCCAAAATGTGCCAGCACAACGGCGCTGGAGCATGATCTGCTGCAGGGGACAAGCACTCCCAGGCCTGAGCGTTGTGCTTGGCACTCTGCTGCAGCACCTTTCCTGGGAAGGGACCAGCTCCTGCAGCATCACCCCGCTCCGGGATGCAGAACATGCACAAAAATCAAAGAGCGGTGCCAGCCGTGGTCCTGTGCCATGGTGCACAGCACTGAGAGCATTCAATTTAGTGATGAGGAGCTGAACTTGGAGAGCTGGGTCTTGCCCCAACAGGGGTGCGTGCCGTACCCCTTTGCTTCAGGGTAGATCGCAGCTCAGCGAGGCAGCTCCCTGCAGGGCCGCGGTTCGGCAAGTAGGATTGCAGTTCAGCCCGAACTTTCTTAAATATATTAATGTGCTGCACTGATAAATGTGCATGAATTAATGTGAGAAGTACTTGACAATGCCTAAAATAACTTAATTCCCGAGCAAGCGTTAATGCATGGCAGATGTGTTGTTCCCTCCTGAATAATACACGCATGAGGTCAAACCGCTTGCAAAGGCTCGGTGGGCTGGCAGTGCCGGGGGTCTTGCTGAGGGAGGGGAGTGGGGAGCGGTGCAGCCCCGGGGCCCGGCTGACTCTTCAGGGAATCAGCCCTGCGGCTCGGCACAGACATGGGAATCCTCTCTGGAGGACTGGCCACTCTGGCTTGAGTTGCTGGCTGCAGTCGAGCGTTTTGAGGGATCTCCCTGGTCCAACAAAAAAACAGAGGCACCTGTGTGTGGGTTTTGGTTCCGTTTTATTTGCCAGCGCCTGTGCCTGCAGCAGCGCCTGGCTGTCCGGGAGCACGCTTGCCCTGCCCTCCCAGCCTGGTGCTGCCGCCCGCATCGCCCGGTGCCCGTGGTGGGAGGATTCCGGCTGTTTCACCTCCCCGGGTGATTGCCCCGCACGGTCCTGGCTTTCAGCCGTGCTCTGCTGCCCGGCACAGCCTTGTCTGGTGCTGGGAGCACAACCACTGGTGTTGGTTTAACCAGACTGGTTTGCCTGACTGGGGTGGTTTTGGCAGCGCAGCGTGGAAGTGCTGGCGCTGTGCCGAGCGTGCCACGCTTCCTCAGCACCTCACTGTCTCCAGGGCACGTTTCGCCCTGGTGTGAGCGTGCCGGCACAGCACGGTCAGCACGTCCAGCATGCAAAGGTGACAGTGACCCTGCGGTGACAGGGGCTGCCCACGCTTCTCTGCAGATTTTCATCTGGTGTTTTCTGGAGAACGTCTGCACTTAGGGTGTCAGTTTGCCAGCAGGAGCTGTGCTAGTTTTAGGGTTGGTTTGGTCACTTGGACTTTGGAAAGAAACCACAGGGCTGAGGGGGGGTCCTGTGCTGTGGGGAGGGGGCCAGGGCTCACCGCGCTTCAGCCCTTGCTGCCACCGCCCTGCCCCGTGCACAGGAGCTGCTGCACCGCGACAGAAATGGGCTGGGGCGTCCATGAGCACCAAGGCCTGACATGTGCCGTTCCCTGGCGCTCACTGGACTCTTGCGGACTTTAGAAAATCCCATTACAGTTGTTCAGCTACTCTGTTTTCCTTCCATCCTTTGCAGCTGGACTCGGGTTTGCTGTGCAGCAGGAGCTGTCTGCCTTGGCTGCAGCTGAAGGATGTGTGTGCATGTGTGTGATAAAAAGCTACAGATTCGTTTGTCAGGTTTTTGGGGAATTTTTTTTTTATTTTTTATTTTTTTTTAGGGATGACAAGTGCTATTCAATAATGCTCTTTGCAATGTTGCCTGCAGAAGATGCTGTGTTACTGCCAGATGCTGCCAGGATGTTTGCTGCTGGATATTGAGACCTGACTTTTTTTTAATTGGATTGCAAAAATCTTCTCTGAAACTTTGGGCAGGTTTCCATCCCTTTAGGTGCCGTCCCTCTGATATGAAGAAGCCCTGTAACCTGCAGGTACAGGTACAGCTAATTGCACACACCATGCTGCACCGTGCACGGCAGATCCTGGTGGCTGGAAGCGCCGAGCCTTTCTCAGCAGCATTTTCCTCCCACCACAGTGACCCCACTGCCTCCAGGAGAGCTGTGTTTTATAGCCAGGATCACACCGAGGGCAGGCAGGGCTGCCCAGAGGGCTGCTTTTGTAACTCCAAAACCAAATTATGATATTCTTTAGACAGAGATAAGCCAAATGGTAAATGCTTGGACCAAGCATAACACCAGGAAAAATTAATCTTTCCTAGTGGAAGTGAGACAGCTGGTGCAGGGCTCGAATGCAATTCCTGGGACCCTGTGGCTGGACACAACTAGGCTGAGTTGAGATCACGTCCCCTCCTTTCTGGGGTGGCTTTTCTGCAGGGATCGTCCTATTTATCATCTTTGGAGGTGGCGGAGGATGGAGGATGTGGGGCCAGGGTGCATAGCCCGTGGCTGGCTGTGGTCACCGGGGCTGTGGCAAGTGTGAAGCACAGGGTGGGAGGCCGGTGAGCAGTGAGGCAGCTGGGGTGGGAGTGCTGGGTACAACGGCACTTCTGGCACAAGGACTGGCTTCTTCGACGTAGAATTGTTTAGGTTGGAAAAGGCCTTTAAGATCGTAAAACTTGTGCAAGGCTTTATTTCCCCCCCAGATTAAACAATTCCCCATATAACAGTAATTGATGACCTATTTTTCATTCTCACGGCATTGACAGGCGCTGTGTTTGCTGTAAATGAGAAATGATATCGCAATAAATGCTCTGTAGAGATTCCTGTTCCGCTTTGCAGTGCAGTATGTCCTTGATGAAGAAAATGAAGATAAATACGTTGAGCGCCACGTTACTTATTCTCGGCATTGGCACAGGTCTGCGTGAGCCATCGCTGCCCCCTTTGTTTCCAAGGCGGCCTGGTTTAGAAGTAAGCACAAATAATTTTAAAAATATCTCTTCTATTATAAAGTAAAAAAAAAAAAAAGAGATGGAAGGGGTGAGTAATGCAGCCCAGGGTGGTGGGGGAGCTGCCACAGCCTGGCCCCAGGTGGGGAGGGGGGATGCAGCTGTGGGCTCCATCCGATGCCGGGACCCGAGGTCCCGGGAGCTGCAGGGATGGGCTGCAGCCTTCCTCTGCCTGCTCCTTTTTGGTGGTGTGGCTGGTCTCCAGGGCAGCCGTAGCAGATCCTGTCTTGTGGATTTTCAAGGGTGGAAGCCCCAGTTTCCCTAGCTGCTTGTGGGGCTGGGGGCACAGGCTCGCCCCAGCGTGGCGGGGACGTCTGAAAGCCTCGCACGGCCACGTCTCCTGCCTGTCGGGCTTAAAAGCGTCACTAGCCTGAGCCTGGTCTGGCTGTGCCTACTCGAAGGAACTGTGCCCTTGGTCATCCCAGGCACACTCCTTGCTGTTCAGGGGAGCAGCCAGGCTGGGGAGTGAAGCATCACCCACCCCACTCAGCTCCACCAGTGCCGGGAGCTGGCTGGCTGCAGGACACGGCTGCCACGGGCAATGCCAAGAAGCAGAGCCTGACTTTATTTTGAAATCCATGATCCTAACCAGATCCTCTTACCTCTAATCTGTCCCTAAGACAGGGTTCTCTTCTTGCCAGAAAAACCTTTTATTTGCAGACTGATGTGAACAGAAGATGATAAGTCACTAATTCTTCAGTGTGTCTGCTCTAACAAGAGCCTTGACTCTTATCTCCTGCAGGGCTGGCAGCCAGGGAGATGTTAATAGTGTTTTAATGTAGTGGACATGGCTGGCTTTTGACAAAGACTAGTGCTGCAGACGTCCCTCAGGGTTCGCTGAGTGCCACAGGGTGAGGGGAAGGGGCTGCGCTGCCCATGGAGGCGAGGGGCTCTGCAGGGCACGCAGAGGGTCTGTGCCCACCTGGAGACCGCAGGTTGGGGTGATTTATACAGGGCAGAGCTTGTGGCTTCTCCCACCTCGCCTGCAGCGTGTGGGGATGGTTGTGCCCTGGCCAGAACCCGGCATGCAGCGGGAGAGGGGTCACGGTGGGGTGACCCCTCGGAGGAGGAGGATGGAGGGCATGTAGGGCCAGCTCCAGCAGCAGAGCAGATCAGAAGTGCTGTCTGCTGCAAGGTGCCACGTTAGTCTGCTTTTTGTGGGGTCTGCTGTTGGCCTGAGCGGTGAGCACCGACACGCTACCGTTTCTGAAAGGATCTTGGCACCGGGAATCCGTGGCTGTGCTGGAGCATCTCTGCTGCAGGCAGGAGTGTGCAAGTCCTGGGGGGAAAAAAAACAAGTCAGAAGTTTCTATTCTTAGCTGCAGAGTGCAAATGCACAGAGCTGCTGAGGAAATTAATCACCTGCCCTGGAAGATGAATGGTCAGGTTTTCTCTGTGGCCAGAGGATTTATGGGACGAGGCACAGGGAGCCGTGGTGGGGTGCACTGCCTCCCCGGGTCTCCCCAGGCGTCCCCAAGGATGCGTGCAGGGCTGCTTGGGCACATTGCTGATGATGGGACAGCTGCTCCGCAGCTGAGGAGGAGGGTGATCACTGAAGATGTTTCCCAGTACCTGGGCCATTCTCCAGTGGAACTCAGAACGGCTGGAGTAGGGCCACATCCAGCCACACCGTGGCACATCCTTGCATCCATATCGCGTCCCTGCCCCACTCTCCCCATCCCCAGCAGCTTTCCGCAGGCTCCAGCACCGTGCCAGGCTGTTCTCTCCCCTCTCTTGCAGGGAATGTGCTTCTGAAAAGGGTTTTTCCCGAGCTGGGGGTGGTGGGCTGGCTGCATGCTCCAGCGAGGTGCTTCGTGGCAGGAGGAATGCGTGCACTGCACCATGAGCAGCCCTGCCATACCAGGCTTTGAAATCCTGTGCGAAGTCAAGAGAAGAGCTTAGCGCTGCTTTCTTGTTGCTCTGGTCTCTGCTTATGGTTGCTGAAACTTAAATATTTATTCCTGGTTACTGATTGTCTTGCTGAAGAGATCATGATTTCGGAAGTGCTGGTCCTCAAGCAATATCACCTCCCGCTCTCATCCCTTCGGGTACCCCCCAAGCAGCAATAACAGGAGGTTTTAAAACCAGCTGCTGCCGGGGCAGTGGCACCAACAAAATCCCCGGGCAGCATTTTCCTGGAGGTCGGGCTCGCTGTGGTGGCCTTGGGCATGGCCGTGCGTGGTGCTCGCCCTGGCACCGTGCCGGGCTGCCGGGTGCAGCTGCTGAAGCCCGCAGCTGGGGGTGCAGAGGCCAAACCTGCCGGGTGCCCCCCCGGGGGCCCTGGGCTCGTGCTGAGCTGCTGTCGTCCTCCCTGTGCCATGCCGGGGTTGTACCCAGGCCGTAAATAATGCATGGCTGGAGACTCAGAGAAGCTCCAGCTCCACAGTGGAGCCTGCTCGGATGGTCCATACCCGAGGCAGACCCATGTCCTAGCATCCCAGCACCCCCCCTCTGGGCAGGCTATGTTGGCCAGTTTGGTTTTGTTTTGGGGTTGCATTTTGGTGGTTTGGTTTGGTTTTTTTTGTTTTCTCAAATGAAAATGAAATGTTCTCATTTTCAGTTTCAAAAATCACCCAATTTGGCTCCTTTAATTTTGAGGGACCAAGGTTTTACAGACCTGCTTGTAGCAAGGGAGCAGAAAGGGGGGCTGCTTCTGGAGCCCTGACCTTGGCGAGGGGCCGGGCTGTCCCTGAGCCAGGCTGCTGTGGCTGGAGAAGATGCTGAGCCACTAGGACCAGCTTGCTGGCAGTGGCACACACGTATGTGGGAAAACTTCAGGGTTTTAGTGAGCAAATTTAATGCAGTGTCCTGCTGGTTTGGGCAGATTTCCACATCGATCCTTAATCTATTTTTGCAGCCACTTTTGGAGGTGGTGTTTGTCTGTCTGCTGTAGCCCCATCACAACTGCAGCGCAGTTCCTCCCAGCACAGGAGCATTTTGTGCACACAGAAGCAGGGGCTCCTTGGGCTTTGCCGAGTGGGAATTTGGATCCAGGTCCTGCCTTGGCACAGGACTGGGGTCCCCCAGCGTCCCTTCAGCCAGCTCGCCCCTGCTGTGCTGCAGTTCTTTTCCTGGGTTCCTAACATAAAGGGATGCCCAAAGTATTGCCCGCTCCCCACAGCGATGGGGACCTGACAGTGTGCACCCTGGTGAGGTTTGCTGAGTGGTGGCACTGCCAGCCCCGCAGCCCAGGGCACTGCCAGCCCCGCAGCCCACAGCAGAGCCGTTACTGCCGCTAATTAACCCAGCCAGTGCCCAGCCGCCTTCGGTCAGGTTTGATGTATTTTCGCTAATGCAATTTTTTCCCCTTTTTGCAGGAACTCGCCCCTGGTTGGCCGCAGGGGCTGCCTCCAAAGCACACTAATGACATTTGGCGGGGTTTTTTTCTTTCCATCATAAAAGTGGAGATGGAGGTGGCCAGGGGCCAGACCCCCGCCAGCACTGGGGATCAGCCTGCTGCGGCACAGGCGCTGGCACAGCTGCAGCCCCTGGCAGCAGCGACAGGGACGGGTACCCTCACCCCTGCTGGTACCCCGCAGCCCCGGGGTTCCTCTCCTCTCCTCCTTTCCAGGCAACAACGCCAACAGTTTGGGGAGAAGCGGGGCTGCGGGCTGGGCGCACCGCGGTCCCTCAGCCAGGCCCCCAGCGCTGCCCATCTCCTCTCGCTTTTATGCGGCTGTGCCTGGGATGTGCCATCTGAGCAGCACCCACCCGCATGGGGGATGCTCTGGGGGGTGGGTGCTGGTGGGTGCTCCTAGGCAGCATCGCTGGAGCCAGCACCCATCAGAGGCGCCGGGGAGCCAGGTGAGGGGCTCCCCTGGTTGGAGCCTGAATGATGTCAGCCAGCAGCTTTCCATTTGTCAGATTAATTATGAAGTGAGCTAATCCATGTATCCAATTTAATTTTTAAGGCTTTTAATTAATGAGTTAATGCGTGGAAAAGCTTGGGGGAGGCCAGGCTGTCATGCGGTTGCTGACCCTGGGTTATAGTTTTCACCAGTGTGGGCTCAGGCGCCTGCAGCTGTGCCGGGAGGCACCGGTTGCTCCCGGTGAGGTTCACCAGCACCAGGGGAGCGGCATTACCCAAAGTGCAGCCACTCAGCAGTGCCTGGAGAGCCGAGCAGGGCAGTAGCCCGGCAGTGGGGGCAGTGGTTTGGGTGGGAGCATCGTCCATGGCAGGGTGCGTGTTTCAGGGAGCAGCAGGTTTTGCTCCACCGCAGGCACCTTTGCTCTCTCCTTTCTGCCTCTGACCCGCTGCTCTTGTGCAGTCGCTGGGGCGGGATCACGCCAGGGCTGCAGCCAGCAGTGCCCTTGGTGTGTTGCTAATGCTGCTCTTAATTGAGGACCATCTGCACTTGGCAATTTAATTTTTCCTGCATCTGTAAGGTTCCAGCTTTATTTATCTGACGTCCTGAGGATTATTTAACTTACGAGCATCATGTTCCTTCGACAAAGGCACTCCAGGCATTCTACTGCATCCCCTGCTAGAAGATATTTTAATAACATTGTTGACTCCCCAGGAAAAAGGACACATTAAAAACTGAAATTGTGAAGGGCAACAACAGAGCTGAGTTGTGGGGGTGGCTTTCCTGCCCGCTTTTGTAGCGGGTGGCCTGCTGTGAGTATTACCTCTATTATGTTAAACTGTGCAAGATTGAGAATGAACCTTGAGCAGCACAACCGCTCTCCTTGCTGTTGGGCCTGGCAGTGTATTTCATGTTTCACTGCACTGACACACATAAGTCTTTTGTCTTTGGATGCTTATTGGTAGTTAAACCCCCCAGCTGTGCCTTTGAAGGGCTGTGAGCATGGAATTGAACTGCAGCTCCTTGAAAAAAACCAGTAATAATTGGAAGCTAGAAAGTTTATTAGCCGTGGTGTGGGGGAAGACTTGGGCATCTGGTTCACGTGGCACTGGCGGGAGCTGCTGTGTGCTGCTGACGGCAGCCCCTGCCTTTTCCCACCCCACTCCTCCCACCTTCTGCTCGCCTTCTTCACCGCTGTTTTGCAGCTGCCCTGTGCTCAGGGGCAGGCAGGGATGCAGGCAGGGGTACAGGCAGGGGTGCAGGCAGGAGCTGCTGCTCTGGCTGTGGCCGCTGCCTGCAGGAGTATCTCTGCAACTGCTCACCCTGAAGCACTGCTCTCTTCCACACCCAGACCCTGGGGAATCCATTTTTTTTCCCCAGCCTGGTCCAGCAGCACCTGGGTCCACGTGCAGGCTTTAATTAGGTTTGAGCATTTCCCCCCACTAGAATGTAGGTCAGTCGCAATTAGTATGAATCCTGCTGCTGCCAGCTTTACTGTTAATTAAGTTCCTAAAGTGGAGGTCAGTGCATGAGGTGCAGCATCAGAGCTTCAGCGTTTTTGGCTGCTCACCTGGTGTTTTGTTGGGCTTGGCTGGTCCATGCTCAGGGCTGGGGCCATGTTCTCCCTCCCTCCCCCTGGCTCCCACTGGCTGGTCACCCCTGGAACATGGCCACACTGGGGACACGGCCACACACCTTGGCACAGCCACCCCTGGGTGCGCACTCTCCTCCGAGGTGGAGGTGCTGGTGGGGCTGTGCAGGGAAGGGCACTTGTTTGGTGCTGGTTTTGATGTGAAGCTCCTAGTGTCCTTGTCCCTTGTCATCAACCATCACACCAAGTGTCCTTGTCACCTGTGGGGGCTGCTGGTGCTTGTGCTGAGATCCAGAGCAGCTCTGGGGCCAGTGGGGAAATGCAGAGTGTTTTCCACCCTCTGCAGCCCCTGGCATGGTCCCCGGCTGGTGGCTTGGCAGCTGGTTGCCACTGGTGGGGGACAGCATCTGGATGAGCATCGCACCGTGCAGAGCCCAGGGCTCCCAGCCCTGTGCCTCACGGCATGTGCCAGCACTGCGGCACCAGGACCTGCAGGCAGGACCCGGTGTTTTGGGGGACAAGCTGAGCTCAGACAGCAGATCTTCTGCAGAAAGTAAATCTGCCCTGTCTCACCCACAAAACGGCTGCCCGGCAGCATGGTTCTGTCTGCTGGTGTGCTCCTCTGCTTGGATTTTCTCAGCAGCGTTCACTGTGGCCTGTGTTTCCACCCCAGGGATGGCTCGTGGCCGTGCTCCCCCAGGAGCTGGCGTGCCGAGGGGCCGGTGAGTACCTCGTGGCAGTGGGAACCCTCGGTTCAAAGTACTTTGAGCCTTCAGCAGCCCCGGCTTCGTGCCCTGGGCAAAGCCTCAGGTCTGTGCATGGGGCACGACAAGCCAGTCCCGAGCCCCCAGCTGGCTCCCCGAGTGCTTTTTGGCTCTCCCACCCCACAGCCTGGCTGCCTATTTTTACCGCTCCCAGGCTGTGAATCACTTTGCTCCCTCGTCTCAGTTGTTGCTTTTGAAGGTATTTATAAACCGTGATCGTCTCCCCTGCGCCTGCTTTAGCAGACTGTAAATTTAGCACTCTGGCTCACTCCTGCCCTCTCCTCCTCGCCCGTATCCTCGCTGTTTGGTGAGTGTAGATGTGCAAGAGCCGAGATGCTCCCTCTGCCCTAGTTAAAGACATCAAAACAGCAACAGGACCCTCACCGGCACCGTCCTGGTGGGGTGATGCTGGGCACCAGCATCCCAAGGTGCCTGGTACTTGGTGCCGAGTGGCATGGGATGCGTGGGGCTGGCTCCCGGCACACGTGTGCTGCCGTTTGCCTGGGAGGGTTTTGGTGGCACTGGAGCTGGTGGTGTGGCCAGTGCTGGGGGCTGTGAGCCAGGGCAGAGCCCGTGCTCCTGCCGGTCGGTGCTGGGGAAGGCAGGGAGCAGGGCCAAGCTGGTGGAGCCCAGCCAGGCTCTGGGTAGTCCTGGCCATCCCATGGCCATGTGCCTGCTGTGGAGTAAATGGGATTTAAACTGGTCATCACCAGAGCAGCAAACAGCTGCCCCGTCCCACTGGTGCGCTGTTCCCTGGCTGTGTTTTCATCACGTCCTACTAATTACTGTGCTAATTTCTGTGGATCTAGCAGGCAAATTAATCTTTTCTCTGCTCCTTCCCCAGGGACCGCTGGATCTTTAGGATTGCGTTTGATTAGTATTTGGAGAGCCTGCTGCAGCTTGTCAGGCTGGCAGTCGCTCTGTGACACAGTCAGGATCTGTTCCCTGCCCTTGCTGGCCAGCACAGCCACCCAGAGGGGCACGATGGGCTCCCCGCCACGGCCCCACGCTGCTCCCTGCTCTGCGGGGCAGCTCCTGGTGCTCCCAAGTATCCCTTGGCTTCGGGGAAAGCCCCGCAGGGCAGCATGGAGGGGCATCTCCTCCTTCCCACCTTTCCTGCTAAAAACAAGCAAAACTGTGAGTGTGGGGGGAACAAAAACAGAGAGAAACCAGTGCTCATGGAGAGAAAAATGAGTATAAACGGCAGGAAGAGGAGTTATTTTTAAGTTGCTGACGGAATATGGAGTAGTTGGCTGTGCCTTTTGAAGGCCATTAAGATGGGATGCTGGTGCTATTAATTTATTGCCAGAGGTCTTCTAGCCCGAGCCGCACGCTGCACTAAATCAGCCTTGCAGACGCGAGGGTTTAAGTATCCAAACAGATCTGTAGCTTGCAGTGGGTGCAGGGAATGAGCTTCTGGCTGGGCCAGGGTGCAGATGTCTCCAACAGGCACCGGGACCGATGTATGCGAGTTTAAAAAGCGGGGAGGGGAGTTCAGCCCGAGGGTTTGGGAGGAAATGCTGCCTGGGATGGGGGCCGGGGTGTGCATCTCCCCAGGGTCCTCGGCATCCCACAGCCATGCTTGCCCCTCACCAGCCTTTCCCTTCTCTTTCAGAATAAGGTGCTGACGGTGGATGGAGTGAAGGTGAAGCTGCAGGTACGTCCCTGTGGCCCCAGTAACAGCTCCCTCACGTCCCCCCCCGTCCGTCCCCCCTCCTTGGGTGTTTTGGGGCTGGCCAAAGCCCCTTGGCAGAGAGGCACCCCAGAAGCAGGTTCCCCATCTCCATCCTTTGCCTTCGCCTCTCCCACCCCAGGACAGCCTTATGAGCTGTTTCAGCTGCTCTGTCCCCTCGGCAGGAGCCAGCTGGGAGCTGGTCGGATCATGGCAACCCCCGTCCCGGCCCCCCTGCCCCCTCACTGCTCGGTGACTGCAGCTGGAGTCGGTGAGCCCAGAGCAGCACCTGCGGGGTTTGCCCGGCGTTTCCAGGTGGCTTCTGCTTTGGGAGAGCCAGAGGATGGTGAGAGGGATGGAGATCCTCCGAAGGGATCCACATCCCTGGCTCAGCCTGCATCCAGCCTGCAGGACACACAGCAGGTTTTGTGTCCCCCCGCCCCCAGCCAGAGCGGCTCCAGCCCCCCCTGAGACCCAACTGTTTCTCTGACCCCTTTGCCCGGAGCTCAATAAAGACATTAGCGCTGATCTTCCTCTAAGAACCACCGTAGCACTCTGCAAATGTATTGCTGCATTAAAAACTGATAAATTAAATTAACGAGTCCCCACACATCCATCTGCTAGATGGATTTTTCGATTAAGGAACATGTCGGGAGCCCTTTGCCACGCACCATCGTCTCCCCGTGCTGAGGAGCAAGGAGGTGCTGCTTCAATATTTGTTCCACTTGTCATTTTTCCTATTACTCTCCCTAGAAGCAAAAGGCTGAAGAAGCTTCCTGGGGTTGCACCGTGCCATTGGGTTTGGTGCTGGTTTTGGTGCCGGGCGGTCCCTCTGCCTGCCCAGCGGCGGGTCGTGGCTTGACCCCTCTGCTCCCATCTGCCTTCCAGATCTGGGACACGGCCGGGCAGGAGCGCTTCCGCAGCGTCACCCATGCCTACTACCGCGATGCCCATGGTAAGCACGGCCACCCCGCTTCCCGGCTCTCAGGGCCCCGGGCCACCACTCCAGGCCAGGTGAGTCGGCAATCACTGGAGTGGTTTCCCCGTAGGGAGCAGCCGTCAAGGATGGAGGAGCCTCTGCATGTCAAGGTGCAAACACTGGGAGTTTAAGGCATTCCCTGTGGTAGATTTAAGCATGTTGCTTAAGATTTTACAGCAGGGACCTCAGCGGGGCTTTAAAACCACATCCCCAGGCATGACCTGCAGTGGGGGAGGGGCACAGAGCTGGTGCTGAGCCATGGGCTTGGTCGTGCTGCTGCCCAGCACTGGCACTGACGCTCCATCCCTCTCTCTGCAGCCCTGCTCCTCCTCTACGATGTCACCAACAAAGCGTCGTTCGACAACATCCAGGTACGGCAGCACGCCCCAGCGCCTGCCGCGTGTCCCTCGCCTGCAACGGGCTGGGTCGCAGTGGGTCAGCGCTGGGCAGGGGTACGTGCTGCAGGAGGCACATGTTGGGGGTCAGAGCCACAGTTGTTTCCAGAAGGGCTGTAGTTCATGCCGAGCACCTGTCTCACGGTGGGTCTGCCTACAAGGACACCAGAGGACAGGTGGAGAAGGTTTTCCCTTTCTTAGCAAAGAAAAGGGGTGACACATTCACTTCACCAGCAAATTAATGCTGCGTGTAATTAGCACCGGCTGGAGAGCTTGCTGTGGTAAATGAGCATGGGCAGCTTTACTGAGTGGCATGCTCCCTCATCTTCCTCTGCACCTTCGGGTCCCAACGGGTTGGGCTTGGGCACCACATTGCCCCTGCCCGCCGTAGTGCCAGGCGTGAGCAGGCGAGGGGGCCGCATCCTGCTGCATGCTCCTGGCCCCCAGCAGACCTGCCCTTCCTGCCGGCTTCTGCGGAGTTCCTTGTGCTGCCTGAGCCTGCCCCTTCCCACAGACTCAGCCCCCCCCAGCTGACCCTGAGCCCCCGCATGGGTGCTTCAGGGGTGCTGGGGAGCAGTGTCAGAGCAGAGGGCTGTTAAATCTGGGAGTGGGAGCAGAAAAAATGCTGCTCGTGGCCATGTTGCTGGGGGGGGGGGGGGGGGTGAGCAGGAGGACTGGCCTCGGAGTCCCCTCCTCGTGTGGCTGCTGGGGGCCACCCACGCCAGCACTGGCAGTGCCGTGAGGCCGGGGAGCAATTAGCCTTGAATGAATAGGACGTAATTGCTCATGTCCTGGACACAGAGTACACCCTGTGTGTCTGCAGCGAGCAGGCTGCGCGCCTGCAAAACCACCCTGTTCAATAGTGCAGGCGGTGCTGTGCGGCGTTAACACCCCTGAGCAGGGAGCCGTGATCTGCCACCCCCTGACTCCCTGGTCCTGGATGCCTGGAGCATCCTTCTGTCGGCAGCCCCGCGCCTGCCACTGCCCTGTGCCCACAGTCCTGCCACCCTGCTCCCGTGTCACTGGCACTGGGAATGGTTCCAGCAAGCTGGGACTGGCCAGTGGTGGCATTTTCCAGCCTGTGAGGAGCTGGTTGGCTCAAGGAGAGGCATCTGCTGCCGGGCGTAATGGAGAGCGAGTGCTGGTTGCTAACCAGGCTGCGGGTCTGCACTGAGGTGGTGATGCTGCAATGAGACTGATAATCACTTGGAGGTTTCACACTGCTGGGTAACGTGGCCCCACCTGCAGCATCAGCTCTCCCAGCCCCATGGGGACATGGGAGGGATGTCCGTGGGGCACACGCGGCCCCACAGGGAAGAATGAGCACCCAAGGCATTTGCAAGGTGCTGGAAAGAGGGATGGAGGGGGAGCAGTGCCAGGAGGGAGCCGAGAGGGTTTGTCAGAAGTGACTGAGTGTCCCTTGGACCAGCCCATCAATGGAGCCAAGTGGCCTGAGCCCAGCTGGGCTGCCATGGGGTCCCAGGGCTGCGTCCACATGTGGTGGGCTTCTGCGTGTCATCCGTGACAGGCTCTAATCCTGCATCATCCCTCACTTCCCTGGCTGGCAGGGTGCTGATGCAGGGTGCTGATGCTGGGTGCTGATGCAGGGTGCTGCTGCGCAAGGAGCGGTGGTGGAGTGGGGACCACCTGGCACTTGCCACAAGCCCTGTGTCGGCACTGGGAGCCGGGGCACGGGCTGCAGCAGCGCTGCCCACCCGGGAGGCAGCAAACGGCTGCTCGCACCGCGGGGTCAGGGATTACAGGGAATTAGGGCAGGTTTGATTAGATTAGGATGGATTAGAGGGCAGGGAAGTCACCCCATGGCTCAGGGAGGCAGGTTCAAGCCTGCCGGGATGAGCGTGCTCAGCACGAGGGCAGCATGTGCAGGACACGGGCATGGGGCACGTCCCAGAGCAAACCCTCAGCCTTATCCTCCAAAAGAAGGTACAGTTGGACTGTCTCACCTGAGGGGGAGTTTGGGTTGAAGTCCTACAAGCGGCTGTGGTCAGACAGAGTGGGCTGCAGAATGAAAGGCTGCATTATCCTTGAAAACGGGGACCTGGTCAGCAGGCACAGCGCTGGCTTTGCTTGGCAAAGTGGGTCCCCGGGGACTCAGTGGCACCCTGGGGTGCCCACTCGCCCACAGGGCTCTCTGGGAAAGGGTGTCCTCGGAGCCTGGTCGCTGGCTGGCTTCTCCTGCCGATCCGCAGGGGCAGCTCCTCTCCCCAGGGTGCTGCTGAATTGCGGGGGCTGTGGACCGGCTGCTCCCAGCCTGCAGCTCCCCACCCGCACAGCTGAGCTCTGAGCTGGGCCTTTCGTTCTGCCTCTGACCCCCAGCCCCCTCTTCCCTGTGTCCACGTAACGCCCTCCGGTAGTGCTTGGGGCGACAGCCTTTCCCAGTGAGGGTGCCCGGTACTGGGGCAGCTCCCCATCCTCCTCCTCCCTCCAGAGCTGCTGCCCACCCCCCTCTCTGGCTGTCTCTCTCCAGGCTTGGCTGACAGAGATCCATGAATACGCACAGCAAGACGTGGTCCTCATGCTACTGGGGAACAAGGTGAGCCTGGCTGCGTGGCTTTGCCAGAGCCTCCTCTTCCTCACCTGGTGGTCCTGTGATGGAGCCGGGCTGCAGCCACAGGCGGGGGAGGGTCTGAGGGGATGTAGGGGTCACCTACTGGTGACCTCTCAAATCATCCCAAATTGCTCTTTGTCGTTACTGTCGGCAGGTGGATTCAGCCCAGGACAGAGTGGTGAAAAGGGAAGATGGAGAAAAATTAGCCAAGGTACGTGAGGTATCCGTTGCTGCAATGGAGCTAGTTGTTGCATGCGCTGACCAGGGATGTGCGAGCACACCAGTGCATACTTGGTGATGTACACCAGTGAAATGGTTAACTGGCTTTAATGGCAGTTAAATGGTTTTGTCTGGCCCAAAATACCTCTTGGGAGTACTTTGCTTTTCTTCCCTTTTGCTGTCCCTCCTCTTCTGCTCTTCCTCCTCTAAGCTTCCACTAACGTTTGCTGCTTCTTTGTCTTCCAAAACTATTTACCAAGTTGTGTAAGAAGTGCCCGACCTGTGAACCTTCACTAGATTTTCCTGGCCCCCACGGCAGCGCTCCTCTCCCAGGGCAGGGTGTGAGCTCCTGTGGCCGGCACTGGTCTCCATCGGGCTTGGCGCGAGTTGGGAGCCCCTGGGAACACCCCAGCTGACATTTCTGACGCCGATGTGTCTTGTCCCACAGGAGTACGGAGTGCCCTTTATGGAGACCAGCGCAAAAAGTGGCCTCAATGTCGAATTAGCGTTCACAGCCATTGCAAAGTAAGTGACTGGTGTGGCAGCTGTGCTGGGCGCCTCGCCCGTGGTGGGGACAGCAGTCTTGGAGATAAAGGCTGGCACTGTCACCCACCTTTTTGTTCCTTGGTCTCCCACCTTCAGCTGGCAAGTCCTTGCCATCTCACAGGAGAAATCGCTCATCAGGGGAGCTTTAGCCAACCATCTAGACCAAGCTGGGTCCAGCCACGCTGGGGCAGGCAGCGTAGGGCAGAAGAGTAACACATTTCTCCCCTGCCCGCAGGGAACTGAAGCACAGGTCCATGAAGCTGCCCAACGAGCCCAAATTCAAGCTCCACGACTACGTGAAGAAGGAAGTGAGAGGCTCCGGCTGCTGCAGGTCCTAATGCGCTCGGTGCATTGTACAGAGACTCATGCCAAGTGTTTGTGCGCCGCGCTCCCTCCTCGTGGGCAATGTGTGCATGTCTGTCTGTCGTGTCTGTATCTGCCTAGAAGGTAAGCTGAGACATGGGGAATGAAGCAGCAGCAGAAAAAGCTCTCTGGGATGGGGTGGGCACTGGCTGTGCTGCAGCCACATGCCAGGCGCTGCTCCCTGAACCCCCATCGCATCCATCTGCACCGTGAGCCCTTTGGCTGTCCTCGCCGGTCGCTCCCACCTGGCTCATCCTGATGCAGGTGGGAGGTGGGCGTTTGGGAAGGGTCTGCTGGGGGCTGGGGTCTCACTGCTGCTCCCTCCGGCGCAGCGGCAGGTGGTAGACCCGGCTGTCTCCGCTTGTTCAGCAGCAGCCAGGAGCACGGTGGGGCATCTTTAACGTTAGTAAGAGTTACGGTGTGAGGTAGGGGAACAAACGCCTTCTCCCCACCAAACATCTGGGTAGGAAAAAGTCCTGAATTCCCTTTTTTCCCCCCGTGTACCTGGAAGGCAGCTGCTCAGAGCCCTGGCCTGGGGCACGCAGGGAAGGCTCGTTTTCAGGGTAACCGTTTTTGTAGTTGCTTACTTCTGTCTGTCCCACTTGCGCATGGTGTAAGACACCTCCTCGATGAAGGTTTCTCCTCTCCCCTGCAGAAGACAAGAGCTTAGCTGTCTGTCCGAGTGAGCTCCTGCTGACCTACCTGTTGTACAGAGATTTCCTGAATGTTTAACTGGTTGGCGAAGGCTTTGGTTCTGCCGTTCCTAGTACTTTAATTGAGAAGAAATCTAATGTATTGCAGCTTATTCTAAATACTTTCATGTAAGTGTGGTAGCGTTTTTAGACTGCAACAATGCTTTGATATCTCCAAAGTTCTCTTGGGACAGCTTTTAACTGAGGAAAGCTGGGGGAAGGCTGTAGGCATTGATTTTGCAGGTTTCAGACTCTCCTGCCAGCTCTCTTCAATGGACTGCTCACCTCTTTGGTCTGTGTCAGGCATTTGGTGCGCTTTTTTTTTTTTTTTAAAAAAAAAAAAAAAAAAAGCTGCACTCCTAAGTACAAATTTGAATTTGGTTGAAGTGTTTGGCCTTTGGCCATTTTCTTCTTTGAAAATTACACACACACCAGGTGCCCGCTGCACTGAACCTCCCCATGCCGCCCTAAATGGAACACTTTAAATAATGTAACCCATCCTTCATCCTTAAATAAAATAACACATTCTCCAGCACCCCAGCCAAGCACCAGCTCTCCCAGCAGTTGGTTCAGGTGGCCCTGCCCCTTGTTTTGCTCAGGGCATTAGCTCCAGCGCTGCATTCCTGACGTGGCCAAAGACCCTCTACTGCATGCAATTCAGAGCTCCTTGGTGAGCTACAGGGAAGTGAGCAGCTACTGCTTAAAGGGGGTCCAGCACAGTAACAGTACGAAAAAGGATCCTAAAATAAACCTACTGAGAATGGAGCATTTTTCCTAAATAGCGTTTTAGGGAGAGACAAAGTCTTTCAATTGTCTGATTGAAATTTTCACCTTGACCCACTCTAAAAGGTGGCAATGCCTGCTACAAGCACTCCTTTAAGTTTGCTTGCAAGTAGCAACAGAACACAGGGAAGGATCTGGAAGTTTTTCAGGCAGGCGCTGTCAAGAAGTGTGCAGGAATCTGTAAGACGGGCTGTTTCAAGCTGCTTTGGTGAGCTTGGCTGTGCTCCTGTGGCTGCTGCCCGACCAGCGTGTCCCTACATATAGCTGCTTATCTTACAGCCACCTCCATCCCCATCCTGGGCTGCGTAGCACGCACTGGCTGGCTGAGGTTAAGAAAAAAAAAAGGGATTTTCCATGGTTCTGAGCTTCCTAGGTACTGGTGTGCTGGTATCCCAGCTGTGCCGGGAAGGGCTGACCGGGCAGAGGCAGGGAACAGCAGCCAGGCAGCTCCGGCACAGCTCCGTGCCCCGACTGCCTTTGGCTCCGCGTTTTCCCAGCCTGACCCCAGCAGCGCAGCAGCAGCCCCCGTCCCGAGGTGTCTGAGGTATCTGAGGTGTCCCGAGGTGCCATCGCTGCGCAGACACGCTGCCCCACAGGGACCCTCCCTAAAGGCAAAGATAAGCAGCAGTTTTCCCAGTGCTCCCATCAGGGCGCTGCCTTCCCTCCTCCTCGCAGGGCAGGAGAGCCTTGCGTCCTGCCGGTCTTGAAGAAAAAGCTGACAGCTCTCAACTTACTCCATCAGTGTGGGACTAAATGCAATTTAAAACCTAATTTAAATAAGGAAGATGTAAATGCTGCCCTCTGGAGTACTTTAAATATGCCTGTTGGGAGCTGGCTCTGCCGCAGCAGACATCACAGCTGCGTTCGTGGCATTAGACCCAAACTCCAAGGCAGGCTCGGCCCCATCCCTCCCAGTTCCAAGTCCCATCTGTAGGACTGGTCTCCCAGTGCCTGCACACTGACCTTGCCCCAAAGCTCCTCCTCGGACTGTTATTTGGCATCTTTTTACATGGGCGTTTACTGCCACCAAGCGATGAAGAATTAATTGTTCAGTGCATTCAAACAAGCCAGAGGATTTGGCGTTACATGCGACTTACCATTTTTGTTGGCTCTTGTTTACAGCTTTTCATTCCTGTTAATAAATTTTTTTAATAATCTTTGTGGCTACAGTGGTGTTTCGCCTGTCCAACCTGCACACCTGTGCTGTTTTAATGTTTCACGTCGCTCAGCTTATTCATGAACCCATCTAGAACCTTCCATTACCAGCATGGGTTCAGGTGCTCCAGTGCACGCAACAAGAATTACCTTAATCTGGCTACTGCTGTGAAAGATAGTTTAAAAATGTTTCTATAAATACATTAGCAACAAAAGGAAGACTTAAGTAGAAGCTCCATCCTTTATTGGATGGGGCGGGGGGACAGTGACAATGAGGAAAAGGCTGAGGTCCCTCATGCTTTCTCTGCCTCAGCCTCTTAATAGTAGGAGCCGTTGCTCTCTGGGTACCCAGCCGTGGGTGGGGGCTGGCTGGGCTTCAGGTAAAGCCCTTGGCATCGTTTCCCACAGGGCGCTCCTGGAGAAACTGGCTGCTTAGGGCTTGGGTGGGTGCATTGCTCACTGGATAAAAAACTTGGGAGAGCGGTGGCAAATGGAGTTCAACCCAGATGGCGACCAGTCACACGGTGTGTCCCCAGGGCTTAGTGCTGGGGTCCGTCCTGTTTGATGGCTTTAGCTTTATCGTCCTATGTGATGGCTTTATCGAGTCTGGACAAGGGGATCGAGCGAGCACACCCTCGAGCAAGCACACCCTCGGGAAGTTTACAGATGACACCAAGTCGGAGGGGGAGCGTTGATCTGCCGGAGGGCAGGAAGGCTCTGCAGAGGGCTCTGGGCAGGCTGGGCTGAGGGCAGCTGGGTGAGGGTCACCAGGGCTCGCTGCCGGGTCCTGCACACGGGTCACACCAGCCCCACGCAGCGCGACAGGCTGGGGGCAGCGCGGCTAGGGAGCTGCCTGGGGGGAAGGGCCTGGGGGGGCTGGCTGACGGCCGGCTGGGCATGGGCCGGCAGTGTGCCCAGGTGGCCAACAGCACCCTGGCTCGTGTCCCAAACCGCGTGGCCAGCAGGCCCAGGGCAGTGCCCGTCCCCCTGTGCTGGGCACTGGTGCGGCCGCAGCGGGGACCCCGGGTTCGGTGCTGGGCCCCCCGCTCCCAGACACCGCGGGGCTGGAGCGCCCCAGGGACGGGCACGGGGCTGGGGCACCAGCCCTGTGAGGAGCGGCGGGGGGAGCTGGGGTGTTCAGCCTGGAGAAAGGGGACTCAGGGGGCCTGACCGCTCCCTACAGCTGCCTGAGCGGGGGCTGTAGCAAGGGGGGAGTGGGGTCTCTTCTCCCAGATCACAAGGAACAGCCTCAGGTTGCACCAGGGGAGGTCTGGATTGGGTATTGGGGAAAACTTCTTCCCTGAAAGGGTTGTGCAGCCCTGGAACAGGCTGCCCAGGGGGTGAAGTCACCATCCCTGGTGGTAATAAACATGTTTAGATGTGGCACTTAGGGATATGATCTAGTGGTGGCCTTGGCAGGACTAGTTTAATATCTGGACCCAATCACGTATTTACCAACCAAAACAATTCTATGATTCTAAAGTGAGTGGAGCATGTTTTAAGGTGTCCTGGTTCCCCTAAAGTGAATAGTAACAGCAGACATGGTCTGCTGGCTGCCCAAATCCAAAGTTTAAAGTTGGTATGTGGTTTTACACACCACCCATGGTATTTGTGAACAACAGAAGCAAAAGCAAAACAAGTATTTTGAAAACTTTATTAGATATATAAGCTGTAAAATTGGTATAATATAGAAGCCAAAGTGGAAATACAACAGCAAACAATTTAAAAATTACAAGCCTGAACTTGATTTGATGTTGGAGAAAGATCATTACTTGAGCAACTTGTTAGAATCCATGCTAGTGAGTATCAAAGATATGAACCGTCTACACAGTCTAGCACTGGAGTTGATTCTGTGAATGCTCTCAGTTACCCATACTGCTGCAACACCACCTGCCATGGTGTTTACCTTAAG